>NW_024412377.1:75597086-75722426 GCF_014898765.1 Herpailurus yagouaroundi
AAAAAAAAAAAAAAACCATGGGGCGCCTAGGTGGCTCAGTTGGTTAAGCATCCGACTTCAGCTCAGGTCATGATCTTGTGGTTTGTGAGTTCGACCCCACATCAGGCTCTGTGCTGACAGCTCAGAGCCTGGAGCCTGCCTGGATTCTCTCTCTCTCTCTCTCTCTCTCTCTCTCTCTCTCTGTCTCTTTGCCCCTCTCTCACTCAAGCTCTGTCTCTCTCTCTCAAAAATAAATAAAACATTAAAAATTTAAAAAAAAAAGCTACAAATTTGAATCACCCAGGCATTTGTCAGAGACCTCTGGGTATCATATCAGGTTTTTCAAATCTCAATTTATGGGATGGGAATTATAATAAATAATAGGTTTATTATAATCAGAAATTATAATAAATTATAGATTTATTATAAGTAGAATATGTATTACAATAAATAGACACAGACACACTGTGAATGTCACACACACTAAAGTTGAGAACTGATGCTCTGTAAAATTTGCATTTTACCAGAGATGCAACTCCTCAAAGAGTATGGCCTTCTATTTCTGCTAGCACAGGCTCTGTTGTTCAAAGTAGAAAAAGGCTAGAACACCTCTGAGGAAAAAAGGGAAGATTAATGCATGATAAAAAAACAAAACAAAACAAAACCTGCAAAACATTAGGAACTTTTAAAGATATCTTTCTTTAATAGTTCCCTTTATAAAAAACACATAGGTCTTTGGTAATGTGTGGGGTTTTTTATCTATAATATATAAAGGAGCCCTTTTCTTTCTAGATTTGAATAAACAAAGGACCTTAGGCTTTCCTTGAGGGTACAGTATTATTTTTCCTATGGATATTGTAATTTTGTGGGCAACATGTTCTCTCCCTACATCTCAAGAGCACTGAGTTCTCACCTCATCCAGCTCTTGGGGATGCATAAGAGAGAAAGTTCCATACATGAAATTGTGGGTTGGGAGGTTGTGACTTCAACTCCCACAGTAGACAACAATGACAACATGGCAAATGCTTTTGGAATGGTGAAGAAAATTAGTATGTTCCTCAATCCACTGGTATCTTTGTATTTGATTTAGAAAACTATCACCAAAAAAGCAAGAGTAAATTTGGACTTCTTACCCACCCACCTCCCATCTGTAATTAGGTACTGAGGTGTTTTGTTTTTTTGTTTTGTTTTTTTACTAACACTTCCACTTACCCAACCCCAATAAACAAACAAAAAGAATAGGATTATATCTGATTGCCTGATACAGCCTGATACATTTAATGCTTGATCTCTTTCTTACTTTTTAGCATCAAAAATTTGAAGAGAAAGCATAGAACTTCTTTCTCCCATAGATTTTTCTGGTAGGCCATAGTGCCTAGCAGTAGCCACGGTTGTAGCAGTGGGGCTTTGGAAAGATGTTTCAAAAGCCTACAACCTTTGCTTAAAGACTCTTCAACCACTGTTCACATTCCAAATGCTTAAAGCAAAATGTCAGAGGCTTCATCACAATGAAAATTATTTTATGGTTTCATAACACACTAATTTCCCTGGAATTGCCTTATCTCCTTACCTCAGTAAAATATCTGCTAAACCAGCAAAAGGAGAATCAGTCAATTAAAGTTTGTGTATTTGTTCTTCACAAGGAATTCTTAGGATACAAGTTTAAGAATGGACAATTAAGGCAAATTATTCATGAGGTACATATGCCATTTGCATCTTTCCCTTTGGGATACATTTGTCATCGTCATTTACATGGAAGGTATTTGCTTGCAGATCTGCCCTTTTGCCTCAGAACTAGGATAATGTTTCCATTTCAACTGAGTCATCCTTGTCCTAAATATTGCATAGTGGCACAGACTGACATCTGCTGTTTCCTTGGGCCAAACACAATGATGAGGCAAACAAGGCTACGGTCTCCAAATCTCTTGTTGTGTGCCATTTTGTGTAGTGGTCAGATGTGTTTGTATATTGCAAGGAATTATATTGAATTAGTTGCATAAAATCCTACCCAAGAAAATTTTTTTTCCTGCCCAAGACATTTTAAAATAAAAGGCTTGCAAATGGAGTACCTGCTCTAGCTATGAAAAATGTGTTCTGAAAGCACAGAGGGAACATTTGCAACTTGAAACTTTTCATCAGAAATTGAGAGAACTCAAGGTCAGTTTAATATTAATTCCCACCCAGCTCTTTCATCTAACAGATATCAAGTTGCATTTGAGTCTGGTAAAGAGATATAAATTTAGGTCAGTTTAGCCTTCACAGGACAAATTCCTTGAGAAATCTTCTGTATCTGTCTATTCAGTCTTGAGTATCATTAGGTTATTTTAAGGTGAAAATGACCAAAACTTACCTTTTTCATAGAAAGGGAAATTCATTTCTGGTAAGTTGAAATTGCCTTTGAATAATTTATAGGGAACAGAGAATTCATCAGATCTCATATCATCAGCAGCCATGAGATTGCCTTCTTCTGTAATTGGTGCTATGGGAACTGGGAAGCTGGAGTTGGTTAGCATAATTTCTAACCAGAATCTCATACAGGTTAAAGGGAGGCAACATTTAAGAAATGGAAAGTCTGAGTCAAAACTATGTAAAAAGGAACCTTAAAAAAAAACCAGCCTCAGTATAAAGGATATTCTCTAGACCTCCTACCCCAATGCTGATATTCACTCTACCATAGTTCTCAGACAATATGCAGGGCCTTGTCTCATAATATCACCACCCTCTTCTCCTTTTCATTAGGTGGGGAGGTGATAATAATAGAAACAACAAGATAAAGTAATATAGCCCAATAAAATGAAAACAGTTTAACCTGAACAAAGGAAGAAAAGACCTCCAATTCATTGCTGATTAGCTGCTTATTCTTCTATTCAAATATTAGAATTCTCTCTCCCACTCTTTTCTTTTTAAGTAAACTCTGTGCCCAAGGTGGGGCTTGAACCCATGACCCCGAGATTGCAAGTCACATGCTCTACCAACTGAGCCAGCCAGGTTTCCCTCTCCTACTCTTTCAAACCTGCTGCTGAAGCAACTACCTTGAATCCTTTTTAAAATTTAGAAATTTATCATCTTGGGACTTCCTCTAGATCCCATGTATAATCGTCTTGTTCATTAGTTTAAAATGCTTATTGACCATCTTTTGTGTGCAAGGGACACAGCTGATCATTAGTCTAAAAACCAAGTTGAATAGTACCAAGCTCCTACTCTCATGATGGGTGGTACCTGAACTTAAACTTGTACAGTGGGTTGGATTTCTGCACACATAATGGGGGAGTAAATTCCAGATGGAAGTAATAGCCTGGGGAAAGGCTGGATAAGAATGTAGTTGGACCCAACCAAGGAACTTCTAAGTGGACCAATTTGATTGCATCGTGAGGTATATGGGGAAGACTAACAGAGACAAATTGTAAAGATAGACCAAAGCCAAATACTAACAAACCTTAAATTCACAATAGAGAGCTGTACCTTGTGTGGGTGGCAATGAAGAATCACTGAGTAGTTTTGAACCCCCAAAGCATAAATGAAAGATAAATTAAGTTATTCTTTAGATTGTGGGGCAGTGCTGGGAGGTTGGGTTGTAGGGTGAATTAGAAAGCCTTGCATTAATTCAGGCAAGAGATAAGAGGCTAAATTTGGGTGATGGCACCAAGAATCAAGGAGAGAAAATCGATCTCAGAAATATCTTAGTTATGTATCTGCTATTCCAAACTTTTTCTTGCTATCCTACCTTGCTTTCCACCACTCTTATATACTCTATCCCACTATAGACACCCACTTTACAGTGCAGTGACCAACTTCTCCAGCCCATAGATAAGGAAGTCCTTAACCTGGAGTCCAAAGACCCCTGAGAGTATAATATTAAAAGCTCCTTGGACCTGGATGGGGGAAAAATTACATCTTTATATTCAGTCACCTCTAACCGAAACAAGATTTTCTTCCATTATAAAACAGGAAACAAATCACTATAAAATTAGCTGTTCTGTCAGCTTTTTAGTAACAGAAATTATAGATATGTCATATTACAGTTATTGTCCATATATTAATATATAGTTTGTATTCATCACTGTTTTAAAAGTAAGACAGCAGTTAGGCCCATTACCACATCCTATTGTCTAATGTGTGCCTAAAGAGGCAAATGCTACCGTATCTCAAATTTGTCTTTAATATTTTGATAATGGTATTTCAGTATAATTGATTTCCTTTGTAATCCTATATGATTTTGGTGAACACATTTTAAAATGTTAGTCTTAAAAAAGATATCCAAGCTTCTCCAGACTGCCAAATATCAAGAAGCCTTGTAGAGATCTGGATCATCATTTGAGGTCATGTCCTGACACAATTTCATCACCATCTTCAAGGTCTAGCTCTCTATGCTTGAGAGAAAATATTCCATCTGTCCCTCCTAAAGGCAGCTTTGTTTTTGTCCATCACCTGTAGACCAGGGAGGGAAAAATATCCCCTCATTTGCCACTTTATTGCTAGTTTCACCTCGTCCTTCCTACCCTCACCTCTATTAAAACTTCTTGTATTTTATGAACTTTCTTTGGTATACACTCAGAATGCCAATGCTTCTGTAACCAAGCATAATCTCCATCTCCATTTTGTCCTTTTTTTTTTTTTTTCCTGGAGAATGCTTTCTATGTGAGATAAATACCGTATTATTCCTGGATCTAGTCAGTTTGTCATTGCTGCATACCGGAAGCCAACAACGTTTAAAGGTGAATGCCAGTCTGTATTAATTCACTTCCTTATAAGTGGGAGCAGGAGGTGAGAGAGGAATTTCCTGCTGGGAAATTAATGCTGCAGGAGGCACCTTGACAGGACTGTTGACTATCCAGTAATGTGGGGATAAAAGGCAGGAAGGATATTATTGACTGAACAATGGAAAGAAGGTATTTTTAGGGGACAAGATGTGCACCAAACTTAAATTTCATCTAGGACTGACCCTGACTGCTCCCACTGAGTTCTTGCGCATTGCGAATCTTGGCACATGTGCATAAATTGATAACCTCTGTTACATAACTTTTGAAAGGGCACAGGCTTAGGCCACACACTGAAAATGAAAGCACAAGGAATATTTTCTTTGTTGACATTGTGATGAAACTAGAATAATGTTTAACAGCAGATTTTGTTTTCATGAAAGTGCCTTCCAATTTACCTCATTTTCTATAACCAAGAGATGGCATTGGCGATGGGAAAGAAGAGAATATGCATACTATAGAACTTTGTGGGGATTCCACTGTGGCTTTGTGTTGTTAGGTCTTTTTTTCTTTTAACATATACATTCAATGACTAATGAAAAAAATAATTAGCTGGCAAATTGTACAAGACATTTTCATCAATACTCTCTCCCATATTGCAAGTAAATAATGAGGTTTCAGAGGTTGTTTCTGAAAATCTGTAACTTGACACTTTCAGTAATAATCAAGAAAATAGGAATGTGAAGTTTGATCTTTGAGATTGGAGCTGTGGATGCAAAGATTTCTAGTGTCACAAAAGGTAGGCTTAGAATTCAAATGACTTTCATAATTTGAAGGAATTAATGGGTGGGGACGGATATATACTAAGGGAAGGGGGGTCAAATGCATATTTGTGTGAGACCAAAACTGTGAAGGGATTAGTGTGGGCCATTAGCATCCAGAAAGCAAAACCTAACTTGAAAATGCAAAAATGTTCACTCTCTGGCTACTGTGAAGCCACTGTTTCTCTAGGACCGGGAGTGCTTTTTCTGACCGCACTGTCTGTGGAGACAAGAAGGAGGAGGGCAACTGTCACAGGAGAGGTCAACATCCATAGGGTACTAAGAAAGGAATTACTAGGGGTGCCTGGGTGGCTCAGTCGGTTCAGCATCTGACTTTGGCTCAGGTCATGATCTCATGCTCTCGTCGTTAGTGGGTTGGAGCCCCTCGTCAGGCTCTGTGTTGACAGCGTGGAGCCTGGAGCCCACTTCAAGTTCTGTTTCTCCCTCTCTCTCTGCCCCCAGAATAATTTAAAAAAAGAAAGAAAGTAATTACTAAAAAAAAAAACAAAACAAAAAACCCCAAAAGTGCAAGGATATGACATTTGAAAAAAAAGAAGGTCGTGAGAATTAAGATGAACAGGCCAGTATTGCTCCATAGTGGTATTCAAAGAGGCCACAGGACAATGTGCTGAGTTGTTCATACGTAAATTATTTTCAGTTTAAGGGTTTATCCTTTCCTCTGCGATTATGTCCTTCCTAATTTTCTGGTGTTAAATTGCCTTTTCTTTTTAAATTACAAATGATAGTACCTTTTCCTTAAACCTTCCTTTTGGGGAAATTTTTTTTTTAAAGAAAATTGAGAAGTACATCCAATCTCCCCCTCCTTTTCATTCTCTACTCTTAGCATGGCTAGTCCGGACTAGTGAATACCTGAACTTGTTCATTACATAAGCCTTTCAGAAAAATTTAAGCACATATTCTCAGTATATGGGACTTTACTTATAAATGATATTGATATGCTCCCCTGATAATATATACTGATATTATTAAACTTACACACATAAAAATATAAATTTAAAAGGATGAAATGAAAAATAAACATTAAAACTTTTTACTTATTAAAGATTCTAGGTCACCTGGGTGGCTTATTAGGTTTCAGCGTCTGACTTCAGCTCAGGTCATGATCTAACAGTTTGTGAGTTTGAGCCCCACGTGGAGCTCTGTGCTGACAGCTCAGAGCCTGGGGCCTGCTTCAGATTCTGTGTCTCCTTCTCTCTCTGCCCCTCCCCCACTCGTGCTGTCTCTCTGAAAAATAAACATTAAAGAAAATTTTTTTAATTAAAAAAAAAGATTCTAAAGAATCCTTATGTTCTCTCTCATCTTAAAAGTATTGTTGGGACCAACTTATTTAATATACCTTATTAAAAACAAATCTTGGCACTTTGTGAGACCCGAATTCAAAGGCCTAGCTAAGAATTCAGTTTATTTTCATACGTAGTTTTAGTGGCTGTCATAACTAATATACACACTTTACAAAGATAGGGATCCAAACAGAAGAAATGCCTTATTGGCTACACTTCTTAAATCATGGTACTCATTTTCAATCCCATTCACCAATTGTGCAAAGGTTTTTCATTTACATTTGGCTAGTAAATTTCCTTCTTCCCTGATGTCAGTCACTCATCCATGCAAACTATCTATTTTTAACAAATGGATTTAGAACATCTTACTTGGAAGATTTTTAAATTCTAAGTCCTTAAAATGTAGAAATATGAGTTTTTATAGATGAAACCCACTCTGTATGGCAACTAAAACATTAATGAGAGAAATATCCCCCAAATACTTTCTTCCTAACATGAGTTTCTTTCAAAAGCAGCTCCTTTCTCATCCATTATTAAAATGTGACCTTTACCTTGAAGGGGCAAATCAAGTCTGCTTATTTTTTCAAATATCTGCTAGGTAACACACTACTGATAGCTACTTGTCATCACAAAAGGTCAACAAAGCTGCAAGTGAGGGGTTTTTTTTTTGTTTTGTTTTGTTTTTTTTTTTGGTTGGTTTGTTTGTCTGTTTAGTAAAGAATACAATATATGATGAATCTTAAATTTGACATGTTATCTTCCTGTAACATAACCAGGAAACCTCTGTATTGTGCAAAAGTTTCAAGATCACTACCCCATATCATTACAAATTATTATAAAGAGTTTTTAAATACAACGTAATCTAATTTCTTCAGTCCCTTACCCACATCCTAATTTAACATTGCAATATGCTGAGAGTGAACACACAGCCGTGGGTATGCAGTTAATGCCTCCCAGTATGGAACGCACACGCTGCCCTTGGGAGGTGGAAACGTGGGTGCATGTTCCTAGCTAGTAACTGCCTGAACTATAGGCTACATGACAATATATGGCAGGGACAAGCTATATATTAAATATTAATAAAGCTCAATTAAAATTATATTTGTAGGGGCGCCTGGGTGGCGCAGTCGGTTAAGCGTCCGACTTCAGCCAGGTCATGATCTCACGGTCCGGGAGTTCGAGCCCCGCGTCGGGCTCTGGGCTGATGGCTTGGAGCCTGAAGCCTGTTTCCGATTCTGTGTCTCCCTCTCTCTCTGCCCCTCCCCCGTTCATGCTCTGTCTCTCTCTGTCCCAAAAATAAATAAAACGTTGAAAAAAAATTATATTTGTAGATAAAGTTCTAAAAATAGAAATTCTATTATTTTCTTCTTGCATCTCAGTCTCTGAGGTGTACATACCATGGATAGCAAGGTCTTAATCAATTTGGATAATGTGCTTTTCAAATTTTTTAATTGACTGCCAAAGGCCAATTTGTTTAAATGGCAAAGTTTATTAATTAACATTTTCAATTCTCTTTATGAACACATTGGGCTATTGTATAGAGCATAGTGTCCACAATTCTTTAATTTGTCTAAGAACAAATTAAAGAACTTAAAGAACTTTGTTCTTAGACAAATTAAAGAATTTAAAGCCTAGAAAATAACTATAGATAAATTAAAATAATGAATTTCTCTTAAGGAACATTGTTGAAACAAAAACAAATTTCTGAAAACGATCTTTCTCTATGGATCTTTTCTAAAATATTAAACTGCCTGAGACGAAAGAAATCTATATTGCAACGTGGTATTGGAGCCAGACTCTCCTGCTGATCTATGAGCACATAGCCCTTGGGCTTCTGTGTCTGAGTTTTCACAAGAAGAATCTAGACACAGCCTTTCCTGCTGGTTCACTAAGAATGACATTCTCACTATTAAAAGATGTATTTGTTTCTATTAATACCACTATTATCAGGATTTTGTGATTGTTACTCAAAAAGCTCAACCATTGAAGTTAAATACAAACAGAAATTTAATTGAAGGTTACTAAGACATAAATAGCCTGAAACAAACATCCAAGCAGTAAAATAATGAAAACACTAGCCTTTATATATTGTTTTAATTGATTTTTCATGAAATTGATAGTATAAAATTAGGAGACTATAGCAAAGAGCTATAAAAGCATAAGCTAATGAAATTAGTATAATTGTGCCATATAAAATGGCCAAGAAATAACAAGTTGCCAGAAATCTTAAATAATATTTTTATATTTGCAAAGGTACATATTCTTGCGTTTATTGATTACTGTACTCATTGTTAAAAGGATGAATCTCAAAAATACAGTCAACTCTCATTATTCTCAGGAGTTATGTTCTGTGACAACTGCAAACATTGAGTTAGTGAATACTGAACCATTCCTCCTAAGGGAAACAAGGTTAGGTTCCCACATGCCTCTGGTCACAACACTTTTCTTGAACCTATCAATATACAACCTTGTTTTATGTGTATTTCTGTCTAAATATACTTTAATATCTACTGGTAATTTGTTAACATTGAATTTGCAGTCTTACAGCACTGTAACTTAGGCTTGAATGAAGCTTATCTAATGCAGATGACAAGCTCTGACAAGCTCTCCATGAGGCACGTCATAGCCTTCTTGCACCTAGGAACTCTTGCCAACAATTCAATGAGAACAAAATTACCCACACACAAAGTAACAAAAACAAAAATGAAAAAATGTAAAAACACAAAATACATGGCCTAAATATACTAGGAAAAGGACACTTGTTTACAAAATAAGAGCTGAAACGAGAAGACAGAGAGCATTACTTTGTTCAGCCTCAGCTGGGCACATAAAACAACTCAATATTTTGTAACTTTACACATGACCATGAATGACCATGAAAGTGCTATGAGTATTAATTTGGGGGTTACAAGTAAATTTTAGTAAGTATGCACATTCACAAATATGGAATTCGTGAATAATGAGAACCAACTGTTCTGTTCCTTATAAAACCCAAATTAACAGAAAAATAGGGAAGTGAAATACGAAAGATGATTGTTTTTTCATTGTCAAGTTTTACTAAAAAACGGAAGGCAGGTATTAAAGTAAAAATGGCAAATATTTATTAAGGGTTTCTTATGAGCAAATAGGACTCTGTTAAGCTCTTAACAAAGTTTTAATTTCAATAACTCACTTACGTAGTTGACATTATTAGTCACATTTACAGATGAGAAAACTGCGGCTTAGGAGGGAAAACATATTCCCCACGTTCATGCAGCTAATAATTGGCTTACCTAGAACTCAGTGTAGATTCAAAGGTCAGAGTGCTCCTGCATTTCCATGAAATACGACTTTCCTAAATGTAATTGTAGGCTCTTATTTTGAAATTGACTGATAAATTTACTACAATGGCCCTTTTCATCCATAACCCAGTGGCAGTTTTTAAAACATTTTTTCCTTTGTTCAGGTTCTTATAAACTTTGCATCTAAATATTGTTCATCTTAACCATGCATAAATATTCTGTTGACATTCTTGTAAATTCTGTGGAACATAAAAAAGTAAATGTAGGGGCGCCTGGGTGGCGCAGTCGGTTAAGCGTCCGACTTCAGCCAGGTCACGATCTCGCGGTCCGTGAGTTCGAGCCCCGTGTCAGGCTCTGGGCTGATGGCTGAGCCTGGAGCCTGTTTCCGATTCTGTGTCTCCCTCTCTCTCTGCCCCTCCCCCGCTCACATTCTGTCTCTCTGTCTCTCAAAAATAAATAAACATTAAAAAAAATTAAAAAAAAAAAAAGTAAATGTAGAGTTTCAGATAGCATAATTCTTTTTTTCTTGTATTTTGTTCCAGAACACACTCTTTTGAACTTATACTTGATCAGAGAGAAATTAGGAAACGTGTTCTTTCAGAAACCCCTAAAGTAAATCACTCCTTGCATCTGAAACATGCAGCTAACTCTTCTCTATATTTTGTTACGAGTAATTGGAGATTGTGTCACTTCTCTGTTCAAAGTTCCAATAATTCTTTACTATTCATAAACAGAGTCAAACTCCTCAGCCTGGCATTTACAGTTTCCATAACATGAGTCCAACTTCCAGACTTAACCCATGTAGCTTTCCTTAGTGCTTAACTCTGCTCCATCTAGCCTCTTCTGGTTGCTGCTACCCCAGAATACTCTTTGGCTGCAATTCCTGTGCCATTTCTCACATCGTTCCTTGGCTCTCTTACCCTCCAACATCTATAGATGGCAAAATATGGCCTCCTTCATAAGACCGTGTCAGTATCTGCAGATTATAATTAACTTATTCCACCTCCATACTTCTGTGCCTGTGTCTTTAAGAAAGTGCCTACACATCGTAGGTGTTCAACAAATGTTAAATTGAAATGAAAGAAAAGAGTCATGAATATCTGAAACTTAGGCATTATCTCTTAGGACACCTTCTACACAAGAAAGCAGAGATATAATTTCTTTTTTTTTTTTTTTCTGTTTTTTTTCAGAGATATAATTTCTGACTCTTGTTGAAAATTTTCCTTGAGGACAGACTAGCTATTTGGTTATCAATCAATAAGTCGACACTTTATTTTATTTTTAACTTTTTTAATGTTTATTTTTGAGAGAGAAAGAGACAGAACATGAGCAGGGGAGGGGCAGAGAGAGAGGGAGACACAAAATCAGAAGCAGGCTCTGGGCTCTGAGCTATCAGCACAGAGCCTGACATGGGGCTTGAAGTCTTGAACGGCAAGATCATGACCTGAGCTGAAGTTGGACACTTAACCAACTGAGCCACCTAGGTGCCCCAATGAATTGACACTTTGTACAAGTTTTAAAGCTTTTTGTTTTTGCTGGCATTTTCTATACCATCTTAACTGCCTAAAAAGGTATTTACTACCCACGGATTTCGTGAATCTAAATCTTGGTCTGGTGAGATCTTAGACCACATTAGGAACTCTCTTCTGATCTGTAGAAGATGTGGGGATAAATTTCATTCATGGTGCTCTTGTGAACATAAACGTGTCTACATTCTTGCAGTTAATTCCCAGTGTGAGAATGAAGAGCAACTAACAGCACCTTGTTTATGAAGCAGAGGGTGTGTTGAGGAAGTAGTGATGGAATGGGGAAGAGTGCCAAGAAACAGAGCGCTGAAAAGTAGATCAGAATGAGATGGTAGAGAGCCTTATTAAACAATGAATGGTGTTTGGGCTTTATTCTATAAGTTATGAGGGCTCATTGGAGGCTTTAAGCAAGGATATGACATATTCAGAGTAACATTTTTTTTTACAGATCTGTCTTTTAAGCATGGCAGCATAAAGCATTAGCTAGAAAGGAAATTGTTAGCAGGGGAGTTTAGGATAAATGCTTTATTTACCCTCCTGGTGGGATAGGAAAAATGTAGCTTTCTGGAAATCACTAGGGAGACAATCTCATGAGGAAACAAGAGTTGCTGGGTCTCAGGACATTTTCTCTCACCCACTTGGAAGATTTCTCAATCCTCTGCTTCTCGTGTCCCCAAAGAACATAATTTCAGCACTGATAAATTGACTCTTTCCTGTAGATTTTGAGTGACTTACAAAATGTTCATTACTGATGGGGGAACCCACTTCAGTGCGTTTCAGCTTGAGAACATTTGTGACAGGAAGTAATGATAAAAATATGGGACACTAGGGGTGCCTGGGTGGCTCAGTCGGTTGAGTGTCCGACTTCGGTTCAGGTCATGATCTCACAGCTCGTGAGTTCAAACCCCATGTCGGGCTCTGTGCTGACAGCTCAGAGCCTGGAGTCTGCTTCGGATTCTGTGTCTCCCTCTTTCGCTGTGCCCCTCCCTCATTCATGTTCTGTCTCTCTCTCAAGAATAAATAAAACATTTAAAAACATTTAAGAAAAAAATATGGGACACTATTAACCAGGGGCATTTCTTTCAAGTTTTCTCACTCAAGCTTCTTTTATTTTTAAAATTTTAATTCCAGTATGATTAACATACAGTGGTATATTAGTTTCAGGTGTACAATACAGTGATTCAACAATTCTATACATTAGTCAGTGTTCATAATGAGTGTACTCTATGTTTTTCCTTCTAAGATTTCATTTTATTTTTTTAACATTTTATTTATTTTTAAGAGACAGAGAGAGACAGAGTACCAGCAAGAGAGGGGCAGAGAGAAAAGGAGACACAGAATCTAAAGCAGGCTCCAGGCTCTGAGCTGTTAGCACAGAGCCAGACATGGGGATCAAACCCACGAACTGTGAGATCATGACCTGAGCCAAACTAAAATGTTTAACCATTTAAATCACTAAGCCACCCAGGCACCCCTCTAAGATTTTATTTAAATTCAAGTTACTTAACATATAGTGTAGTACTGGTTTCAGGAGTAGAATTTAGTGTTTCATCACTTACATACAATACCCAGAGCTCATCACAACAAGTGCCCTTTTTAATGCCCACCACCCATTTAACCCATCCCCCACCCACCTCCCTTCCAGCAACCTTCAATTTGTTCTCTAGAGTTAAGTCTCTTATAGTTTGCTTCCCTCTCTGTTTTTATCTTATTTTATTTTTCCTTCCCTTCCCCTATGTTCATCTGTTTTGTTTCTTAAATTCCACATGAGTAAAATCATATGGTATTTGTTTTTCTCTATCTTATTTTGCTCAGCATAATATACTCTAGTTCCATCCACATCATTGCAAATGGCAGTATTTCATTTTTTGATGGCAGGGTAATATTCCATTATATATTCATATATACGTATATATATATGTGTGTGTGTATATATATATATATACACATATATATATGTATATGTGTATATATATATATATACATACCACATCTTCTTTACCCATTCATCAGTCAATGGACTTTTGGGCTCCTTCCATAATCTGGCTCTGAAAATGCTGCTATAGACATTGGGGTGCATGTGCCCCTTTGAGTCAGTATTTTCATATCTTTTAGATAAATACCTAGTAGTATAATTGCTGGGTCTTAGGGTAGCTCTATCTTTAACTTCCTGAGGAAAATTCACATTGTTTTCCACAGTGGCTGCACCGGTTTGCATTCCCAACAAGAGTGTAAGAGGGTTCCCCTTTCTCCACATCTTCGCCAACATCTATTGTTTCCTTAGTTGTTAATTTTAGCCATTCTGATAGGTCTGAGGTGGTATCTCAGTGTGGTTATGATTTGTATTTCCCTGATGATAAGTGATGTTATGCATCTTTTCGTATTTCTGTTAGCCATCTGGGTGTCTTCTTTGGAAAACTGTCTATTCATGTCTTCTGCCCACTTCTTAACTGGATTATTTATTTTTGGGGTGTTTAGTTTGATAAGTTCTGTATAGATTTTGGAAACTAGCCCTTTATCTGATATGTCATTTGCAAATATTTCCTCCAATTCTGTAGGCTGCCTTTTAGTTTGTTGATTGTTTCCTTTGCTTTGCAAAGTTTTATATCTTGAGGAAGTCCCAAGAGTTCATTTTTGCCTTTGTTTCCCTTGCCTCCAGCAACGTGTCTAGTAAGAAGGTGCTATGGCCAAGGTCAAAGAGATTGCTGCCTGTGTTCTCCTCTAGGATTTTTTGATAGTTTCTTGTTTCACATTCATGTCTTTCATCCATTTTGAATTTATTTTTGTGTACAGTGTAAGAAAGTGGTCCAGTTTCATTCTTCTGCATGTTGCTGTCCAGTTTTCCCAACACCATTTGTTGAAGAAACTATCTTTTTTCCATTGGATATTCTTTCCTGCTTTGTTGAAGATGAGTTGACCATATAGTTATGGGTCCATTTCTGGGTCCTCTATTCTGTTCCATTGATTTATGTGTCTGTTTTTGTGCCAGTACTATACTGTCTTGATGACTACAGTTTTGTAATACAGTTTGAAGTCCAGAATTGTGATGTCTCCAGCTTTGTTTTGCTTTCTCAACATTACTTTGGCTGTTCAAGGTCTTTTCTGGTTCCATACAGATTTTAGAATTGTTTTTTGTAGCTGTGTGAAAAATGCTGGTGTTATTTTGATAGGGGTTTCATTGAATGTGT
Source organism: Herpailurus yagouaroundi (assembly GCF_014898765.1). Lineage (NCBI taxonomy): Eukaryota > Metazoa > Chordata > Mammalia > Carnivora > Felidae > Herpailurus > Herpailurus yagouaroundi. The sequence goes on from NW_024412377.1 coordinate 75,611,880, forward strand.
AGATTGCTTTGGGTAGTATAGACATTTTAACAATATTTGTTCTTCCAATCCATGAGTATGGAATGTTTTTCCATTTCTTTGCATCCTCTTCAATTTCCTTCGTAAGTGTTCTATAGTTTCATAGCATAATAAGTGTACTCTTAATCTCCTTCACCTATTTCACCCACTTCCCCTCTGGTAACTATTAGTGTGTTCTTTATATTTAAGTCTATTTATTTGTCTCTTTTTTCTTTGTTCATTTTTTTAATTCCACATACGAGTGAAATCACATGGTAATTTTCTCTGACTGCTTATTTCCCTTAGCATCGTACCTTCTAGATCCTTCCATGTTGTTGCAAATGGCAAGATTTCATTTTTTATGGCTGAGTAATATTCCAGTAAATATGTGTATGTATGTATGTGTGTTATATGTTTGCGTATATGTATATATATTATATACCACCCTTCTTTATCCATTCATCTATGGATGGACACTTGGGCTGCTTCCATAATTTGGCTATTTAAATAATGCTGCAATAAACATAGGGGTGCATATATATTTTTGGGAAAAGTTTTCAATTAGCAATAATCGCGCCTCGGATAAACCTCATTGGCTACGATACTGCCACTGCGCAAAGCTTATATTTTTGAATTAGTGTTTTTATATTCTTTGGGTAAATGCCCAGTAGAATTACTGGATCATATGGCAATTCTATTTTTAATTTTTTGAGCAACCTTCATACTGTTTCCCACAGTGGCTGCACCAGTTTGCATTCCCACCAACAGTGCAGGAGAATTCCTTTTTTTTCCACCTCCTTGCCAACACTTGTTGTTTTTGTGTTGTTGGTTTTAGCCATTCTGACAGGTCTGAGGTGATAGATATCTCACTGTAGTTTTGATTTGCATTTCCCTGAGGATGACTGATGTTGAGCATCTTTCCATGTGTCTGTTAGCCATCTGAATGTCTTCTTTGGAGAAATGTCTGTTCATGTCTTTTGCCCATTTTTAAATTAGATTATTTATTTTTTCACTCAAGTTTCTTTTAAAGTAGAGGGAAGCAAAAAAGCAAAAAATGCCTCTTCTTGAGTAGCAGGTTTCTATTAATAATATTTTACACCTATTATTTGCTAGCATTTACTTTACTACCAGGCATTGTGCTACATACTTGGGATATCTTATTTCATTTACTCTTCCTAACAAAGATATGAGATGTGGAAACTGAATTTCACCAAGACTAGGCACTTATTTAGAGTCACACGATTACTAAGTGGTGTTGTCAGAATTTAAGTATAAGTTCACAGCCCAGGCTTTCTCCTATTGGTTACACTATCTGTAATATACAGGTATGTACAATAGTAATTGTACTGGATTTGGTGTCAGACAGGCTGTATTCAGATTCCACTCTAATACTCACTAGCCTTGTAAATTAGGTAAGTTACTTAAGCCTCAGTCATTTCTTCTGTCAAGTTGGACCCAGAATGCTTGACAAATGGGGCATTTGAGGATTAAGCTATAAAAGGTTATAGTCACACAATTAATGTTATATTCCTTCCTTACAATAAAGTGGATTCCATAATTGGAAACACTTCTGCTATATTCTTGCCTTCAGAGGATGTGACATTTGGCCAAAGACTCAAAGTCAGAGAACAAACAGCTATGTGTCCAGTCAGAGAATAACAACCACTAAGATCCACAAAAGGAGAGGGTCTGGGGTTTTAAGAAGAGCAGGCATAAGCCATGTGACAGGAGCAGAGAACCAGGGAAAGGCTGGCTAAGAAATGGCTTGAGAGGTGGGCAGGGTCTTGTAAGTCAGGTGTTGGGAGTGTGGATTTTATTTTACACTCAATGGGAAGTCACGGATCTTTACCAGGTGGCTGGTATGATGCCTGGGTAAGCAGAAGAATGTATCCGGTTCCCCACACCGTGCTCCCAACCCAAAGATGCCCACATCTGAATCCCTGGAACCTGTGACTATATTACTTTACTTGGCAAAAGGAACACTGTGGTGTGATTAAGTCAAGGGTCTTGAGATGGGGAGATTATCCTGGATGTTCTGGGTGGGCCCAGTGTCATCACAAGGATCGCCATCACTGGGAGATGGGAAAGTCAGACTCAATGACAAAGGGAGCAGAGGTTTAAGTGAGGCAGGGCCATGAGCCTAAGAATGCAAGCAGCCTCTAAAGCTGGAAAAGGTAAGAAAAGGATTCTCCTCTAGAGCTTCTAGAAGGGACACAGCCCTGCCAACACCCTAATGTTAGCCCAGTGAAGATGATTTCAGATTTCTGACTTCCAGAACCATTAGAAAATAAACGTATCATGTGTTAAGCTGCTAAATTTGCTACAGCAGCAGTAGCAAACTAATCCAATGCCTATGGCTTCTGAGTGGAGAATGGCGTGAAGACGGGATGGAGGGTAGAACTGGGAGGCTAGCTGAGATGCTATTACAGTGATCCGGACAAAGTAGGTCTGTCCAAGAGTAATGGTGGCTGCACAGAGCTGCAATAAGGGGACACACTGGAGATATATTTTGGAGGTAGGGCTGATAGGACTTGCCAAATTCCCCTAGCTCCTAAACCATTCTTTGTTTTGGCAGGACCTGGAACCCCTGGGTACTATTTGGCACACTAGAGTCATCAGTCCTAGGAAGCAAGTGCTTCTTTACTAGGTAACTGATTTGACAAATAAATAATTTACTCACCAACCGGAAACACCTAGCCAATGGGAAAAAGCAACAGAACAACAACAACAACTCAGAGCCCAGACTGAAAAAGTCAAAAGGCAAACTCTTTGGTTTTATACTGTCATAAAGAATGGAAAAAGCAAGGCCCAAGACAGCAGCTGGCACAAAAGTGAATGCCTTTGAGGGCGAAAATGTGCTTGTGGTCTAGTTCCAGGCTCTGCAGAATTTCCTTCTTAGAAGGAGTAGCAAGAATGATTTTCTCTGTAGCAGAAAAGAGAAGGAAAGTAATAACCTTTTTAACCGAGCAGCATTTGTCAGACCTTTCCAAGCACCATCCTGCACCCCTTCAGGCCACCCGAAGGCCAGGCCTCCACTTGCTATTCCAATGAGACATTCCTATAGGCAAGATTTCATACCATGGCCTCTGCCCACCATCCTTGCACCAAAGCCCAGAGCTGTCTAGAATGCCAGCTTGAGGACTGAAGACCAAAGGAGGGGGGAAATCCCATGGGAGACCAGCCATCCTGCCCTGTCACAATATAGGCATTTCCTTCCCAGGGAAAAGACTAAAATAAGCCTTCACTCCACCAAAGCTTCCAGGACCTTAGTGGATTTCCCTAAAATCACCTCCCCAACACTAGCTCCAGCACCCCAGCTCATCACACCTTTCTTCAACAGCACCCACAGTCAATCTCAGCCTCCTAAGACTGATTCCCAGCTGCCCCACATTTTGCCTCATTGTGTTTTTCTGTGTGTGCCACACACTGCCCCTCCCCTCCAAGAAGCCCTCTTTGAATCCTTAACTCTCCCTAGTAATTGAATCCACACCCAGTAGTTGAGGGAGGAGGCGAGACTTCCTTGCTTACACCATAGGCAGTGTGGAGTGCTCATGGGGAACCCAGGGGTTCAGCATCTTAGGGTGAGAAGCCCTTCTGCGGGGGTAAGGGAAGAGGGGAGTGTGCAAATGAGTTTCAGAACAGTGCATATCCCCTCTCTGGCCTCTAAATCCCTGGCTTGCAGGCTTGCATGTCATTGCTCTGTTCTCCCTTGCCTGGGGGTCTTTTATTGCTCCAGACTTTTGTCATAGAGTTTAGGAAGCCTCACCTCAACCCGGCTGGCAGGCCTCATTTTCCCCTTGCCCGAAAGAGCCAGAACAGATCGCTTTTCTGTTTTTTTATGTACACCACTTTGATTTAATGGTCCCATTTATGCCCCAAACTTGTCACTCTCGACTAATGCCACACCTTACCTTCTTCACACTCCCTAGATCCCCAGACTGATTTGTGGGTTAGTATCTCCATTTTTATCAATAATAAAAAAACCAAACTACTTTGCTATAAGAATAACACAGATGCCCGATGCTCATAAAGAAGGCGCCCTCTAGTTCTGATCCCTCCCATCAGAACTAGACTTCATCCCGGGTCTCTATTTTGGGAAGCTTTTCATCCCACAGGCCACAAAGGCAACCAATTGCCTGAAGAGAATAGCATTGTAATGAGCACAGAGGTCATTCTGGATGCCATGTGCTGTTAGTTGATTACACACTTTTCCAAGGCTGCCCTTGGTACAGATGCAATGAATGCTAAATGGCATGTGCTTCTCGTTCCAGCAATTAGTTTTGATCTCTCTGGCTTAATGCTGTGTCCAGTTGTTCTGAAAGAGAAAAGAAATGCTCTGCCTCTGCACCATTTATTTTTATATATGCATTCAGTGAAGACTTACTGAAGCCTAGGCCCTCCTAGGCATTGTGCAGGATAAGAATAAAGCATTCTTCCCCTCCCTGGAGAAGCTCATAGCATAAAAAGAGGAGGAAAACATGTAAGGAAGATATGACATGCAGTATGCTACAATATTAGGAGGACGGAAAGAGCCCTTTATTCAACAAGTACATGCCAGGCATGGTTTAAGGCCTGTGGAAGTAAAGAAGGCAAAAGAGGCCCTTACTCTTCCGGGAGAAATGATCATTGCACTAGTAAAAAAATTAAATATCCAAAATTAGTTTAAATAGTGATAACTACAACTAATGGAACAGGAATGGGATGAAATGGAGGTTAGCTTGGAGCAGGTCTTCAGACAGACCTCTCTGGAAAGATGGCCTTCTGAGTGACACAATGGATCTAGCTGTAGAAGATCTAGAAAAGGAGCCACATGAGTAGGGGAAAGAAGTGCAAAGGCACTGAGGCAGGCACAGGCTGGGAGCTTTAGGAGAGAAGTGACAGTTTGGCCTCTAAGAATGGGTAAGATGACATTTCAGGAAAATAAAATGGCTTGAGCAAAGGCACACAACTAGGAAAGTATGAACTGCATTTGGTCAGAAACAAGCACAGATTTGAACCAAGGTCTAGCAAAACATGAAGTTCAGAAGATAAGATGAGGATAGACTATTTACAGAGAGCCCAGGACCAGGCTGTGGCTATGGAGGATATTCTACGAGCAGGCAATGCTGCAGGTTTTAGGTCAGTCTCTGACTTGATAAGAATGTGCTTTAGCAAGATTGCTCTGGTGTTAGTGGAGACCTTTTTTTTTTTTGCCTTGGACAAACAAATATTCCTTGTGCTTCCTATTCACTGATAAAAATTCATCTTCATGCCTACATTTCTTGTAGGCATGGGCTACAAAATAGGCTGGGCTATAAAATAGTTTTAAGTAGGGATGGCAATCTAATTTGTGGGGTCCAGTGCAAAATGAAAATGTACAGCCCTTTGTTCAAAATGCAGTTTAGAAGCTTTTTCTTTCTTCAGCCATCTCTGAGTTGACTTGCCATGATGTTTTATATTATTTAATATAAAATGACTCTCTCATACATGAGGATACTGCCAGGCAAGTGCAGACCCTCACAGGCACCAGATACCTTCCATTCGACCCAACACTCTGGCATCCACACCCAGCACCCGCAGCAAGGGAAGGCAGCAGTGGTGTCTGGGCAGGATCAGGAGGCCAACACTCTGTCTCACAGAGGCAGGGAGGTAGAACCACATGTGTGCAGAGGCTCCAAGCCCCTGGCACATACCCCATTGTTCATCTTATTTCACTTATAAATGTAAATGCAAAGATAAAATATTTAAGAGTTTCAAGATGCTGATTGCATCCTTCTGCGTGTGGGGCTTTGTGAGATGGCATGGGTGGCAAGCCTATGATGCCCATCCCAGACTGAGTCCTGAGGAGAGGGTAACTGCATCTCAATGTAGACTTCTTCCTCAGAACTTAAACCCAGTGAGCTACTGCCCCTCAGAAACACCTGTACTACTATCGTTCTATGAGATGCTTAGTGTGTGTGTGTGTGTGTGTGTGTGTGTGTGTGTGCGCGCACGCCAGGAGGAATGAGTGAAGGGTACACATTTCCTTGATTTCCCGTGGATATACAATTATTTGAGAATAAAAAGTTGTGTACAGAAAGCCTTCACACATGTGCTGTTTTTCTGAAGGAGAGGAGGCCGGAGGGAGTCTAAGAGCAAGATCGACAAGATAAACCTAAAGCCACTTAGTGGTGCTTGGCTGGACATCAAAGGTTACCAGGCTTCCTCAGCCCGAAATGTAAACCTTGTCCTTGAGCTAGGAAAGGATGAAAAGAGAGTGGTCGGGCTCACATTCCAAAGGTGAAGGACTAACTAGCTTGTTTCTGACCACATTCATCCTGTTTAAATCCACTAAATGATCATTTACTAATTGCTCACCATGTGCAAGGAATGAACTGCACACTGCACTGCTCTTTGCTCTCTGGCATTACAATTCAAGACAACTGCATTTTATGTAAGGAATGTTTTCCCAAGAGTGGACAGAATCCAAGACTAATCTTGACAGAGAATGGTGAATTCTAATTACCAGCTAAAGGAACACTACCTCAAGACAACAGAGAGTTCTCCTGGTCCAAAAGTTTTGAAATTCCTGTCAATTTTTAAGTTTGGGAGTATTCACCTTATTTCTGATTTTGTGTTTGATGTTTACATAATACTACTCAAAATTTGCATAATTCAAATTGGCATAAAAGGATCTATACATAACACCATACAATATCATACAGGGATATTGTTGTAAAATAACAGATATAAAAAAGTATCTAGCACAATCTTTGGAACAAATGGGAAGAAATTAAAGAGACCTATTCTTTTTGCTGTTATATTCAGTAATATTTCCAATAAGTCACAGTCTCCAATCCCAAGAATAGTATTGCTAAGCTATAAAAATGGGGCACATTTCATCTTTTTTATATGCAGGAGAATAAAAGTGCAGCTTAGAGAGCTAAAACATTTTAATATACCTTTTTTTAAGCTTATTTATTTGAGAGAGAGAGTGTGAGCAGAGTAGGGGCAGAGAGGGGGAAGAGAGAATCCCAAGCAGGCTCCATGGTGTGAGTGCAGAGCCTAAAACATTTTATAAGAAAATTCCATTTAGCATTGAGGTTTTAATGTTTTTCCGCTGAAGAGAAAATTAATACCTAGTCAATTCTACTTCTGTGCAAATGTGTAACACATTAAACCAACATATCATCCCAAAGCTGTGGTCTAGTCAGCAGTTAGAATACCTCTTCCATTATGTTGTTTTTCTTTGCCCACACCATGGGGAAAGGACTAATGATCAATGAAATCTCTTAATCAAAGGCTAGCAGTGGCAAAAGCCCTGTGCATGATCATTTGAATTGAGATACATAGCCCATAGTGTCCTTCAACTCTTGGGTAACAGCTAGTGAGTGAGGGACCCCATAAGCAGCAGAGCCACGACCAGGGCACTAGGGTTCAGATTGCTCAGCACCACCTTCATGCATATGACCATCTTCATGGCCACCCTTTGGCTCTAGCCATTGTCTGTGCTGCGTAGCATGTCCTCCAGGACCAATCTTATAACTTGGTGGAGTCTCAAGAATTGAAAAAGGCCAAAGCCATCAGACAAGTGGTGGCTTGTCTTCACACAATTCCATGAAGGGGGGAAGTTTTCTGAAAACAGAACTAGGTAAACTTGTCTCTGGAGAAGTATGTCATAGCTGTGAAGAAACACAGCAAAACACACTTATCCTAAAAGAAACTGGTGCTGGATACCAGGACTATGGGCTCCTTAACAGTTGTCTGCTTTGATCATGGTGTGTGTAACTGAGTGCTTCCTCTGGATCCAGCCCTGTCTTAGCTACTTTTGGGGGGAAACATATAATCTCTGCTCAAATGGAGCCTGTATTTACCTGGGTCCATAAGACCCACATGAAATAGTCTTTTGAACAAGAGATTAAGAGTACCAGCCCTGGGTCTCACAGACTGGGATCCAGCCTCAGTCCTGCTAACTTGCTACCTGGGTGGACCCAGGTAATTCACTGAGTTTTTCCAAGCCTTTCTCCTGAACTATGAGAATAACAAAAGCCCTGACCTCCCCAGGTAAATGTGAGCATGGGACATAGTAAATCTGACCTTTATGAAATAAATCTCATTTCATGGAGATAGTCTCATGCTATACTTCAATAAGTTTTGATTCACCTCCTAGATTTACCATCTATTAACTGCATTTCCTTGGTCAAATTACTTAACCTCACTTGTCGCCATTTCGTGGTTTGTAGAATGTGGATAATGCAGCCCTCACAGTGAAATTGTTTTATAACCTTGCCACAATCAACAAGGGGTATTAAGACAATCCCTTTTAAATGTGAAGAATCAGGGCCAGTCTGCTGACATTTTATTCTTCACTCAAGACAAGGCCAAACAGCATTCGGAAATCTTCTGTATTATTTTTAACAGTATGTTGGTGAAATTTATTTTCCATTTTCCAAAGATCTGAGCCATTCAGATTACTTCACCTGGACAGAAAGGGGTTTGCTAGAAACTCCCAGTCAACTCTGCGGACATGACACAGCAACTAATGCAAAATGGGGGAGGTGTTCTGACCCTTTCTGTCACCTCCCTGGGATTTCAGAGTGGAGCCCAGGATGGGCTATCTCAACCGAGGCAGATTCATTGAGAAGGGTTCTCTCTATTATTGATTAGAAATGCTAAACCAGCAGGCAACTATAATTTTCAGATGCACAGAGAGATTTCTCACAGGAGTTTGACAAATATCACGTTCTTTCCCCTCACTCATATGTACCTGTTGCTTTTCTTCTGAAAAGGGGGTACCTCCCTCCCCTGTTCATGCTCTGTCTCTCTCTGTCCCAAAAAATAAATAAATGTTGAAAAAAAAATTAAAAAAAAAAAAAAGCGCCTGGGTGGCGCAGTCGGTTAAGCGTCCGACTTCAGCCAGGTCACGATCTCGCGGTCCGTGAGTTCGAGCCCCGCGTCAGGCTCTGGGCTGATGGCTCAGAGCCTGGAGCCTGCTTCCAGTTCTGTGTCTCCCTCTCTCTCTGCCCCTCCTCTGTTCATACTCTGTCTCTCTCTGTCCCAAAAAATAAATAAATGTTGAAAAAAAAAATTGAAAAGGGGGTACCCTAGTCTTATGGCATCTTACTTAAAAATAAGAGACGATAGTTCTGATTTGTTAATCTCATTTGGTTCTTCAAAAAAGGAAGAAAAATTTTAATTGTTTACTGAGTGTGAGAGGAATAAATAGGCCCATACAAAGAGCATATGACTAAAAAACTCCTAGATGAGATGATTAAATAATTAAAAGTATATAGCTCAGTGCTTGGTTCATAATAAGAACTCAACCTCAATAAATATTAGTGAGTGCACACATATACACATATATATGCATCTACGCACATACACACACGTACGTACACACATACACACACACTCATCCACATCCACACAAACTAAATGAAGCAATATAATTTAGCTCTCAATGATAGGGCACAGGCATTCTTTGTAGGCAGAGAGAGAATGGTGATGGCTCTAAGAGGTAAAAAGACTTCATGAAGGGAGAGGAATTAGAGCCAACCTTGAAGGTTGGCTAGAATATGAACAGGAAGAGGAGAGACAGGAGGACATGAATGGTGAGGGAAATGGAGGACAGGCAGGGAAGGAATGAGTGCTGTGTTCCTGGGACGGACGCTGAGGACAATTAATGAAATTGATAGAAATGATGGGGTCAGGTAATGGAGGGTATTGGGAATCAGCAGGAAAGTCTTGACTACTTATTTTACATTTGTTCATAAGTCTATCTATCTGAGGAGACAGAAATAGCACAGTGTATTATTCAGGGAAACAGAACCAATAGGAAGTGTGTGTATATGTTTATGTATATATACACACATACACACACACACAGAAGGGAATTTTAAGGAATTGGCTCATTGTAAGGGCTGGCAAGTCTGAATTCTATAGGGCAGTCCTGCTGGACACCCAGGGAAGAGTTGATGTTGCAACTGGAGTCTGAAGGCAGAAATCTTTCTTCCGGAAGACCTCAATCTCTTCAGAAATCTTTCTTCTGGAAGACCTCAATCTTTTTATCTTGAGGCCTTCAACTGACTGGATGAAGCCCACTAACTACATGGAGGGTCATCTGCTTTACTCCAAGTCTACTGATTTAAATGTTAATCACAGCATTAAAATACATCGCAGCAATATCTAGATTAGTGTTTGACCACAGGTCTAGGCACCATACATAGCCTAGCCACTTTGCCATATAAAATTAGCCATCACACACAGTAATTTAAACAGAAGAAGTTTAACATGAAGAACAGTTAACAATGATATGAAAGTAATCATAAAGACAAAAAAAGAGAACTCTAAAAGGAATCTTAAGATAGAAAGAGAGAGTACTCAAGGAAGCATTAACTTGGAAATAGGGGTACAAGCCTTATCAGAGAAGGTTGGTTGCAGTCACTGGTTGATGGAAGATTTTGCTGGTTTGGCATGGCCAGAGTTGGTACCTAGCCTCTGGGCTAGCAGAAACAACCCCTGGGGCTCAGGTGAGCCAAGGCTGCTGGACAGGTATGCAGTGAGTCAGAAGTACTGAGTGTGTCAAGCACTGCTGCTGGTGTGAGGCCCAGAGAGCTTGGTGTCTGCATTAGAACAGCCACAGAAACAAACGTCCAGGGCACTGGTGAGGTGAGGTTGACACTTGGCCATGCAGAGTGAGTTAGGTACATAGAAGATGCTGGAGTGCCACTGTGGGTGCTGTTGACACTGGGAGTTGCAGAGGAAGTCTCCCTCTATAATAACCTAGTGTACTTTTAGGTACCTCTGAGGCCCGGGGGCCATTTGCTACACGGCCAGCTCCACAGGGCTGAGGAGAGGGCTAGAACACAGGCCTTGGTGTCTGGGGCTCCCCAGTATGCCACCAATGCCCAAATTGAGAGCTGTGGAACCCTGGAGAAGCTATGTCCTATAAGCACTTAGCACTAGAAGAAATCTCAAAGGCTGAGGAATAGAGAAAAAATGTAGTACAATCTACAGGAACTAGGAAGAACAACCCTTCTTCCTGCAGTGTCCCTCCAGAAGTATGTGGTAGCAAGGTTTAATTTCATGCCAGCTGGCAAAGGAAAAATATTATAATTTTATGGTTAATATTAATATTAAAATATGAAGGTCACAGGTCACAAATCAGGCAATGAAGGATAAATCTGGAGCTCAGAGGCAATAAACTGGCAAGTAGTATCATGGGAAGTGCAAAGGAAGCAGACTTTGGGTGAGTGATGTCAGGCCATTCAAATTACATTGTCAAGATTGTGCTGGCATCGAGAAGCTCAGCCAGGGGGCTGCTGTAGTGACATAGGCATGACAGGCCAAGACCTTGGATCAAAGTGCTATCACTAGGAATGAAGTACAAGTTTGGAGTGAGATATTTCAAAGGAAAAACAGAATTCTTGCTTTAGGTTATCATCCTGCCTTAGTCTATTCAGGCTGCTATAACAAAAATACCATAGATTGGGTGGCTTAAACAACAAACATTCATTTCTCACAGTTTTGGAGACTGGGAAGTATAAGATCAAGGCGCTGGCAGATTTTGGGTCTAGTGCAGGTCTTCCTCCTGATTCACAGATGGTGTCCTTTGTATGTGTCCTCACATAGCAGAAGGGGCAATGGAGCTCTCTGGACTAATATCATTAATGAGGGTTCCATCCTCATGACTTAATCACTTCCCAAAGGCCCCACCTCTTAGCACCATCACATTGGGGTTTAGGATTTCAGCATATGGATTTTGGACTTGGGCACAAACATTCAGTGCATAACATACCCCAAATTACAAAAGCTTGGGGAGATCTGCAAAGAGATTAGAGAAAGAGAAACACTTTCCCTCAACTCTGAAGTGCTAAGTATGCTATCGTGTGTGTGTGGATAAACATCTGAATCCACTGAGGATCAGAACACTCCCTCTCAGAAGAACTGGGTCACTCCTTTCCTAATGAGGGTCAAAATAGGGCAGAATGAGGTAGGCAAAAGACCATGAGTAATAATGAGCATATTAGGTTTGGGAATCCCAGAGCCTAAGAACATGACCAGAAAAGGGGCTAAGGAATTCATTGTCCAGAATGAGACTGGCTGAAGACTAGCAAATCAGTCTAAGGCTAAAACCCATGGTGGGTCTTAGTACTTAGCATGAAGTCTGGCAGAAGGTACAGACACACTCAGTAGGTGTTGGAGAAAGGAAAGGAGCAAGAGAGGGCAGTAAGGAGAGAGAAATTCATTAAAGCCAGGATATTAATCCAGGCATGACTGGACTAAAAAGCAGCTTCTCAGGACAGAGGAAGGGAGAGCCATTAGTAAGCACCTGGCTCTTCCAACAGGCAGCTTCTGTCTATGGACTGTGGGAGACTCTACGCATGAGTATAACCAGAGGCAAATACTGACTCCTCTGAATCCCCGAGTGAGGGGCAGGTTAACAGGAATCCAGGCACAGAAGTCAACCACTGAAATCATCACAACTCCCTTCCAAAATAAAACAGAGAAATTGCCCAGACTACCTCCCTTTTCTACCTTCTCCCTCTGTTCCGGCCCCATCCCCACCCACGTCCCAGCCCAGCCCAGCCCTCCTCTCAGTAATAACCACTGCTGGTTCTGGAACAGAACTTCCCTCATACAGCATCCTGAGTCATAGTGATAGTGTAAGGACACTTCATTTGCACTTAAACTGATATAGGACCCCAGATACAGGAAAGAAAAATCCTCATTGTTATGTGCACTTTACACAGATGATCTCTTCTCATCCTCAAAAAGGAGGGTGCTTTTACCCCTATTTTACAAATGAGGACACTGAGATTCCCAGAGTTTAAGCCCTTCCCCTTGTTCATGTAACCTGTAATTCTTGGAGAGAAAAAAAAGAGACAGATATAAGAACTTACTTTAAATAAAGTTACTTTGACATCCATATTAAAGATGCTCAGTTAACAAATATACTAGGTTCTTACTCTTCATTTTCATCAAATTTCTACTTAAGAATGAAAGTTAACATTTATATATCACTTATGAAGTGCCAGGCAGTGTTCTGAAAACTTTACATATGTATTAACTAAATTCTCTTTCATAAGGAAACAGAGACACAGAGAGTTGAAGTAACTTGCCCAAGGCCACAAACATAAGGATTCAAACCCAGCCCGTCTGGCTTCAGAAACCACCTACAAACTGAGAATACGCTGAGTTCAGAGAGAAAGCTTGTAGGACAAACATTCAATTGCAGAGCTTAAGATGCAGAATATCTTGATTTTACAGTGAACCTGGTAACTTCTTGACAACTTTGGAAAGGTCATGACTATGACTCAGATTAACTACTCCACAGTCTTTCTGTTCTCAGTGGTTGGTAGTTGTTCTACTCTAAGGGATAGTTGAGGAGCCAAGGGAAATGGTGACAAATGAGACATGTGACTGAGGCCAGAAGTGTCTCTTCAAAGCTGTAAAGCATGGGCAGCTCAGACTCCAACTTCATTATCATCCCTCCACTTAGCTGACTTTCTAGCAGGAAGCCTGTCTGTCTGGGAGCAGCATAATGCATTGGTCTGTGTGCACATGAACTCCTCCAGCCCCAAAAGCCACTTGTGTTTCCTGGAGCCTGGAGTCTCCCCGGTGCCAGGAAACAACATGATGCTGCCAGCCTGTATTTATCATTCCTAAAACATGGCTCCCTACTCCAAGCAAACTGAAAAGAAAAGCACAAAATTCTAAGTTTGCAGCCAGTTACCTCTGCTGGTGTTGGTGGCAGCCAGGCATTATAAAAGTAGGGAAAGAGCAGGAAACGCACTTCTATTCAGAGAAGAGTTCTGGCAACTGTGGGGAATAAAATCGTCATCATCTCCATTTCTTGAAAAAAGCAAAAAGAGAAACGTTAAATTCACAAAGCTCTGACAGAGAACCCAGTACCAGCCACAAACAAGAGTCTGACGTGCATGCTTTTTATTCTCTGTCCTCTTTTCTTCATCAATGCTTTCTTGCCTACTTGGAGGGAAAAGAGGAAAGCATAAATAAATAAACAAATGTATACATACATGTATGTAATAATCTTGAGTGGGTCATGAGGGGAGTGCAGTCCCTAGGGTCAAAACTTCCATTTAATCAAGAACGGAGATAGGTAACACAGGCTACTCCAGCGAAAGCATCCTGTATCTCTCCTTACCGTTGCAGGCTTTGCCGCCCTCCTGATCCAGTCAGCTATGACATGGACAGAGGCCACTGCCTCCTAGCTATCAGAGTGATGGTTTTCAGACACCAGGGAGGAGGGAAGCCTCCAAACTGCTGCCTACAGATAAAAGGCTCTGATCATCATTAATAAGGCTCCAAGAGGCACTCACCCCTCAATTTTGCTTCAACCTGCTAGCTTTAAATATAGCAGTCTAGATGTGTGTTTTATGTACCTTTCATGTGCTGTTTTGCTTTAGGACATGCTTTCTTTCCCTCTAAATTTATTTTGGTTCTGTTTTCCCCACTGAGAATTATCAGTTCCTTTTTCTGGCTAAAGATGCCTTTTTCCTCCTTCTTAGTTTATGGATTTTCATGGCTATGCCTTTAGATAAAGTGAAACATGTTGGTATAGTGTCCTAACCTTTTCCCTCTCCTTAAAAATGAGACGCAACCACAAAATATTTCTGCCAAGTTTAAACCAAAATTTTGACCAAAGCAAATAACTAAAAAAACCTCTGTAGGTAATTTTATTTTACCAGAAAGCCCAGGTTGCAGACAGATACAGATGTCCTTGTCTGTATTTTTCTTTATAGAAATAATTTAATTTATAAGTGGATTCACTCTGGGTTGGGTTTTTGTCCTTATTATTTACTATTTCCCTTTTCTGAGCAGTCTGACCTTTGGAATCATTTCTGTAGAAATCTTATTTCCATGACAGACACTGTCAACATTATCCAAGGCCACCTGGCATAAACAGCCTAAATTCCTTTATCTCAGCTGATAGCTTCTGGACCTCACTAAACAATTCCTTGGTATTATTCTATTCAGCATCATTTCTATTTTACTCAATCTCATATCCATGAAGCAACTGGATCTCTCATTTGGCTCAGGGAATAAAAAAATGAAGCTAGAGTCTTTCCATTCCTTGAAAAGGAGAATATAAAGTTGTAGGGAAACCAGTCTTTTTTTTTTTTTTTTAATGTTTTTATTTATTTTTGAGAGAGAGAGGGACAGAGCACAGGCAGGGGAGGGGCAGAGAGAGAAGGAGACATAGAATCCAAAGCAGGCTCCAGGTTCTGAGCTGTCAGCACAGAGCCCAAGGCGGGTCCAACCCGTGAACCACAAGATCATGACCTGGGCTGAAGTTGGGCTCAACCGACTGAGCCACCCAGGTGCCCCCTAGGGAAACCAGTCTTTAAAAATTCTTTGCTGTTTTCAATACCTACATAAGTCAGACTTTTGGCAGAGCCAGAGGGAAAGACTCAAACAGAACCCATTTAAGAATTAAACTGAGGGACTGAGTTTTGCTTAAGGGAAGAGTTAAAGACCCCAAGGGCATGGCAGTAAGACAAATTGGCGTTCTCATTGTTGTTTATCTCTAGAAAACATTTGATTGGAGAATACAGAACCACAGACTAAGCAGCGTTCGGATTCAACTAAAAGAGAACCTTTTCTAAACCCCATATCTCCACAAGAGTGGAGTTTAAAGGTGCATGGACTGGTGAAACCGAGAGAAAAGAGTAAGATGAATGAGCACGGCTGCAAGAGTACCACACCCGCTACGTGGGCTCTGTGTGCCTGGTCTTATTGCAGCTGCTCCCAGGGCCACAGCAGGCTCATAATCATGGACAATGAGGAGCAGCTGAGAGTAGCCAAAATGGAATCCGGGCTGTGTTAGAGGCCATGTAAGAGACGGTAGCATTCAGTCTTTAATCTAATCCATTCATCAATCATTCATTCTTCTGACATAGCTGCTATTTGAGCAGAGGAAAAAGAGCCTCATAAGTGACTTAAGGCACTATTCTTGGTTGTGTCACATGCCATATGAATGTAGTCCTTTGCATTCTCTTACAGCAAAGGATGTGGAGAACATGGTAGCTCTAGAGTAACCTAATGGTGCTAATGCTGAGACTGACATATCATCTTATCTATAAAATGGGCCCAAAGGAAAGCAAACCAAGTGAGTGTTTGCTCTTAGTAAATGAGCACATCTGTCACTTCTCATGAGAATAAAATTTCCAGGCTTCATTTGTTTTCCCATATCTTTTTATAGTTTGCAATGCTCCTGTGAAAATGATATAAGTAGCCATTATGGACATGTAAAGCCTTTATCCTTATTAAAGCAAATGAAAATATATTCTTCTGATTTTTAATATCATAGTATTGACCATGTCCAATGATTACAACGTGTGCTACTTTCTTTATATTTACTAAAACTGACTGAAATTCTACATCTCTGTCTCTATTCCAGCGAAGTTAGTGGCTTCACGACATACTGTGTCTCCTAAAATGTTCAATATTATAGCCTTCAAATGCTGAATCTAAGATCCAGCAGTCTCCCAAATTTCCATGGCCTAAGAAGCCAGACACATGGCAGAAGTAGTGTCGAGGACAGAGACAGAAGACCAGTGTCCAAATTCTATTTCTATGTAACATTGGGGCATCTCATTGAAACTCAGTTTCTTCGTCTAGAAAATGGGGATAAGAGTGGCTTCCTATTTTATAGAGTAGTTATAAAACATGAAAAGGCAGAGCCCATGGAAATGTTTTATAAACTAAAGTGCCATACAACTATGAGATATTACTTTTGGTCAAGGAATATTTTTGTTTCCATCCACCCATGAGTAGCAAGAAAATTTCTGCATATGCATGTACGCACATGTGTGTTTATATGTACCCATGCATGTGTATACATGTAACATGTCTCACACACATGTATTTACACGCACACATGTGTGTATATGTGCACATATAAATGTATTAGGGGAGGGGTGAGAGGGTTTTCATCTGCATCTGAAAGGAAGTCGTTACCTAAAACTGGTTAAGAGCCTCTGGTATGGACGATGCTCCACCCCATCAGCCATTAGAAATATGCAAATTAAAATCACCAGGAGATTCTACTACATGCCCAGTAGGATGGCAGCTATTATCAAAAAGACAAGCACTACAGACTATTGGTGAGGGTGTTGGGAATCTGGAACACTCATAGACTACTGGTGGGAATGTAAAATGGTATAGCCGCTTTGGAAAATAGTTTGGCAGTTTCTTGTAAAATTAAACCTACGATGTGACCCAACACTTTCACTCTTAGTAATGTACCAAAGAGAATGAAAACATATGTCCACACAAAGACCTGTACACAAATGTTTATAGCAGCATTATTCAAAATAGACCAAAACTTGAAAGAAAAATCACCATTATCTTGTGAATGGACAAACTAAATGATGCATACCTGTATAATAGAATAATAGCTCAGAAATAAAAAGGAATGAAGAACAAATAAATGCTACACTGCGGATGAAACTTGAAAACATTACACTAAGTAAAAGAAGCTAATCACAAAGAACATAGTATATGATACTACTTATATGAAATGTCCAGAAATGGCAAATTCATAGGAATAGAAAACAGATGTGTGATTACCTATGATTGGAGGAGCAAGGGTGGCAATTGACTGCAAATGGGCTGAAAGAAAATTTGGAGATTGATGGAAAGTTCTAAAACTAGATTGTGGCAACGGTTTCACAACTCTGTACCTTGCCTAAAAAAAAATCACTGAGTTGTACGCATATAGTTAGTGACTTTATTGTACATAAATTAAACCGCAATATAGTCATTTTTAGAGAGGACATGAATAGTGGACAGGATGTTTTGAGATATAATTGTAAAAAAAATATAACAAAATATTTACTTGTAAAATTATTTTACTCTTGCATACATAGGTGGTATTTTAAAATACTGTCATTTAAAGAAAAGTGTTCTTGATTCTCTCTGTGCTGCAGTTTCCTGATCTGTAAAATAGAGATGACAAAAGCAACTACCTTGTAAGCATTTGTGAAGCAAAACCAAATAAGAGATGTGAAGAATTTAGAAGAGAGCCATACGCAATAAGCATGGAGTACATGTTAATTGTAGAAACTAACTAGAGATCTCATGTCACTACCAACCACATATATTTTGTAATGTGAACTTATTTTTTTAAGAAGCTTTATTTTGTGATGGAGTGCACACATGTGCACATGTGCACACACAACTGGGGGAGAGACAGAGGGAGCGGGAGAGAGTGAATCCCAAGTAGGCCCCACGCTGTCAGTGCAGAGCCCAATGCAGGGGTCAAACTCATGATCCGCGAGATCATGACCTGAGCTGAAGATGGACTCTTAACCACTGAGCCACCCAGATGCCCCTATAATGTGAATTTAATTTTTTTAATGTTTTATTTATTTTTGAGAGAGAGAGAGTATGAGTGGGAGGGGCAGAGAGAGAGGGAGAGACAGAATCCAAAGAAGACTCCAGGCTCGGAAATGTCAGCAGAGGGCTGGCATGGGGCTTGAACCCATGAATTGGGAGATCATGATCTGAGCCAAAGTCGAATGCTTAACCAAATGAGCCATCCAGGCATCCCAATGTGAATTTCTTTTAATGTTTTTTCTCATAGGAAAAATGGGCATTAATAATTAACTATACTTTCCCAAGTTGGCATAAATAAAATGCATATTAATAGAGGGTATTCAAAAGGGATGTGGAAAAATATAATAGCTGGAGATTTGGAGTTCCATGGAATATATCATGGGGAGCATAATCAACAAAAACTCATTCGGGTTATAATTTCATTTCAGATCATACAGTCAATTATAAAAAAAATAACTTCAGTCCTCCTTTCTTCACTCATGTTCACTCTTATCTGCTTAGTTGCAGCGCTGAACCTCTTCCTTATCAATTACAGGATGAAGGAAAATGTTCGCCTCTAGAAGTAATAAAATTAGAAGGTGCAGAAGTTGGCATTGATAGCAGTTTGGGAAAACCATTTGTGTTTAACTGTGTGCCTCAGTCTGGAAATAGAACGTTTTGCTTCTGTGCAACCTCAAACCAAGAAATGAAAAGGTAATTCATTAATCTGTGATCTTACCAGTCTCACTTTGGGTGGAGGAATGCTTCTTCAGTAGCAGTCTTACTGATTTGGGGGTTGGAAGTAGAGAAGGGAACAGCAAGTTTATAGTGTGAGTCAATCAACTATCTTTTTATTAGGTATGAAAAGTTGGGTCCTTCATTATTCCCCCAGTTTTTTTTCTATCAGAATTGCTAAAGAACTGAAACATTTTCTCCTAATTCATTCACTTTAGATCTCCACATTTTCTAAAAAAGCTTAATAGTGTCACGGTCACATCTAGCTTCCCTAAGTTACCAGGTTTATATATTTTAAGCCCATCAGATTGATAGTCCTAGCTATAAAAATAATGTAGTAGGGTTGCAATTTAGCACACTACAGGGAGATGAGCAAAATAAATAGTAATAATGTAGCTTTGTGGGGAATGAATCCAGTTGACATTTTTAAGCATACAACCCAACTGGAGGGGTAGAGGTATGCAGGCTTTCTAAGAGGGTAGCCTACAAATTCTAAGCATTTAGTGGCTTATGATCATTACTTCACTGTATCACCCTAAGGGAATGGAGATCACTGGTCAATCCAGTGAGTCAACGGAAAACTGCAATGTAAGTGCTGCTAATTTAGGGTGAAGGTACGATGGAGTAGAAGTAAGGGAGACTGAAAAAAGGTAAGAGGTCAACGGTGTTGAGTGTTTCTTTAGGAGGAATTGGACTCAGTTCCAATCCTAGGTCTGATACCTCTGAGACAAACAATATACTGTTCCTACTTGTAGAACATTATTAATTCAAATGCATGTTGCTTTAAAGGACAAAGAGGGAAATCTGATGATGGTAACCTGACTGTATTTCAATTCAGGAACAAAATATTTGTTGGTTAGCTAATGTGCCCAAGACAGTGTTTTAAGTTCTCCACAGACTATTAGTATGATTAAATGCCAATTCTTGCCCTCAAAAAAGCTCAGAACTAAGAAGATAGGGCATTTGGTTGAATATTTGTAATGCCAAAGAAACATTAAGAAGTGCTATAGGAGAAGACAAAGTGGCACGGGAACTGAGTGTAGGGAGTGAGGATCTCCCAAGGCGGGGATGAGGGCAGAGTTTACAAAGGGTGTGGCACAGGATCAGACAAGCGTGCAAAAGAAGAAATGGAACGGAAAAAGGCAGAGGGAATAAATCAAACTTTGGGGAGAAGAGCAAGCTGTATGGTTTGACTGAAAGTTACAGGGTTTAAAAGAAAATTTAAAAGATTGGCAAATGGGGTGGATAGGCTGGTAGCTGGCTAAGGAGACAAGACTAAGAAAATATAGTCCTCAAGTAGGAGCACTAATGGTGCACTAAATGTGTCTACTCTGTCCAAGGAACACTTGGGGAGGGAGCTAAGGACAGTGACTGCCAGTCTTTCCATATTGTAATAGCCAGTGCCTTATAGTTATTAACACCAAATCGTTACTAGCCCTGCTGGTGGTAATTAATTCACATGCCTTGGTAAAATAAAGAGTGAAGAAATTTTATCTTAGTCACTAATTAAACAGTGGTAAAGGAGAAGGATAATAATTTATTTTAAATATGCCTGGCGGAGGTGGGATTTTGCCATCCAGTAATACCAATTTCGTAAGAATGTGTTGCCTTTCGACCATCATCTTCCAGCCGTGAAATATATCTGAGTCTCAGGACTATTCTGTCTGGAAGATGGGTTTGCAGGGAGAAGAGCAAGCCCCTCCGAATGATACTTATCCAGTCCCCAAAGGAGAGTTCCTCTCATTTTACTGTCTTTCAGGTGGCTGGAGGCCATGGACAAAGCAATCCATCCTGTCCGCCAGGTAAGGTATCCTTGATATTCATCTCTGCCTTCATCCTGCTCTTCTCCTCAGAGGGGGAAAGGATCAAGTCAAATGTCATGCAGTTCACCCTGGGACTTCTCAGATCTGCTCTAAAAGCTGGGAAAGAGGATTTTAAGTTAACAGGGATTTCTATTCAGATTCCATGAGGGAACTTGCATTCCTGCTGTTCTTTTTATTTTCAGGGGTTTGTGTGACATTTCTCTCAGTGAACTCGCTAGGTAGTCACAAATTGGGGTGGGATTTCCATTTTACAGGGAGCAGTCCAGGAGGTTAAACCACTGCTTCTGTTTTCTTTTCAATCCCCAAGTACAAGATCTCAGGAATGTCCTAGGATAGAGCTGTAGGCTGAGCAGCATGTTAGAAATTGCATGTCGCATGTTCAGAAATGCACTGCTTAATGTTCATACCCTTGTTTTGGACACATATTAGCCCAACTTTCACTGTTCCTACCTGTTCAAAACTCCCAGTCTTGCAGCAATATACTTTCTAATTTGGGCTTGACCTTTAACTTCCTAACATCAACAGGTGAGTCATTCCTTTAGCCCCTAAGACATTTGATACCCCACTTTCTGAGCTAGTGCTATCACCTGGCTGGTGGGGAGGGGATTGCTTTTGTGCCCAACTGTTTCCTTTTTATGCTATGTGTAAGATTTCTAATAAGGTCATACACTTCCTTTAAATATGCTCATTTCCTCGCCAAATGTCATACAAGCAAAAGGTATTTACTATCCATTATCTTCTCTACATGCTTCGGCTCTTACACATTCAGGGAAATTTGGATTGTTTGAGCTTAAATGTACTGCCCTGTGTCCTATAAGTGTCCTTTCTGAACAATCACTGGCATCATCATATGAGAAACAGCAAGACTTGTGTTTCATTTTACCTGGAACACAATGCTCAATACACTCATCCATCTCTCCAATGTGTCATCCTAACTAGGCTGATATTTGTAAGAGGGCTCTAGTCGGCTGATGCGTTCAGGGTGTCTGTAGCAGAATGAAAAAGGAACACCCGAGCTCCCCACAGGCTCCCTCTTCACAGCAAAGAATACAGCCGGCTCTGCATTCTGGAATCTTCTGCACTGCCTTTTTAAAACTAAAGAGCAAAATAGAAACTAAATATGGAAGAGAAACTGGCCGGCACCTGGTAGGGCATTGTGATAACGAGATGAAGCATTGCATCTACTGCCTCAGGTCAGGTTACAGGGAAAGCCTGCCTCTCAGGCCTATGGACCAAGGACTGCCCTCCAGGGTAGAAGATCTGGATATATCATGACCTGGCACATCACTGACCATGTGAGCTTAAGGCCAGATCTGGCCTGGGGCCTTTAACTTGGTCCTTTGCACAAATGGGAGTTCTAAAGTGAAGCATGAACCAACGGCTGCTATTAGACACAGTAGACATGCCAGGAACAGGGGTAAGAGGACAATCCCAGTGGTCAGTGAAATAGTCTTTTGATTTCCTGACACTAGAACAGAAATCAAAGAGAAGGGACATGAATTCAGGTTTTCTGGCTAGTTGCTCAAGTATTAGATTGCCTTGGCAATAGAATCACTGAGGGCAGTGCCTTTTCTGAAGTCAAACAGACTTAGTGCTGATGTCATTGGCTCCTGGGAGTCAATGACCACTGGCACAGGATGAGGACTCAGATGATCCCTTTGTGCTACACTTGCAGAACCATGTCTGGGAAGACGTTACCCTGCACAACAGTAACCTCCCACCCCTGGCTATCAAGAACCCAGAGTGCCTAGGCCTTTTGCACCAACTGGACAGAAATACAGATATGTGGGTCCAGCACTACTGCATTCTGAAGGATGGCTGCTTGTACTTCTATGCTAGCATTCGCTCCACCCAGGCCTCAGGTATGGACTCAACTTTCACTTGAAATAATAGTAATTACAATAGTAATAGGAGTGACATCCTAGCTTTATGGACCTCTTACCAAGCCTTATACTGTGTGCCTTACCTAAATTAGTTCATTTATCCTCCAATGAAGAGATACTGTTATTATCCTCCTTTTACAAAGAAGAAAACTGGCTGGAAAGTCTACTTAACTTACAAGATCACACATAGTAAGCAACGAAGCTGAGTTCTAAACAGCCAAGCCAACTCCAGATCCTGTAGATGTAAACCCAAGCTTTTTTTTGCCTAGAAAAGCAAAAGTAAGCTCCTTCATTCTTTTGGTTACTGATGGCATTCAGAGTTTATGTCAATAACTTTCTGCTAGGAACTCCCTTTTGTCAGAACATTCCTAATGTTGGACAAATGAATAACAAAAGAAACATTAACTGTCACTTTTCCTTGGGCAAGTTACTTCACTTCCTAAAACTTACTTTCCTCATTGGTAAAATGCAAATAGCTATTTCGAAGGACTGTTGTGAAGATCACACAAGGTAATTGTTATCAGGGTGACTTAACCTCTACATGTAAAGCTCTCTCTATAAAAAGCTCTCACTCTAAAAAATGTACACATTTACATACTTATTAAACTATATATATTAAAAGCTATATATGCAAAATGGGCATATAAACAATATGATTTAATAATTTGGTTTTTTTTATTTTAAGTTTATTTACTTATTTTGAGAGAGGCAGAGAGAGCAAGCAGGGGAGGGCAGAGAGAAAGAGAGAGAGAGAGAATCCCAAGAGGGTTCCACACTGTCAGCACAGAGCCCGATGTGGGACTTGAACTCATGAACTGCAAGATCATGACCTGAGCCGAAACCAAGAGTCAGACGCTTAACCGACTGAGCCACCCAGGTGCCTCTTTGATAATCTAATAATAAAATAGTTGTGTCTGATTTTGACAAGAAATATTTTGCCTTCTTGTAGTCTTTTTTAAAGATTTTATTTTCAAGTATCTCTATACCCAGTGTGGGGATTGAACTCATGACCCTGAGATCAAGAGTCACACGCTCCACTGAGTGAGCCAGCCAGTCACCCCTAGACTTTTGCAGTTTTTGACAAAAGCGATTATTGCTATTTTATTTGCACTTGGATTTTTTTCCCCAAATGAATAACCTTAGTTAGCAGTAGTAAACATCCTGGAATCCCAGTCATTTAATTATTTTTTTTTTAGCATTAATGCTTATGTTTATTTAAGCTAGACAGCCATGCCAAATGGGAAGGAAGTATCTGGTGACCATTTCAGCCTTCTTGGAAAGTACAAAAGAAGTACGAGGTGAATATCACACTGTGGTCCATTTCTTATCACTCAGGATGAATGATATAATGATTCTCTTTCACTTATTCAACTTTCCATTTGAGAATATTATAACATGACCCGAAATATTTTCAACTATTAAGAGATAGCCAGCATTTCTAAGCACTTACAGAACAGGCTGTTGCTATTTAACTCCAAATCCATAGTTGTTTTTTTTTTTTAAGTTTATTTATTTATTTTGAGAGAAAGTGAGAGTGGGGGAAGGGCAGAGAGAGAGAAGGAGTGAGAGAACCTCAAACAGGAACCATGCCGTCAGCACAGAGACCACCACAGAGCTCAAACTCACAAACCATGAAATCATGACCTGAGCCAAAAACAAGAGTCAGAGGCTTAACCAACTGAGCCACCCAGGCACTCCCCAAGTCCATAGTTTTAAGCACCTGATACCAGGATGGGAATGAAGGTAAATAAAACAAAACTCCAAAGTAGTCATGGATTGGGATTTTTATTATAAAATATCACCACAAAAGTCTGAATCATTTTAATTTCCAAATCATTCATGCTCATTTTTAAGAGACTGTTTCCATAGATTCAAAGGGAATGTTTAGGATTGATGCTTAGATTATTCCAAACTGAAATATAAACAAAGTGCTTCCAAACCCCTGGGGCCCAGAGACTGCTACTGATGCCAAGTTTAAAACAGTAATAACAGCCACTAGGTGGCTTCCCTTATTCTGAAAAGTCAGAAGGAGGTCCTACTTAGAAAAGTTCTACTTGGAGAACTGGAAAGTGGCTACTAATAAATGGCCTAAAAATAATAACAAAAGTAGAGTTACCATTTAGTAAGTCCTCCTTTTGTATTGGTCACTCTGTTAAGTGTTTTTACTTACCATTTTATTTAATTTCAACAACACTCTCAGAAAATAGGCTATTATTCCACCTACCAGTTTGCAAACCAATGCTTAACAAGGTTAAATCATTTGCTTGTGGTCCCCTGGGTAGTAAATGGTGAAGAAAGAATTTGAACCCAGGTAGCCTAAGTTACACCAATAAAAGAAAAAAATAGACAAAAATGGACATCTTCTTTATATTCAGCTCTTATCATTTCACACATCTTTCTAGAACCTTCCATGGTTCTTTGTTGACTCCATAGATAGTACTCTAGAGTTTTATACTTTGTCTCAAAACCCTTCTCTCTGGTTTTCTTTTCCACTCCTTGTGTTAAAGCACCTTGCACTCCAATCAAACATGGTCATGTTCTATTTCCATAAGTCACCACACATCTTAAACCTTTTTCTGGCACCATGTCTTTGCTTTTTCTAGTTCCTTCCCCTGAACCGGTGTATATCTACTGATTCCTCAACACAACTTGTTCAGATTCTACCTGCCCTTCAAATTTTTATTCAGTCACCAGCCATCTCTCCTGTCAAGCAATCCCACATGGTCTTAGACAAAGTGCCTCCCCTCTCTGAACTTCCACATTTACCCATCTTGTGACACTTACCACTCTCTACCTTGTATGTTACCTCCAGAGAGCCATATTATCTCTTCTAAGGGACTATATGCTCCAAAGATGACCCTATACTATGTATTTTTAATGAATGAATCAATGAATCAATGATTAAATGACCCCAAGTGGCCATTACTCCCATGAAGTGTGAGTAGTTTGTCATCCCCTCATGTAATAGTAGAGAATGGTTAGAAGATTGGAAAATCAATTCAAAGGCAAAACCAGAACTCAGGCCACCAGATGCCTAGTCTTTCTGACACATCATACTCTTTCTAGCCCTAGGAAGTTACCTAATTTCTATCTATTTTTAATTCCTCTCTTTAAAAAGATCATTCTGGGGCGCCTGGGTGGCGCAGTCGGTTAAGCGTCCGACTTCAGCCAGGTCACGATCTCGCAGTCCGGGAGTTCGAGCCCCGCGTCAGGCTCTGGGCTGATGGCTCAGAGCCTGGAGCCTGTTTCCGATTCTGTGTCTCCCTCTCTCTCTGCCCCTCCCCCGTTCGTGCTCTGTCTCTCTCTGTCCCAAAAATAAATAAACGTTGAAAAAAAAAATTAAAAAAAATAATAAAATAAAAAGATCATTCTGTGACTAATAAAAATATTTAATCAAGCCCATTCATTCTTAACCAGCCATACATCTTAAATATTCCTATGCCCACGGGCCCTCCATTTCTAGCTTAAATTATCTCAAATATGGATTAAAAGAACATTTTTCTTACTGAAATTCCAAAAGAAAATGCTATGTCTAGGCCATGTTCTAAAATCGAGGCCTGTGATTTAGGGTTTTACATGACTCTACTCTTTCCTGAATAAAAAGTGCCATTTGCCTAAGCATGCACCTTGTGTCAGAAAATACACTTTACTTCCACCTCCTCCCCACTCTCACCCTGACAGCTGCTGGGTCCGGATGGAAGCTCTCCCAAGGTTAATCAGCAGCTCACTCTTCATTAGCATTAAGGTGGCTGTTCAGGAGCTCTTCTGGGGTGCTTTACCCTTCCCAAGATTGGAATTTTGCATTGAGGTTTACATTCTTTTCCTAAGAGCCCTTCTCAATCTTATACATCTTAACTTGCATCGTGACCTGAGGCCCGTAGCCAATGATCCGGCACAGTGAGACCCAAGCTGAGACAGAGGCTATCTAAATCTCCTGTGGAAAATCCCCAAAAGAGAAATGCTTCTCTCTACTGTCCACTAAGAATCACTGCCCTGGGGAGCCGCATTTCTTTGAGAGGCCTGGATCATTCTGCTCAGGTGTATTGGTGGCAGAAAGTATGTCTCACTGAATGCTTCCTGTGTGTCCAGCACTTAAATAAGTACTTTATGCTCATCATCTAAAACTAATATTTGCAAAATATCCACGGTTATTGCCCCATTATAAGTCAGAAACTAAGGCTTAGAGAAATTAACTAACATGCTGATGTGGTCACCCAGCTGTTAGGGGACAAAATTTGAGCAAATGCTATCCAAATCCTTATGCCCAAACTCTTAGCCATAATGCTATATATAGCACTCCCTGCCAGAAATTAGTCTTCTTAAAGTAGTACTCAGTATTTGGCATCTAGTCTCTGGAAATC
The DNA here is from genome assembly GCF_014898765.1 of Herpailurus yagouaroundi. Classification (NCBI taxonomy): domain Eukaryota; kingdom Metazoa; phylum Chordata; class Mammalia; order Carnivora; family Felidae; genus Herpailurus; species Herpailurus yagouaroundi. The sequence goes on from NW_024412377.1 coordinate 75,638,979, forward strand.
AGCACATTGGCTGCCATAGCCATGATCCGCACAGTCCAACTATTTATCACAACTGGGAATTGTAAGGACAGTGAAGAAATTATTGAGTTAGGGCTGAACCTATGCTGTGCCACAGGCACTAAAATGAATCAATTAAAAATAAAATAAAGTACTCAGTTGAATGTAATCATTTTTATATGCATGGAATGTGAATCATTATATTTATAAAGATTGTACAGAGTTCTAATACTTATACTCAATTCTTCCAGGTTATGCTAAGTGAATGACCTTCGTGCTGGTCTGATCTATAGTTCCTCCTTCACTTGTATTGTCCAAGCTCTGCTTGGCTCTTGCATATCCTACCCTTGCTTGGTTCCTTGTTCTCCAGCCCAGTGAAACAGGCTGTGGTTACTATTTATAGCATTATTCGTCAAACCACAGGTTTTTACCCCCTTACTGAGCCATGCAGTCAATGTAGTAGGTTGTGGCGAGTATTTAAAAGTACAACAGAATAAGGGCTCCTGGCTGGCTCAGTTGGTTAAATGTCCAACTTTGGCTCAGGTCATGATCTCACAGTTTGTGGGTTTGAGCCCCATGTCGGGCTCTGTGCTGACAGCTTGGAGCCTAGAGCCTGCTTCGGATTCTGTGTCTCCCTCTCTCTCTGCCCCTCCCCCGCTCAGGTTTTATCATTCTCTCTCTTTCTCTCAAAAATAACTAAACATTAAAAAAAAAAAGTACAACAGAATAGAACTTAATTGAATAGAAAATATCATGGTACATCACAATGTTCCACAAAACTTTTGGTCTAACTGTATGAAAACCCATAGAGCTCTGTATTTATCACATCTTTGGATCACAGGCAAAAAGCCTGGAAAAATACTCGTATACAAATCATTGTCTCTGCATTCCTGGTCAGTTTTGTGTTCAGAATCTTAGGTTCTTTCCTTTCAATTATCTTTGTCATCCCCCTAGGATATTAGTTGCTTTGTTATTAAGACTCAACTTTCTGTGGTCACCACTTCATAGAGACATGGTCCCCTGACCACAGCATCTCAGAGGCTTTACTGCTTTATTTTAATTTTATTTTATATTAATTTTATCCAATTGATTTCTCTTCTTTATAAGAGATCCCGGACACCTCACATGATATTTCTTCTAAAGATATGTGTAGTATTTGGGACCTGACTTATTTACTGTAACAGTCACCTGAGGGACTGAGACAATCCCGGGGACAGCAAAGAGAAGGCAGGGAAACGATAACAATGAAAGGGGAAAGTACGCGACGTGAGAAGCCACATGGCCCTAATTTCCTGGAAAAAACAGGGTAGATGCGAATCTCACATTGTACTTTCAGCTAGATAAACATGCCTCTAATGTGTATTGTAAGAGTTGTAGAAATAGCACTGGTCAGCTCCCTGAAGTCTGTGCTTACTGTCAAGGAAAGTGCTCGTACTTTAACAATATGCATCACTGCCTCTCCTATGCTGGCTAATATTAAAAAGCCACTGTACAAGTATTTCCAAAAGCCCTTTGGTCAAATGCCTCTTCATAGGCCCTCAGGCTCCTTGTCATTCACCATATACTTGATTTTTTTCCCTCTTATCTCTCTCCAGCAAAAGCTGAAAGTAACAAATTGTGACTTAACTATTGTTCTTGAATAAATCACATCAAGGTCTATGTGCACTTCTCAGATATATTTTACATTATTGCAACAAATGGAACACTTAATGCTTGCATAGTTCTTCTGAGAAATCTCTGTCCAAATGTTGCGCCAGCTTGCTATTTATTGCTGCTACTTAATAACAGATAGAGACTGGACCAATGAGGTCACCTCAAATGAGGTAATAGGGTTATAGTCAGACGTCTTTACTGCCAATCATTTCTACCCTGCAACTGGTTAGAAAAGGGGTCAGAAACTTTCCTGTTTGTAGCAGACATATTTTTGGACAAAACTTTCTATCCATTCTCAAAAAGTCTAGGGACAGAAGAGGGTATTCATATCTGCTTAGACATATGAGAAAGGGAAATCTCACAAGAAAGAAGACATCAGAAACCAGTACAGTAATATAAATGCATTGTGCTATTGTTGGGAGCAGAGAATTAAGACAGCAAAATAACCCTTGGATATGTCTTTGGGTAGCCTATAGTCCTGACACATCTAGCACATTGCTTATTCTACTTCCAGGATATACCCCAAAATATATATCTATGCAAAAATTTGTATACAAGTATTTATAATGTTAATCATTATAGTCATGAAAATGAAGAAAACTCAAATGTCCATCCATGAACTAACGAAGAGATAAATAAAATGTGGTATACCCATACAATGGAATATCATTTATCCATAAAAAGGAATGAAGTACTAATACATGACGCAACATGGATGAACCTTGAAAACATCATACCGGATAAAAGAAGCCAGTCACAAAAGACTGCATATTGTATGATTCCATTTATATTAAGTGTCCCAGGAAAAGCAAATCCATAGAGATAGAAAGTAGGTTAGAGTCACCTAGTGTTAGGTTGGGGCAGCAAATGGGGAATGACTGCTAATGGGTATGGAGTTTCTTTTTGAGGTGATGAAAATGTTCTAAAATTAGATTATGGTGATGGTCACACCACTCCATAAATAAGCTAAAAATCATTGCCCACTTCAAATGTGTGAATTTCATGTTGTGTAGTGTAGATTAGCACAAAGACACAAGTCACTCTCTGATTTTTATAAATACCATTTTACTGGGACCTTCTAAAGGGGAAAAAAAATCTAACCATTTCTGAAATGAATGCATTTCTAGAAGTTAGCTTTGAAACTCACTCTTTTTAAATAAAAAAAATTTAATTTACTATTGCATCTAAACCCCCCCTATAAGATCATGACCTGAGCCATAGTCAGATGCTTAACCAACTGAGCCACTCAGGTGCCCACAATAGCCAAATTATGGAAAGAGCCTAAATGTCCATCAACTGATGGATGAATGGATAAAGAAATTGTGGTTTATATACACAATGGAATACTACGTGGCAATGAGAAAGAATGAAATATGGCCCTTTGTAGCAACATGGATGGAACTGCAGAGTGTTATGCTAAGTGAAATAAGCCATACCGAGAAAGACAGATACCACATGGTTTCACTCTTATATGGATCCTGAGAAACTTAACAGAAACCCATGGGCGAGGGGAAAGAAATAAAAAAAAAAAAAGGTTAGAGTGGGAGAGAGCCAAAGCATAAGAGACTCTTAAAAACTGAGAACAAACTGAGGGTTGATGGGGGGTGGGAGGGAGGAGAGGGTGGGTGATGGGTATTGAGGAGGGCACCTTTTGGGATGAACACTGGGTGTTGTATGGAAACCAATTTGGAAAAAAAAAAAGAAACCAATTTGACAATAAACTTCATAAAAAATAAATAAATAAATAAATAAATAAATAAATAAATAAACAAATTTTAAGGGAAAAAAAAAGTAAACCCCCCCTATAAAACAGACAAATTTTAAAGTCCAAAAGCCACTCTTTCAGTTTAAAAAGAAAAAATGTCTGACTTCCGGACAGTATACATCAGTACCAAATATAACCAAAAGGAAAACAAAGGTCAGCCATAGTCAAAGGGATGAAATTTTTCCTTCATGGTTTCGTTTTGGTATAGAATAACTACCAGATAGAGCAAACATCCAAGTTGTATTTTTGTATTTTGTTACTACAATGCACTAAAGTGGCTCCTGGGAGGAAGTGGGAGATTAGAACAAGAGTTAGCAAGAGCAAGAAACAGGTTTAAACAATCTAATCACTGATATTAATGACGTTACCTAGATTGTGTACATGAGATTCAGGTTACCACAGAGCATCAAGACACTATAAAACACATAAAGGTTTTGAGTTTTTAGCCTCTTCCCCCAGACCAATATCCTTTCTCTACCCCCAGATAATGGAAACAAAATTCAGTCCAAGAAATATACAACCACTAACTTGGACTCAAAGAACCATGGGGAAAAAAAATTATCTTCCAAAACCAGTCATTTATTCTCATTTTAATTCAAGTTGGCTCCCTCATATCACCCTGTGGGTTCATATTTTAAATGTGCTTTGCATATTCACAAAGAAGGTGAGAATCTACATTGGTTTTAGAAACTGCTGGCAATCTCCATTATTATTCAAGAAAGCTGTTTTAATGGTTCTGCCTAAGCAAATAGTATTTAATTTTCCTCTAATGTGATATTGCAGGTGTCACTCTTTGATACCAAAAAGTTTATTTCAAAATGTGTCCTCCAGGTAAAGTACCTGGCGTAGACCCACAGTAACCCAAGCTAAATACTGAACACATAATGAGAAGACCACAAAAATGAAAACTGGGAAATCCACCTGTATTACCAGTCTTGCCATTAATCGTTAGTGGAGGACCTTAAATTACATATTCTTCCGAGTCTCAGTGTCTTCATCTATAAAATTAGACACCTAGAATTAGAGATTCCTTCAGATACAAAGTTTTCTTGATGCTTTTTCAGATTCCCTTTTTTTCCCCCATCTTACTCTTTCCCTATTCTCATTTTTTTTTTCTTTCACCCTCTGTAGGTGGTCTATATCTGCAAGGATACAGGGTGAACGAGCAGATCCTTAGCTTCAAGCAGTCAGTAATTGAACTCAAACCTCCATGTGAAGAGTTCAAGACTTTCTATTTCTGTGCAGAAAATAATACAGAAAACCAACGGTAAGTCAAGGTCTGCATATTTCTTCTTCATCTGCTTTGATAAGTCTTCTTAGCAAAACCCTTACCCTTACTCTCCAACTTCAGTTCCCATCTTCAGTTAACTCTCTCCCTTTCTTGCATAGTCTTCATAGCTAATAATCCCCCCCATTGTTTTTTTTTTTTTTTTTTTTTTTTTTTGGCAATGCATAGAAGATGATTCCTCCAGAAGTACTTTTTTAAGTGGAAAAGGAGTCCACAATTCTCCCCAAGGCAATGGGCTCAGACTTAAACATAAAAAAAAAATCTACTAACACAGTTTTCCATGAATATTATGTTATTAATTCAGATTTGCTGTCTCACCTCCTTTCATATAACTCTTATTGATATGTCCATCCGAATTTGGTCAGTTGTTTGGCTTTGTTATAAGCCATTGAAGGATATAGAACTTACCTATCTAATTCAATATGTTCAGTATCCACTTTGACATGCACACATGGGCACTTGGGTTCATGATGATTTGGGGGAAAAAATAGCAGTAGAGTCAAAAGAGACAAAACCATGAGGCAGAAGAAGGATTCTCTGGTACCTAGAGGATCTTCCTCCATCTAATTTCAGTACTCAAGACGTCCTGTGCCCTCCATCTCTCATTCCTACTATCAACTACTTGATGACCATCCCTCACCTCATCCAGATGCTTTCTCCCAACTGTCTGGGTTAAAAAGATCTAATAAAGAAATTCACAGTCATTTATTAAAACAGAGGACATGGTAAAATTTCCAGGGGTATTTACAAGAACCAAATGCATTGCTTTAACTCAAAGAAATAAACTCTGAAAGTAGAATTTCAGGATTTCTAGCCAGTAACCTTTAGGGAAGAGAGGAGTCTCCCTACCTTCTCCCATTATGTAAACCTTGTCTGCACCACTCATTCCTAAGGATAGGCTAGAGTGGGAGGTTAATGAATATAGAATTGCTAGATATTTTGCCAAGATCTTTTTCCTTGGGCTTATGCTATACAATCTGGGTGGCAAACTAAGATGGTTCCCTTGAAGGTAAGACTCCAGCTGGCATATTAGAAAAAGGGTCAGTAAAATAAAATTAACCCTTATCTGTTAAAATCCACTGTCTTCTCTAAGAGTGGAGGTTGAACAGTTAGATTTCGCTGCCAAATCCATGAGTCAATATTATCGATAGGAAGCAATAGTGAGTCACTAGAGAAATACTTCAAAGCATACGAGTAGAGTTTTGCAAAGTGTAGTTCATGGGATTCTGGCTCCACAAGATGCCCTACTCCCGCAAAATAGTTTTTAGGAAATGATACATATCATATTTCCATCTTAGAGAATCACAAAACATATTAACTTATCAATGTTCCTGACACAGCCTGCTAGAAAGAATCCTGGTGAGCTCTTCATAACTCCCACTACCCAAGCTTATCTGACCCAACCTTTCTTTTAAAAACATGACACGTGCTAATTACCCTTAGAATAAATTCTATATGTGTACACTTTATAAACCATCACAAAATAAAATGAAAAGAAGGAAATAGAAAAGAGAGGGGAGCTAACCTAGAGAGTTTGCTGTGGTTAATAGAATGTAATAAAGGAATATTTTGCCCTAATGGCAATATTTGATAACTCTATATTTGATCAACTGAATTTGAAATTTCTATAGGAACAGTAAAGTACTATTAATAATTGCAAAAGCCCTATAGCTCCATTAATCACTGTCTACAAACATTGAACATTCTTCTCATCCTAGTATTTATATGAACATAGTTTTACTTCTTTGCTAAACATTACATACTCTGCATTTGGTGTTTTACCTTTCATTCAATCCAAACCTAAGGATGAGGGTTTACTATATTGATTTCAAACTAAATAACCGAGAGAAATTATTAGAAAATAAATTTAAACGATTTTTTAACATTTCATCTTCCTACAGTCCAATTTTTTTTAAATGAACTGGCCTGTACTGTTATTTCTACAGCTGGATTACAGCGCTGAAAGCATCTATCAAAAAGTGGCTTCCTTTGCATCAGGCTATTCAAGACTTCATGAATCGACCTCTAGAGGAGACCAGAATGTAAAAGAAACCCTAATCTTAAGAGAAAGGACCCACAAAAATCACTACCAGCCTGTTGTGGGAAGAAACAAAAACATTTTTTATTACATAGCATTCAACTGAATGTTCCTCCAAAACATTAAAATTTTGTGATAATATTATCACTTTGTTTTTGAACCAAAGCACAAACATCTAATGCGACATTCAGAAAATAGAATATCTATCAACACCATTAATATCTCACGTTTCTGCCCCTCAGGCTGCTCGTGTTAGCATCAAAAAATAGTATGTTCCATACCCATGTCTTTTGAAAGCATAAATTCAATAAAAGTTAATTTCTTTTTTGTATTCTTTGCTAAATTTTCCATTCTTTCCTTTGACTGTAGGCTTCCCAGAATGCCTATAGGCCATGATATGGGAAGCTGATATTTGGAAAAATTAACATCATGGAAATGAAGTGGCTTAAATGGTGAATAAATAATACAGCTAAACAAGGTCCTCTCTGTCAGGTCATCCTACAATCAATTAACCCAACTACTTCCCAGGACTTCGCAGATGAAAGAAAATAATAACAATTATTGCTATAAAAATAAGGAAGGAAGTAGGCTGAATCTAGGGGAGCAAACTCAAAAAATGCATTGTATGATTACCTGAATTATTACCTGAATTATCTGTCACACTGCAAAGGGAAAACACAAAATGAGTCACGAATGTCCTGCCCTGGAAGTAACATTCAGAGAAATTCAAAAGTAAATTCTAAGTAGTGACCTCATTTCTTAGTGGAACAATCCCAGTGTGGAGCCATGATGTTGTGATGCACTTGGAAGTCCCATGCCCTTACTAATGGAAGAAGGAAAACAAGTTTCAGGGAGTTCAATTGTCAGATTTAAGTGCTCTGGAACAACTGAAAACAATAATAAAAACTTAAGGTCTTGTTTGTTCACAAAATAATAGTATTTCAGAGCTCACAAAGACCTTACAGCTCAACCCCGGTTTATGGCGAAATCTCAGGGAGGGAGTTGCCTGTTGAAGATCACAAAGGTTGTTAATGAAAGACCAGGAACTGAATCCGGGTCTTCATCCCTCCATCCAGTGTTGTTTCCACTCATCCTACAGCTCTTCATTGTTATAAAGAATGTGTGGTCTCACAGAGATAATGTAATCACCCACTATCCGAAGTTGTCCAATGCTTCTACTCTTTGCCTGAGATTGGAAACACATCGATTCCAGCAATAAATCATGTTTATATCTCTACAATCTCATGAAGAACTTCGTGTTGATTCAAATTATATCATTTTACAGAGAATCTTAAATGTGAAAAAGATATCAAAATTCATGCCATTTTTCATACACTCCTCACCTCTGCCCTCTCCCCCAAAGACTGTGAACTCTTCAAATAGATGGCAACAGTTTGCAGCTGTCATTCACCACAACTCAGATAAAGGACGCGTGAGTGTGTGAGCATGTGCTACTTAGTTCCTGTATTAAAAGAAGCTGCACAAATGAACCCATGCCCCCCAAAAGACATGCCGTAATACCCTAACCAACCTAATACCATAATCAAAAATATTCAATTAACAATAACAGATAGTCCTCTGTTCTGACAATGGTCTCTTTGTTCTCCCAGTATTTGCCATGACAATAATGAGGTCTTTCAGCAGGGGCATCATCAGTAATGTTCATGTCAGAAACCTGGAGCTCATACATCCGCTCCCCAGTGGAGCACTCGGCCTCTTTGGAGCTCCGCCATGGAATGCACAAACTGTGCCGTTACCAGGCAGCCAGCTAGTGACCACAGCCAACTGTAACACTGGCACAGAGCTTTCTCCTGAAGGGGAAAAACAAAAGCAACTACCTCAATAAAGTGTGAATACAATTTTCCCTGAATTAAGCAGTTGTATAACTCACTTGGAAGTAAAAGGTATCAATGTTCAAAGTTACTCCTCAAAAACTACTGTTGCTATTCCTGGAAGATTCTAGAGCTCTAAACAGTACCATACATTATGCCAAAAAAATTTGTGTGAGCATTTTTATGTGGAGACAATTTTAAGCTTTTATATGATTTTCAAGGGATACGTGACTCAAAAAGAACTTTTTAGGTCTAAGATTAAGAACATTTCTCAAGATCCACAAGGTTTCCATCTTTTAATAGATACAATATGGAGGGGAAAGGGCAGGGCCGGTCTTCTACATATGCACTATCTGACCACACATTTTAGGATTAGCCCACCTTTTGGCAAATCAAAGAGAGCTTGCCATGAGTCCAGTGGTCAGTTAGCAATTATTTATTCATTGAGCACCTACTGTGGACCAAGAACTGACTGCCACCAGCCTACTACCATTAGGAGAGGTGAAAAAATTATTAAAGTCTGTTCTCTGTAGCCAGAAGGCCCAAGTTCAAATTTTAGCTCTGTCACTTCCTGGCTGTGACTTTACACAGGTAAACTTTAACCCTCCCTGCTTTAGCTTCCTCATCTATAAATGGGGATAATAGTATCTGTCACATGTGTTTGTGAGAATTATATGAATAGTGTACAAAAAGCACTGGAACAGTGAGTGTCCCCGATGAACTCTCAATACGATTATCAATATCATTAGCAAGGATTGTCAGCCAATAGTCACATCTCTGTGGACTCTTCCTGAGGGAACACATCTTGTCTCCATTTCACTACCCACAGGTAGAGGATAAAGGAACATTCCATCAGGGTTTCCATCTTAAGTGGGCTTAATAGAGAGAGCCAAATATAGTTTCAGGTTTTGTGGGTCATATGCTGCATAGTATTGCCTATTTAGAACCCAAAGACTGGCCTATAGTTGTCTAAACTCTGCTAGCCCAACTCCTTGATAAACTTGGAAGATTTTCCATCAGTATTCCTAGAAGCCCTAAACTAAGTCCACATTGTTCTCAGGAGGTCCCTGATGGGCCTAAGTAGTGCTGATCTCGCTCCAATTCTTGTTCTGCCTCATCTGTTGACTTAACATGCACACTATAAAAGAAAACCCCTGGACTGTTCTGTACTTGGGAATTACATTTAGTGAAGATAAATTAAGAAATATCAAAGAGCACAATGAATTAGAAGGGAACGACAGGCAGTCAGTCAATTTCCTTATTTGCCTCACCCGCTTAGCCTGAGAAAATGATCTCAATGATCCCTTGCCTCCCAATCCCTCTCAAGCTTCTTCCTGGGCTTGGAACAATTTCTCCATACCCACCCTGACTTCTGAGAAAAAATACTTTCTCCAGAGTACAATTGTGTTTTCCATTCCGACCCATGTAACAACCATATAAAACCATTTCAAAGACGTGTACATAGTGGGATGTAAAAGCTAATGAACCTATAAAGCATATTTTTTTAAAAAGTAACCACTCTATACTAACAATTCCTCACAGCTTACATATACAATATTTATGCATGTATCTTTTTGGCTTAAAAATATCCCTCATATGTTTCCAAACCTGTCTTTTTAGAATGGAACCCATTCTTAAGCAGAGATTTTCATTTCAGTGACTCTTCACAGGCTATGAATACCCAGGATGCATAAACAAGGTTCTGAATTATGCTAGTGGATTATTTGATCAATCTTTTGAAGCAGAGTGAGGAGGTTCTCATGTTTTTAATTCCAGGTGTGATGGCTTCAGGGAGGTAGGAATATGTCTGTCTTACTGTATTCCCTGAAACTAGCACACTGTCTCGCATACATTAAGTATTCAATATTCATGTGGAAAAGCATAAATAAATGAATTCCAGCTACTGACCTGATCACAGATGAAAATTAAATCTTCTAATTATGAATTTAGATTCTAAGTTGCATTAGGACTTTAAGGGTTGACAGTTACCGAAAGGTTTTGGAGTAGACGTAAGCATAAAGGTATTATAATTATGAAGAAATGGTGGCATCTATGGAAATTAAGGCAAGAATGCACCTCAGAGGTAGCTTCAATGGTGATCAAAGCATTAGGAAGAAACCTGAGGTATCATCTCTCTCTGTGCTACCGCTTTTGTGCATCCACTTCTTCTTTCTCCCTGCAGGTTGACTTTAGTCGTTATAGAGAATGAATGCATGAATTGTGGTCAAAATTCCAATGACAGTCATGGCCTCTTGTAGACAGTATCTACATGTGAAGATTGCCTAGCCTCCTCATTCATAAAGTCAACAGCCAGAGCATAAGGTAGAACAGCCTATGTAGCAATCATATCTAGGGTCAACATGGTAGGGTGAGCTACTCTGCATATCACCAATGAAGTGTTATGTAAGCAAGGGCCTACACAGAAACACTTATAAGAGAACCAAAGTCAAAACAGAGCTCCCCCTGACCAAAGATAAGATACAGGAGACTTCCCATTTCAGAGGGACTTGCTCCCACAAAGAGGAAAATGCTGTCTTGCCACTCTTTCCAAGTGCTTGAAAGTTGTGTCTTACTTTGGATGGTGGAACCCCGGGAGATATCGAGGTAGCTGCTGTTCAAGTCCAGCTTCTATCATTTGCCGTCAGAGTCATGAGTGATTAGGGTGACCATATAATTTAGCTTCCAAATCAGGCCATTTTGAGAGAAGACACTACAAATAATTATACTGAGACAACGGATATAAGCAGGGAATGTCTCAGGCAAAGTAAGACATATGTCATCTTATGAATAATGTACAAAATGGTATTCTCTGCTTTGTCATCCACTTGGAAGAACATGATTTTAGCTCACAGCTTCCAGTACATATGCTCTCAGGTCCAGTTCCCCATGAAAGAATAATTTTTTTCTTTCAATACCAATTCTAACTAACTCAAAGAGACCAGTTACTCATGACCAAGGCAATGGGTTTACATTACAAGAAAACAGATTCTGAGAGCTCAGCAGCCCTAACTCTGTGTTTGTTTGGAGTGGAACAGGAGGAAGAAGGGTTTTATTTTCAGAAAAATGGAGTCTTTGGGAAGTCACTGGTTGAGATTTTATCCTACTTAAACAAGTTTAATGGTATAGAGGAGCCCTAGAATCCAAAGAATTCCCATTAAAATGACTATACAATTTAGTGTGTTTGCCTGTCATGGTTCCATGGATGCTTGCAGAAGTCCATGAGATCCCTGTGTCTGAGACAAGACTTTATTACTTACAGCCGAAGCAGCCACTGACCACCACTTGTAAGCTGCAGCCTGTGACACAAGTTCTAGCTCTGTCACCAACTGCCTGTACTGCCTGTAAAAAGTCATTTGGCTTTTCAAATATTTAGTTACCTCACCTTTATTGTTGTACTATGCAGACTCAGCCCCAAAACAGATTTCAAAACAGTTTACTTAAGTAAAAGTTCTTGAGAAATTGTTGTTTTTCCTGAGCTCATAAGAGTGTAATGAACTACCCCACACTTTAGAAAGTTTACCATGTAACACAATAAATTACAATATAACTTAAGGTTATGAGGAAAGTATAGTAATATGTAATTAAAATTATAAATATAAAACAGGAGACCCCTTTTTTTGGACACTGTTTAAAAGGTACTGGATTCGAGCTTGACCTTCTGTAGAGCTCCCCTACTGTGTTGATTTAGCAGCAAAGCAATGAAGTGTTATGTTATGAATGTAAGTTTGAAACAGGAACTCTCTTGGGTGAATGCCATTGAACCACATCAAATCTTTTATTTTGCTAAAATCCCCCTCTCAGACAACTTTCCAACTGATTATACATATTTGTCCTTTATGCTTCATCAGTTTCTCAACTTGTAGATAAAAATAAAATGTTTTGCTCAGTGGATCTGTTCAATTGTAGTCACTGTAATTATGACTTTATTTTTAAATGATCCATGCTGTATTTTTCTATGCTGTAAAATAAACTGAATTGTGTTTTGGGGAATCTTTTCTCTACTCTTTGCAACAACATAAGGTAATGTGATCCAATAGTTTTGCTCTACTTTTGTATGGACTTTTCACTCTAGCTTCTCTCACTTTCCTCTGGAGTGTTAATTACATGTGAAATCTGATACTAATTGGACCAATGGAGTTATATATAGCCCTAGTTGGTTCAGCATTATTATATTTACTGTGAATTAGTTAATTATGGGACTTCCATAAAAATATACTGATGATGATGTTTTGTTTTGTTTTTTTCATGAGAACACCTTCCTGATCTTTTGAAAGGAATTTGTGTGTGTGTGTGTATGTACATGCGTTCGTCATCTTTCTTTAAAATCTTACTTAGGAATTCCTAAGCCCTGAAGTAATACAGACATTTTAAGTTCCATGACAGGGTTTTAACTGAACAAAATGTAGTAGCTATAACAGAGCTACCCCTTCCACTACAGTCCTGAAAAGAAATAGGAGGTTTCTGGGGCATCCAGGTGGCTCAGCTGGCTAAGTGTCCAACTTTAGCTCAAGTCATGCTATCTCCGTGTGTGAGTTCCAGCCCCACGTTAGGCTCTGTGCTGACAGCTCAGGGCCTGGAGCCTGCTTCATATTCTGTGTCTCCCTCTCTCTCTGCCCTTCCCCTGAGCATGCTCTGTCTCTCTGTGTGTCTCAAAAATAAATAAATGTGAAAATTTTTTTAAGAAAAATAGGAGGTGCCTCTTTCCTCATATGGCATCCATTTTCGGTCCTAAACTGTGATGTTTTTACCCCAGGATCTGTTTATACCTGGCTTGAAATGTAGTAGCAGCTTAGAATTGTGTACACATTGGTTCAGCTAAAGCAGTTGTAGGTGCTATTCTGTGCATTCCTAGAGAGGTAAAATTTCCAACTTTTTACTGAGAATAAACAAACATGCTATGTCACATAGGATCACTACCCTATCATGTCCTGCTGCGAAGTCTAAATGCTTCAGAAACCAAGTAAAATAAATGTGGCCACCCGACCAACCTATACAGAACGTATTTATTTAGCAGCAATAGGCCATTATCTAATGACAAATCCTCAACTTATCAGGTAAAACTGGTGACCACAGCATCCACATACTTAGTCAAAAAATAGAATTCATTTTAAAAATATTTTCAAACATTTAGCTCTATAACCATTCATTCATTCATTCATTCATTCTCAATATGCTTCAGGCCCTAGAAAAGAGTTGCCTGGTAAACGGGGTCTCTGTCCTCACTGACAGACTGACCTTCTAGGGGAGGAGTCTCACTGTCAACTGGCAATAAGATAAATCAATGGATGAAATAAGTACAGAACATGATGAGCACAAGGAGGAAAATAACTAGCTTACACAAAGAGAGAATGAAAATGATTCTGAGACCCAGACAGGGAGAAGAAGCTCCTTTGGGAAGAGATGGATTTCTGCTGGAACAAGGGAAACAAATGAATAATCGGACAAGAGTTTATAGATTCAAGTGTGCTGACCACGGACCAGGAGCTTTGGCAGTACAAGGAGCCAGGAGATTGCATCATACTGGCAAATACACAGAGCCCAGAATGGAGATGAGGTAATAACGGATCGCTGGGGGGCTTGGCCTTCATAGCATAACTGAGAGCAACTGGGAAGGGGGTATGACTGAATGAATTATAATTAACTCTTAATTAAAAGTAAGCATTGCTCTAGTGTTGAAGTCTCAAATATTTTGCTCTGTGGGGTGGCATCCGAAACCAACTAACTAGCTGTTAAAGCACCATTACTCAAATTATGATGACATAAATTTTGTAGCATTATTTCCAGCAAATTATAAACATTTAAAAATGAAATGTGCTAACTTTGCATGACATATTCTTGATATCACCTAATTCCTATACCTCTTGTTAGGCTGAATAATCAATGAAAGTAGAACTGGGTGCTGTTTTCCTACCACTCCTGGAACTTTTACCACTGATAAACACACCGTCATAGGAGAGTTTCAGGATAACAAAGTGTTGTGTGCTAAGTAATCTTTTCCTTACTCTGCACCTATTTGGCTCAGTTGATTATTGCCAATGTTAATGGCTCTTTTAACACATTAAACACATTCACCAGGTAGCTTTGTTCTCTTCCGAGGCCTCAAGTTGTACCTCTAAAAGTGCCAGTTTTCTCCAAAGACCATTTTGTTTTGTTTTGTTTTCTAAATAAAAAATAACTCAATGCACAAGTCCTAAAACCACAGGTCAATTGTGTTGTAGGTAAAGGATATTCAGTACATTCTTTTGTCATATGGTAAAATACTTGCTTTGTACCGAAGCAGAGACATGAAAAAGGTAAGTGAGATCATAAAGAAAAACTATGATGAGAAGGGAACTGAATACCTAGCCCTGACAGTAAAGAATAAGGACACTCCAAATTATCTTAAACATAAACCCTACTATATGATCACTAACATGAACCAGAAAGAACTTCCTGGCTGTCTACAGGTGAACGTGTTGAAACAGAGGGAGAGAGTCACAAGTAACCAATTCATTAGACATTTTCATCCCCTTTAAAAAAAAAAAGAGGGAAAAGAATGAGTTTTGAACTCCTCATTTTCAAGATAAAGAAACTGAAGTCTGCTGGAACCTGTAAAATCTAGCTGTCTGGAGGTTACCTGAGAATAATGGAATTGGAGACACCAACTTCTATGTAACATAGAAGTAGTGGTCTGAGAGGTAGAGATTTATTTAGAGAACCCAATGGCATAGCAAGAAACTCTAGTAAATAATGTAGAAAAGGTAGAGACAGGAGGAAACATGTTGATCTTCAGAGAAATATATTAGGTTCCTTTTAATTTTCTCCTAAAGAACTAAAATCTGTTCACTGACACAGCACCATAGGATGAACCTTGGCAAACTGGGAGCTCAGTCATAAGATGGTGAGTTCTTGATATTCCTTCTAAAGGAGATATATCCCAAAGGCATAATGACTTGGTCACCAAAAACAGGAGTTCTGCTATAAGAATTACTGTGTCACTTCATATGAAAAGGAATTCAAATATTAATTTTTCCAAAAATCCAACAGCCACTGACCTTGCACTGAGAGACTTCCATAATGACAATGAGATGTGAAAGCAAGAAAACTCTCTGAACTTTGGGTAGAATAGATTTTACTGGCCTCAATGACAAGCTTGTTGTACTTGGCACAGGACATGAGTGACAGGAGCTATTACAAGTTCAGGCAGCACAGATGAGAAATGTGATAAGTAGTAAATGTCTAGTTCTAGAGAATACTGACTTTCTGTTCCATGAAGGAGCAAAATATTGTGAATTACTATTTTGGCTAAGGTCCAGTGCATCAAAAGGATCTAAAAGTTCACCATTTCACTATGCAAGAGTAATGAGAAAGAAGTACTTTCCATGTTATAGTTTATGCATCAAAAATCCAATCCAATTAAGGATATCATTAAAAGAAATAAGGTTCCCAGGGTGGTGGGTACTAAAAAGTCTAGACTAAACCATAGCAGTCACAAAGTTGTCTTCAGCTACAATGTTTGGGCCATCCATAGTTAAAGAGGTTAAAAATACGTAGGTGAGAGCAGAATGAATGTGGTGCCACCAGCCTCCTGCTACATGTCCACATCACAAGTAATTTAACAGATTAATTAAATCACAAGTGATTTAACAGATTAATTCCCCTTCCATGGACCTCTGAGTTACAGTAATACAAAACAGTAAGTTCCTGAAGACACTACCCTGTCACATTCCAAGCCAAGTAAAAAAGTAAAGCAGTTTTCTTTAGCTATAGCAGCACTATCCAGTAGGTAGCCTCTAGCCACGCATAGCTTTTCCACTTGAAATATGGCTAGTGATGTGTTGTTAGTGTAAAATATATACTAAATCTGGAAGACTTAATATCAAGATATGTAAAACATTTCATTAATATTTCTTCATATTTGCAACATGTTAAAATGAGAATCTGTCAGAAATAGTGGGTTAAATAAAATATATTACTAAAATAATTTTACCTATTACTTTTTAGTTTTTTTATGTAGCTACTAGAAATTTTAAATTATATATGTGGCTCACAATATATTTCTATTGGTCAGTGCAGAGATACACCTTTCATATGCTACTGGTAAGAAAACAACGGGGTGCCTGGGTGGCTCAGTTGGTTAAGTGACCAACTTCAGCTCGGGTCATAATCTCGCAGTTTGTGAGTTCGAGCCCCGTGTTGGGCTCTGTGCTGACAGCTCAGAGCCTGGAGCCTACTTCAGATTCTGTGTTTCCCCCTCTCTCTACCTCTCCCCTGCTCACGCTCTCTGTCTCTCTGTCTCTCAATAATAAATAAACATTAAAAAATTAAAAAAAAAAAGACAACAAAACAGGGGCACCTGGGTGGCTCAGTAGGTTAAGTGCCCAACTTCGGTTCGTGAGTTCGAGCCCTGTGTCGGGCTCTGTGTTGACAACTCAGAGCCTGGAGCCTGCTTCAGATTCTGTGTCTCCCTCTCTCTCTGCCCCTCCTCTGCCCGTTCTCTCTCGCTCTCTCTCTCTCTCTCTCTCAAATAAATAAACATTTAAAACACTTTTTTTTTAAAAGAAAAGAAAACAGGGGCGCCTGGGTGGTGCAGTCGGTTAAGCGTCCGACTTCAGCCAGGTCAAGATCTCACGGTCTGTGAGTTCGAGCCCCGCGTCAGGCTCTGGGCTGATGGCTCAGAGCCTGGAGCCTGTTTCCGATTCTGTGTCTCCCTCTCTCTCTGCCCCTCCCGCGTTCATGCTCTGTCTCTCTCTGTCCCAAAAATAAATAAACGTTGAAAAAAATTTAAATAAATAAATAAATAAATAAATAAAAGAAAAGAAAACAAACAGTAATGGAGACATGAGTTTCCTCTTCCAAAAAGTCTTGGCTGGATACTGAGCTCGGCCACACAGTCTTTGTATCCCTAAGAAGCAGAGACACAGAAAGCTATACTTTTCTAGGTGACTGAGAAACTAGCAAATCTGTGACTCTACAAAAATTAAATAAAAGAACTATGAAATAAACTATCCATGTTGGAAATCACTAGAGCTTTTAAAAGAACAAGAGAAAAGGGGCTTAAAGAATCATGGGAATCGACCTCATTCAGATGAATGTATTAAAGATAATCAATATGAGGATTTTGTGAATTCAGAGGTAGAAACTAAAGTGAGACACACTCCACAATGCATTTGTAATCTTGCTGTAGGCATTGATAAACCAATCCCAACAGTGAGGTTCTGCTGTAACAAAGTGGAGATTAGTTTGGTCTACATCTATTGCAATGCCCTTCTTGTATTCTTTCCTGTACTACAGAGCTAGAAAGGTAAAGAGTACATGTCCCAGACTCTGTAACAGCGTAGGTTCCAGATGGGAGTTCTGGCTCTATCAATCAGATACACAAATATGAGACTTGAATTTGGAACTGAGTATGCAGGGAAAGAGTGGAGCAGAGCAGTCATGTTGCGAGCTTGGTTCTCAAGCTGAGAGCTGGAGGAGCAGAGCTTCAGTTGGACAGGCAACTTTCCCATGGTGGCCGAGGCAGCAACTTGGCAGCCCAGTTTTGACATGAAGATTTGGGAGTTGTTCCTAGAAGCTCAGTCTAATATCTGTCTCTTCAACTATAAAACATATACAAAAAGGGTACTTATAAGCTTGTTGGAATGAACTGATCCATAAAAAGGATTAGCACAGTGATTGGTACCTAAAAAGCAATTAATAACTGTTAACTATTATTAGAATTTTAATATTAGTTATCAGAATTTGAATTCAGGGTTGATCATGGGGGAATTCTGCATAGCAAGTCAGATTTTGGCCAGAAGTAAAAGTGATGAAGTTTTCCACTCATGACAGACCAAGAAAATCCCTTTATCTGGAGTCACGTATTGAAGAAAAGTTAGAGAAACATCTTCCATCAATTCTTAAAAGATGATAACTCTCTCATGTAGGTAAGTGTAAGAAAGCTAGACTAGAGGAACTTGCCACATAACATTATATTCCAGGGAGCTAAGTACCTGGGACTGTTCAGGAAGATGTATGAATCTGCAGAGTCCATAAATAGAAATACCTCATTCAAAAGAATGATGCAGAAAGCAAAATAAACAAAAAATTCTTTGCTGCTTAGTTCTTAAACTAATGGAGGATGTTAAATAACGGTTGAACTAATTTTCTAAGACTTCATTGCTGGCTTCATTTCTAGAGGGTGTCATTAGTTAATCCTTTAAATGGCTATTGAACAGGGTGCCTAGGTGGCTCAGTGGGTTAAGTACCCAACTGTTAATTCTGGCTTAGGTCATGATTTCACGGTTCTGTGGGACTGAGCCCCGTGTCCCACTCTGCACTAACAGTGCCAAGCCACCTTGGGATTCTCTCTCTCCCACTCCCGCACATGTGCGCTCTCTCTCAAAATAAATAAGCGTTAAATATAAGTAAATAAATAAAGAAACAAATAAATAGCTATTGAGCCTTCCATGTGCCAGGCACTGGCACTAGGCTAGGCAATGGGGATAAAATGTCAGGAAACAAATCAGTGGCCCATAGTTGCAGTGTGAGGGTTGATAGGAGCTGAAATGAGAAAGGAATCGAGTTTCACTGGAACGTAATCTGTTTTAGGAGACACTTCCCAGGATGAGGGGGAGTCAGTAACATGATATTCCCCATAAATTTTTATTCCTTCACTTTGCACTTGACATCAACCTTCTTCCACATTACCCTTTGCCCAAGAGAGGACCAACAACCAATCTAGAAGAAATGCTATGACTGTATGGCAAAAGCTGAGGGAGCAACTTTAATTGTTTTAAACCATCTCAAATTTGCAAAAATGTTACAAATATCACACAAAAAAAATTTATTCCTGAATCATATGAGAATAAGTCACTGACATGATGTGCCATCATACTCCAAGAAGTTAATGTCCATTTCCTACAAACAAGGACATTCTGTTTCACAACCACTACGGAGCCATCAATATTAAGAAATTAGCACTGATACATTACCACCAGCTAATCCTCAGACCCCACTTGAATGCCACCAGTTGTTCTAGTAATATCCTGTACCAGGATCCACTTCAGAAGTATGTCACTCCTTAGTTGTCACATCGTTTTAGTCTCCTTCCACCTGGAACATTTCCTTGACTTTAAGAACCAGGTACTTTCAGTTATTTTGTAGTAATTTTGATTACTCTGATATTTTATTGTGAATAGACTAAAAATATCACAAATGTGGGGTTGTTTTCTTCCCCTTGCATCCTATCAAGTGGTAAACAATCTCTATTTTTACCATTACTACTAATGTTCACTTTGATCACTTGATTAAGGTGCTCTCTGTCAAATTTCTCTACCACAACCTTAGTTTCTATCTCCCTGTAATACGTAGCCTGTGGAGAGTCACTTTTAAAATACATGAATATCCCTTCTCTCATAAATTTTTTAAAGTATCCACTTATTTATTTATGTCAGTATGAATTCATGGTTCCTGATTCTATCTGTTATTCTCATTACTCACTTGGATGTTCAAACTGTCTCAGGTTTGGTCAGTGGGAGTTCCTGCCAACTGGCTCTGCGTCTAGTTGATATTGTTCATTCCTTGAGCATTTTTTTAAATTTTTTTTTTTTACTTTCTGGCACAAAAAGATGTTCTAGGTTTATATTGTACTTTCCATGCTCAGCCTGAAGTCAGCCATTTCTCCAAGAAGCCTTGGATGTCTTATGGTTGAAAGTAAGAGCATCGTCAGCTGTCAGCCACTTCAGAGAGTACCATTACTGCAGAAGCCCCCTTGCCCAAGGTCACACCCCTGGGCAGCCCAACTGAGGCAGGTGTCAAAGTCTGTATTAGAGTGTACCTCCTAGAAAACCCAAACTGCAGCTGAAGCCAAGTGTAGTCACTAGTTGTATTCATTGATATTGGGGTGTTACTGCTCCCAGACCCTCAGTGGGCAGAGGATTTCGTGTCTGTGTGCACAAGTATATTTACAAGTATATTCTTCTATATATCTGTGGTAACTTAAATATAGCCTCCCAAATGTTATCCACATCCTAATCCTGGAACCTTGAGTGCTACCTTATTCTGTTAAAAAAATAAAAATAAAAACAAAAAAAAAAGAGGAGAGCCTTTATCAAGTTAAAAATTGTGAGATGGGGACCGTATCCTGGATTAACAAGGTGGACTCAGTGTAATCACAATAGTACTTACACAAGAAAGACAGAGGCATCAGAAAGAGAGAAGGAGACACAATGCTAGAAGCAGAGGCCAAGATGATACAGAGCCACAAGCCAAGGAATAATGGCAGCTTTTAGAAGCTGGAAAAATAAAGAAAGTAGATTCTCCCCTATAGCTTCCAGGAGGACTGGGGCCCTGCCCACACCTTGAGTTCAGCCCAGTGTAACTGATTTTGGACTTGTGGCCTCTAGAACCTTTGAGAAAATAAATTTCTGTTGTTTTAACCCACCAAGTTTTGGGTGATTTGCTACAGCAGCCTTAGGAAACTAATCCAATTTCTATCATGACACAGAAGCCTTCCTCACACATTTCAGACTCTGATGCCACTCTCCTCACTCTGGTGACTTCCAAAATCATCTAGTAAAAAGCCCCTTGAGAGAATGACCTTCTCATCTTGCCCAGACTCAGAGAACTCATGCCAGGCCACACCCTATATAAATGGTCTCCTTACCCACTGAGGCTCCCATTCATAGCATCTCACACCAGGCTGCCTTTCTCTATACCTGTTCTCTTTCCCTTCTTGCACCCCCACAACCATTCCAATCCACTTCTCCCTGGATACACCTTTCCCCCACATTTGCAACCAATAACCACTTTCTCTCTTCTCATCATACAAGGCCTGACATTTGTTTTCTGAGAAAGTGAACCAGTCCCCAGATTTGAGCATATCAGGCACCTGGGGGATTAAGGAGAAGTCTTCATATTGAAGATGGGTGTCTCTTCCTCTGCTTTTCTCCAAAAAGGCTGACAGTCAGGCTTGCACTCAACCAGGGAAGAGATAAGAGGAATCTTCTATGGAGAAAGTGAATAGCCTCAAAGAAGAGATCTACACTGGGGTGCCTGGGTGGCTCAGTCCGTTGAGCGACCAACTTCAGCTCAGGTCATGATCTCATGGTTTGTGAGTTTGAGCCCTGGGTCAGGCTCTGTGCTGACAGCTCAGAGCCTGGAGCCTGCTTCAGTTTCTGTGTCTCCCTCTCTCTCTCTGCTCCTCCCCCACTCATGCTCTGTCTCTCTCTGTCTCATAAATAAATAAACATTAAAAAAAATTTTTTAAAGAAGAGATCTACGCATACTGATATTTGGAGGCAGTCTCCCAACAAAAAGGCTATTTCACTGCTTATAAGCCAGTAAGTACTACCCAGGCACACTAGCCCTGATTGGAGTCTTCATCAGTAAAACTTGATGGAATGGAAGCAAAATATCACCAAATTATTCAGGAAAATTCCAGAATGAAAGATTTTGTTAAAAAGCAAGAAGACAATGGGGTGTCTGGGTGGCTCGGTTGGTTAAGGCTCCAACTTTGGCTCAGGTCATGATCTCCTGATTCATGAGTTTGAGCCCCATAGCGGGCTCTGTGCTGATAGCTCAGAGCCTGGAGCCTGCTTCAAATTTTGTGTCTCCTCTTTCTCTGTCCCTCCCCCACTCATGCTCTCTCTCTCTCTCAAAAAATAAACACTAAAAAAGTTTTTAAAAAACACACTAAAAAAAGAAGACAAAAGAACCCAGAAAAAAAATAGACAATTTAGGGAACAGCAAAACAAATTTTAAAATATACATTATATTCTCAGAAAGATAAAAGAAAAATGGGATTCTGTAACAGACAACAAGAAAGAGCTCTTAGGGATTAAAATAAAACTGATTAAATTTTAAAATTCAAGGAAAAATAGTAACTATACAAAATTAACGATGTGTTAATTAACCTGATTATAATCATTTCACAAAGTATACATATATCAAATCAACATGTTGCATACTTTATTTTTTTTAACATTTATTTATTTTTGAGACAGAGAGAGACAGAGCATGAATGGGGGAGGGGCAGAGAGAGAGGGAGACACGGAACTGGAAGCAGGCTCCAGGCTCTGAGCCATCAGCCCAGAGCCCGATGTGGGGCTCGAACTCACGGACCATGAGATCGTGACCTGAGCTGAAGTCGGACGCTTAATCGACTGAGCCACCCAGGCGCCCCTACATGTTGCATACTTTAAATTTATGTAGTTTTATTTGTCAATTATACCTCAAAGTTGGAGGGAAAATAAAGAAAAAAAATTATTTTTGTTTCTTTTGTTAACGTTTATTTATTTATTTTGAGAGAGGGAGAGAGGCAAAGAGAGGGAGGGAGAGAATCCAAAGCAGGCTACACATTGTGAGTGCAAAGCCCGACGTGGGGCTTGAACTCACAAACCATGAGATCATGACCTGAGCCAAAATCCAGAATCAGACACTTAACTGTCTGAGCCACCCAGGTGCCCCAAGAAAAAAATTTTATATAAATAGATATTCAGTAGAGGAGTTCAAAGTTAAAATTGAGGCTTCTTTCCACAAAGTAGAACAAAAATAATAATAATAATAATAAAGGAAATATAAAATTAGAGAGAAAATATGAGGAAAAAGAGAATCAGTCTAGACTATATAGTTTTGAGCTAATAGGAATTACAGAAATAAAAATAGGACAAATTATCAAAAGTACAATACAAAGTTTATCATAAATGAATAGCATAGATCTCAAGGTTGACTCTCAGTAGGTAAAAGCAGAGCAAAAGAAAACAACAACAACAACAAAATCCCAACTCACATCAAGCAAGACTCGTCATGGTAAAATTTTGAAACACCAGGGATAAAAAGAAGACTAAAATCTTCCAGAGAAAAAAAACTAGGTTGCATACAAAGGAATAGGAATTAAAATAGAATCAAACTTCTCTATAATCTAGAATTCTATATCCAGTCATGTTATTAATTAAAGGTGAGGGTGGAATAACAATATTTTCAGATTGGAATGGCTCAGAAATCTGCTTCCGGTGAACCCTTTTGTATTAGTCAGGAGAGGCCAGATTGCCAGCCATGCCAAAAATCTCGACTGCTTAATAAACCAAAGGTTTCTCTCCTGGCATACTTGGAATTTGTGTGAGTACAAGAAATTTCCCAGGTCGACCATCTTCCATGGCAATTTATCAACCAGTCTTATTTTTGGTTTTATGACTTTCTCTATACAAGGACTGGTATCTCCCTCCATGGAGAAAGATAGTGTTTTTGTCCAAACTGGCACTTATCATTCCTACTCCTAGCCCATTGCCCAGAACTAGTTAATGACCTACACGGCTACAAAGAGGCAGTGGAGCGTCACCCTCCTATCTATCCAGGAAGGAAAGAAAGATTATGGAGAGGTACTAGACATGTCTACCATATTTATTTTAGGAAGCCACTGTGAGATGTGCTCAAGCAAAACAAAGGAGTATCCAAGAAAAGAGAAAACATGAGATCCAGAAAATAGGGATTCCACATCATCAGGCCTGGAAAGCATTCAGTCCAGACTAAAGCAGGAAGACTCAGGGCTCTGGAAAAGAGGTCATGAAGGGAGAAAAACAAAATGGAATTAATAGCCTATGTGTGAAGATTTGGGAAAAAAAAAATACCATTGTCAGCAATGAAAAATATTCAATCAAGTTCTTAGAAAACAATGTAAATAAAAACATGTAGGAGGGTTCCTGGCTGGCTAAGTCAGTAGAGTATGAGACTCTTGATCTCAGAGTCAGTTAAGTATATGACTCTTAACTTCAGCTCAGGTTGTGGCTTCATGGTTGTGAGACAGAGCCCTGTTTCAGGCTCCACCCTGAGCATGGAGCCTGCTTGGGACTCTCTCTCTCTCCTTCTCTCTCTGCCCCTCCCCCACTCATGCTCATGCCCTCTCTCTCCCTCCCTTTCTGTCTCTCTCAAAATAAAGAAATAAACATCAGAAAAAGAATAAAAAGAACGTGATAATTGGAGGAAATAAAAGTTATATAAGACAAATTATATAAGAAAGAAAATTTAATTATATTCACTACCTGGCTTAGCAGTAACATAATTTATCTGGTCATGATAATGTAAATATTGACTATTACTAGATACAAAAAAATATTACATAACTTTGTTGGAGTAAGAATGAAAAAAAAAAGGGGTGCAAGAGAGTTACATACTCATCAGCTCATACCAAGACATCAGTATTTCATGTCTGAAGGTAGTAAATCAAGCAATAAACACAGTATGTGTGTTATTCAACCACTCACATTGACTCTTACACTTTTTCTGAAGATGCTGTCTGCCTCCTGGACTGAGCCACCACTCCCATCTCCACCACTTTAGCCAAGGTCCCCAAATGGCCACAGTTAAGGTAAAATCCAGTGTCTAATGGCCCATAAACTGCACTTGCTGAGGGCCTGCCCATGCCAAGTCACTCCTCCACTCCCGAACTTCAATGGACCCTTGTACCACAGGTCGTAGAATAAGGCTTCTGGAGGGGCCACCAAGGGGCCAAACGGCATGACACTCCCCATGGAGTAAACTCTGACGAAAGAGACAAAGGAGACAAGAGAAAGCCATGCAGATAAATCTCCCTTCCTTTTCCTATCCGGACAATATTGAGGGTGGGGTGACTCATCACAGCCCATGTGGAGAAGTCATATGCTGAGGTGACACGCTTGCTGAGTAGCCACCATGTAACGCATTACATGGCAATCTTTGTAACTTTGCTTGCTTCCCTTCTCTGTTGCTTCACCTTCACCTCTCTGGGCTTGTACTCCCCAAATAAAGTGTCAAGATATTAATTCCTGAGTTAACCTGTTTTTAGGAAATCTAGGTTAAGATGGCATATTATTTTAGTTTATTATTGTTGTTTATTTATTTATGTATTTATTTCAAAGTTCATTTATTTATTTTGAGAGAGAGAGAGATAGCAAGAGTGGGGAAGGGGGAGAGAGAGAGGGGGAGGCAGACAATCCCAAGTAGGCTCTGTGCTGCCAGTACAGAGCCTGACATGGAGCTCAAACTCACAATACTGGGAAGTTGTGACCTGAGCCAAAACCAGGAGTTGGATGCTTAACAGACTGAGCCACCCAGGTGCCCCAAGACAGCATATTATCTTTATTTTATTTCATTTTATTTTTTTTAGCATATTACCTTTTTTTTAAAATTTTTTTAACGTTTATTTATTTTTGAGACAGAGAGAGACAGAGCATGAATGGGGGAGGGTCACAGAGAGAGGGAGACACAGAATCTGAAACGGGCTTCAGGCTCTGAATGGTCAGCACAGAGCCCGATGTGGGGCCTGAACTCACGGACCGCAAGATCATGACCTGAGCCAAAGTCGGACGCTTAACCGGCTGAGTCACCCAGGCGCCCCAGCATATTATCTTTAAATGCAGCGATAAATACTTGAAGAAATGGTTTCCTCTGGGAAGTGAGACTACAGGTTAGGGAAGGTAAGACAGAAGATTATTTATAAGCCTTCTGATACTACTTATTTTTGAAACTATGTGTTTTATTTTCATTAAGAAAAATTAATGTTAAAAGAAAATATGTGATGACTACCATTATATGGATTTGAAATTGCTCACGTACCTTTCATAAGTTTTCCTCATAAATCAGAGAAACAAGCTAAAAATTATTTTAGTATTATAATAACGTCGTGACTTAAGCCTCTGCATTCATACACATTTTATAGATTTGTTTAAAAAATCCTTTTATGAAGAGTGAAGAAAGATGTCACCTTAAGATCAATACCTCCTTGTATCCTGCTTAAAGTGCTATATTCTTGAAATGACAGCAAGTGCTTTATGGCAGAATAGCAATAAGTCAATCTATAGACTCATCTTAATAAATTATAGAGGAAAGAGAAGCAGCTAAAAAAAGAAACCGTTTTATTTTTACATTGACTGTCTTTTGAAAAATGGAACTGAGGGTGGAATTAATGATTTAATTAAACCGCTTAATGTTTTATTAAAGTCAATATGGCCTAGCGTTCCTGTGCAACCATCAGCTTATCAATAAAACCTTTTATTTGTTTTTGCCATAGAATTCTTATTTTTCATTAGAGGTGCCTGTGTTACAGAGCCTCTAATTGTTTTCAGGAAACCATATATACGCTTATATTCTAAATTCTACTGAAAAAAAAAATCAGGTCAGGTTCTGAATGCCTGGTTTATTCAGCTTGGTTCTACTCACTATGAGAAGCTCGATTTCTGCTCTATTCAGCAGAATATCTGTTCAGCTTTTACAGCAAAGGAGGGACTCAAGGTCACCAGTGCAAAACCCTCTTGAGATTGATGTCTTCAGCAGGAAGCACTGAAGGACCAAAGATAGTTTTCTCACTAGAACCTGTTAGTTTCTCCCCTTTCTTTGCAGTGTCTTTTCTCATCCCAAACTCCCCCATTCCATATCCAGCATAAATTACCAAAGGTAAAAGCCAGTTAAAGGAAGAAGTGGACAGGAGAGGCCTCCAAGATAATTTACAAACATGAACCTGTCTATTTTCATCTGAAGCATTGAGACTAGATGG
The DNA here is from genome assembly GCF_014898765.1 of Herpailurus yagouaroundi. Classification (NCBI taxonomy): domain Eukaryota; kingdom Metazoa; phylum Chordata; class Mammalia; order Carnivora; family Felidae; genus Herpailurus; species Herpailurus yagouaroundi. Next base: position 75,666,039 of record NW_024412377.1, read on the forward strand.
GAACAGTCCTGGCAGAGAAAGGAAGAGCGTGGAGATACAAATCCAAAGAATAAAAGTGTGATCCAAGGTGTGTGTGCTCCCTGCTGTCCCTGGATGTGAGTTCACTTACACAGCCTTCACTTAGAACATCTATGACAATGGGAGACTACAGACCAGTAGTAATCAGTTACAGAGGCATGTCTTCATGACCACACTAGTCCTACTATTAGTTCTGCTTGGGTCTATGTATTGCTACAGGGAAACTTTCCAAACAAAAATTGCCTTTTAACCAGAGAGGAGGATCTGTCCTTGCAATGCTGAAGTCTATGCTCACAGGTCAAAGCGTCTGTGGGCAGGTCATGTTCTCACACTCTCTTCAAAGAAGTATCTTCTCTAGAGCTTCATTGCACAGAAAACAAAGACACACAGAAGAACGTTTTAATCAAATTATGACACACATACTTCAGGTCGACCTGATGCTACAGACTCATTTTCTCCACATTTCAGCCTAATGGATTTTATGACACTTATTGAAAATTTTTTAATTCACAGGTTTCACATGATTTGGCTTACAAGAGACTGACCGACTGGCTTGACTGGTTTTTAATGTAATTAACTTGCTTCATAATGTAGACATGCTTTTGACTGTCCCAGGTTACTCTCTTTGCTTATATTCCCCCCCCCCCTTTTTTCTTCTATACCATTTGTCCCTTATGTGTTTTTTTTTCTCACTTTTAATCCTCTGTCCTAAGTGTTTCCATCTCTTTATTTTTACCTTGATCGTGGAATATGGAATATGAATTGGATTCCTTTTTCTCATTCTTTTCTTCACCTTTTTGTTTCTAAGAAGTATGTGGTAAGGAAACAGGAAATTAAAGTTAACAATGGTGTTTTAAAAATAATGAACAATTATAGAGATACATAGATACAGATATAGATATATACCTATATATCTTCAGTAAATGATCTTTTGTCCCTAAAACACAGAACAACAACAACAACAACACATATATTCCTACTATCAACTCCCAGAATTAATAACTTTCAATATTGAATTAATTGCTCCAATATTTTTCCAGTATGGATAATTTAAGATAAAACTGCACAAGCAATTTGTGCTTGTATTCTTTTAAGGAAAGAAGGGAGAGAGGCAGGGAAGGGAGGAACTAAAGTTCCCTTTCACAACCATCAACCTCATTTTTCATTTCTCTTTATTCTCTGCCCCACAGGCAACTCCCCCACACCAGGCAACCAGTAGCAAAATATACATAATGTTTTAAAATTGTCATACTCATCCAGAAATAACACACTATACATATCCTTCTGCCACTTGCTTTTTAACTCAACATTAAATTTTTGAGCTAGATCCCTGATGATTTATATAGATCTAGGGCACTGTCATTCATATCTTTGTCAAAAGTCCCCTCACTACTTGCTAAGCACTATTTGCTAAGTATATAGGGACAAGCTTATCTCCTTTATCCACATGAAATCCCCTCTTAACTATATTCACATCACTGAAACATGGAGGTTACTTTGGCAAATTCACAGTAGGACAACTTTACAATAAAGTCCAGATTTAAAACAAAAATGAAAAGCTTTCCTTTGGAAAGTTTAAATAATTTTATACTTGAAAAAAAAAAAAAAAACATTTCACCAGCTGGCTAAATTAAGGCACTACAAAAGTTCAGTCCAAGAATACTCCTTGGCTTTGAATCTGTTGCCTTTTCTTGTAGTTGGAAATCGGATACATTTTTTCCCAAAAGCTCTTGCCAATGTATACTTTCTTCTAAAAGAGTTAAATAAATGTCAATAGGCAAGCCAGCTCCCTTAATAATATTTCCTTCACTCAGATGATCTATTTTGGTTGAAGTTTGGCATACAGAGATGCTCTCATTCTTCCTGACACATTTCCAGAATATATGTAAATAAGGCTCATATCCTTCTAAAGCCTTTTGCTCCAACGATGTTCAATATAAAACATTTCTTTTCCCCACTGCCCTGAAGCCTCACTGTCTCTTTATTTTGATATTCTGAGAAAAAGGAAGATGTTTTTTAAAATTTCCTCCTTTTCATCCCATGGCCTTGTCCTACTAGTGATTGCTTTAGGAATTACTTCAGAAAGTATTTATCTAGTTTTACATTTATTCTGCTTCTTTAATCTCTCTCCTGGACCTCACTGGTCCTTGACCTTTAGAATTTTAATGAAAGCTCTCAGGAAAGGCACACATGTGCACAATGACTACAACATTATACGTAGGTGTATCAGAAGGATGGTGGATCTCTCGATATCCACCCGGACCCCAGGTTCAGGTCCCTGAATTACACCCAGCCTGTGCCAATCAATACTCCCCCTCTGCTCCTGTTTTTGACCCCTCAACTAGAACACCAGCACGCCCCCCCTTCTCTGTTGCTTCCCACCTTCCCAAACACTTGCATCTCAGGCACAAAGCAAGATAATTCTGCCTCAAATTTTCAAGTTGTGGGGTGGTATCATTTTAGGAACCATAAAACCTGTCCTGTACCGCCTAATGGGGATAATGCTGCCTAATCTGTTGATATGACAAAAATTATCATTTGCTAATGAAAAAAGAAGCAAAGTGAATGAAACCGAGCAAATCCACCCAATATTGAAAAGCATGCCGTTTCTGTACAGTTAAACAACTTGGTTGATCTATTCTCTCCCCTGCAAATGTTTCCTGCCCTTTTGCTATCCATTCTTTACTCCAAAATACTTCTCTCTATCCTTTCCACAACATGAACTTGAGAGACCTGAAGGTTAAGGCCTGCAGGTGTTAAAAGAATTGCTGGTCATGCAAGCTGCCAAAAAGCAACTCACTCCAGATATTCTGGAGAATTCAGTGCTGAAAACAAGGAAACATGACCTTTCTGTTTTAGGATACCTTTTGTTTTATGTCTTTTTTCCCAGTCCTACCAGGAATTCAATGGGGAAAGCAGGTGACAACTAAGGTAATACCTGTGTAGACTCACCTTAAGCCTTTCAATGACTCATCTTTGTTTGTATCATATGTATTAGAAGAATAAAAAATACAGTGATTTCTTAATTGTTTCTATGCATCTTATTTTCCTGAAAAATTAGTATTTAAGATGACTTCCCTTCAACATGCTTCCAAAGGAAATTCCTCAGTCACCAGTTGACTCATTGAGAGAATACAAACTTATTTTAACATCAGCCTAAGTAAAACACACTACAGAAGATAGTTATGTTGCCTAAAATCACAGAATGTGTTCTTGAGTCAAAGGTATGTCATTTAGGACTTAGAAATTTATTCTGGATGATCTGCACAAGTGTTACTCTCTATCTTGATAGATGACTGGGATCTTCAGAGTTTCTAGAATGACTGCTGTTAGTGACAAAATGAAAAGACATGTGTGTATATAAGGTCTGCTCCATGTAATCCTGTCACTGTGTCACAGAGTAAGTTGTGGTAAGTCTTTCATGGTCTGGATTAGGCAGCCTCACTCTAGGGTGATAATACTGAATCCAATCTGCTCAACCAAACTCATGTCCTTTCAAATGTAGTATCTCACGCAACCTACTACCCTCTCCCACCCCCCATATCTGCCAGCAAATCTAGCTAGATATTCCTAAAGACTTTAATTGAAGCCCATGTCTTTCTTATTCTTACTGTCATTGCCCTCATCCACACTGCCATGTTTTCACTTTCTATTTAGCACCCTCTTATGGTCTCCCTAGCCAAATCCATTGTCTACCTGGCTGCTAAGAAATCTTCCCAAAATGCCACTTTTGTTATGTGAGGAACTTCTGACATCTCTGCTCCCCAGCAGTGGTAGGCAGCATAATGTCTCCCAAAGGTGTCCACACCAGACATCTGTGACATGTCATATTATGTGACAAAAATAACATCTTTTACATAAGTAATTAAGGCTACATATCTGAAAATAGGAACTTTATCCTGGACTGTCCTGGTAGGCTCAATCCAATTACATGAGATCTTAAAAACAGAGGACTTTCTCAGGCTGGAAAGAGAAGAAATGCAGAAGAAAAAGCCAGAGAGATTCAAAACATGAGAAGGACCTGACTCATCATTATGGGCTCAGAGAGAAAGGCAAGATGACAAGGAATGTAGGTGGCCTAAAGGAGCTCAGAGAGGCCACCAGCTGACAGCCAGCAAGGAAAGAGACCTCAGTCTTATGTCCATAAGAAAATGAGTTCTACCAACAATGTGAATGAGTTTGGGAACAGATTCTCGCCCAAAGCCTCCACCAAGAGCCCAGCCCAGCAAACACCTAGATTTTACTCTTATGAGACCCAGGGCAGAGGAATCAGACATCTGAACTAGAGCACCATAAGATAATAAGTTTGTGCTGTTTAAAGCAACTAAGTGTGTGATCATTTGTTATGGCAGTAATAGAAGACTATTACACTAGCTAATCAATCCAAACTCTCTTCCTACTCTGCAAGACATATCAAAGTCTGAACTACTTCACTAATCCCAACTAATTTCCCTCAGCTCACAAACACTGGCTTTTAATTTCTGCCAGGCCAAGCTCAGCTTGGTACACAGAGCTTACATTCTTTGGTGAAGAAAATAATTATCAGTATACAAGTGACTAAATAGTATAAATTCAGAGAGTGTGTGATATACACAGAGTTGTGCCGTCCTGATCCTCTGCATAAAGGACTGTCCAGCCATGGGGAAAGGCAGTCAGCAGGCAGCTCCAGCTGTCAACTCTTTCAGGACCCACTTGAGCTACAGAGAGCCACTTTTCTCAAAACCATACCCTTTCCAAGGAAGTCTGTATCAAGTAACTAAGTGGGGAAGGCGAGCAGCATTTGGGTTCAACACAGGCCACTCTCACAAGCAGTATTCACTGCAGAGTTCCCCACAGGGCTGGCTGAAGTTTATAAGGCCCACATTGCAGTTCACATTCTTCCTGTGTCCAATCCTGCTCCCTGTTTCCTTTCATTGATTAATTTTTAATAAACAACTTGGACTGCAAACTCTACTTTAGCAGCTGTTTCTGGAGAATTCACGCTGTGATAGAGTAATAAGTACTAATAAGAAAATTAAGGCAAGTTAAAGATATAGTGTCTGGGATAGCAACTCAGAGAAATGGGATATCATAAAAATGTCATGCTACAAAGATTCAGAAAAGTGATATAAAAAACTATTTTAAAAATTATGGCTAAGTTTATATGAAAGTAGTACATAATCCAAAATGCAAGAAACAAAGGTGAAACTGAAAATCAGAACAGTAAGAATGTAAGCTGACATGGATGAGGTATGGGAAGCAGTTGGATCTGGAATTAGGACTTGATGGCCAAGGGCTTTGATTTTAATGCACACACAGGGGCAGGAGAAAAGGACTTAGGGCCATGTGAATCAGAAATTGGAGCTGAGACCTTGCATAAACCTGGGAAACTAAAGAACTGCACCCTCAGTAGAAGATGGACTGGAAATACTAAACCCATCTGTCATTGAAAACTACAAAGAAGCCTGCTCTGATGTTGTTCTGCTGTAAGTAGGAGAAAGAAATATACCACTAGAAGCCACATGCCCAACAATGTACTACACACGCTTTTGGAGTTCCACTTAGGTAGTATAAGAATTTCCAAAATGATAATTCAGATAAATATGTCATAAGCCAAAATATCTCTGAAGAATCAAGCAGCAGCAAACCAGTCTGCCCTAGATTCCCTCAAGAAAGAACAATACCAACTGAAGATGAGATCACAGTTATGACACATTACAGTATGCAGGATGAGTGCAAGGCAGACAGAATAGATTATAAACTAAGTATAATTAAAATCAGGCAAGTGATTCTTAAAAAGGCATAAAAACTATAAGAAAATTCTAAAATACTGAAAAAAAAAGGAAACCTGACAGGTTTGAAGAAAAAAAAACACAAATAGAACCCTAAAAATGAAAATTTTAATCATTGACAGTAAAATTCAATGACTAGGTTAACCAGCAGATCAAACAGAACTGAAGAGAGAATTAGCAAAGTAGAAAATGGAACATTGAACAAATGTTCCCAGATCCCATGAAAGTGTGCCACTCAGATTGCCCTTCAAGATACTCTGTTGAGGAGAGCAGAGTTGCTCAATATCCCCTCAATAGTTACTCTCAGTTGTACCACTTAGTTCACTTTGAGGTCTATTCTCCAGGGTACAAGAGCCAGTCCATTCCTACTCAATATGAAATTCTTCTAACAGGCAACTTCTGTTCAGCAACTCCCCCATCAAAACCTCTCCAGAACTACATTCAAGTCCAAGTTGTTAGAATCCTCCTTTCCTTCTCTCCTTTCACATTTGTCAGCTGTGCATGATGATCTGATGGCTTTCCCTATTTTTGCTCTATCCCTCTTCATCTTCCATTACCTCTAATTAATCTCTTGCATATCTAATCCTGCCTTGACTTTTGTTTCTTCGAAAAGCAAAACACGAAAATAGAATTAAAATAACCAAGCAACATTAGCATTGAATAGAGGAGGAAGTAATCAACATTAGGACATTTAATAGCTCTTTTATTGTATAAAGATGAAGAGTTTGGTTAGACTTTTATTGTGTTAAGAATGCATGTTGAAAATGTAGAGACAAACTCTTAGATTACAAATGGAGTGCATTTTTTCAAATGCAGAAAAGAGGAGCATCATTAATCTAATAGAAGTATAAAAGAAGAAAAAGCAAAGCAAGAGAAGAGTGAGGTAACTAAAAAGCAAAATTTATGATGGTGGAAAAACCAAGCAAAGTAATCACAATAAAATTCATTGAAAATGAAACTAGTATATGAGCTTATTAAGAATAAAGCTACATATGATATATATGATAAAATTATATATCATATATATGATAAAATTAAAAATGCATGAGCTTATTAAAAATCAAGCTATATATGATAACAAGACAAATACCTAACTTTAAGTTCCCCTCAAATAGAAACTAAAGTTGTGTAAAAGATTTTCTAAGAATAGATTTCATAAAAGTGAGGTCACACTTTTAAGATCAGAAAAAGAGTTTTAAGGTTTTTTCAAAGAAGTGTTACAGGGAAAAGGAGAAGCATTTCATGATGATAAATGAAATTTACTGGAAATATAATAATGCTGAACCTCTAAGCACCTAACAACACAGCTTGAAAATTCATAAACAAAAATATGAGAAAAAATTTCCAAAATAAATTAAGAAATACATAATTATAATGAGATTATTTGCTATACCTCCCTTAGAAACTTAGAAATCAAGTGAATATGTTATTTAGAATATAGAATATTTGAATATCACAATTAACAAGAGTAATCTAAAAAATATATATATATATACTATATATATATAATCTAGCAATGTTAGGGAAAATATATTCTTTTAACTATGCATGGAACATTTACAAAAATTAATCAAATTTAATATCATTGAGCAAAACTCAACAGCAAAGCACTGACATAAATCACAGACCTCATTTCCCAATCATACAAACAAACATCACCCCCATCAACAACAAAATCACCCCCAAATCCTGTACATTTGAAAATATTTTTTAAAAAGTTACAGAATTTAACAAATGTTAAATAATCTGTGGTTCAAAAATTGAATTGTAATGGAATTTTGAAAATAATTTAGAATTGAACAGCAATTTCTAAAAAAGCACTGTATTTCAGAACTAGTGGGATACAGCTGATGTCATTTGAGAGGAATTCACAACCAACCTTAAATTCAAATATTAAAAGAAAATTGAAAATTAATGAGTTAAGTATCAAATTCAAAAAGTCAGTGTAAAATTTAAAAGGCAAACACTGAAAAAATAAAAGCAAAAAAAATAATAATAAAGAAAAGAGAATGAATGGGTAGGATGGAGGTGGGTTTTTTACTTTAGACAGGATGGTAAGAAGGGCCAAAGGAGTGGCCATTTGAAAAGAAATATGCAAAAAGGAAAATTTTAAGATATTAACAAAGTATTTTTTAATAACAACGTGCACATTTTGCGTCCTGCCCTACCATGGAAAGAGACAGAAACTTGGCTTACCAGTTTCCAGTTCCTAGCAGGTATATATATAGAATGGAAAAATCATGCATGTCTTGGCTCATGAATCCTCCCTCAGGGATAAAGCCATAGATGCAGCAGGTGCTCTGAGAATAGATCCCTTGAGGAGATGATGATGACAGACTGTGTAAAGGGAGTTCATACGCCTGAAATTAGAGAGCCTCTCAGTTCTGTTGCCCTGTTCCCCCATGAGAGCCAGCATCTACACCTTGTGTCCCAGCCTACACAATAATGTACCCCTTGTGGGAAGAAAATTCACCCTGGCCTCCTAACAGCAAGCAGGACTGCCTCTCCTACTTGCAGTTGCACAGGACTTTGGTGCCACTCAGAGGCGTGTGTTCCCAATCCTAAAGCAACTTTTGCTTGTCCCTTTTGCTCTTCAGACCCTGTTGAAAACTCCATCCAGAGTAAGCTAATTACTCAACTTTCTCCTATCACATTGTCCTATCATTGTCACCAATGCAGGCCATCCACTGTCACCCAGACTTTCACCCACAATCGTTCTATAGCTCCACTAATTGGATCCAACCTTCCACACCTGCCAACCTTCAGAAAACCCATGAAGGAACTCCCTATTACATCACCCTACACTGTTTATCTCAATAGTGCCTATCTGGTCATTTTCTTGCTTCTTTATTTTATTATTTCTTTCATGTCTACCCCCATAAGAATGTAATCTCCATGAAAGCAGGGACCTTTCTTGTCTTGTTCACTACCATACCCGCTAAAAAGATAAATGAATTTCTCCCATATATCCAGGGAATCTTCTCTCCATATGAAGACAGGAGGGAAGATCACTAGCATGAATGTCCATTCTTTAGTATAATCCTGCCATTTGAGAGTTTGTGAGACAGAGATAATGTTGTACAGCCCCCTCATGCCCATCTTTCTCTGCCGCATGAGGATTATGCTCCTGCTATGCTGGCCCCATGCCCAGATTCAAAGGACTATACTGCATTGATTTTAGCTGGGGCAAGATGCCAGCCAAGGACCATTTGGGAAGAATTTCCCACAGTAGGCAGAAAGTGACACCTCAGATGCAAGTTTAAACTGCTCTCAGCAGCAAGCGATGCTAAACAGGCTCCATTTGAGACTGCGCTGTAGGAGAGCACACCTGAGCATTCTGGAACATGACATCAGCAGCCAAAATTGTTTCCTGTGCAAACCCCAACCCAGGAAAACCTAGGAAATCCACTCACACAGCAAGAAACCTATTGAACCTTGTTAATCGCAAACAGCTTGCAGCCCCTAATTAATCCCTGCCTCCTTGAAGGGTTTTTTCTTTGGCATTTACTTATTTCACAGTTGCCTAAAACTTCAACAATAGGCAATACTCAAGTAATCTTACATTGTTTTTGGTTTTTCTGCAAAGGTGTGTGTAGAGCCACAAAATAAAATGGCAGTTGAGAAAAGATGGCCAAAGAATGGAAAATGTTATCTTAATCAACCAATAATTTTTCTGCCAAATATTCATACTGTGGCAGAAGATTACTTCTAACATGTACTAAGTAATTTGGTAGAAATTGCTGAAGACTAAATTTTAACAGGTAAAACTGTTATAATCCTGACCAATTCAGCTAACTTTTATTGAGCACCACAAAGCCAGTCAGAATGAAGTCTAACTGGCTACCCCCTAGGATTTCTGAACCACCTTCAATTTTGCATCTTATAGCAAGAAGTATCTTCCAAGACTAAGTGTCCATGCTTGTCATTTTTACAGAATCTTTTATTGACTCCTGCTAATTTTTATAACTCTTATTTCCTCAATAAAATATAAGCTCCCTAAGCATAAGGATGGTGCCTTGTGTTCCTATTATACACCTAGGGCTTAGCCCATGGGCTGGGATAGAATGGGTGCTACATAAGTGCATTCAGTTAAAGAGATGTACGGATACCGCTTTGAAGATGGCTAGATGGACGAAAGAGTGACGAATGAACCAGAGAAAGCATTATAGCTTACTCCTTAGGTACCCTGCATCACAGTCCCTTCTGATTTTAGGATAGCTGCAGTGGACAGTATGTGAAAACCTCAGACTAAACCCTCTCACTGCATTTCCACATCCAACATCATCTGCATGTCTTTCTGCTGTCTGCTCAGGGCCTTCTCTGACATGGAAGGTGCCCATCCAGCCCAAGCATAGGCACATTCCAGTCCGAAGTGCAGGGGAGTTAATACCCTGGGGATGTCCTCAACCAATGAGGTGTGAGAACCAGTGGATGCATGCCCCAGCCTCCCACCCTCAGGGAGACAAGTCTCAGAGGCATTCTGCACGAGTCTCGTCAAGTCTCAGCAGATCAAGCCCCTGTTGCCTATGGCAATGCTTTCAGTCTTTATGTTGGCTTTCTCCCCCTCACTCCTTCACTGTCTGTTTCCTGAGATGACCTCCCAAATAAACTACCTGCACCCAAGCCCTTGACTTGGGCTTTGCTTTCATGGAAACCCAAAGAAAGTGTCATAATGAATCTAATGTCTGACTCTCGACCTGAGAAAGATCTACAAGGACATAAATGATCTAAGATGTGACAGCCTCAGAGAACATGGGGGAGAACACATATCACAAACGCTCCACCATTAACAAAATAATGAAAGAGAAAGCACTAAACACAGTCCCTAGGCCACAGCAGATGCCTGGTCAACGGCTCTTCTCTTTCCTAGTCACTTCCCATTCTCTGTGCATTGCTTCCTCTGTAAGTTGTGGGGGAACCCCGTCAACTTCAGCCTCGAAACTACTCCCACCTCCTTCGGTGTAAAGGTCTCAGAAGGTTTCTTACCCTAAAAACTAAGGCTCTTAGTGAATAACTATATTGACACAGAGATCAAGAGAAGTAGTGATCAACAAAAGTTTCACAGCTGATTTTTAGGGTAAAAATACAAGTTATACTCAAGTGTTGGTATTTAGATCTTCCACTTTTACAGACAATATTGCTTGATTCATATTATTGGATGACTAAATAAGTAAAATTGAGAGCCATATTACAAGTACCAGAGGATAATCTGTGCTGTAGGCCACTCCTATCTATACAAAGCTTGGTTGTTTGATCCATAAAGTTAAAAGTAGATGTAGTTCCCAAGATAAGCACATATAGACAAGACTTATAAAGCTGAATCTGCAAAAATTAATGTAGACATTGTAACATGTCTGGATTACGTTTTCATTTTTGTGATTTTACCCAAAGATGTGAAATATCTTAGGGTTTCAAGCACTGTGAGTAACCAGGTTAAGAGGTTTTGGGGACAGAGTGACCTCAAATCAAATCACATAGCTTTTTCATCTAAAGGCAAGGCTTAACCTTATTCCCTGATGAACATTATTGCCCTTTTGAAATGCCAACACTACATTTCATAAAATATGGAAAATACTATAATTGGACTGTCTCTTCACCACAGAGTTAGAAAATCCTTATTTAAGCATCCAAGCTTAAAGTGAGCAAACATCACAGATCCTGAAAACACATCGTGTCTTAGGAAAGAAATCACAGCACGTGCACAACTCTGATAACACATTTGCAATTCTCAAGTACTTTTTCAAACACCTTGTTTCTGCAAAGAGAAAAATCATTCCAAGTCTAGGAATTAGTGGTGAGTGAAATTGGCAACATTGGAATTCTTCACATGTCTAATCTTAACACTATGCTTGAAACAAATTAAACTTAAAACAGAAGCCCTAAATATATCTTGGGCAGAATTTATCTACACTGGTGGCAAAAAGGAATTGCAGACCCACAACTGCCTCTATCAATACACTCAAAGCTCCCAATAGGCATACTAGTAGTTAATGACATTGGCTTGCTATGCAAATGCAGCTTTAAGGGAAGCCACATATCTTCATCATAATCAAAGTCATCCCTGATAAGCATGGCTTAAAACCACTGGGCTTCCCATGCAAATGTAACTTCAAAAACCAACTCTAGCCCTTTCTTCCAATCAGATTATTATCTTAAGTCTGCTTTTATAGACACTGTTGGCCCACTATCATTTCTCACTTTGTTTTCTAAATAACGTAAGTGAGCCGAAAAGTATACTAATCCTACTCAGCCAATGATATATTTTGTGATATTGTATTCAGTACTTTATTTTCTATTATTATTACAAGAAATTCTTCAAGAAGTTCTTTCAACCTTTTCAGAACATTTGTTTTAATTAAAATATAGAAAGAATTCTATTGTCAACATTAACAACTTAATAGCATCAGATTTGATGTAGGATTCAAAACAATTTTGTCAAGTGAACTTTCCCATCAGTCAAAAATATGCTCTAATCAATTCCAGAATGCATATTTTTGAAACTTCAGCACTGATTTTCCTATTCAGCAAGGACATAAAAGAGAATAAAATAAACTGAAGATTTTCCACTGTGTTGGGTGCCCTCCCAGTGCAACACCCAGGGAGAATTAAACTTTGTTTCTGTCCCCTCATTTACACATGAGTAGCCCAGGGTTCAGAGCTGTTTCATAGCTTGCTCAAGATCACATTGACAAAGGCAAGAGAGGTTGGAAATCACTTGCTAATACTAGCTGCTGCTGATACAGAAGAGAATTAATTGGATCTCTCTCTCTCTCTCTCTCTCTCCCTCCCTCCCTCCCTCCCTCCCTTCCCTCCCTCTCCCACACCTCCCTCTCGCTTGGGAATTCTAGGAGGAGGATGTTGGGATGCTGTGACTAGTGTGTACTACATCTTGTCAGAAGATGCTCAGGGGAGTTTACCAGAAAACTTCCCTAGAAACCAGGAGCTAGAGGTTATTCAAACTAATAAGAAATAAGATCATTGCTCAAATGAGGAATAGCAAGATCTAGGAGTGACACAAAGAATTTATATAACCTTTGGCAGAAAATGAGCATTCCGCTAAGAACAGGAACAGAGGGTCTGTGTGTGGACAACAGTAGAGTGGGAGTTAGAAGCCACGTCTTGCCAGATGCTTGTTTAGTTCAAGCCTGTCAGTGAGTTTCAAACAATCAATTAGGGAAGAAGAGAAGTGAAACAACTTTTCTCTAAATTCTTCAGTAATCAACACTTAGCACAAATCATAATGCAGAGGCTAAAGTGAAATCTGGGTTTGAAAAATAAAAATAAGCTTAGTTACCCTGACGGTTGCCAGCTGACTTTGCCACAAAGCCATGAAGGTATGTAGCCTGAGAAGACTTCTGACTCTTGCTCACAGCTGCTCCAAGCATCAAATTTTCAGGGTACCTGGGTGGCTCAGTCAGTTGGGCATCCGACTTTGGCTCAGGTCATGATCTCACAGTTCATGGGTTTGAGCCCCACGTTGGACTCTGCCCTGACAGCCCAGAGCCTGGAGCCTGCTTCAGATTCTGTGTCTCCCTGTCTCCCTGCTCCTCCCCTGCTCGCTCGCTCCCTTTCTCTCTCTCTCAAAAATAAAACATTAAAAAAAAAAAGAATCAAATTTTCATTAACAATCAATGGCAACAGTCACAGCCAGGGGTCACCTCTCTTGAAGGTCACAAGGAATGTGATGGGTGCTGTGAGCAAGAGTCAGAAGTCTTCTCAGGCTACATACCTTCATGGCTTCGTGGCAAAGTCAGAGCCAACTAAGGGCAAAGGAATGGTACCAGGAAAGGAATGTTTCTGTCCTGCTTCTGCATGCTTTGGGAGTCTCCCCACTTGAGTGAAATTAATTAAGTGGTTTGAGGACAAGATTAAATGAAACAAAGGTTTCTTCCTGGGGTCAGTGGGTACAGTGAGTGCATAAACTGCAGAATCCTCATTCCTCAAGGCTAAAATACTAACAAAAAGGAAAAAACATGGCACACATCCATTGTGAAGAAGGGCACAGTGAGCCGAGGTTTGCTGTAAACACGCTGCCTCTCAGAGGTCGATATTCCTCAGCCTCTTTGGCCTTGCCAGTCGTTTCACCCAGGAGTTTAATTTTAGCTCTGTATTAATTATACATTACAATTACACATAGACATGGGCACGCACACACTCCATAATGATTATGCCACTATCGTGGACTCACTCTGGAACTTATTCAGGTCACCTCAGCCCCTGTGGGATCCGAGGTTGTTTACCTTCTAGTACCTCACACTCAGTTTTCTCTGGAGTTGCCTGCCCAGAAACAAGCTTCTTCTTCCAAAATGGAAACTGCCAATGCTTTCCAGTGGGAAAGGATTACAGATCTCTGTCAGATGCCATGCAGGGACAAAAAAAAAAAAAAAAAAAAGTGTATATGGCGATAAAATCAAAATGTTCTGACAATCCCTCTTAGGCAAGTGTGGCTTGATGTGCTTGGGAGACCATATATGTGGTCATGCCTCACAAAGGCAATCCGATTCAGAAATGTGGTTTTTAGGTTGCACAGGAAATGGATATTGAAGGCTTTTCCTGTCATCGCTGCAGTTTTTGGTGATTGCAGTTTGGGCTGGGGAACAAAGGCTCAGCAGAAATATCTCTGCACTTCCCCCAAGCCCAGCTGCTTGCCCTTGACATCTTGAAACTGGCACTTCAGTGAGCTCGTAGCCTCTGAGAGCAGTGCGTGAAATGTAAGACCAGAAGCATCTATTTATGAAGCTTGGTCACTAAATTAATCTTTCCCTATGGCCAGCTATGGAGTGGAGTTAATGAGGATGAAGCAGAAGCTGAGCTGGGACCTATTTAGCCACGGGCTGTACCTCAAGGCCTCCTTCCCTGGCGAAAGAATCAGGACAGCTCCCTCCTGGCATCAAAAGGGCATGAAGCAGACCCACAGTCAGAGAACTCAGGCACCTTTTACTCCCCAAATCCTCTCTTTATCTATTATTGAAAGCCTGGCCGTGTGGTGGCTCCCACACAATGCATGCCTCCCAGGACTACAACCTTCCCACAAAAGTTGGACTTCTTCATTCGTAAATCGGTCAGATATTCATTGCGCCCCTCCCATGTCTGAGCACTGTGCCATGTGCTGAAGACACAGCAGTGAACAAGGCAAAGTCCCTTCCCTTAGAGACCTCACAGTGCAGTGGGAGTAACTGTCAAGGACCCAAAGAAATTCACACACGCTTTCAGGTCATGCTAATACCTTCATGGCAGCTATGGCATGGATGAATAGCAACCCCAGGAAGGGTGGTAAGGGAAAGCTTTTTTCAGGAAGTGTCATTTCAGCTGAGCCCTGCCCAGCCCCTCCCTCTAAAGAACACGGAGCAGGAAAAGGGACCAGAGTTACATAATCTCTGCTTTGGTAAATGCTCTTGCATTTTTTCTCCCTTATAACCTAAGGTGGGATATCTATTAGTGGGGGCCATGGCTGTGGACTGGATTCACCTTGTTTAGCCACTCAAACCCCAAGGAGGCCACAGTTTATACAGAGAGACAGGTGCAGGCCCAAATTCCCATCACCCAATGTCTGTGTAACACTAAGCATGTTACTGAACTCCTATGAGCCTCCGTTTTCTCATGGGAAGAGTGGGTTGATAAAGGGAGGAATTAAATTATAAAGCAGGCAAAACACTTCTGGCATAGTTCCTGGCTCACAGTAGGTGCTCAAGGAGTCTTCATTGGAGGTGATAATTTCATACCTAATTATGATAATTAGGTATCAAATTAAGCCCTTTGCCAACTTAAAAAAAATGTATTCTCACAATAAAACGGATATTATTGTTATCACCATTTTAAAGAAGCCAAGAGGGCTTAAGTAAATTGCTCTATTTGTAAAGCTGGTCAGTGGCAGAGCCAGTGCTCACCCTTGGTCTGGCTCCAGAACCAACAATTAACTCACTTCCCTAGCACAGCGTAGGCATGAAGAGAGTTCTAACCCCAAACCATGTCCTACTTCCTCCAGGTGGAATTAGAGGCCATCCACCTTAATATCCCATGGTCATCTCGGCTTCTTTTGAGAGGATCCCAGAGGAAAAGAGGTTCTATTCCATTCTGACCTTTTCTTTCTGGTTTCTTCTCAACTAACATGGCACAAAACTGAACGATCTTTTGGTTAACGGTATTTATTAAGAAAAGAGGCTGGAGTGAGCACGGCTAGGTCAGTCTGTACAGTGAGTGGTTTATCACGCACAAACACACTGTGACAGATTGGGTCCGGTGGAAGAAACAGCCTGTGAGCAGCATACTACTTTACCACTTATCTCCAAAAGAAAGCTGTCTCTGTAAGGATGATGAAAACTTTGCCTGACAAACCAACAAAGTGCAAAGCAGCAAAAGTTCGATGAGACTAGCCATGAAAAAAAATTGTTCCATCATTCTGTATCCCATTGAGAATTTACAATGAATTAGACAGCTGGCTACATACAAACAAAAGGGGAAACAGACTAAGAATTAGTTATTTTAATAATAACAATAACTACGGGATCGGTATTCTAGGAGAGTTGTAGGAACACCAAGAAAGGTATATGAAAAAATATTTTAAAAATTATAAGATTTTTCATTTGATCCACAAGTGCATTATCATATTCCCAGCACTATTATAAACATTGGGAAACAAAACAAATAAAAATACGTACCATCAAAACAGTAATAATAATAACCACTAATATCTACCATAGTAAAACATACCTTATTTGTATAATTGTTAAATATTATGGAAATACTAGTAATTTTTATTTCCTTAACTTTGAGGTTAACTCCTATTCAAATGCAAATATCTGACAGTGTGTACCTTTATTTGGTTACCTGTCAAGTAAACCTTCCCCATTCACCAATTTCCTGAGAGTTTATTTTGTTAAGAGAAGGGGGAACTAAAAAGGACCATGTAATTTGAAGGCAGTGGGAGTCTGTGCCAGGTGAGTTTGTGGCGTGGGGGCAGGAAGGAGGAGAATGGTGCCTCTCACAATTTTGCCTACCAAAAACACTGGCAACACAAAAGTAATTTAACTATTATTCTAAGTAAACCACCTGCTACTGCTTTCAAAAACGAAAAAAAAAAATCACATAACACATTTCAAAGTCAGAAACTCTGTGTATGGTCTGAATTACTATTCCTTCCATTAGCATGGATAATCAAGAGTTTACTGTGTGTGTTCAATCAAAGCTAGCCCCAAGCGAGTCCTAAAATATAGCAATTATATGGTTTCCTCCCACTCCTGCCCCGCATAATGGATCCTGAAGGAGAAAGGGTGTTCAAATAGGCTGAAGCATAATTCTTAGTGCGTGGGTAAATCTGAAAGAGTGCAGCATTTTAAAATAGGTAAGAGAAAGGAGCATGGGTGTGTCCTTCCCTGAAACACCATGAGTATATTCCCTTTTGGAGGAAAGAAGATGAGGCCAGAGGGACAAAATGGGATCTGATTGGTTGGTTACTCTTTACTTCCAAAAGAAGATTCCAGGGATTGAGACCATAGGCCAATCCAAAACAGCAATTAGCCAAAAGAAGAGAAGACAAGGCGGTTGGGGGGTGGGGGGCACGGAGAGGCAGCCAGTCTCCGGGGATTGTCAGATCTCTGTGATAAGGAATGGCACCATAATGCTTGCATTTTCAGAAGTGGCCCTCCTCTTATCCTAGTTTCAAAAGAAGCCCCCTCTATTCACCTTCTCATTAAAACAGCCTCTCCAGAAAAAATGCTGAGACCACACAAAGCAGGACATTCATCACTAGGGCAACCCGTGTACTCAATGAAAGCTGGCAAGCACAAAGGGCTCACTTAAGGCTTTGCAGGGAATCTGGTTCTCTTTGCCTCAGACCATATTTCAGATTTAACACTGGACTCTGGAAGCAAATTCTATTTTTTGTTTTTTTGTACTAAGGGTACTTATGAAGAATGAAATCATTCTTTAAATTTTATCTTATTATTGAAAGTAGGCAACCTCTTGGGTAGTATTCAGCACCAAATTTTTATTTACCAAGGCACTACCACCAGCTACATTCCAACCCATTTATACCATATAAATACAATGTGGTTAATTGTCTCCCAGGATGCCCTGGATAATAAATTTGCAAGGGCCATTCAGATATCCTTCCCAGCTTTGCCCCTACCTGCTCCCCCCTCCATACTCCCCCAACTGCCTTTCACCCATCTTCCCTGTCAAAGACCCCCCCACACACACACACACACATACACACACCCCTCCTCAGGGCCAGCAAAAGCCTACCCAGCTATAGTTCAAGTGTAACGTGTAAATTGATGCCAGAATCTGGCTACAGCACTATTCACATATATAATAGAATTTACTGCAAGTCATTTTTCTCTTAGATATTATTCTTAAGGACTTTGAGATATTAAAGTAACAAACAAAAACCCTCCATTCTGTGGAGGCAGGGGGTAGCCTGTCTTACAGCAAAACCATTACAAACTAACTTTCAGTTAGGGTACTTACCTGATCAACCTTGCTTTATTCCTGGGGATCCTTTTATCTCTTTCTTTACCTGGAGATGGAATAAAACCACTACATGTGGCCAGAATAATAATATTGTATCTCAGCTTTATTTTAATTTGCTGTTGACAAAGCTTTTTCTCAGTCACTTTTCAGAAAAATAACATCTCCTGAGAAATCATCTTTAGCATATTAGAATCTCAAGCAGAAGTTCCATTGTGGACACCTGGGGCAATTTTCTCAGATACAGGACAGAATTCAGCTGGAGTGTGAAATTGGATCTGTTTGGATTTTTTTTTTTTTTGGTCTTTTTCATGTATTCTGAAGAGTGGGATGAATTGGCTTTACACTCCTGTTTCATAAACTATTCTTTCATTTTGTTTTAAATCTACACAAAACACCTAAGAAAGAAACTTAAAAAGAAACTCAGCAAAAATACTCTTTCACATTTGCTAACAAAGAATTTGAGAGATCAGGAAAATAAGCAGATAGAGTTAATAATAATCAAAAAGTATCAAGTTCTGAATCAGGTACCAGGGATTCCAAGATTAGTAAAACACAAAATTCTACTCTATGTTCACTCTAGGTAAAAATAAAGAGGACAGAGTATTTATCCATCTGGAAAGGGAAGTTAAGCATCTCAGAATAGGTAATACCTTGTGGCTACCCACCTAAACAAGAGCTATTTGAGGTCCTCGTGAATTTTCAAGAGTCTAAAAGAAGTCCTGAGATCAAAACGTTTGAAATCTGCTATTCTAGCAGACTGAGTAGGAAGTGAAGAAACAGAGACAGAGAGTAAAAACAATGCTTTCAGGAAGCTTGGCTATGAAAAAGAAAGAGATAGTATGTTATTTAATTTAGAAGGGAAATTTGGGCTCTAAAGGGGTGTGTGTGTGTGTGTGTGTGTGTGTGTGTGTGTGCGCGCGCGCGTGTGTGTATGCTCATGCATGCACGCATAGTTTAAGATAAATGGGATTGAAACTTGAGCATGTCTAAATACTAAGATTAAGGGTCCATTAAAGAGAGAGATTTATAGATGGGCGATGGGGTAGAAAGAATAAAATCCCTTAGAAGAAACAGAGGAATTAGTCTTTGGAGAAGGGACAGCTCAGTTCTTTTAAAGGGAGAAAATTAAGAAAGGATTGATTCTGATGTTGAGAAAATTTTAGAGTTTGTGGCAGTAACTTGAGGAAGAGCTCATCTTATGGCTGTTGTATGCTGTATGAATTAGGAGGTAAGGTTATGTGCTGAGGAGGAATAAAAGGTTTGGGAGCCAGAAGAGTAGGACATTGTAGAATATTTGAAAGTATTCCTATGGTGAGTGCTAGGGACGTGACTGTGGAAACCAGATAGGATTGCCAGGAAGAACTGAAAATCCTGCTGACTAAAGTTGATAACCATAAACTAAAAGAAGACCAAATCACTAAATTAATTTTTCATTTTATTGTGGAATAAAATATATATACAGAAAAGTATATAAAATATTTACTTATAGTTAAATAAATATTTCTGAAGTTGGCCAATACTTTTACCCTCCTACCAGATAGCAAAAGACCATAGAATGCTTTCACTGAATGTACTCATTCTGCTTATGTCATTATTAACATGTATTTTCATCACTGTGTTTTAACTTCATAATACATTATTGTTATTTTATGTAATAAGTGTTCTTTTATATTTACCCAAGTATTTACCACTTTCTTTACTCTCCATTCCTTCTTCCATTTTAGGCCTTTCATTCAAGCTCATCCTCCTTTAAAATTTCCTTCAGTGATAGTACACTGGTACAAACACTCCCTGTTTTTCTTGTCCGAAAATGTGATCTTATTGTACTTATATTTTTAAAGGTTTTTCTAAGGGTTTATAACTCTAACGTGGCAGGTATTTTCTTTCAGCAATTAGGAGATATCATTCCACTGACTTTTGGCTTTCATAGATAGCACTGAGAAGTCAGCAATCAGCCTAACTGCTGCTCCTTTCAAAGTATTCAAACATTTATCTCTGACTGCTTTGAAAAAAAATTTTTTGTCCTCTGGTGTTCTGAAGTTTTAATGTACAGTATCTAAGCATGCAGTTCATATTTATACCACATAATATTTGATTTTCCTTTGTTTTTTTAAATTCAGGTAAAGGTGGTAAATAACATAAGTTTCAGGTGCACAAAATTATAATTCAACATTTGTTGAACATACACTACCACTAAAAGTCTAGTTATCATCCATTACCATACAATTGAACCCCTTCATGCATTTTGCCCACCACCCTTGATTGGTTTTTGAATTTTTGGATTGGTATATTTCATCAGTTCTGTAAAATTCACAGTCATCATTTCTTTAAATTGCCTCTGTCCTTATTTTCTCTCTCAAATGTACATTATACCTTCCCCTGTGACCTTGAATATCTCCTTTCTATATTTTTCTCTTCATGATTTATTCTGTATATTTTCTTCTCATATATATTTCCATTCATCTTCCCATTAATTCTGTGAATAATTTGCTGTTAAATCCAGATGCTGAGTTTAATTTAGGCTATCTTTTGTTTTTCATTTCTAGAAGTTTTACTCTTTTTCACTCTGTTATATCAAGTTTTAGAGTTTCTTGTGTTTACCATTATTTTGTTAAAGAGAATAAGGATAGGGGCGCCTGGGTGGCGCAGTCGGTTAAGCGTCCGACTTCAGCCAGGTCACGATCTCGCGGTCCGTGAGTTCGAGCCCCGCGTCGGGCTCTGGGCTGATGGCTCAGAGCCTGGAGCCTGTTTCCGATTCTGTGTCTCCCTCTCTCTCTGCCCCTCCCCCGTTCATGCTCTGTCTCTCTGTCCCAAAAATAAATAAACGTTGAAAAAAAAAATTAAAAAAATTTAAAAAAAAAAAAGAGAATAAGGATAAGTATTTATGATTTGTGTCCACTGATTCCAATTTGTAGAGTTTTTGTAGACTCTTCTTCTGTTGTTCCTAATGTTTCCTCCTCATAATATTCTGTTGCCTTGTATATTTGATTTTATTTATGACTATAAGCTTTTCACTTTGAAAAATATTTACAGGGATTCCTTGAAGCTTAATACCAAGCTACCTACCACCAAAGAGGATCTGAATTTACTTCTGCCTGGAAACCAAGGACACTGCAAGTCTAAAGCCACCTTAAAACAAATTTTTGTCTTGAGGTTTCCCTAAACCCCTCAGAATATGTGGTTAGTCTGCAAATCTATACAAAGTGTGGTCTATGGCCATAACTTTTCAAAAATTGTTTTCCTTTCCTTTTTTAATTGTTTTATTGGGTTTTTTTTAATGTTTATTTATTTTTGAGAGAGAGCATAAGCATGGGAGGGGCAAAGAGAGACGGGGACAGACCCGTAGTGGGCTCTGCACTGACAGTAAAGAGCTGGATGGGGGGCTGGAACTCCCAAACCATGAGATGATGACCTGAGCTGAAGTTGGACACTTAACTGACTGAGCCACCCAAGCACTCCTCCTTTTTTCTCTTCTATGTGTGGTTTCAAGGCAACCTTTCCTGCAGTTTCTTTCTGATTCATCCTTTCTAGCCTTTTGTGATTATGGCTTAATGTGAAGAGTCTCTTATTAGATTCCCCATTTGCATTGGCCTTGGGCCTTCAATAATAATCTCTTAGTTATGAGGCCACCAAAAACAAAGTGCTATTTTCCCAATATTACAATGCCTCCTGGGCCAAGTGACTTCAGTGTTCAACTTACCTCTTTGAATTTCCAGTGTTCCTTAAGTTTTGGTCTAGTAATTGCTTAATATCTTTTAAAATTCTGCAGTGTTTTGAAAGAGATGTTTTTAATATTATACCTGGCATTTTTAGTCATTTTCAACAGGAGAAATTTGTCCAAGTAATCTAGTCAATCATTACCAAAGTGGAAGTCATGATATTTCTTCAAGAACACTCATCAACCCAAGTATGCAGGTAGAGAAAATGGACATTTTGTTTCATCCAGCACTGGGGTCTTACCAAGTAAGAATAGAAAAAGGATGCAGTGGGGCACCTGGATGGCTCAGTCGGTTAAGCTTTGGCTCAGGTCACAATCTCACAGTTTGTGAGATCCACATCAGGCTCTGTACTGACAGCTCTGGGCCTGGAGCCTACTTTGGGTTCTGTGTCGCCCTCTTTCTCTGCCCCTCCCCCATCATGCTCTCACGTGCTCGCTCACTCTCTCTCTCTCAAAAAGAAATAAACATAAAAAAAAAAGAAAGAAGATGTGCTAAGTCAGCTTAGGGAATTAGTCAAGAATGCTTAAAGATTTTAATTATAATATATGAGCTGGATGAGGAGAGAAGGAGAGAATTAAAAATAGAGGAAATGTTTGAAACACTAAAAGCAGATGACAAGGAGAATAGAAATCTCAGTGAGGTCAAAGAATTAATACATTAGGAACAACTTAGTGAGTGACCCAAACAGGAAATTATAAAAAGAGGAATGTCTAGGTATATGATTTCCAGGATGGAGAAGTTTATTACGACTATGGCAGTAGACTGTGAAGTACAGTGGTTGAGAAAGTTATTTTCAACATGAAGAAGTAAAAAACTCTCAGAAGATTTTGAAGTCAGCCCAGATGAGGTCAGAACTAGAAACGGAACAAAAGACCATGAGACCCAGAGTCTTCAGTGAGTGAATGGAAATGATTATTACAAGGGTAGATTCAGGAACAAGGGGTAAGAGAAGGTGGGACGCCAGATTTCATTTGTCTCATGACATCAGGGGAAATTTCATGAAGAGAAAGGAGTAATCACCTGAAATAGCTTAAAAAATAAAGTGATACAAATTTATATTCACTTCTGAGGAATGTCAGAAGACAATTTTAACAAAGCAGATTTGAGAAACAACCAAACAGAACTTTTAGCTAGCAAATGGTTCTCAGCTTTATCATATCAGTATGGATCCCAGTGAGATCATAAGATTCACTTTCCTCATGGGACAAATGCAATAGAAGGCACTGGGTGATGTGTGTCTGATCCTGGGTTCTTGTCTCCCCCAATCACTGTCCCCCTCTAGTTATCATATCTGTCTGGGCTTTGTAGGACTTCACAAATAGCTGATTGGGTGATTGCTAGGTGGCTTGGTTTGTGTAAGTATAATGTGTTGGTCTTCTCTATGTTGCATGTGGGGGCTATTGTTCACAAGCTTCTTTTTCTATTGAAAAAAAAAGCCAAAGCATCTCTGACAAAAGGTCCTGCACCAGGAAAAGAATCTGGAACATAGAACAGTGACCCCTCTTGAAGTGTGAGGGTCTTGAACCATCCTTTGTTTTGTGTTTTCCTTCCCATATTTCCTATTTTGGGCTAGATCTTCTGTCTTAAAAACTTGACTCCTACCCTATTCCTTCTTCTATCATCCCTCCCCAAAAAAGCCCCACACATACACACTTAAATGCTGAAGAAGCTGAGACTGTAGATGCTGGAGAGGATGTGGAGAAAGAGGAACCCTCTTGCACTGTTGGTGGGAATGCAAACTGGTGCAGCCGCTCTGGAAAACAGTGTGGAGGTTCCTCAAAAAATTAAAAATAGATCTACTTTATGACCCAGCAGTAGCACTGCTAGGAATTTACCCAAGGGATACAGGAGAACTGATGTATAGGGGCACACAGGCTCCAATGTTTATAGCAGCACTTTCAACAATAGCCAAATTATGGAAAGGGCCTAAATTCCATCTACTGATGAATGGATAAAGAAGATGTGGTTTATATATACAATGGAATACTACTTGGCAATGAGAAAGAATTAAATCTGGCTCTTTGCAGCAATGTGAATGGAACTGGAGGGTATTATGCTAAGTGAAATAAGTCAGGCAGAGAAAGACAAATACCTTATGTTTTCACTCATATGTGGATCTTGAGGAACTTAACAGAAGACCATGGGGGAGGGGAAGGGGAAAAAAAGAGAGGGAAGGAGGCAAACCATAAGAGACTCTTGGATACTGAGAACAAACTGAGGGTTGATGGGGGGTGGGGGAGAGGGGAAAGTGGGTGATGGGCACTGAGGAGGGCACCTGTTGGGATGAGCACTGGGTGTTGTATGGAAACCAATCTGATAATAAATAATATTAAAAAATAAAAAATAAATAAATCCTTAAGACGCTAAGAACATTCCTTCTCTTGTTCCCAATCTCCTGTGTCAAGACCATTCCTTGAGGTGATTCATACTAATACATTGTACTTGGATGGATCAAACCTACTTTAATCCTTAATCTTATGGTAAGGAGAAGCAGAGCAATGAGGGGGCCCTTCCACATAGAAAGTAGGGTCAGGGGACTAGGAAAAGGAAGATGAAGTCTTTTGGGGAAGTCTTCTTAGAAGACTAGGAAAGGGAAGATGAAGATTGCCAAATCACTCAGGAACTTTTATGCAGGTGCAAGAAACATGTCAAAGTGGCCACAAGATTATTTAATAGGAGACAGGCAAAGGTAACTCCATGTTTCCTGCTAAAAACCAAAACTTTGTGTGAAATCTTGAATTTATGGGGAGGGGGAGGCGAGGAAAGCTTGTACCTATCTGTTCTTTCCCTGATCCCTTCCCCTCATTTCTGAACTGCAGGAGACTGAGCTCCTTTGGGCCTTAGTGACTCCATCTCTGGAGAGTGTCCATTTGATGGGTGATTATGCTGCGCCCGGTACTTCCTTTCCTACTTGCTATCATTTTGTAACACATATGCTGACCCTTTTCTCTTCTCTCTTTACCCTGGGGAAACACAATGAATAAATAAAAACTTATTGGTACTGAAAAAAAAAAAAAGATTCACTTTCTTCTCTTCAAGAATTAAATCAAAAGCAAGAAGAGATTCTAGGAAATGGTAGGCAGTTTACATAAAAGGATTAGCTTTATTAATGGGTCAGGCACATTCTCAATAATCTCTAACACTTGGAGATCTCTAATATAGCTGCTGTGGATAACATGGTTTAGGACAACCTTCCCCAACCCGCCGTATGGTAGGCTATGTACTCTGAACCACAAATTAAAATGCTCAAAAGAATTTCCATAAAAAAGATGCAAAACCCTGAGCTCACCATTAGAAACAATGGCAAAACTCACAAGTAACTAAGCATCTTGAGAGCTACTGAGGAGAAAACAACCAAAACGGATCTACAATAGCTTCAAACACTAGAATTAGTAGTACAGAATTTAAGGTAAGTATGCTTAATATGTGTTTAAAGAAATAAAATAGGTTTGAAATATGAATAAGATGTCCAGCCATATTTGAAAAAGAACCTTCCAAATATGAAAAGGAAAATAATGAAATTAAAATTTCAATGATGGGTTTTAACATGCAATTCAACACAACTGAAGAAACAGTGATTCAGAGATCTGGAGGACTACCCAGGATGCAGCATGGAGATCCTGAGAGATGGAAAATAAGAGAGAGAGTTAAGATAAATGGAGAAAAGAATGAAAGATTAACACATAAATCTAACCACAGTTTCAAGAGCAGAGAAGAGATGGGGAAGAGCCATTATTTAAAGAGTTTACGACAAAGAATCAGTGAAAGAACAACAAATCCGGAGCAGGAAAACCTTTTGAAAAAACTTACACCTAAACCCAGTTTAGCAACACTTCAGAACACCAAAGAGCACATTACCTGCAAAGAACTACAGAAGAATTAAATAAAGTTTGTTTGTAAGTTTGTTTGTTTGTTTGTTTAAGACCAAATAATGATAGTTTTAGATTCTGCAGGTCCAACAGTCTCTGTTGCAAATATTCAACTTTGTGCTTTCAGTATAAAGGCATCCATAGATGACATAGAAATAGACTGTGTTCCAATAAACCTTTATTTATAACAACAGGCAACAAAACAGATTTTGCTTGTGAGTCACAGTGTGCCAACCCCTGAACTACAGAATGACCCAATTTCTCTACAGCAACAATGGCATCCAAAGAAAAAGGCCTAGACTGAGGTCAAGTAGGAGACTCCTATTCTCTCCCCCAGGCCTTCACTGTCCATCCAACCTAAATAATACAGTTCAGCTTAAGATATTGGAACTAAGAGAAGTCCTTCTTAATCTCTTAGTCTCTCTCTCACTGAACCTGAAGCCTGTCACTAAATGTGGCCCAATGGGTATCAGGTCCTGTCAATCAGAAAAGTGCTCCCTACTTCTCCCGCAATATCCCCCACGGAAAGCTACCCGATATTACCAATGTAAACAAAGCTTTAACCTTACATGCCACCCCATCCCCAGGATGGCAAATCCCATGGCCACATAGGCACTGACCAGTCATTTCCACAGTGGTTACCAGTATTACATTCAAGAAGCTGAAAAACAGACCAGTTCACGGAAGAGGAATTATGACCATCAGAAATTCTGTAAATACTTCAAAACAGTGATGCCAGACAGGTGAATATACCTCTAGAAATGCAACTGTGGATAGCCTGTGAGATGACCCAGTGGGGAAAAGAGGGTTTCTAAGAATATCTTTTTGAATCAGTGCTCAAAAAAAGCGGGGGGGGGGGGGGGGGGCAATAGAGAAGAATAAGAAGAATCTCAACCAAAACTGCATCAGGCTTTTAGAGGGAAAACAAGGAACAATGTTGCAAACACCAACACACAGGGCACAGCCCTGCTGAGGCAGGTTCCCAGAAGTTTAGGTTAGCATTAATCACTGCTCCTAATTGCTGTCAGTTAACTCTCTGCAGCCCCTCCAGGCCAAGCCATCATCCCATGAAACATGCTGTCTTTCCTTATAATGCATTTTCTGTCTTGCCAGTAACAGAATCTGTGGCTTTGGTGTTCTTTACAGAAACACTGATCGAATTACCCTAAGACCTTTTTGTGTGTTCTGGGTTACTGGGCAGAATTCCAGAAACAAATGCTTACATTATCCTCAAACAGAATACCTAACTTTCCAAGACTGCTTAGAAGTAAATGTTTCTCAGTCATTTCAGGGTTGGCCACTGATTAAGGCACACAGTGCACTTGACATCCTGCTTTCTGGCCAGTATGTTACTCAGGCCACATGCAATATTGTAACTTCTGAAATAGTTCTAGTAACGGCCCTTTATTGCCACAGCATCCTGTGTTCTCCCCTGGAAATGCAAATAGGGCAAATTTCTCTTGTCCCTCCACACTACAGGCTGGTTTCCCAACCTGGTAAGTCTCATTGTGATTTCCATTCCACTTGGTCTATTCACTTAATAAACTGCTGCTATTCTATTATTTAAGTGCTCAGAGAAAACAAACACATACATACACACACACGTACATGCTTTTCCCCCTAGTATGTTTCCAGTATTTTGCAACATTTTGGAAATTCTTTTGTTTTTCTCTCTAGTTTTTTTATTTTTTATTTATTTATTTATTTTTCAACGTTTATTTATTTATTTGGGACAGAGAGAGACAGAGCATGAACGGGGGAGGGGCAGAGAGAGAGGGAGACACAGAATCGGAAACAGGCTCCAGACTCCGAGCCATCAGCCCAGAGCCTGACGCGGGGCTCGAACTCATGGACCGTGAGATCGTGACCTGGCTGAAGTCAGATGCTTAACCCACTGCGCCACCCAGGCGCCCCTCTCTAGTTTTTTTAAATGTTTATTTATTTTTGAGAGAGAGAAAGAGAGCACAAGTGGGGAGGGGCAGAGAGAGAGAGGGAGAGAATCCTAAGCAGGCTCTGCGCTATGGGCACAGAGCCAGATGCAGGGTTCGAACTCACAAACTTGAGATCATGACCTGAGCTCAAATCAAAATTCAGTTGCTTAACTGACTGAGCCACCCAGGTGCCCCTGGTAATTCTTTCTTTTTTCCTTTTTAATGTTTATTCATTTTTGAGAGAGATGGAGAGACAGTGTGAATGGGAGAGGGGCAGAAGAGAGGGAGACACAGAATCTCAGGCAGACTCCAGGCTCTGAAATGTCAGCATAGAGCCTGATGTGGGCTCGAACTCACAAACCATGAGATCATGAACTGAGCCACAGTTGGATGCTCAACCGACTGAGCCACCCAGGCACCCCTCATAATTCTTTCTAATGGCATCCAGAAAACCTATCATTTGGGGAAACTGATATCTATAGTTTGCACGATTTATGTGAGAATCAACTGTGATACTCATTCTAGTGGTTTTCCTACCATATCCTTCATATCTTAAAATAAGCTTTTTTACTGCCCTACAATTCCAAGATTCCTAACTTTTCCTACAAACATTGCTGATTACATGCTTTGCCTGCATCTTTACAGAAAAAAAAAAAAATTGTATCTTTTTAAAAAATGTATAGGACTGACAGAAGCTTCACAATTGAATATTCATGTCGATTTGACTTTCATTTGACCTTGAATTGTCACTGTTACGTAATGTGAAGTTCTCAAGATGATAGCCCAGCAGATGCTGCCAAATGAAAATTTTGCTGCAATGAGCTTTTTATGAAATATTGAGGCTAAGCAGAGAACCAGTTCCTCTGACAAAAATACTCTCAGTCACTCCCCTCACTAAATCAGTGTGGAGGCTGCAGGCACTCCAGGCTTTCCACTGCCAGCAATGACATCCTGAATGTGCTTAGCTGGGCAAGAGCCAAGATCAAGGGATGACCTTTTTATTGCAGATTGTGAGATCATCTTCGTTCCCACAGGTTTACATTCAAAATGAAAGTTTGCTTTTGGTGGGGTTTTTTAATTACATGGTATTCAAGAACCTCATCTGTAGGAAGATAAAAAATATGTCACACTGAGCACGAGATGAAATGGTGGACGTTCTGTCTGCATCTGCGGGAGGGACAGTCACATCTCGGGAGCACACGGCATTCTCTCTCCTCCATTGCAGTCCCATTTGGCTCCCAGCCTCCCCTCAGGTGGAATATCCGACATCATGAACTTGTATGGAAACACAGCTTACTATTCTGTTGACACCTTTGACCTACCACTCTGTGAGGTGAACCTCAGTTTGGAGGAAGGAAAGGAAGTCATCACTAAGCAATGCGGTAAGTCACATGCCCCAGGTGTGCTTTGCATCAGGAGTGTGATGGTAGAAACCACCTGAGGTGCTCTCAGCTCTTGTTGTGTCACCTGGCTGGTGCTCTCTGTATCAGATGACATTTTCTGAGCACCCAGGAGGGGCTGAGAGCACAGCCACTGTGCGGCTGAGAGACTCAAGGGTAAGCAGCTTTCCGGAGGGACTGGTTTAGGAGATAAAGAATATGCTGCATTCCTCTAGGGATACGAAACCAAAGGCTTCTGTATGCAGTGGCGTGGAGCAGTGGCTGGGGTGGAATGAGGTAATACAGTGCAGCTACTGTCTGAGAACTCTCCCTGATGACACCATGGTAACCTTTAGTTTCACTGACCGCCACGGCCCCACTATTCTATTCCTGGCATGACGCTCAGTGCTGGCCAGGATTCATTTCTCCCTATTCAGCTCAAGTTGTAGTCACATAATAAAATGCACAGTGACAAGATTTCCTAAGGCTTTCAGGTGCATTCAACCTGGCAGGCTGCAGGTTGCTACATTGCTAGGTCCAACGGTTAAATGAAGGCACCTATTGCTTCCAGACTCCAGTCAGAATCCAAACAGATGCTGTCTAGAATTAGTTATTCAGGAGGCAGTTAAGGATCCTTTGAGTCATTTATGTAACGAAGTATTTTTAGAGTGTCAACTATGTCCCAGGCATTATGCTCCACCCTGGTTGATACAAATATAAATAAGACATGGCCAGGAAGAGCTCACAGATAAGTGAGAGAGAGAAGTACACACATAATACAATATGGTGAGTGAAAGATTAGTGGTAAGTGCAGTCTCCTCAGAAGAACAACATCTAACGTAGTCTGAAATGGATGAGAAGTTTTCCTAAGAGAGTCTAGCAAAAAAAAAAAAAAAAAGAAAGAAAAAAAAAAAAAAGGAGGGGAGGGGAGGGGGATTAAAAAGTAGGTATTCCAAGCAAAAAGAAAAATACAAGCAAAGGGAAAGGTGCATGAAGTAGGGGGCCATGTGCACATACTTTGCCTTTGCCCGAACATTAAATGTGTGAGCATGAAAGGGATGGCCCCCGGCTAGTAGTCAGGAAGCCAGGTAGAAGCCAGGTCAAGGAGAAAATTATTTCCTCTGTAAGGAGCTTTATTCTACAGGCACTGAGCTTTGAGTAGGGAAGAACATAGGCAATTTGCACTCCTGAAAGATTATTCTGGTGATAATGTGGAGGAGAGGGCTCAGCAATGAGACTAAAGGGAGGGAGAACACTTAGGAGCTTATTTCGAAAGCTGAGATAAGTAATGAGGGGGGCCTGACTCTTACCCCCTCAGAAAGCTGACCACCAGGTCTGGAAACCACAGGAATCTCTAACTGTGTACATTGTACAATCAACTTTGAGCCTGCTGTGACAAATCGATTCTGTGAAGTGTGCCTGACTTAACCTTAGATGTCCTCTTAAAGCACGCGGAAGTCAGAGGAGAAAAGGTTGAGAAACTCCAACCACAGCCCTACTCCCTGCCCTTCTCTTCCCCAGATGCTGAGGTGTGCTCGTGACCCTATTTCATGAACGCCCAGACAGACCCGCATTCTCCCTGCCTCTGTTAACTTGTGAGGACTTGCTTCTCATCTGCTTTATGATGATTGGGATTTCTCCCCCCTTTCTAAATAAAGCTGCAGAGTTGACCCCTCCTCTCCAGCTCCATGCTGTGGCTGCTCAAATTTAATGCCATATAATGCTTGCTGGGGTAAAGAGTAAATCCTAGGTCCATTACAGAGGGAAGTATACTGTTTCCTTCCTTCCAGTAAGATAACATCAGGCATTTCAGCCCTGCGAGGAGAGTGTCTTCCTGTTGTGAGGCCAGTTCAGTCTCCTTCCAATCCTTCCAAGGCAGGGAATCATCCTCTCTTCACAACACAAAGGGTCGTGGCATTCAAACTTCTCAAACAGCAAGCCCTTCTCAGACTTCAGTCACCCCCATCCTGCCAGGTGGAGCCTGTGCAAAGGTTCTTACCTCCTCACCTGGACATTGCCAAGGAGAACATCGTTCTGGACTACAGACTCCCTTGCGAGGTGACTGTCACACTGCCAGCACCCCAGCATGCCCTGGTGATGACAGAAACCTTTTGTGTCCTTTTCTGTCTTTATTTAAAAATCATAAAGAAAGCAAGCAGACCTGGACACATTCTTATATACTTTCACTTCTCTTCTCACCTTTAAAGAGAGCCGAGAAGACAAGCATCTATACACCACCTCCCTCCCATCCCCTACAAAAGATCCTCGGCATTACCTTCTGGATGCCAGGTTCAGGGAACAGAGGCTGGAACAGACAACCTGTGCTCTCCCTCTTCTGTCACAATGTCTATGACCTTAAAATTGCAACCTTATTTTTGTTTACTCCCCTAGACTGTAGACTCTTTGAAGAAACTGTGGCCATTTCTCCACTGTCCTTAGTCCTAGCAGAGTGTCTGGGGCTCTGTAGTTGTCCACTTTATGTTGGCTGAATAAATGCACAGTGGCAACCTCCAATTTCATGAGCAAATAACTATTCCCGTAGGCCTGTGACACGAGCCAAGGCGTTCTGAAGGCTGTACCTCTGAGATGCTCATGACCCACATCTTTCTACAAGAGCTGCAATCCTAGGCTGGTATGTCCAAATAGCAGTTTTTAAAAAACTAACCAAAAGAACAGAGAATTCTTCGTAGCTACTGGAAAGTAAGAACAGGAAAAAAAGTGCACCCTCTCATAAGAAGTCAGCACACACACAGGAGAGGTGGCATCCGTGGTGACTTTAGATGACAAGGTTTGGGCCGATGCTGGACAAAACTGTAAAAGGCAGTGGCTTTCATGCTCCTTCTTCTTTCTCCTGGCACCATTTCCTGTCACAGCTCCTGCCATGGGGCTCATGACATTGGAAAACATTCCCAGCAATATGGAACTCGTGGGGAGGTCAGAACTATCAGGTCATGTCAGGCCTGGCATGAGGCCAAGCATCTGGCCCTGGAAATCAGGGGACTATCCCGGCTGTACCCAGACAGACTCCATGGGGTCCAGAGTGCACAATTAACCGTAGGCATGATTTAGAAAACAACTGGCATCAATTCAAATCTAGCATAGGGAGACTGAATTCTGGCACAGCCGAGTGAGGAGTCTGCTGACCCACACACCAGTGAAACTGGTGAAAATTATTTAAAAAAAAAAATCATTTAAAGCTTCTGGAAATGGTCCTAAGAGCAAATAGAAAATAAAATGTCTATTTAAGAGAATCTGAAAATTTGGTAGAAAGGTGAGACTCTGTGGAACTGGACCAAGATCCCTCTCTCCCTCCCTCCCACTCTCAACTCAGTGAGGCAAAGACTGGGTTCCACATCGCCACAGCCTGTATATAGCACAGGGCTCCCTCTTCTCCCAGCTCCCAGTCAGAAAAAGAGGACTTCCCTGGAAAAAGAGGACTTCAGCATTTCTCATCCTGCCCCATCTACCTGATGCTGAGACTAAGTATCAGGTGGGTACCATCAGGAGGTGGAGTCTCCTTTCTTCCACCTAACCACTGGGAGTGCTCTCGGGAGTAGAGGCTCCATCTTGGGTACAGTAGGCCAAGAGCAAGGCAGTCCTGGTTGCCCCTGCCTCGGGTCATGAGGCAGTGCTCCACAACACAAGAGGCAAGCCAAGAATACCACAGAACACCGTCTCTATGTTCTAGAGTCCTGCTTTATAGATTTTTGTCTGGAAAGAGAAGCACTGTAAAACAGCTTATCTCTTTCCAAAGGAATTGAATTCATCTGCAATGGAGCATGGAAAATTCAAATCTAAAGCTCTCTCAAGAACAATGGAAGTTGCAGTTTAAGGCAATTGAGGCAATTTGTAGATTACATGCAGCTACAGCCTAGACTGTAGGCCAGCTAGTTTATAAGACAGAACCAGGGAATAAGAGAGCAGGGAGGAGCCCTCTGGAGTCAAAACAAATACCAAGCAAAGACTTCAGGAACTATTTCATCAAAGGAGCCACAATTTGATTGGATTACTTTGTAGAGCAATTAAGACCTGAGGTTCTTGTTGAAAACAGTAGAACAATCATCAGGCAATTAGTGTTCAACAGCTAGGTTAGGGAAAGACTCTCCCTATCTAGAAATCCCTACCAATACCACTGTCATCTCAGGGTCACTGTGGGCATACCCAAAGCTGCCCCTCCCAAACAAGCAACATCAGAGGCTTAACAATTGTGGGGAGGAAAATCACTTTACTACAATAATAGTCGCCAGTCACTAAAAAATAAACAAGCAAGTAAGAATAACAAGCCTTCAGGTGGGAGCTGTACCCAGAGTTCTACAACGTATTATCTAAAATTTCTGGCATCCTCCCATTTAGGAGACAGGCAAAGAAAAAGGAAAGCGTGACCATACACAGGGGAAAGGCAGGCAACACGAACCACCTATAAGAGCAACTAGATGATGGATTTAATAGAAAAAGATGTCAAAATAGCCATGATCAGTATATTCACAGAACTAAAGGGAAATGTGGTTAGAGAAGTAAAGGAAATTTGTATCAGTAGATAATATCAATAAATATAGTATTATAAAAAACCAAATGGAAATACTAGAATTAGGAAATATAATAAATTAAATGAATGGGGCACCTTGATGGCTCAGTCAGTTAAGTGTCCAGTTAAGGGTCTGACTTGGGCTCAGGTAATGATCTCACATTCTTGAGCTGGAGCCCCACATTGGGATCTCTGCTGTCAGTGCAGAGCCTGCTTCAGATCCTCTGTCCCCCTCTCTTTCTCTGCCCCTCCCCTGCTCACATGCTTGCATGCATGCTCTCTGTCTCTCTCTCAAAAATAAATAAGTAAAAACATTAAAAAAACAATAATTGAAATGAAAAATTCATTAGAGGGAGTAAAAAATGGATATGAACTTAAAGAGAATTAGTGAACTCAAGATAGATCAACAAAGGGTATAGAAGTCAAAGAAAAGAAAGAAAAAAGAATGGATAAAAATGAACAGACCTTCAGAGAAATGTGGCACATCATCAAAAGCACAAATATATGCACTATGGGAATACTAGAAGGAAAAAGGAACAGAAAAAATAGTAAAAAAAAATAGTTTAAAATATCTCAAATTTACTCCCACTTTGGAAGTAGGAGTACTTTAAGTACCTCAAGTAGGATAAATGCAATGACATCCATAAACAGACACGTGGTAGTAAAAATGCTGAAAGTTAAAGACAAGGAAAAAAAATTGGAAATAGCAAAAAGGAAAACCACTGTCCTTTACAAGGGAAAGCCAATTATGGTTAACAGCTGACTTCAGAAGAAACAATGCAAGCCAGAAAGTAGTGCGACAATATATTTAAGGGGCTTAAATTGAAAATAAAAAAAAATAGGTGTCAATCAAGAACCCTATATCCAGCAAAGCTGTTTTTCTTTTTTTTTTAATTTTTTTTTAATGTTTATTTATTTTTGAGACAGAGAGAGACAGAGCATGAGTGGGGGAGGGTCAGAGAGAGAGGGAGACACAGAATCTGAAACAAGCTCCAGGCTCTGAGCTGTCAGCACAGAGCCTGACGCGGGGCTCGAACCCACGAACCGTGAGATCATGACCTGGGCCGAAGTCGGAAGCTCAACCGACTGAGCCACCCAGGTGCCCCGCAAAGCTGTTTTTCAAAACTGAAGGAAAAATACTTTCCTAGGAGAACAAAAACTGAAAGATTTTATTGCTAGCAGACCCACCTTATAAGAAATACCAAAGAAAGTTCTTCAGGTTGAAAGTCAGTGACCTAGATCAGTAACTCAAATACATGCACACATGGGGCACCTGGGTGGCTCAGTGAGTTAAGTGTCCAACTTCAGCTCAGGTCATGATCTCACTGTTCATGAGTTTGACCCCACATCAGGCTCTGTACTAAGCCTGGAGCCTGCTTCAGATTCTGTGTCTCCCTCTCTCTCTGCCCCTCCACCACTCCCACTCTTGTCTCTTTCTCTCTCTGTCTCTCAAAAATAAACAAACATTAAAAACATTTAAAAAAAATCTACACACACAAAAGACAAAGACCACCATTAGGTAATTCCATAATTATTAAATATATATATTAAGTATATCTAAATATACTTATGTGTGTGTATTTTTCTCATTTCTAATAATTTTATTTATGCAATTGCATAAATAATATGTATATAATGTAGAGCCTATACATATAAAAGTGTAATATATGTGTAATATATTTGCCAGGAACAGCAGAAATGAGGTGGATAGGACCAAAGCTGTATTGGGCTTAGGAAAGTAGTATAGATGGTGAAGTATCACCGGTTCTGTAATAACAGATATAATATACTTAATAATAATACAACAAGAGGAAATGGAATGGAGCAAATAGGAGAAATATTTCTCTGTGTCACTGGAATTAAGCTAGTATAGATCTAAAGTTGATCTGATAAGACACATATGATAAACTCTAGAACAACCATTAAAAAAAAGAGAAAACTTCAGGAGCACCTGGGTGACTCAGTCAGTTAAACGTAACTTCAGCTCAGGTCATGATCTCTCATGGTTCATGGGTTTGAGCCCTGCGTCAGGCTCTGTGCTGACAGCTCGGAGCCTGGAACCTGCTTCAGGTTCTGTGTCTCCCTCTCTCTCTGCTCCTCCTCCGCTCATGCACTGTCTTGAGATATTTTTAATTTAAAAATTTAAAAAAAAATTTTTTTAAGAAAACTTCAAAAAATACAGTTTAGTGAAAAAATCATTAAGGAAATTAAAATACTACAAATCTAGTGTAGCGTCATAGAGATAGAGTTATTCTCACAATCTATCAAGCTACTGGCCATTGTCACTAAGGAATCTTGCCAAAAATATCACCACCAGGTCCAACGGTCTGGGGAAATGAACAGAAATGCAGACCTCGGGCAGTAAGGAAACTGGACATACACATGCACATACTCACTAGGCTTGCTTGTTCGAAGATGAATAGTTGCTGGTCATGCCTTACCTCCTATCATTTGACCAGAACAGTCCTAAAACAGAATATAACATAGCAGAACTCAGAGGTACAGATCCAAGCTGAAGTTCTCACACTTGAGCAAAACTCGGAAGCCCCTGGAGGCCTTGCTCAACCACAGATTGCTGGTCCCACTCCCAGAGTTTCTGATTCCATAGATCTGGAGTGGGGCCCAAGACTTTGCATCTGTAACGAGTTCCCAGGCGATACTGATGGTGGTAGTCCAGGCACTCCAATTTGTGAACTACTAGTTGCCCTAATGTGTGAAGCCTATGATGCATAAATAAAACTGAAGCAGGTGGAAAATGTAGGTCATAGCCTAAAATAGAAGAACCTACTTCCAGATAAATGAGGGTGGTGATACAGCAGGCCAATAAGCAGCAGGTATAGAGAACATCTAGTTGTTTTGCCACCCTGAATCACTTCGCTTTCCTTCTGGTGACTATACCCTGCTTTTCCTCTGGGAAACACTTCTCCCTCGCTTTCAGTCCCCATGCTTTGGAAGGACTTGATGACCTACCTTTGCCTCAAAAAAAGGGTTGTGACAGGGCTTCACATTTTTCCCCCAGCTCCCGTGATCCTTTCAGAAATGGATAATCAGAGCTAGTAAGAGTTGTGGAGAATTTTTCTGAGGCACCTTAGAGAAGAGAGGAAGAAGGACGGAGAAGGAGAGAAGGAGAGGGAAAGTGAGAGAGGAGGGGGAGAGGGAGAGAGAGATGTTTAGATCAGGAGCTGCCACTTTGCCACCATGTGGAGCCTAAAACTGAAGCCATTTTGAGGTAAGCTGAGTTGAGGAACAAGCAGATCCTGGTGTGGTCGTTTGAGCCCTGCATCAAACACACCTGAAACTTGCATTGCCCTGTGAGCCAATTAAATTCCCTTTTCATTTGAGGGAGTTGTATTGGGCTTTGTAATTTGCGATTAAAAATCTTTTTTAATTTTGGGGCACCTGGGTGGCTCAGTTGTTAAGCATCGGACTCTTGATTTCAGCTCAGGTCATGATCTCATGGTTCATGGGACCAAGTCCTGCATCAGGCTCTGTGCTAACAGAGTGGAGCCTGCTTGGGATTCTCTTTCTCCCTCTCTCTCTACCTCTCCCCTGTGTGCACTCTTGCTCTCCCTCTCTTTCTCTCTCAAGATAAATAAACAAACATTTTTCTTAAATTAAAAAAAAATGTAACGTTTATTATTTTGGGGAGAGAAACAGACAGCAAGCAAGTGGGGGAAGGACAGAGAGAGAGGGAGACACAGAATCTGCAGCAGGCTCTAGGCTCCGAGCTGTCAGCACAGAGCTCTACGTGGGGCTCAAACTCACAAACTGCGAGATCATGACCTGAGCCAAAGTCAAAGGCTTAACTGAATGACCCCACCCAGGCATGCCTAAAAATTAAAATTTGTTTAAAAGGAGGGAAAGCTACTATGACAATTTAGTAACCAACTGAATAAGCAAAGTGTAACAAGCTACAGGTCATGAGGGACAATGGGCATTTCTGGAACCTAAGCCCATACAGAGTCATGAAGGGAGACATTCTACATACTAACAGGGCACAGGCTCCTCGAAGGCACCAGACCAAGACTGTCAGGACCTAAATAGACAGTGTGACCACATAAGTACAAAGACAGAAGCACAAGTATGAAGATTCAGCCAAATCCGGTGTTCAGATCAGTGTGGGAGGCAAATAAGAGGGCAGGGACTTGGAACCAACAAGGGACCAAGGGCTAGCCAAGGAGGAGCCTGAGGCAAGATCTGAGTGCCATCAAAAGGAATCACACATCAACTTACACATCTCTCCTCCCCATCTTCCCCTATTGCCAACTCGCCCACCTCTCATCCTACCATTCTCTCCTGCCAACACCACGCCAGACATAGTAGCTTCATCACTGGTCTCCAAATATGTCAAACATGCTCCCACCTTGGAACACCTGCACTTATTTCCTGTGCCTGGTAGATTCTTGCATCAAATGCTTGCATGGTAGCTTCCCCATTCCCTTCAGACCTCTTCTCAAACGTCAACATCTTAGATCGGTCTTTCTGAATCAGTGTCTGTGAAATAGCAAGACTCTACCACCAACCTGGCCCATCCTAACTCCTTCTCCTGTTCTGTCTCCACAATGGTTGTTACTATCTGACATATAAGTACTTATTTCTACATTGTGTCTCATTAATGTAGTGTAAGCTCTATAAGGGCACAGACTTGGGGTTTTTGCTGCTATATTCTGGTACTTAGAATAGTCTAGACCATAGTATGTGCTCAATAAAATACTATTGAGCAAGTGAATGAATGAATGAAGTAACAAACCAGCATTTAGCAGCCACAACTTGACCACTGAATCCTAAGTCTGTGTATCTTTTATGACCACTTATTAAATCTTCCTTTGTGTTCTTTATTACATGCTTTATAATAAACCAGTAAGTGTAAGTAAGAGTTTCTCTGAGTTATATGAGCTGTTATAGCACATGAATGAACCTGGGGTGGGGGTATGGGAACCCTGAAGTACAGTAAGTTGGTCAGAAATACAGGTGAAAAGTCCCACAAGTACAGGTGGGACCTACACCTAGGGTCTGAAGTGGGCACAACCAGGTGAGCCAGATCCCTAAACATAGCTGGTCTGTGCCAACTCTGGGTAGTTTGTGCCGGGATAAATTAAATTGTAGATGACAGGACATCCACGGGGTGTCCACAGACAACTGGAGAATTTCTTGATGTGGAAAACCCACACATTTGGTGTCAGAAGTGTTGTAAGTAGTAGAAACAGAATCTTCCTTTATTTAACATGGCTTTACACAAAAACTTCTGAGAGAACGTAAAATACACATTTATGAGTCCACACAGAAATTCATAAAAAAGTACATCCACATAGCAAAGAGTGTAAATTGTTTGAAGTGGCATATTTTCTCCCCTGACTAGGACTAAATTAAGTGATAGATTAGTAAATTTGCATATTTTAATGATCCTTTCCATTTAGATTTGTAAAGACTCTTTTCTGTGATAAATTGTAGTAACTACAAAAAATCAGTAGATAGTATATGATTTTCATACAATTCACATTTTTATATTCCTGCAGTTGATGTATGTGCTACCCATGCAGAGGCATAATAATCACAGTGCAGGTCAATATGCAAATCAAGAACTGTGCACTCTGAGGTCTCCTTCCTGATGGACCCACACAAGTTGAGCAACCTGTAAACAAAGTTACTCTATATACTTTGGGAGACTCTCTAAGAAAGAAGACTACATAGCAATTAACCCTTCCTTATTACCTATACTGCTTGTCTGGGCTCAAAGACTTACTGGCCAGAAATTCTGTCAGTTCAAACAACTATTTAATAATAATTATCAATTGACTGATAGATTCAGTTCTGCAGGTTAACTGGCTTAAGTGTGCATACCCAGCATGAATTCTCTTAAAGGAAGTTTCCAGTTGAATTTTCCAAAAATTAGAAGGCATTTTCCTAGAAAGCGCCATGTGTTTGGAATTTATTTCCTCCACCATTTTGACAAAGCCTGTGTCTGCTAGACTTCTGGGCACCAAGAACACAATGTCTTTCCAGGCTTTTTGTGTCTCTCCAATGTATTGCAGAGATGAACTTGGCTCTGGAATATCTCTTCATCTGTGTCTCTATGATGACAACCAGCTGAAAAGGGAGAAATTAAGTCAATCAGCTGATTGCTTTCTTTGCACAACTCCAACACTTTTGGCAGATTTTCTTCCTCCTTGTCTTGGCTGATTGTTTGGAGACTGTGTCAATAAAGACATTGCTAAATGTGAGATTGAGGATTATAGAAGCAAGTAGCTTTAACAGGATTGTGAAAGTCTAGCTAAAATTGAACTAAATACTACAGTGTATAAATAAAAAATAATACCAAAATGATTACTACAGACATGGTAACGAGGAAGAGAAAGGCCAAAAGATTGAAGAGACAATTTTGCTTTCAGCCTTCTGTGCAACATCCCTTTAAAGGAACTGTCTGCTTGTTCATGGTGGCTGTTGGACTATTGACATGGTGGTCTAGTAAGACAGCTACCAACTTGATCTGTTCTCTCTGGGCACCAAAATCTTGCCTTTACTCATAGGTGTCAAATTATTTGAGTATCTATTGCTAATCTGGGAGGAATTTTTATTTTAATTATTATTTTTTTAATTTTAAGTAAGCTCCAGACTCAATGTGGGACTTGAACTCATCACCCTGAGATCAAGGGTCACATGATCTATTGACTGAGCCAGCAGGGTGTTCCTGAGAGGAATTTTTAATGTGAGTCTTTAAAAAGAAAAAACAAATGGTTGAGAAAAAATGAATTTCACCAAAGAACCAGAAAACTTAATATAGACTATATAATAATAATAATAATAATAATAATAATAATAATAATAATAATGGCTGTGGTGGTTAATTTTATGTGTCAACTTTACAGGGTCATAGGCTGCCCAGTTATTTGGTCAAACAGTATTCTGGGTTTGTGTGTGTGTGTGTTTTTGGTTAAGATTAACATTTAAACCAATCATCTGGCTAAAGCAAATTAACCTCCCCAATGTGGGTGGGCCACACCCAATCAGTTGAAGGCCTGAACAAAATAAATGACTGACCGCTCTCTTAAGTAAGAGAGAATTCTCCTGCCTGATAGCATTCCAATTAGAACATCATCTCTTCATGGTTCTGCAGTAGCTTCTGGACCTTGAACTCAAATTGCAGATTTGGACTTACTGGCCTCCATAATTATGTGAACCAATTCCTTATCTTAAGTCAATCTCTCTATGTTGATATATAACCTATATTGATCCTCTTTTTTTGGGAGAACCTGGACTAATACAATGACTATAATATATTGGGAATTTGTTTTGCATCTACCAGTATGCTGTGGTTATTACCTCTATTATCTCACTTAATCCTCTCAACAACCCTATGAGTTGTGTTTCACTCATTGTGCCCATTTTATGCATGATGA
This sequence comes from Herpailurus yagouaroundi, assembly GCF_014898765.1. NCBI lineage: Eukaryota > Metazoa > Chordata > Mammalia > Carnivora > Felidae > Herpailurus > Herpailurus yagouaroundi. The sequence goes on from NW_024412377.1 coordinate 75,707,119, forward strand.
AACTGATTTAAAGTAAGTGAATTACATTATCAGGATCATTGAACCAATTTGTAGTAGAGCCAGGGCTAGAATAAAACACATTGCTTCCCACGTTTTATTTTTATGTATTTATTATCCTATTCTTTATTATGGGAAAAATTATTAGTGCTCACCATAAATCCATTTGCTCCTCTACATTTCCCAGTCTTCCTTTCAGTTAACTGGGGCTGTGTGAATAGTGCTGTCCAATGAAATATGTATGGATGTAACATGTGACCTTTAGGACCAAGACATTAAGAGCTGATGTGCCTCCTTCGTTTCTCTTCCCCTGCCTACTGAACCCTGGAGGATACCTGTTCCAGCTGGCATAGTGACAAGATGAAAGCAGCCCAGGTCGCTGAGTCATCTTTTGGAGGAGAGCCAAAGAGGAAAGTCATCTAAGCCACACCAAACTTTGAGTAGGAAATAAACTTTCATTGGGTCAAGCCACTGATATTTTAGTGTTGTTATCATGGCATATGGTATACCTATTAAACTCCATTTTACGCCAATATGATATAATATCACCAGTGGTAAGCATTTGAAACATAATGATAAATGGAGGAGTATAATGTGGCATGATGAGGCTTTGGAACCAGGCTATGTAATTCAAATCCCAATTCCACTAGGACTAGATCTTAGTCAAGTAACTGACCTTGGTTGTTACTTAACCACTCTGTGATTCTTATGTGTAAAAAGGAGGTTTTTATAATAGGGTGGTTATGATGATCAAATGAATATACCTAAACATACCAATTTATGTTGGCATATATTAAGAGTATAAAAATGAGCTATGTATATAAATAATAATTTATATTTGACAATGTAAAAAAAGTTTTTACTCTCATTCACTCAAGTTTATTACACAAACAACAAACATGTTTAAATGGAACCATATGGTCAATACAAAACTACATTCTATGGATACAAAGACCAACAAAACATGACTGTATTCACAGAGTTCACAACTTATCAGGGGAGACAGCCATATTAATGTTATTAATGTTAAAATTCAGTAAGTACCATAAAGAACCACTTCCTTGTTTCATAACTAGGTCTTATTCCAAAAATTTTTTCCTTTCCAGTGCCCTCTAGAATGCAACTTGGGAACTTTGGTGTCAGTCACCACCCCCCCACCCCCCCCCCCAACACACAAAATGCTAATGAGGTAAAGACAGCACAGGTCTCCCAATTCACTCCCAGTTTTTCCTCTCTCCAAACCATTCTCTAGGCTATTTCCTAGAACACAGATTTCATTAAGTCATTTTATTACTTAAAAATCTTTGATATATCTCCAATGATTATAGAATAAAGTATTGTAGAGTAGCAAGACTCACCTGCAGCCCCAAACTATCTGCAGCTAACATCCTCTCTGTAGCGTAGAGAACTGGACAAGAATCCCTGAAAGCAGACCTAAGTTCTGCCTCTTAATGTCTTTGAACCTTGGGTGAGAAATTTACTTCTCTAGATCAAGTTTCCCCATGTATAAAAATGAGATGTTAACTGTTCTTTATATCTAACAGGAATTCTCTGAGAGTCAGATGACATCCTAAGTGTGGAGGTGATTTATGATTTATAAGTATAAAGCACTCTACATAATATAGGTATAGATATAAATGATACAAATACAGGTATGGTGAGGCAATGCTTCTCAAACTTTAGTATATGGGGAAAAAATTCTTCTTGATTCCATAAGTTCAGTATAGAGACAGGTTACTGATTTTTTTTGCCAAATACTCTGATTCTGACGCAGGTGGTCTGTGGACCATGCTTTGAAAAATGCTAAGTGTTATGAATTCCACAAGGAAAGAGTCCTCTAACAAACACACGATTTTCTTGACCCAACAAAGATAGATCTTGGTCAGTATCTACTTTTCTATTTTCATCATCATTCTAAAAATGGTCATTGTGGTCACACTACTAGCAAACTAAAAATAGGTCTATTTATTGAGAGACCCAGAACGTTTCATAGTTTTTCATCTCATTTTAGTCCTTGGAAAAAAATAAAAGTATATAGCTTTATTCCTAATTTAGTGGCAAGGAGACTGAGGGTTAGATTCCTAGAAACAAATTTCAAATTTCTCATGCCATATGGAATGGAATTTGAGAACTTTTAGAGCCTGAGTGTAAACCCATAGACTTTTCATTTCTCATGGCTGCCTTCTCAATAGAGCCAGAATTGGCCAGAAGCCAGACTTTGTGGAAGCTCTTGAAGTGTAAAGGTGGCTATTATCAGTCCTGATGAGCCTCAACTCACAAATCAATATTTTCCCATTACCAGCTCTGCCTCCAGACATTTTTGTATCTGAAACATCGAAAACATTACCTCTATTACAGTCCTTCCCTAGCGCTACATTGACCACGTGACCCAAGGCAGCTCACGTGTGGTGGAATGACAGTTGCAGCTGTCACTAAGAGAGCTGCATGGATCAGAGATTAAGAAAAGACTGATGGTGATATTACTCAAAGTCACTTCCTTCAGTAGAAATTCCAAATAAAGCTCCATTCTCTCTCGATAGTGACAAATGTAAATAAGGAGCTGAATTTTCACACACACACACACACACACACACACACACACACACACACACACACACACTTGTTTAAAAGCCTTTACTAAAAGCCCTTTGGCAAAGACAAAAATTAAGCACTCAAAAGGTCTTCTACTTTGGCCACCCAATTAGCTTATTCTTTGTTTTTGCTTTTTAAAAAATGTTTTATTTATTTTTTTAGAGAGAGGGGTAGGAGAGAGAGAGAGAGAGAGAGGGAGAGAGAGAGAGAGAGAGAGAGAGAGAGAGAGAGAGAGAGAGAGAGTCCCAAGCAGGCTCTGTTTGGGATTCAACATGGGGCTCAACCCCACAAACCACAAGATCATAATCTGAGCTGAAATTAAGCTCAGCGCTTGACAAAATGAGTCACCCAGGTTTTTGACAAAAACCAAAATGAGTTTGGTTTTTGCTCTTAACTAACTGATGAAATAAGTGAGGAAACGATCATATAATTTTCTGACCAAAGCAAACAGTAGTCTCAGGATAAAGTGAGAACTTTCTTCTCAAACAAAGTTTATCTTAATGTTGCAATTAATAGCTATAATAAAGCACTTTAAAGTTCAGAAGTGCATGATGATATAGAAAACTCACTTTATATATAAAAATAATGAAGCTAAGCTATTTTTAAGTCCAAATAAATCTTTATTTTACTTGAGGGAAGCATTCCTACTTTTATTTACTCCTCGGTGTCTGCTTGAAGCTAAGCAGTTATAATGCATTAACAGAAAAACTTTCAGGAAATGAGGCAAACTCATAAAAAAGCAAATACAGAAAAATATTTTAAATATAGTAAAAAGTCCTGTACACCATCCTATAGCCTACTATCCACAGATTAAAAAAAAAAATTATAACAGATGTGCAGCAGAAACTGAGAGAAATTTTTACTTGCACTAATCTGAGCTAACAGCTGTCATTAGGGCTGACTCTGTAATACTTCTGTCATCACTTCTAAAAACTAGCTTTTCAAATGTGGAAAGGGACATTTGCAAATATGAGAAGGAAAATTTAAGGATATAAATTTGGCTGTTATCAGTCTTGAAGTTCATCACGTTTTAAACTCACAATCAATATTTTTCCATTATCAGCTCTGCCTCCAGACGTTTTTATATGGAAGCATTGGAAATATCACTTCTATTGTGGTTATTCCTCTTCACTATATTGGCTACATTTTTGAAGAAACTCATAAGGAATTTTGAGATTTCTGTGCCTCAGGTAAACTTTGAATGAATATATTTCAACATGTAAATGTCCGAGCAACTCAACCAAAGGGCACTATAACATAGTGACAAGGAAGTAGCACAGCCTTTATAGTTAGATGGTCCAGACTTAAATATCAACCTTACCACTGTGTGACCCTGTACAAATTATTTAAACTCTTTGAGCCTCTATTTCTTCTGAAAAATGGGGATAATAATAGCATCTAACAATTCAAGGATCTGTTTTGAAGATTAAATATTATATATATGTATCTATGGACACATGTATATGTGAATGAATGGTGTGTGTGTGTGTATGCAGCTTAGAACCATGCCTAGCATATCATACACATTAAGTTCTAGATGCTATTGTTGCTATTATTTATTATCAGTGTCATTGCAAAACTACCATACAATTTAGCCGACATATCAGACAGGGGCACTGATTAATTTACAATCTGTGACTCTGTAGTTGGGATGAGCACTGGGTGTTGTATGTAAGCGATGAATCATGGGAGTCTACCCCCAAAAGCCAGAGCACACTGTATACACTGTATGTTATCCAACTTGACAATAAATTATAAAAAAACAAATTTTTTCAAAATCTGTGTCTCTGAAAACTTAACTCATGAGTAAAATCCCACAAAACATGTTTGTTTGTTTTTTCCCCTAAGAATTGTTTTGAGAAGTTGTATTTACTGAATAGACTGACTGGTGTTATAAATACACATGGAAAATATGACCATGACTCATATCAGAGCTGTTTTATCAAATTCAGTTTTTGGTCATGAATCAGAGGACATCAAAGATTTCTACAATTTCACATTGAATTGTAGCAAGCCGGGGGATTTGTTTGGGTTAGTTACTTTCATGACATGTTTCACCTTGTGCTTTTCCAATGTTTACGTGTAAGATAGGATTCTCTGCTACATTCTTTGGTGAAGGTTCTGCTGGAGCTGAGACCAAATTTAAGTCTTTGAATTGCCTTGATGGTTATCGTGGAGGAGTGAGGTGTGGTTTTCCAAAAAAGATAAAGAGATTGTGTTTTAAACCACTTTTTCTAGAAAAAAAAGAGTCATATTCTTTTTACTGTTGGTAATGTAATTTCATTTTTCTCTTTGTTAAAAATATATATACTGTATATAGGATGTTAATATAATTACAGGATAATTATTTCTCCTTTTGCTATTACAAAAAATCTGTACTCTTCCTTTTCTGACTCTCTCCTCCAAATGGCTCTTCTACTGTCCTTTTACATTTGCCAGACATTGATTTTTTTTTTCAGCATTTAATGGAATGAAAATTAAGAGGACCACACTGAGTTTTGTGTTTTTTTTTTTAAACCTTCACCTCTCAGCTCCTTATTTTGATAAAATATGTTTTCAGACACCAACATATCCAAGTATGTCAGCTGTAGCTTGGGAAGAAATACGGTTTTTCATTACATCCTTCTAAGTCCATGGGGGAAGGACTAAGTGTAAGCTTTTTCAGAGACCACTAAATATGTGAAATCTTGTATAGCTTTTTACACTTCTCAGAAACTCAGTGGTAAATTTTTCCAACTAAATATTTTGAAGTGGGAAGGCAATATCTTTAAATTGAACATGGTCTTGAGGCTAAAACTATGGCTCTGTATTTATATTGTCATTTTAGATATCTCAACAATGCATTAGTCTTAGCTGATGAACAAAAAGCCACTGAAATGCACAGGATAATAGAATAATAAGGCACTGATAGCATTCTTCCTGCCAAATAAACATGCTTCACAGAAGGCTTAACTGTCACATACCTACAGTTTCAGCTGTTTGAGAGAGTTTTGATAATAGCCCAAAATGTCAAAATTCAGCTGCCAACACTAAGCTGTCAGCTCTCAAAATGCTCTATGGAGTGCTTGTCCCTTAGGGCATTAATTCCAAGGAGCAACTGAGCTGCCCTATAACTTGACAGCTTATCCTAGTTTTGGGAGAGCCTTGCATCTGTGCAAATCTAGGAAATGTAACTGCAGCTCTAAGATGAGGAACTGTGATTGGAGCACCATCTCTCAGAAAATAGCACAGAGGCCATTTGGGTGCTAGATATTCAAAGGGCTTTTGAGGTCTCTGGAAATGAAGCTAACTTCGGCTACACTAGCTGGCTCGCAGCTGGGCAGAAAGCACTTAGGTACTGCTTTGGCCAAGATTCTCAAGGTGGAAAATGATATCCTGGGACTGCTTCTTCCTCTGCTGGTGACCCTGCTAAGTAGAAGCAATTTCCCCGATTACAACTGCAATTTCTCATCAAGCATTACATAACCCATATCATTTCACCTTCCTAAAATAAATTATTCATGTCGTTTGAGAATTCATCTGGGAGCTGCAGGTCAAATGCCCCATTTGCTGCTAAATTACTTTTAACATTTTTTTCCCTTTTTTTCCTGATTTATTAGCTGTTTACACAGAATATTGCTTGAATATAATACATTTCCCTCAGTGCAGTATTTCTGTGAAGAAGCAAATCTGTGTTTCCTTTTGAACCCCCAATGTCGAGTTAAGGCTTATGAGTTGCCCTGAAAAAAGTAGAGTACCATCCCCTCAAAATTCACATCACATACAAAAAATTTCTCAACTGATACTATCCCATCAAAGTTTTGAACACATATAATGTCTATTCTATGAAGACAGTGTGGTGTGACGGGAAGTAGTCTGTAGAAAATATTTCTACAAGTATTAACTTTCCATGTGGGGTTGACCAAGGTCACTTTGTGGCATTCAGTTGGCAGATGAAAGATCCCAAATGGGTTCCCTTACATATCCGATGCCTGGCAAGGATGGCTAAAAGAGGACTGCTGACCAGATCACCTACACATCACCTCGCCCGTATGGCAGTCTCAGGGTAGTGGACTCCTTACATGATAGCTCAGGGTTCCTCTAGGTTCCTCCAATACACCAAGACACATGAATGAAAGCTGCCGGCATCTTAAGGCTGAAGCCCAGAACAGCATAACTTCTGCTGTATTATATTGATCAAAGGAGACATAGAGCCCTCCCAGATTCAAAAGAAAGGACATTAATATGAGACACACCCCCCATACACACTCTCAGTGAGAAGGATGTCAGCGAGTTTGTAACTCTCCTTAACCTCTCATGCAATCACTCCTTGATTTACATAACAACTATAGAGCATCCACTAGTGAATCAGTGAAATATGCTTCTTTCACCATACATAGTTATGTACTTTATTAATAATCAAAAATATGCCTGTGATAAAATTTATATATATATTGAAACTTAAAAATTTTAAAACATGGTTATGTAAGAAACTTCCTTTTCTGTCAATAAATGGAATTAAAATAATTAAAATTCTTAAGAAGATTGAGTTTGTGATTGTTATGGGCTTAATTGTGCCCGCCAAAACTTGTATGTTGAAGTCATAATTCTCAATACCTCGAAATGTGACTGTCTTTGGAGTTCAGGTCTTTCAAGAGGTAATGAAGTTAAAGTGAGGTCACTAGGGTTGATCCCAGTTCAGTATGAATTGTGTATAAGAAAAGGAGATTAGGACACAGTCTTGTGCAGAAGGAAGACCATGTGAAGATAATAAGGAGAAAATGGCCAACTACAAGTCAAGGAAAGAGGCTACAAGGAACCAACCCTGCTAAATCTTGACCTCAGTCTTCTGGCCTCCAGAGTTGTGAGAAAATAAATTTCTATTGTTTAAGTCATCCAGTCTGTGCTACTTTGTTATGGCAGCCCTAGCAAACTAATACAGCTGATGTTTGGCTTTAGTAAATGCGTCAGTAAATTTTACAACTGCTCTTTTTTTCAGCTCCTGAGGCAGATATGCTGGATAGCACTAAAGCTAAAATGTGTTGACCCCTAGGGTACTTTAAATAGTCTTCACTCGTTTTCATTTCATTTCATTTCACTCGTATTCATTGCAGCAATAGGGAGTGCCCAAACCAAGATTAATAAGCAATTTACTTCAAAAACATTTGAACTCGTATCCTAATATTTACCTCAAAAAAAGCTATCTGAATAAATTTCCAGATGGTTTACTCGTTTGCTTCATTTTTACTCATTAAATAAAACTAATTGTTTAGCTATTTTTTTCAGAGGTCACTTACGAATTTCTTTGGCATTTGCTATGCTTTTCTTCACAATGGATTTTTCATCTATCTTAATTAATTGGGTGGAATAAAAAATCTAAATAAACCTGCACCATGAGATCTTAGGTCTAGCATGAGTAAATCTAGCTTAGGTCTAATTGGAAATTTCTCTCCCTTTCTCTCAATTATTTCTTCCCTTTGCTTCCACATTTCACCCTCTCAGTTTTCTTCTTACTTTTCTAGTTGTTTGTTTTCACAAAAGTGTTTTACTTACTTCTCTTCAAATGATCATCCTTTAAAAGTCAGTGTGCCTCCATGAAAAGATGTTCAGCGTCGCTCCTTATCAGGGAAATACAAATCAAAACCACACTCAGGTATCACCTCACACCAGTCAGAGTGGCCAAAATGAACAAATCAGGAGACTATAGATGCTGGAGAGGATGTGGAGAAACGGGAACCCTCTTGCACTGTTGGTGGAATGCAAATTGGTGCAGCCGCTCTGGAAAGCAGTGTGGAGGTTCCTCAGAAAATTAAAAATAGACCTACCCTATGACCCAGCAATAGCACTGCTAGGAATTTATCGAAGGGACACAGGAGTACTGATGCATAGGGGCACTTGTACCCCAATGTTCATAGCAGCACTCTCAACAATAGCCAAATTATGGAAAGAGCCTAAATGTCCATCAACTGATGAATGGATAAAGAAATTGTGGTTTATATACACAATGGAATACTACGTGGCAATGAGAAAAAATGAAATATGGCCTTTTGTAGCAACGTGGATGGAACTGGAGAGTGTGATGCTAAGTGAAATAAGCCATACAGAGAAAGACAGATACCATATGGTTTCACTCCAATGTGGATCCTGAGAAACTTAACAGGAACCCATGGGGGAGGGGAAGGGGAAAAAAAAAAAAAAAAGAGGTTAGAGTGGGAGAGAGCCAAAGCATAAGAGACTGTTGAGAACTGAGAACAAACTAAGGGTTGATGGGGGGTGGGAGGGAGGAGAGGGTGGGTGATGGGTATTGAGGAGGGCACCTTTTGGGATGAGCACTGGGTGTTGTATGGAAACCAAATTGACAATAAATTTCATATATAAATAAAAAAAAATAAAAAAAATAAAGAATATCTACTCTAAAAAAAAAAAAGTCAGTGTGCCTCACAAATGTGTAATTGGACTCTTCTCTTTTCCTTTCACAAACAAATCAAGTTACGAGTGATCTCATTAATCCTCCACGTTTTAGCTGTTTCTGTGTGATGAAGAATTCCAAAATATGTGTTTCCAGTCCAGCTATTTCCATGTTGTCCAGACCCACATATCAAAATGCTAATTGGAATCTCTACTTGAGTGTTCCACTGGCTCCTCCAAGTCAACAAATCCAAAGATTCATTCATCATCAGTTTCCTTAGGCCCGTTCCCTCCATCTTGTTCATTAATATTATGAATGATCCAGTCACATAACCAATTACCCAAGCAAAAAATGGAAATCATCCTTAACTCCCTTTTTTTACTCCACATACACAATCAGTCCTCAAAGCATAAATCCTCTTCTTCCTAGTATCTTTTGAATGTATCTATACATCTATATATTCCTACTTCTAGTGCCTGAGTTATGGCTCCTATAATTTATTACCTAAGTTATTTTAACTGACTGCTAATACATATCCCTTCCCCTGGCTTTGATCTGCTCTTAATTCGTCCTCCACACTGTCACCAAACTGTTCATTCCTAAGGGAAATCAGATCAAGCTCCTCTCTTACTAAGAACCTTTAATAATGCCACATAAAACCACTCCCAGTTCTGAGTGGTCCAAATTTCCTAACACGGCATTCAAGAAGCATCAATGTTCGGCCCCTATTTCTTCTCTTTAATAATTCCAACTTCTTACTTCAAAACACACAGTGTTCACACAGAACACTTGCTGATCCTCTTCCTAGTTTGACTTCCCAACTCCCAATTTTTGTCCTTTGTTTCCCCATGTCTACCTCCACCCCAGTATTTTCACATCCTTTTATAATCATGCACATACCATCTCCTATCCAAGAGGCTCCTACCCCAGAGAGCAGCTATTGGATCTTATTTGTTATCTTGAACATATACTATCAATCATCACAAATTATCTAAATTAATAAACGAATGAATACATTTGTCACACTGATAAAATTTCCATTGGAACTCTCAACTAAGGTTTAATATTGAACAACAGTGTATCTTAATACCTCCAAATAAACCTTGGAACCACAGAAAGCACTTCCCAATGCAAACTTTGTCCATACAAAGTAGATCCACTCATTTGGAGTGCAGTCCTTGAAGGTCCTGCTTGTTTGCTGACTCTTGAGGAAAACCTGTCTGGAAGATGACTGAACAGTGGTAATTTAAAGAGCCATTACCTGTGCATAGCACTGGAAATATTTCTGGCTGGTGGGAAGGAGAAACATAAGGATGCTCTTAAAACAAAGACACTGAGCTGGCAGTGAATGACTGAACACATGTGAGGGCAATTAACTCCCACAATCATGACTCTAATATTCAGTGCAATAGTTGAGTGGAGAATCACAGGATGTATTTTATAAACTTTACAGTGTTAGAGGGCAAAAACAACAACAATGAAAACAATAATATCTTGAAAACACAAGGTAACTGTACTTATTGGAATATATTTTTACCTCTTGAAAATATGTATAATGTTTGACAATATAATGACCATGAATATTAGTCCACAATTCTAGCTATGTAAAAACAAACACACAAACAAACAACAACAAAAATAACCTCTCTATTTTCTATTAGTAATTGTTGACTCCAAGTACTATTTCACTGAGATTGTGGAAAACTTAATATTAGTACTTTTTGGGTTCTCTTCTCCTTTTATTAGAGTTCTGTCAAAGTTCTAATATCTTCTACCAAGCCAAGGCATTGGGAAGAAGGTGGACACTAGAATAGCCTGTCCTCACACAGCTTTCACACAGGTTGCCTATGAGGTATATGATGTCCTTTTCCACAGGTCTATAGGTCTGTCTGCTTCTGTAAGGGAGCTATCTATGGTTCTCTCTGCTCAGACTCGGCGGGCAGCTTTTTGTCTCAGGAAACACCAAAATAAAACACAGGTCCTCTTTCACTCCCAGTAACCAGTGACTCTCTTCTCTTGCTCTTGTCAGGCTGGGAGCATCTCTTTATCAGCTGTGAAGCACTCCCTAAAGGTATTTTATCTAAACCAATGGATCCTCTGCCTGAACTGGGGCCTTTTTAGTAGTGGAAATGATTTAAAAGGGACACTCCGTGGGGTATCTGGGTGACTCAGCCAGTTAAGTGTCTGACTTCAGCTCAGGTCATGATCTCATGGTTCATGGGTCCAAGCCCTGGGTTGGGCTCTGTGCTGACAGCTCAGAGCCTGGAGCCTGCTTCAGATTCTGTGTCTCCCTCTCTCTCTGCCCCTCCCCCAATCACATTCTGTCTCTGTCTCTCTCTCAAAAATAACCAAACATTAATTTTTTTTTAAAGGGACATTCGTGTGTAGATCACTTTTTCTAATCATTTTCCACTTTTGGAAAATCAAGGCATTGTTTTTTTCGGTGTTGTTTAAACAGTCAATTAAGTCCAGATTACTAGGACACTTGCCCCTTCAAAATGAGTCTAAAAAGCCTGGCACATGCTACAGCCAGAAGAGTAATAAGGTGAAACAGTAAGCTCTGCTGGCTGAAGAATATGGGATCTGTCTATAGTGGGTGCCATCCCTCACCCTAGAGCTGTGGCCAGATCATCCGATCTTCAAGAGATGTTGAAAATATGGATTTTTGTGCTAAAGGTCTTGTATTTTTATAATGAAGCACAATTGTTACAACACACCATGTTTCTACGTAGTGTAGGCTAAAAAAAATACACTAGAAGGTACATAAATTTGGCCCATGCACATTACCGATTTGTATAATCTAAACACAAGTGTATTACTTGGTCAAAGAACCAGATTTCTAACTTCTAATCAGTGATCTTGGGAGAATCCATTAGCTCTCTTTTTCCATTTTTTTAACCAAACTAAAGTTTCTGCTTCTACAAATTATCAAGGCAGGATGTGAGATTTCCTCTCCATCATTAGAAAATGTGGCATCTCTGGCTTTTTATACATCACAGAGCCAAGCAAAGCCAGAAAGATAAGGAATCTATTTTCTTGGGTCTCTCCTCCTCTTTCCTATCATTGCCAGTTTCTTTTTAATTAAAAAAATTTTTTTTAATCTTTTTAATGGTCATTTATTTTTGAGAAAGAGAGAGACACAGAATGTGAGTGGAGGAGAGGCAGAGAGAGAGGGAGACACAAAATCTGAAGCAGGCTCCAGGCTCTGAGCTGTCAGCACAGAGCCCAACATGGGGCCTAAAACCATGCACCGTGAGATCATGACCCAAGCTGAAGTCGGACACTTAACTGACTGAGCCACCCAGGCACTCCTGTCATTGTCAGTTTCTGAACCTCTTCAGAACACTACCGGCACAGCTCAGTCCCTACTCAGCCAACAGAGCTCCATTCCTTTAGGCCCTTTTAGTAAATGCTAGTTAACACTATGATGCACAGAATCAGACCAGATTTAGAAACAGACCAGAGTACAAAATTGCACCATCTATACAAACAATTCCTGACAGTCACTAAACTGATGATATTCTTTTCCCAGAAGCAAAGAATCCATACATATAAATTTCTCTTTGTAGTTAGACTACTTAAAAGTACTATTTACCCTTTTGTTTAATGGAGGTATAATTTTCATAAGCTTACTTTCTGTGACAGAAAAGCGACTCCTCATTTGTGATTTCTTCATTGGTTAAATATGGAAAAGGAATTCTCTAAAACTCACCAGGAGACCCTATTAGTATTTGCAAACTTACACCTCATTTAATTTAGCCATTTACTTATTTGAGGCATAAAAAGTGCTTCCAAAGACTTAGGATTTGGGCCATGTTCTATTAGTTACCTGTTTTACCATATAACAAACCATCTAAAACTTAGTGTCTTTAAACAACAATTGCTTAGTTTTTCTCACGATTCTGTGGCTTGGTTGGGCAGTCTGATCTGGTTTTGCCTGGACTCACTCATGTGATTTCACTCATGGGGTGGCCAGGCTGGAGGATCCAGAATGGGCCTACTCACATGTCTAGGAATGGGTGCTGGCCATCAGCTAGGATGTGGTTCTTCTCCACATGGCTTCTCATCCACCAGTAGGCTAGACTGGCTTTCTACACTGGTGGTCTCAGTGGAGAGGGTAAAGGCTGAAGCTACAAAATGTCTTGATAGTTAGGTCCCAGAACTTGCCCAATTTCACTTCCACTTAATTCTTTTGGTCAATGGGAGTCACAGGCTAGCTCCAATAGTATAATTCCTCCCGATTTAGAGACCCAGAAACTAAGGAAAAAGTTGACTGCCAGTCTAGATACAAAAGAGTGGAGAAATAGACTCCAACTGTGAATGGAGGGAAGATACATCCTATGATGAGAAGACTGCATGAAAATGCAGCCACATTTTCCAATCCACCCCACATGATGATGACTCACTCGTAAAATTTTTACAGATGTTATTCTTTATGGATAGAAAAACATAGACTCTAAACTCGTCTGTAAAAACTTTTCTAAAGAAACCCCTAACCTAGGCTATCAGTTACCTCCTGCATGACACGGTAAGTCCTCTAACTTTTACTTTTCTGTTCCAGCTGCAGATCAGCCAACTGCTTCACAGTGGCAGGGCTCCCCCTAAGGTATATGGAATCCTGGGCAAATATTTTTAACAGAGCCAGTGACCATATAAACAATGTGAGCCACTTAAAACCAGAATGTCGGCACCATTTTGGAGGCCCAGTTTCATACTATCCCACAAAAGAAATACTACTCTGACCATCTACCCCAAGGCTTCCCTGTTCTCGGAGGCATCTAATAATCCACGGCACAGTTCTTCAGCCCACCTCTGCAGTGGGCACTTGTACACAAGCTCAGGTTCATGCTGACTTTCAAATACTTTCTTTTCAAACTAGAAGGCTTCTCCAAAATCCCAGAAGTCTTTTCAGTCTACATGTAAGCATTGCCCAGAAAGGGAAGAAAGTTACTAGCCCCCAAGGCAGCTCTCAGTAGATGATAAGGGATGGGAGACAGTGGATAAATGTCCCAGCCTCCCATCCTATATATGGACAATTCTGAGAAATGTACATACTGCCTCTCAGATTTCTTGGTGGAATAGAGCCTCTACTGCTTACAGCAGGGACCTCAATAAATCATCTTCATATTGTCTTTTTCTTCTTCCCTCTTTCTCCCAACTCTCCCACTTTTGCATTCTGGGCTCACCTTCCAAATAACTTACCTGAACCCCAAACCTTTATTCAGGTTCTTCTTTCAAGGGAACCCAAATTAAGACACCATGGAACTGTATTTTGCCAACACATAGACAATCTAAAAAGTGCAGGTAAAAGAGTTAAACCATGGAGTAAAACTGCAATGAATGGGAGACTGAATCAGCAGATAAAGTCTTACTATCACCCCACCCCATACATTTTTCTGAAAAGGAATCATTTATATGGCCTTTTCAAAGATCTCTTGAAGTTTAACAGTCAGTGAGGCTCAATACCAGGCAGTGGCCAGTTTGAAAACACATCTCATATTCGTTGTCCTTTTTTTCCTTATTTCACTCCTTGCCCTACCCCTTGTTCCCTGGGATTGAAGTCTGTAATAAAATAAGAACACATGAGACTTTAGCTCAGACTCTGCTTCTTAGATAACCCAGGCTAAGACACCACACACAGAATTCGAGTCTACCGGTAGTTAATGGGGAAACATGGGGCATAATGATTTTTTTTTATTTTTTTAATGTTTTTATTTATTTTTGAGACAGAGAGAGACAGAGCATGAGCAGGGGAGGGGCAGAGAGAGAGGGAGACACAGAATCTGAAGCAGGCTCCAGGCTCCGAGCTATCAGCACAGAGCCCAATGTGGGGCTCGAACTCACAGACTGCGAGATCATGACCTGAGCCGAAGTCGGACGCTCAACCGACTGAGCCACCCAGGTGCCCCGGGGCGTAATGATTATTAAGAGTTCAGGCAGACTTCTGTTTTCTGGTCTAGGATATAAGAAACTTAGAGTCACCACTTCATCCTAACAAATAAAAATCTGAGGAAATTGAAAAATCAACAATTCTTCCTAGATCCATCAGCACCATGAGGTCACAGGACAAACAGTTGCTCCAAAATTGGAAAGACAACCAGGTTGACACAACAAATTACAACTTACCAGAGCAGAAACTTCTGAGAGAACCAGTGCAAGGATATGAAACCTAGACTTTACTTGACAGACTGATGAAGACTCAGTGTAGACAACTGAAAGTTTAAAAACTTCAGGGTTTTTAGAGGGGTGGCCACCTACCTTTGTGGGTTTTACCTCCAGAAGCTTTACTAGATTCTCACACACACACACACACACACACACACACACACAC
>NW_024412377.1:75722826-75799349 GCF_014898765.1 Herpailurus yagouaroundi
GCAAAGGCAAAGGCAAAGGCAAAAAAAAAAAAAAAAAAAAAAAAAAAAAAAAGACTAGAAAAAAAACCCAGAACACAATATTTAAGAACTGTGGGACAGTTACACAACATACATATAATGGGAATACCTGAAAGAGAAGAAATAGAGAAAGGAACAGAAGCAATATCTGAAGCAAATGACTAAGAATTTTCCCCAGATTAATGCCAGACACCAAACTATAGACCCAAGAAGTTTCGAAACATGAAGCAGGATGAATATTAAAGAAACAAATACAAAAATAAACAAAAAATTATTCAAATTTCATAAAATCAAAGATATTTTAAAATCTTGAAAGAAGCCAGAGGGGGAGAAAATTATCTAATAAGGAGAAAAAAATTATATCCATCTTCTCAAAAACCACATAAGCAAGAATAGAGTGTTGAGAGGAAAAAAAGCCACCAACATACTGGAATTCTGTACCCTGTGAAATTAACCTTCAAAAGTAAAAGATAAATAAAAACTTTTTCAGATACACAAAAATTGAGGGAAATTGTTGTCAGTAGATCTGCTAAAAAAATTTAAAGGAAGTTGTTTAGAAAGAAGAAAAACAATATAGGTCACTGAAAACTGAATAAGGATAAAATAAAGACTTTTACTTTCCTTATTCTTAATGGATCTAACAAATAACAATTTGTTCAAAATAGTCATAGTAACAATGTATTCTGTTATATACAATCATGTAATATATATAATAGAATGTATATGTATATGTATATATAATGAAAGGATTAGGGAAGTTTTGTCATTATAAAGTATTCATACTACCCATGAAGTAGTACAGTGTTATTTGAAGGTGGACTTGAATTAGTTGTAAATGTATATTATATACTCTAGGGCAATTGCTAAAAAAATTAAAAAGAAGTATAATTGATATGCTAAGAAAGGAGAGAAAATTGAATCATATATCATGTTCACTTAAAACTGCAAAAGGCAGGGGCGCCTGAGTGGCTCAGTCGGTTAAGCGTCCGACTTCAGCTCAGGTCATGATCTCGCGGTCCATGAGTTCGAGCCCCGCGTCGGGCTCTGGGCTGATAGCTCAGAGCCTGGAGCCTGCTTCCGATTCTGTGTCTCCCTCTCTCTCTGCCCCTCCCCCGTTCATGCTCTGTCTCTCTCTGTCTCAAAAATAAATAAAACGTTAAAAAAATGTTTAAAAAAAACCTGCAAAAGGCAGAAAAAATGTGGGAAACAAAAACAAGAACAAAGAACAAAAGAAAAAATAGAGAACAATAACAAATAGGTAGATATTAATCCAACTACATCCATAATCACTTTAAATGTCAATGGTCCAAATACACCACATAAAAGACAGAGATTATCAGAGTGGATCAGAAAACAAGACCCTAACTATATGTTATCTAAAAGAAACCCAATTTAAATATAAAGACACATGTAGATTAAAAGTAAATGGATGAAGGAAGATGAAGGAAGATTTAACATCATAACACTAATTAAAATAAAATATAAAGAACAATCACAATTTCAGACAGAGACTTCAGAGAAAATAAAGTTGTCAGAAATAAAGAGGAGCATTACATAATTGTAAGGGGTCAATACTCCAAGAAAACATAATAATCCTTAACGTGTGTGCCTAACAACAGAGCATCAAAATACATGAGGCAAAAACTGATAAAACCACATGGAGAAATAGATGAATCCACTATTATAGTTGGAGACATCAATACCTTTCTATCAGAAAATAGATCCAGAAGCTAGAAAATCAGTAAGAACATAGTTAAACTCAACAACACCATCAATCAATTGAATATAATTGACATCTATAAACTACTTCACCAAACAACAGAATACACATGCTTCTGAAGGCCACATGAAACATTCACCAAGATAGACTACATTCTGAGTCATAAAATACACCTTATTAAATTTAAAATAATAGAATATATGATGTAATGTATACTCTCAGACCGCAACGGAATTAAACTAGAAATCAGTAACAGGAAGATAGTTGTAAAATCTCCCAAATACTTGAAGATTAAACAATACACTTCTAAATAATACGTGGGTCAAAAGAGAAATCTCAAGAGAAATTGAAAACTATTTTGAACTAAATGAAAACATCTTGTTAAAATGTGTGAGATATAATGGAAGTATTGCTTACAGGGACATTTATAGCATTGAATACATATATTAGAAGAAAAGAAATATCTAAAACCAATCATCTTAGTTTCTACTTTGATAAACTAGAAAAGAGTAAATCAAATCCAAAGTTAAAGTAATAAAAATCAAAGCAAGCAGAAATCAATTACAATGAAAATAGGAAATCATTAAAGAAAATTAACAAAATGCAAAGCTGATTCTTTCAAAAGATAAATATAATCAATAAGCCTCTAGCCAGGCTAACTTAGAAAAAAAGAGAGAAAACACACCAATTACTAATATAGGTAATGAGATAGGGGACATCATTATCCCATGGACTTTTAAAAGGGTAATAAAGAAATATCGTGAATAACTCTGTGCCCACAAACCTGATAACCCAGATGAAAGGGACAAATTCCTTGAAAGACACAATCTACCAAAACTCAAACAAGAATAAATAGACAGCTTGAATAGTCCCATATCTACTTTAAAAAATTAAAAAAATAATAATAACCTTCCACACAGAAAGTATCAGGCCCCAATGATTTCACTGATGAAATTTACCAAATATTTAAGAAAGAAATTATAGCAATTCTCTACAATCTTTTCTGAAAGATAGAAGAGAGAATACTTCCTAACTCATTCTGTAAGTATTATCCTAACATCAAAATCAAACAAAGACATTAAAAAAAACAGTACAAACCAATACCTCTCATGAATATAGATGCAAAAATCAACAAAATATTAGCAAATTGAAACTAACAATGTATAAAAGGAATTACGCAGTACAACCAAGTGGAATTTATCCCAGGTAATACAAAGCAGTTTCAACATTCAAAAATCACTTAATGTAATCCAGCACATCAAGAGGCCAAAGAGGAAAAATTACATGATCATATTAATAGTTACAAAAAATTTTTGACAAAATTCAACACCCATTCATGATAAAAACTCTCAAGAAACTGAAACTAGAGAGAAATTTCCTTAGCTTAATAAAGAACATCTACAAAACACACACACACACACACACACACACACACACACACACACACACACATACACACAAACCTAGAACCAGCCTCATACTTAATAATGAGAAACTTGAGGAGCACCTGGGTAGCTCAGTCGGTTGAGCTTCTGACTTCAGCTCAGGTCATGATCTCATGGTCCATGGTTTTGAGCTTCATGTCAGGCTCTGTGCTGACAGCTCACAGCCTGGAGCCAGCTTCGGATTCTGTGTCTCCACCCCCCCCACCCCCTGCCCCTCCCCTGCTCGTGCTCTCTCTCTCTCTCTCAAAAAAAAAAAAATCAACATTTAAAAAAAAATTAATTAAAAAAAATAATGGGAAACTTGAATCTTTCCAGCTAAGATTAGAAACAAGGCAAGAAACTCCCTTTCTCACCATGCATTTTCAGATCATACCAGAAGTTCTAACTAATGCAATAAGACCATAAAAGGAAATAAAAGGTATACAAATTTGGAAGAAAGAAATTAAACTATTTTTTTTCACAAATGACACAATCATCTATGTATAAGATCTCAAAAAATCAACAACAAAAACGTCTGACACTAATAAGTGAGTACAGCAAGGTTGCAGAATACAATAAAAGGCAATCACTTGCCTATACATCAACAATTGACAAGTGGAATTTGACATTGAAAACACAGTATCACTTATATTAGCACCCTAAAAGAGGAAATATTTAGGTATCAATCCAACAAAATGTATCTAAGATCAAAAGAGAAAAACTATTAAACTCTGATGAAAGATATCAAAGAAGAACTTACAAATAAATGGAAAAAAACTTCATGTTCATAGACAGGAAGACTCAATATGGTCAAGACATCAGTCATTCCAACTTGGCCTATAGATTCAACATAGTTCCAATTAAAATTCCAGCAAATTACCTGTGGGTGTCAAAAAATTGCTTCTGAAGGGTATATGGAGAGCCAAAAATCTCAGGATAGCCAATCCAATGTTGAAGAACAAAATTGTAAGATCAACATTACCCAACTTTAAGACTTACTGAAAAGCCACGATAATCACAACAGTGTGGTATTTTTAAACAATAGACAAATAGATAAATGAATAAAGAATGAAGAGCTCACAAATAAATCCACATAAATACAGCAAATTGATCTTTTGTTGTTGTTTTTCCTTCAAGTTTTTATTTAAATTCTAGTTGGCTAACATATAGTGTAATAGTGGTTTCAGAAGTAGAATTTAGTGTTTCATTCCTTATAACACCCAGTGCTCATCACAATAAGTGCCGTCCTTAATGTCCATCACCCATTTAGCCCACCCCCATCCACCTCTTCTCCAGCAACCCTCAGTTTGCTCTCTGTAGTTATGGGTCTCCTGGGGCACCTCGGTGGCCCAGTCGCTTGAGGGTAGGACTTTGGTTCAGGTCATGATCTCATGGTTCTCACTGCTGTCAGTGCAGAACCTGCTTCAGATTCTCTGTCCCCTTCTCTCTCTGCCCCTCCTCCACTCACACTCTCTCTCAAAAAACGTTAAAAGAAAAAAAGAGTCTCTTATGATTTGCCTCTCTCTCCCCCGCCCTTCCCCTATGTTCATCCATTTTGTTTCTTTTTTTTTTTTTTTTTTCAACGTTTATTTATTTTTGGGACGGAGAGAGACAGAGCATGAATGGGGGAGGGGCAGAGAGAGAGGGAGACACAGAATCGGAAACAGGCTCCAGGCTCTGAGCCATCAGCCCAGAGCCTGACGCGGGGCTCTAACTCACAGACCGCGAGATAGTGACCTGGCTGAAGTCGGACGCTTAACCGACTGCGCCACCCAGGCGACCCCCATTTTGTTTCTTAAATTGCACGTGTGAGTGAAATTAAATGATATTTGTCTTTCCCTGACTTTTTGGCTTACACTCTAGCTCCACCCATGTTGTTACAAAAGGCAAGATTTCATTCTCTCTGATGGCTGAGAAATATTCCATTGTATGTATATGGATGGATGGATGGATAAAGAGAGACAGAGAGATACCACATCTTCTTTATCCATTCATCAGTGGACATTTGGGTTCTTTCTATAATTTGTCTATTGTTGATGACACTGTTATAAACATTAGGATGCATGTGACCCTTCAAATCAGTATTTTCTTATCCTTTGGGTAAATACCTAGTTGTGCAATGGTTGAGTTGTAGAATAGTTCTATGTTTAACTTTTTGAGGAACCTCCATACTGTTTCCCAGAGTGGCTGCACCAGTTTGCATTCCCACCAACAATGTAGGAGGGTTCTCCTTTCTCTGCATCCTCACCAACATCTGTTTTTTCCTAATTTGTTAATTTTAGCCATTCTGACATGTGTGAAGTGATATCTCATTGTAGTTTCGATTTGTATTTCCCTGATGATGAGTGATGCTGAATATCTTTATGTATCTGTTAGCCATTGGTATGTCTTCTTTAGAAACATGTCTATTCATGTCTTCTGTCCATGTCTTTACTGGATTATTTGTTTTCTGGGTGTTGAGTTTGACAAATTCTTTATGGATTTTGGATACTAAATCTTTATCATTTGCAAATATCTTCTCCCATTCTGTAGGCTACGTTTTAGTTTTGTTGATTGGTCCCTTTGCTGTGCAGAAGATGAAGTCCCAATAGTTCATTTTTGCTTTTGTTTCCCTTGCCTCCAGAGACATGCCCAGTAAGAAGTTGCTTCAGCCAAGGTTGCTGCCTATTTTCTCCTCTAGGAGTTTGATAGTTTCCTGTCTCATATGTAGGTCTTTCATCCATTTTGAATTTGTTTTTGTGTATGGTATAACAAAGTGGTCCAGTTTCATACTTCTGCATGACAGTAAACCGATTTTTGACAAAGGAGCAAAGGCAATATAGTGGACCAAAGAGAGTCTCTTCAAAGAATGGTGCTGGAATAATTGAATATTCACATGCAAAACAATGAATCTAGACACACACTCTTTACAAAAGTTAACTCAGAATGAATCATAGATTTAAGTGTAAAACACAAAACTATAAAACTATAAAATTCTTAGAAGATATCACAGGAAAAAACTTAGATGACCTTGGGTAAAGCTATGACTTTTTAGATATAATTCATCAGAGAAATAATTGAAAATCTGAGCTTCATTAAGAGTATAAACTTCTGCTCTTCAAAAGGCAGTGTCAAGATAATGAAAAGACAAGCCACAGACTGGGAGAAAATACTTGGAAAAAATAAATTTCACACATCACTGTTACCTGAAATATACCAAAAATCTTAAACTTTAAATAATATGAGGGGCACCTGGGTGACTCAGCTGGGTAAGTGTCCAACTTCAGCTCAGGTCATGATCTCGGGGCTCATGAGTTTGAGTCCCACGTTGGGCTCTGTGCTGACACCTCAGAGCCTAGAGCCTGCTTTGGATTCTGTGTCTCCCTTTCTCTTTGCCCCTCCCACTGTCTCACTCTGTCTCTCTGTCTCTGTCTCAAAACTAAATAAACATTAAAAAAAAACAACCTCCATAATATGAAAGGAAACAACCAGATTAAAAAATTGGCCAAAGGGGTGCCTGGGTGGCTCAGTCGGTTAAGCGTCCAACTTCGGCTCAGGTTGTGATCTGATGGTTTGTGAGTTCAAACCCCACATCGGGCTCTGTGCTGACAGCTCAGAGCCTGGAGCCTGCTTCAAATTCTGTGTCTCCTTCTCTCTCTGCCCCTCCCCCACCTGTGCTCTGTCTCTCTCTGTCTCTCAAAAATAAATAATTGTAAAAAAAAATTTTTTTTTTTAAATTGGCCAAAGATCCGGACACTTCAGCAAAGAGGATATACAGATGGTTAATAAGCCTATGAAAAAATGTTAAGTATCATGTCAGCAAATTTCAAATTAAAACACTGAGCTATCACAATACACATACGAGAATGGTCCAAATCCAGAACACTGACAACAGCAACTGCTGATGAGGGTGTGGAGCAACAGGAACGCTCATTGTGTATGGAAATGCAAAATGATATAGCCAATGAGGAAGACAGTTTTGCAGTTTCTTACAGAAGTAAACATAATCTTACTATACAATCGAGGAATTCGGCTCCTTGGTAGTTAGCCAAAGAATTTTAAAACTTTTATCCACAAAAAAACCTGCACACAAATGTTTTTAGCAGCTTTATTCCTAACTGTCAAAACTTAGGAGCAGCCAAGATGTCTGTTAGCAGGTGAATGGATAAACTGTAGTATATACAGACAATGCAATATTATTCTGGGCTAAAAGAGCTATCAAGCCATGAAAAGATATGGATGAACCTTAAATGCATATTATTAAGTGAAAGACGTCAATTTGAAAAGGCTACATACTGTATGATTCCAACTTTAGGACATTTTCGAAGAGTTCAGGCACAGGGCTGGTTCTATCATTTAACTAGCTATTTGCCTCTAGTCAAGTGACTTATCTCTCATTGCCTGAAGTTACTCATCCATGAAATGGGACCAGTAAGTAACTCCCTCATGGGCTTGTTGTGAGAATTAAAGAAAATAATTCATCTAAATTAATTAGCACAGTGCTGGGCAGAAAACAACACTCTCATGCATGAGAATCATCCTGTAGTATACTGTAAAAAATATTAATAAAACAAAGCATAATGGATGCTCTCCAAGAGTTCATAATCAAGAACAATCTACTGAAATATAGTGACATTAGTTTATAATAAATTCTGCCATAATGAGAAATGTGATTTAATCAGGAGTTAAGGGCTTTACAAGGAAATTCCTCTTCAATCTGCTGTAAAAATAGAAACCTTCAGGCACCATGACAAGTTTGAAGACTGTCTCAGATATTTTATGACCATATAGTCCTCTGCAGAGCTCAAATCCTGGTATTAGTCAGCTTTATAGCTCTGATGAACATCACAAACAGGAAGCCACTAAATGCTTCATCAGTGCTATATTTGGTGCTGGTTTAGCCCTTACTTAGAGAACCCTATTCCATATTGATCCTCTTACCTCAGAAATGATATAACTATCCTTGGGGAAGTAAAAATATACAGAGCTGTGCGAGCTAAGCTTAGCTCCAGGATTTATGTCTGCAAGATATGAAATGCTAAATAGGCAAGGAAGCTCAAGAACATATTTTCATCACAAAGGCATAGAGACTTGTAGTCCCTGCTATACAAATAACTCCCTAGCAACCATACTGGAAATATGACCACAAAAAAAAAAAAAAGGCAATGTATTAGAGTTGGTGATAGAATTTAAAATATAGCCGCACTTGACCCAAAGTCCACTGAAACCTCCTACAAGCTTCACTGGACAGAAGAGAATTTAGTACAGGGAGATTATTAAGGTTATGACCATCCCTTCATCCCAAACCAACTATCATAATTACACTTTAACAATAACAGGGTTTTTTTGGTGTGACTCTAAGGATGATTTAAAATTATTTGGAATAATTTTAAGCTTCACATGGCAGAAGCATATTAAAGGTAGAATTTTACTGAATTTAATGAGTGAAGCAGTTATCAGAGAGTCACTGTCAAGACTTCTAAAGCAATACAATTTAATGCAGTGTCTGATCGTACCTTTTGAACCAAACCAGAAATTCCAATTTTATAAGTATTAACAGTTTAAGAAATATTTAAATGATATTCATAACACTCTTTCTTGCATTTTATTTATGCTAAGTCATTTTTAAAAGCAAAGCAGAGAGAATAATGGTATATTTACTTCCCATCATCCTTCAAAAATGTAATTTTTAATCCAAAATTGCCTAAGGAGAAATTTTCAGTTTCTGCTTTTGCAGTAAATCCATTTGAACACAGTATCTGGGCCCCCAAAACATTCTTTAAAAATGAAAGATTAAACATTTTTTCAACGCTTCAACATTTGGACTCAAGAACTGTACACACCGGAAGACACATTTGTGGTTGCAGAAAGGACGGTAAATGTTAACCTTAACAATGTAACAACAGAAGTTTAGCTGATTGGTGGAGGATGTCAGAAATAGGAAATAAAAAGTAAGAAAAGAGAAGGAGTCCTACTACTTCCATGCACTCATTTTACAAAGCTAGGAACAAAACAATCCTGCCCCTAAAATGAGTTTTATAATATGATTTTAAAATTACAAGGCTTCGAAAAGCCAAAACTAATATGAATATCAAACTTTAGGAGGGCAGATGCAAACAGGGGGTAATGGGAGTTATTACCTCAACTTTCTTAATAGAAAGTCTATGGATGTGGTTTATTGATTTAAGGAAGAGAACAGGAACAAGCACATTCTCTAAAGTTATCAAAGTAAAATCAAAAGAAATTTAAAAGGTAAAGGCTAAAAGATTTTGCCTCCATAATTAGGAAGGGAGAAATATGCGTGAGAAACTGTTACTTTTTGTCATAAATCCATCTACATTATTTAATTATTTACCATATGCATGTGTTATTTTGTTTTTGTTTTTAATTTTTTTTAATTTACATCCAAGTTAGTTAGCATATAGTGCAACAATGATTTTAGGAGTAGATTCCTTAATGCCCCTTACCCATTTAGCCCATCCTCCCTCCCACAACCCCTCCAATAACCCTCTGTTTGTTCTGCATATTTAAGAGTCTCTTATGTTTTGTCCCCCTCCCTGTTTTTATATTATTTTTGTTTCCCTTCCCTTATGTTCATGTTTTGTCTCTTAACGTCTTCATATGAGTGAAGTCATATGATATTTGTCTTCTTTGACTAATTTCACTTGACATAACACCCTCCAGTTCCATCCACGCAGTTGCAAATGGCAAGATTTCATTCTTTTGGATTGCCAATTAATACACCATTGTGTATATATATATATGTGTGTGTGTGTGTGTGTGTGTGTGTATATATGTGTGTATGTGTGTGTATATACACACACATACACACACATACCACCTCTTCCTTATCCGTTCATCCATCGATGGACATCTGAGCTCTTTCCGTACTTTAGCTAATGTGGATAGTGCTGCTATAAACATTGGGGTGCATATGTCCCTTCGAAACAGCACACCTGTATCCTGTGGATAAATGCCTAGTAGTGCAATTGCTGGGTCATAGGGTAGTTCTGTTTTTAATTTTTTGAGGAACCTCCATACTCTTTTCCAGAATGGCTTCACCAGTTTGCATTCCCACCAACAGTGCAAAAGAGATCCTCTTTCTCCACATCCTCACCAACATCTGTTGTTGCCTGAGTTGTTAATGTTAGCCATTATGACAGGTATGAGGTGGGATTTCATTGTGGTTTTGATTTGTATTTCCCTGATGATGAGTGATGTTGAGCATTTTTTCATGTGTCAGTTGGCCATCTGGATGTCTTCTTTGGAGAAGTGTCTCTTCATGTCTTTTGCCCATTTCTTCACTGGATTATTTGATTTTGGGGCATTGAGTTTGAGAAGTTCTTTATAGATTTTGGATATTAACCCTTTATCTGATATGTCATTTGCAAAAATCTTCTCCCATTCTGTCGGTTGCCTTTTAGTTTCGCTGATTGTTTCCTTTGCTGTGCAGAAGCTTTTTATTTTGATGAGGTCCCAGTAGTTCATTTTTGCTTTTGTTTCCCTTGCCTCTGGAGACGTGTTGAGTAAGAAGTTGCTGCGGCCAAGGTCAAAGAGGTTTTTGCCTGCTTTCTCCTCGAGGATTTTGATGGCTTCCTGTCTTACATTGAGGTCTTTCATCCATTTGGAGTTTATTTTTGTGTATGGTGTAAGAAAGTTCTTCATTCTTCTGCATGTCGCTATCCAGTTTTCCCAGCACCGTTTGCTGAAGAGACTATCTTTATTCCATTGCATATTCTTTCCTGCTTTGTCAAAGATTAGTTGGCCATACATTTGTGGGTCCATTTCTGGGTTCTCTACTCTGTTCCATTGATCTGAGTGTCTGTTCTTGTGCCAATACCATACTGTCTTGATGATTACAGCTTTGTAGTATAGCTTGAAGTCTGGGATTGTGATGCCTCCTGCTTTGGTTTTCTTTTTCAAGGTTTCTTTGGCTATTTGGGGTCTTTTCTGGTTCCATACAAATTTTAGGATTATTTGTTCTAGCTCTGTGAAGAATGCTGGTGTTATTTTGACAGGGATTGCATTGAATATGTAGATTGCTTTAGGTAATATTGACATTTTAACAATATTTGTTCCTCCTACCCAGGAACATGGAATCTTTTTCCATTTTTTTGTATCTTCTTCAATTTCTTTCATAAGCTTTATATAGTTTTCAGTGTTTTGGGGTTTTTTTTAAGTTTATTTATTTATTTTGAGAAAGAGAGCACAAGCAGGGAGGGGAAGAGAAGAGAGACAGAATGCCAAGGAGGCTCCATGCCATCAGTGCAGAGCCCAATGCAGGGCTTGAACTCTTGAACCATGAGATCATGACCTGAGCCAAGATCAAGAGTCAGACCCTCAGCCAACTGTGCCACCCGGGTGCTCCTGCATGTGTTATTTTGAAGAAATAAAAAAACAAAACAAAAAAACCTTTAATAAAATGTTGTTATACCCACATATTGGCATTACTTATTAATAAATAGAGAAAATGCTTAAATGCAATAGGTAACTTCAAAACATTCATAAGATACTTTTATCAGAAGTCACCAGAATACAATAAAAAATGCCTTATTCTGAAAACCTTGGTATTTTCTAACTCACTGCATTTTCCCAATGAAGTAGTTCCATGATAGAAAACATTATTCCCGTTTAACAGCTGGCATCCCAGTAAAGCAGCATAACAGAAGGAGGAACAAAGAGGAGACTACATGTCTGGGCACTGGCAGGAGTATCAGTGTGACACTGGGAAAGGTTCCACTTAATCTACTGGGGCCTTAGCTTCCTCTTCCACTCAATGGGAGAGTTAGGCAAAAAAGGCCTTTAAGTTTGCCTCCAGCTCAATGTTATATGACATTCAACCAAGCAGTGAATTTTATTTAAAAAAATTTTTTAAGCTTATTTATTTTGAGGGAGACAGTGAGCAGACAAGGGGCAGAGAGGGAGAGAGAGAGAACCCCAAGCAGGCTCTATGCTGCCAATGCATAGCCAGATGTGGGGCTCGAACTCATGAAACTGATACCATGACCTCAGCTGAAACCAAGAGTCCGACGCTTAACTGACTGAGCCACCCAAGCCCCTGCAAAGCAGTGCATTTTATGTAATTAGAATCAAAGATTTAAAAGATTAAAAAATATCTTCGGAGTCAGCCAGTCTCACTCCTTCATGCTGTAGACAGGAAAGTGAGGTCTCCTGGAACTTCTAGAACCACAAGAGCGAAGGGTGGTATAATCAGAACGAGAACCCAGATACAGACCCCCATGCTGCCAAGTGTATCTTCTGTACTAATCTGCTTCGGTTGCCATAATAATATGGCATTGACTGTGTATCTTCAACAATAGAAATGTATATTCTTATAGTTCTGGAACCTAGAAGTATGACATCAGGGTATCAGCGTGGTCACGTTCTAGTGACGCCATGCTTTCTAGCTGTGGCAGCCTTCTCACTGTGTGCTCAGACAGCCCTTCCTAGATGGGTATCTGTTTCTCTTTCTCTCCGTCTTCTTCTACATCCACCAATCCTACCAGATTAGGATACCACCTTTGGGACCTCATTTAACCTTAATTACCTCCTAAGAACCCTTTTTCCAAATCCAGTCTCGCAGGGGGTGGGTCAGGGCTTCAACATTTCCATTTTAGGGGAACACAGTTTAGTCCAGAGCGTCTTCTTTCATAAAATTGATGACACGTCTCTTTGACATCTTTCCTTCCTCTGCCAAAGTGACACAAATTTTGTCTATTTCAACCTTTCAGTGGGAGAGAAATAATACTTGGATATAAAAAAGGTTTGACATTGTTTCTCATTTCTCAGCGGTAACTTGAGAGACTAAGCGCATAAAGATTTGCCTGTGGTACATCTCACACTTCCTCCACAAAGTGTAAATTCAGACGTACATGGAAAGGTGCTAAGTTATCCTGTGATAACTTTCCATAGTACTTATCACCAGTTACTCTAACACAGTCCGCTTGTGTGGTCCTCTCTCGGCAAAATTCCCAAGGGTAAAAAGTACAGACATTGATCCATTAAAGCTAATGGACTTTTAGAAAGAAAATGTTTTGGTTTTGGCTGAACATTTTTTCTTTGCAGGCCAGCATCACAAATTGATAGAAACAAACAATGCATTCATAGTCTGGGTGAGGTAAGGATTATACCTTCAGTTCAGAGTTAAGGAAAAGAGCTTGTTTGTTAAACACAAAAGGCATATGAAATAACTGAAATTGAGAAATAAGGAGGTGTAGACGGGAAATTCAGCTTTGGAGGAAACTGCTACTTAAATTACACGTCTAGAAACGGCAGAGACACACAAAACCCATGAAGCCACAGAGAGTGTAATATGTTCCATAAAAACATAAAAACATATGTAAGAGAAAAGGGTGCACACTATACATCAAGTAGGAAATCCTTTAGGAGAGTTTTTTTTTTTTTTTTTTTAATGTTTATTTGATACAGAGTGTGAGTGGGGGAGGGGCAGAGAGAGAGGGAGACACAGAATCTGAAGCAGGCTTTAGGTGGGGTTTTGTAGACAAAGGGCCAAGGTCAAGGGGATTTGTAGGACTTCATCTTTACACATCACGTGAGATGTGAATATAGACATAACAACAAAACCTCCTTTCCTCAGCCTCCCCACCCCCTAACCACTTGTACCAGCTGAGCCAGTCAGCCACTCCTTGGATCCCAGAGCACTCAGGGAAGACACCTTTTCTATAACCCCTTCTACCTTGTCTTGCAGTGCTTTTCCAAGTGTGCCTCCCACACCATCTGCATTAGATTCACCTCCACCATTCCCCAGCCTACCCACCTCTACATGCTTATTAGAAATGCAGATTCTCTGGCAGCTCTCTGGAATACATCTAAGGATGGGCTAGTAATCTGCATTTTTTTCTAATCTTCCAGTTGATGATTCTATACACTACCTTTTTTTAAGTATATTTATTTATTTTTGAGAGAGAGAGAGAGAGAGAGAGAGAGAGAGAGTGTACATGAGGGGCAGAGAGACAGGATCCCAAGCAGGCTCCTCACCAACAGCACGGAGCCCAACACAGGGCTCAAACTCAGAAACTGTGAGATCATGACCTGAGTTGAACCCGAAAGTCGGACACTCAAACAATTGAGCCACCCAGGCCTCCATGTACACAATCTTTTAAGAATCGCCACTATATGTTAACTATTAGCTTGTCTCTCACCAAACTATAAGTGCCTTTGATGACTGGTACTGTGGTTTATTGGTCTCTTTATTGCCTTTATATGTTGACTGGGACCCTGAGGAGCACCTCTTAGTAAGCAGAGGCAGGAAGTGGAACACACCAAAAGGCTGACCAAATGTAAAGAATCGCATTAAACCTTCAAAACTGAAATGAAATAAGCAAGAAATTGTGTTGCGTTCCAATTCAGAGTTGACTCAATACGTCACAAACTGTTTCTGAAACGTTTACTGAACTTGGTCTGCGAGAAACCAAGTGACAGTTGAGACTCAAACAAATTTTGTCACTTGAGTGCAGTGATTCAGGTAAGACTCAGTGGTGGTCCTTTCTGGATGCCAGTGAGGAGTAGTGGAGTGATGGTGACTGGAGAAGCCAAGAGGATCCTCACTTCCAGGGACTGCTGGCAGAGAAACTGAGAAGGACTTGCAGCTGAAACTGAGACTGAGATGAAAACCACATGAGAAGCAAGGTGTCAAAATGAAGCATCTAGGACTCACACAGGAAGCCACAGGCCAGAGGTTGACCCTGCCTTTGAGTGGATTCCTACTTTGCAACCATATCTGAGAAAGTAGAGATGAGGACTGGAGGTTATTTGTCCAGAAACAACATTGGGGATGAAAGTTAGTCAGTGGGAAAGTAAAAGGTGAATAATAAGATCTTGATTTAAAGCTGGGAAATCTTGACTCCCACCCGAATATGTAGGGTTAGTCTTGGAAAATTGTCTTGCCATAAAACAACATTTGGGCTGGTAAAAACAAAATATGCTACCTGTCCAAGGAGACAAGATGTAAAATATAATATAAACTACTAGGTCATATCTAGCTTCCATAGTCATGTCCATCTGTGGGTCTATCTAATTATAATACCAATATCAAAAAGAAGTATACTTCAGGGTACCTGGGTGGCTGCATTGGTTGAGCGTCCAACTCTTGATTTCAGCTCAGGTCATGATCCCAGGCTTGTGAGATCAAGCCTCTCGTCAGGCTCTGTGCTGAACATGGAACCTGCTTAGGATTCTCTCTTTCCCCCCTCTCCCTCCCCCTACCATGCACACACACCCTCTCTCCCTAAAATAAACAAATTTAGGGGTGCCTGCTTGGCTCAGTCGATTAAGTATCCAACTCCTGATTTTGACTCAGGTCATGATCTCACAGTTTCATGAGTTTGAGCCCTGCATCAGGCTCTGCACTGAATGTGGAGCCTACTTGGGATTCTCTCACTCCCTCTCTCTCTCTCTCTGCCCCTCCCCTGCACATGCTCGCTCTCTCTCTCTCAAAATAAATAAATGTTAATAAAATAAAATAATTTTTAAAAAGGAATATATTTCAAATTAAGTTTCTACTAGTTTAAACTAGTTTTTTCATTGTTTGTTGTGAGTTGTACAGGTGGAAAATATTTAGTCCTTTACAAAAGGAAAGGGATCAGCCTCAGCTACCTTCTACATATAATGATGAGGCTTAAACCCATAGCAGAAGGCATCCGAGAGCTGATGAGCAGTTCAGAGTGGAAATGGCTAGAGAGAACTCTCTTACATCTAAGTAGCTAAGAGCTCTTGAAGAAAACTCTACAACCTTGCCTTCTCATGACCTGGCATTCCTTCCCATGTCTCTATTCTGATCCTGCTCACAATTCCTTAATAGTTCTTTCAAATCAACTTCACAAGCCCTGCCCCCATCACTCTCCCTATCACTTTTATCTGGTGGCCTCCTATGGTACTTCACAGAAAAAGTAAGATGCCAGTAATTAAAACTTCTTCAACTTCCTGTTTGCCCTCTACTCCCACCCAGGAAAGGAAATTTCCATACTCAATCTCACCTCTTTGTCCCCATTTCAGCGGGAGGACAAGGAGGTCTCCCTACCCCCATCTGGGCCTACACTCTTCACCTGGTTTCTGGGTTCCTTGCCCTCACAGCTACTCAGGCACTTGACCTCAATTATTACCATCTTCTCTTCTGTTTAATCTGTTTCCAAGGATATTCCCCCTCATACATATTTGAGTCCTGATCTTATAAAAAATATTTTATCTCCATCTATCCTAGTCATACTTCTTTAAAGAATAATCTATATTTGCTGTATCCAAGTTCCAACCTGTTTGCTCCTTAACTCCTTGTTGCACTATATCCCAGCCTCTGAATCCACCTTTTCACTGAAGCTGCTCTCACCAAGGTTTCTGATCATTTAGAACCACCAAACCTAGTACTTACTCAACCTTGACCTCAGAGAGGCACTTGGCATGGCTAGCCACTCCTCCCTTCTCACTATTCCCTCTAGGTCAGTGATGTCTCTGTCTCTTCCTCATGTGTATGCATTTTCCTCTTGCCCATCTGGATGTGCCTTCCCAATCTCCTCAGAAGGCTTGGCTTCTGTATCTCTTCAAATGTTCCCCAGAGCCCTAATCTTGGTCATCTTTTCTTACACTCTACCTCCCTCCCAAAGTCTCATCCATGTGACCACATGGCTATATTCCAGTGACTCCCCATCTCCATCACAGAAACTTCCTCTGAGTTCCCAAACCATTTATCTGTGATGCCTCAGACTCAGTGTGTCCAAACCTAAAATAATCCTCTCTGCCTATGTCCCTTTACCCCAAATCGATTCTATTGCCCAGATTATCTACCTTGTTTAAATGCACAATCATTGCCCTGGTTCCCGTAACAAATCAGGAAGATCTTTGTCTGCTTGTTCTCAAAAATGCTTAAAATTTCCATCTCACACACAATACCCAAAGTTTATTACACTAGTTTCTAACTGGAATCACATTCTGCAGTAAGCAATATTTTATATATGTTACCTATTACTGTCTAGAGCAATCCATGTTTGTTTGTTTGTTTGTTTTTTCTGGTCATTTGTCAACTAGCTATTTTGGAGGAAAAAAATACATGGCTCAAAAAAAGCAAACAGATTAAAGTAAAATACCCACTATTTTATTAATATGGCAATCGTGTGGAAATGCTATTTATTATGGAAACAGTACATGTGATGGGGTTTTCAAGTTATTGGGTATGGTCTTGGTAAGTTGAATTGTTTTTTTTAATTTTTTAACATAAACCTATTATAACTTCTTCACACTGCATAAAAACTTCTCCACATTAGGATCAAAATTCCCCTTCCCATATTTTATTCTGAAAATTACCAATCTTAGAGAAAAATTGAAATAATTGAATTGTGAATACCCATATGCCTAGATTTTACTCCATCACTTGTGCTTTATTTGCCTTATCACACATCAGTCCATCTAGATTTCTATCAAGCCATCTTATTTCAAGGTAGGCTGTAGACTTCACCATTACAATGCTAGAGCATTCTTATTTTTAGCTACAGTTCTTTTTAGAAGAGGATTTCCATATTTTGCATGCACAAATCTTCAGTGGTACTCAAAGAGCTACTCATTCTTGACTCTTTCTTCTTCCTCTTTACTCCTCTCATATCTAATCACCTTTCATATTTCTCAACTCCCTATCCTCTCCCCGGTCCCACAGCTTTAGTTCACACATTTGTCATTTCTCATCTGAATTACTGAAAAGTCATCCAGTATCTTTCATTTTAATTCATTCCTGGAGCACCGTCAAGGTGATTTTTCCAAACCAAACATCTGGTGTCATTTTCTGTTTAAATTCCCTCAATTGTTCTACCCCCAAATATTAGGGAAAGCTTTAGGATAAAATGTAATCTCATGAGCACAGTTACCAAGGTCTGACCTTGTCTATTTCTCTGGTTTCATTTCTTGCCCAGCTCCTTCTCGCCCAAATCCTTGTTGCCAAAAGAAAGTATTTTGCACTATTTAATGCATCCTCATGCTTTGCACCTTCTTCAATGGTTTTCCTTCTCTTTGCAATGCCCTGCTCTCCTTTCTTCATCCAGCTACTTCCTACTCAGTCTTCCTGACTCAGTCCAGGCTTCAGCTCCTTGAGCCCTGCACATCTACCCCCCCCACAGACTTGGCTGATACCCTTCTAGGATTTCCTCAACATCCTGTAGACACATCTGAGAACTTTTGCCCCACTGTTTGCTTCTTAGTCATCCCAACCAGTCTGCAGCCTCTTAAGAGCAGGAAGCAAATCCTGCTTCTGGAACCCTCTGGTTCCAGATCTCAATGAATGTTCACAGAAGCAAAGCAGGCAGGAGGAAGGCAGGGGTATTTATGAGATGGCTGAGAATATTTAGCATTCAAGGCGAATGGAGGGATAGTATTAATTCAAGAAAACATTTAATATAAATTTAAAACCAAACAGACCACCTGCCTATAGAAGCACTTGCCTATGACCTCATAAGATCATGAGCCACTTGTTAATTTTAAAAAATTTTAATTGTAGCAAATACATGTAACATTAAATTTGTTATCTAAGTCACTTTTTGCAGTTCAGTGGTGTTAAGTGTGTTCACATGGTTGTGCACAGGCCACTTTTAATTATATAAATGCAAAATTCTATCTTCCTTTGTAAAAAGGACAAGTAAAAGCATTGAGCTCTGACTCAAGGAGGCTGGATTCTTGCCTGAAGAACATGTGGCAGCTATGCAGGAGCTACCCTAAGGATGCATCACTAATCACCGGGAGCCCCTTCTAGAGCTGAAGGCAAAACTAGCAAATGACAGTAACTGGAGGGTGTTTTCTTCCAAAGGACAAGTGTTTCAGACGGCACTTCTAGTGTTAAGAATCCCATGGGCTTCACACATGACAGTGATAGCCAGTTTACTTGAAGCCTGACCCTGATTATCCAACTGACTATACCCTACATGATGTTGGAGACACCATTAGTCCAACAGCGTATTATCCCACATTTATCCAAGAAAACGAATCTTCATCTAGCCCTCAGTTTCTCTGGACTGGACTAGATGGCAATCGTCGATAGCAGAAGAGTAAGAAAAGAGATAAGGAATTTGAAATACAATGACAGTACCTGAATTCAGACAGCTGATAGATTCATCACACCAATTCTAACATAGTCATTTCACAGCACAGAGCAAGTCAATACCTACCAAGAAGGCAGACAGAGTGTGTTATTATTCAACAATACAAAGTTTTGTGCCATGTGAGGGACTCAGAAAAGAAGGCAACATGAATCAGTTCACAGTTATTTATTTAGGCTCTAATATGGACCAGCAGTTTGTTAAATACTTTAGCATTAAAATTAGCATAAATGGATCCCATCTTTCAGAAATAAAACTTTCAAACTATAGAACATCTGATTATAAGTAATATAAACCAGCAAATAACAATTAGCATATTTGTTTCTTCGAAACTTGGAGGGAGTATAAACCCAGAGTACAATTGCCTATGGAGGTAATCTCCTAGAAAGGAAGAAACTAAAAGATTTGGGGTGGTTATTCAGAATTGGATGATGATGTAACTGATGACTTTTTTTTGGTCTAGGATATATTTTGATTGGAAGAAACAGACACTTTCAACCTCCCTTAAGCAAACAGTGTATTTACTAAGAAGATACATGGATCTTTCACTGAACCCAAATGGCAGAAGATCTACCTAGGTCACACCAGGGAAGGAAAGAAATAAAACCATGGGAGTTTCCTAGAAGATAAGATGACCCCATCTCCATGTATCTTGCTCTGTCTCCTTTATTCTTCTCCTTCTCTACCTTGGGATGCACATGGCCCAAATATGACACACACACCCAAAACCCTGTTTCTCTATCCCCTCATATCCAACAGGGATGAACTAAAACCTTTGAACCTAATTCCAAATTCTTAAGCAGAGAGGCTGATGAGATCACCTTAGGCCAAGTGTCCACTCCCTGATATTTGTTACCTGTGACTTTTTCAGAAGACTCTACTTCCTGGGACTCCAGATGTGATGCCATGTCATGAGGTCTACTCATAGGATTGCAGAAATACTTCAGCACCTACAACAGCATTTTGATTCATCCAGTAACCAAGTGAAGTTATAGAAACATGAAAAGAGAATATTTGGTTCCAAATTCTTAAATTATCAGGTCAATATTTTTGGTTTTCATCTCACCCAACAAAAAGCACAGGCACTTTTTTTAAGTGAAGAGTTTCAAGCATATTCTTATGATCTTCAATTTCTACTATGCATTTTCCCCCCACAAAAGATAAACTCATCTTTACTTACTGGAAAAAGTAGTCTGTATAGTTGTTCCCATCATTGGTGTGGGAGCCTCTATCTGGAAGGCTAAGCATTTATTGACTTCGAAGACTGTGGCAACACACAGACAGAGCATATAAACCACCATTTCTCACCACAGATGCTTTGTGCGAGAGGATAGGAGATGTGCTTGTAACAAATGCCAGAAGGTACCAAAGTACCAATTACTAACTATTTAAGGATGATGCCATCTCCAGAATGGAACAAGGTTCACAATTATGAAAAAGTGGATTCTGTTGCAATAGTTAAGTATTTTCACACTCTCTCTAGCAAGCCTTTATAATCTGCATTAATCACAAGCTTCTTTGGGGATTCTTGTCTAGGGATAAGCTTAAACCGTTAATTAAGTCACTGCATGTGTGATGCTGGAACTGTTTTCTCCTTGTTTATAATACATACTTGTCTACTGGTCTGAATAAGGAAAATGGGATGCAGATGCCCAAGCTGCCTGCCTCTGAAAAATGCAGACTGCGGGGTGCTGCCCTGTTATGGGCTGGAATTGTGTCTCCCCAACTTCAAATTCATATATTGAAATCCTAGCCCCCAGTACCTCAGCGTGTGGCTATCTTTGGAGATACAGTCCTTAAAGAGGTAATTGAGTTAAAATGAGACCACCAGGGTGGGACCTGATCCAGTCACAATGATGTCTTTAGAAGAGGGAATTTGGGTACACAAAGAGAAGTCTGAGCTCCAGGGATGCTAGAGCAGAGAAAAGACCATGTGAGGACACAGTGAGGGGACCATCTACAAACCGAAGAGAGGTCTCAAAGAAACCAAACTTGCCGACACCTGGATATTGGGCGTATAGCCTCCAAAGCTGTGAGAAAGTAAGTTTCTGCTAGTGAAAACACCCGGCCTGTGAGATTTTGTTATAGCAGCCTCCCTGAGAGATTTTAGTACCAGCCTCCCTGAGAGATTCTCTAACCCTTTTTTTTTTTTTTTTTCAGGATGACCCATTCACAAGCTTAACTGTATGTAACCCCAACTTAGTCTGTTTCTTATACTAGATATGCAAAGAAACCTTAAGAGATGTTCCCACAACACAGGGTTCTGGTTCTCTCAGGGCACTGACTGGGACAAATAGCAGCTACCTCCTTTTGGTGAGAGACATTTTCCAATTTCACACAGTCCCCGCATTGCTTACTGTCATACATCTAATTGTTCCACACATTTATACTATCTATCTGACCTCTGTAAGAATTTGAGCCCCTGGTGTTAGCCAATTTGACAATAAATTAAAAAAAAAAAAAAAAAAAAAGAATCTGAGCCCCTGGGATGGTTTGCTCAGAAACAGGCTGCAGAAGTCACAGTGCCTCTATCAATGTGCAGAGACACTGATCAGGCATCCCAGGGAGACTAGGGCAACAACATGTCCATTAAAAACATTTCCTCTATAGCCAGTGGACATTGATTTCTTTTGGGTACACCTCTGAGGACCTAACAGAGTCCCACAATCAAAAAAGCAATAGTTCTCTGGCTGTTGCAGTTACTGAAGCAGCGTCACCTTGGATGTATCCCAGCTCACAACAAGTGAGGCTGTCCTTCCCTTTTCTACTTGCTTATTTACAAATTTATCATCTAAGGAAAAGAGGTTATGAGGTGTCCAAAAGGAGGTTTTGTGGTTAAGTATGAACCATGGATTTGAGTTCCTGCAGGACTTTTCACTTAAGAGTTGAAAACATTGATTTTATCCCTGATAAGTTTGGTCGAAAAGTTGTTCTTTGCCAGTTTGTGATGCCATCCAGTAACATTTCAGCTACTCCTCAGTTCATTTACAGATGGTGCAAAAAATCACAAGGGCCTCCAGAAACATGCTGTTAGCTATGGAACCCAGACTCCTCTCATGATCAAGGAGAACCTCCTAGGAAAACGCCAAAACTCTGCTAGGGATGTCATTCTGTTTCTCCCTAGCCCTCTCCTCCTCCTCCTCCTAACTTTCCTTCCCCCTGACTCTGCTTGCATTCATTTCTTCTCTCCTCCTAAAGCAGATTGAAAAGATATTTGGGGTGGGGGGGGGGGGAATATCCCCAGCAATCAGAATTTGAGTTCTGAGCCCTCCATTGGGCTCTGTACTGACAGTGCAGAGTCTGCTTGGGATTCTCTCTCTCAAAATAAACAGGAAGGAAGGAAGGAAGGGAGGAAGGGAGGAAGGGAGGAAGGGAGGGAGGGAGGGAGGGAGGGAGGAAAAAGAAGAATCTCCATCTCTGATTTACACTAACCCAGATTTTAATAACTGACTTTTGAAGGGAACGGTCTAGTACATTTGCTAGTAACCATTTCTTCCCTTTTCCCTGTGTTTTGGCCTGATATTTCCTGAATCTAAATCTGTTTAGGCAGGAATGTCTGTTGTAGTATTCTTTGTTCAGTGTGTATGCAAGAAACAAAGGCACAGCTGTACTTTGTAACTAAGTAGCAGACCACATCCTCTCATCATGTCTGCCCTCTTGCCCAAGAGCAATGAAAGCTTCTTCACTAATGGAACAATTCAGTGGAAGGTAATCAAGCCACTTTGGAAGGGCATGTATTATGTGCATTATGAGGAGTGAGGGGGGTGTTTCTAGTGTTTTCAGAAATAAAAATTAGACACATTGCCCTCATCTAATTTGGAAAGAGATTATCCAAAAGCAGTCAGTTTATGATTATGCTAAATGTAACATGCTAGCAGATTATTTTAAACCCCCTTTTCCCCCTTGACTGCCTACTTATTCTCTGTTTCACTGCTTATTACCTTCTTCATCAATATAGAGAGAGAAAGGTCATGATGTTATAGAAGTCAGCCCTTTTGTTTTATCTTTGTAGCTCTGCAAAAAATTTGGAAGAGGAATAAGCTGAAACACTTATGAGACTTAAGGATCGCCTGAGGATTTTTTACTAATTCTGTGATCTTTGCTCCCCAATCTGTACAGTTAATTTAGTTGGTTGTATAAACCTTTGCATATGATAAATGTGTCATTATTTCTCCATCGTTGGCTCAGTATAAGAAATGTTCCAACAAGCAACTTGGCAAATGAAAGTAATCAGTAAAAACCACTACAAAGGTCTTGTTCACCGAAACTATGATCTGTTCCATATTCTTCTATCATGTTCTAAGTCATTCACACCAACGTTCTCAAAGCACAATGTCTCTGGTAGGATTTGACATAAAAGAGAACTGCATTTGAATGGATGTAGGACTCTGTAATGCTGTAATTGCATAGAAAACTGCTGTATCTGTGGCCACTGATAAACAATCTGACATAAAGAAAGCTACCTGAGTTTTATGAACTCCAGAAATGCATCTATAATAGATTTTCAAACTGTTCAAGGAGAATTTTAACATTATATTGTTTGGGAGTAGCTAATGATCAATTAATGACTAATACAAGCAGTACAATTAACTAATGATTCATACAAATCGTACTATATTACACACTGTATAAAGTATAAATAGCCTGAAAGGATATTAATGTTAATTGAAGATATTTTGCACTTACATAGACATTTCATTGTTAGATGCCTCATCAATTGGGGTATAGTGTACAGAATATATTGATTGCCAATTACTGTCAATGATACTTATTCCACTGTACAAATATAAAGCATTCAAACTAATCCCTGCACAATTTCCTGATGCTCCATTCTCTGTTCCAATCAATATTTGCCTCTCTATATTGTAATACTTTGGAAACTGCCTCAAACCTGATCAAGAATATTGCCTGTAGGGGCGCCCGGGTGGCGCAGTCGTTTAAGCGTCCGACTTCAGCCAGGTCACGATCTCGCGGTCCGTGAGTTCGAGCCCCGCGTCGGGCTCTGGGCTGATGGCTCAGAGCCTGGAGCCTGTTTCCGATTCTGTGTCTCCCTCTCTCTCTGCCCCTCCCGCGTTCATGCTCTGTCTCTCTCTGTCCCAAAAATAAAAAAAAAAAAAAAAAAAAAAAAGAATATTGCCTGTAATTCACCTACCACCTAAAAAAAAAAAAAAACAAAAAACAAACAAACAAAAAAAAAACCCACCAAAATGTCATTTCCTTAATTTTGTAAGGCCACTGTGTTATCACTCATTTCAGAGTAATCATTGTTGCTTGTGGTATAATGGCTTCACCGTAAATGGCATGGAAAAAATAGTTGTTGTTGTTTTTTTTTTCTGTCTTCAGAGATCATCAGAAGTCAAAATTCACAATGGCTGGGGAGTTCCATGCTTAGCAACATGTGGAAGGGAGCCTGCTGTCCCATGCTTTTTCTAGTATGTTCTCATTCTGATCATTCTAGCTAAACATTAGATCAGAAAAACTTGAAAATATTAATGAACAGATTTACTTCATGTACTAGGTGAATGCCCAAAATCAGATTTTCATCCACTCACAATAATGATTTAATGTGTATTAATAACTGGTTGGCTTTATCAAGAATTAATGCTAATGAACCAGTAAGGAGTTTTGTGCAAATAAAAAAGCTAACATTCATATTGTGCAGTATAGAATACCACTGGTAATATTTCACTAATGAGAAAGAATAATAAAGACAACTAACATTAGTTGAATTCTAAGTCGTAGGCATTATTCTAAGTGGATTATCTCACTGAATCCTCAAACAACTCCATATTGTAGAAGTGAGATGTACTGAGGTTCAGTAGCATGTTCAAGGTCACAGCTGGTAAGGGGTAGATACTGGATATGAACCAAAACATTCTTACTCCAGATCCCTATTTTATTTTATTTTATTTTTTAATTTTTTTTCAACGTTTATTTATTTTTGGGACAGAGAGAGACAGAGCATGAACGGGGGAAGGGCAGAGAGAGAGAGAGACACAGAATCGGAAACAGGCTCCAGGCTCTGAGCCATCAGCCCAGAGCCCGACGCGGGGCTCGAACTCACGGACCGCGAGATCGTGACCTGGCTGAAGTCGGACGCTCAACCGACTGCGCCACCCAGGCGTCCCCAGATCCCCTATTTTAAACTAGTATGTTGTATAGCCTGTATACTGAATTATAAATCCCATCTCCACATAGCTATGCCTGAAACTGTTTTATATTAGCTGCTTAAGGACAAATTCTTATGCTGCTGTTAGACAGTTTTCTTTCCTTTTCTTCCACATTCACAAAGCACGGATGATATGCAACCACCTTCTGGATTTCCTAACTCCTTTCACACCTGGAGCACAATTCTTTATTTTATAACGTGAATTAGAAAATAGCTAACATACACAAGAGTGCATAGGATCATGGCACAAAATAATCACCTCACAGAGGCCAAATCAATATTGGGAATTAAGGTCAACTAATTCTGACTTGGTCAGAAACATAAAAAGGAAAATGGAGTCAGGGAGTTTACAGTCTTACTTTCTTTCCCTTTGAATGACTTGTTGCACCTCAACTTCATCTGAGGTATAACCTGTGCACACCCAGTCTATTCATCACTCTATGCCCACCACTAAACCTTTTTCACTCAAAGGCCAAGGACCTATAATATGCTTCTCCCTCAAAACCACCAAGCCATTCTTTGCCCCAAATTTCCAATCTGCTCAAGTGTTGTTTTCCCCATAAATCCTTTCAAAATTGATCACTGAACGACTATGGCCCAGCTATTCTTCATCCTGGGTATTGGAGTTCAATGGCTACTTTTCCCAAACCTAGCCAATTTGTTTAGAATTATAAAATTATTATATCCACCTACATATACACCCCTCAAACACACATATCCTCAAATTTATGTCTGTTACAAATACTCTCTTCATTAGATTTATTTACATATGGCCCAGTATCTTTCAAAAGCGTCTTCTAAATCAATAGCTACTAAACCGTATTACTACAATATGAGTGTGGGGATCTTCAAAAACCATTAGTATAAAGAGTTTCTCATAATAAAAATATTTGACGCCATTGATTGAGAAGAACATATACTAATTTATGAGTTAAATTTGTTCAATGTTTTAAAATACAGTAGTCCCCTCCCCTCTTTATCCATGAGGGATACATTTGAAAACACCCAGTAGATGCCTGAACCTGAAGATAGTATCTTACTCTTTATACTGCATTTGTTCCTAAACATACTTACATATGAGAAAGTTTAAATTAAAGGCATAAAGAGAGATTAATAACAATAACTGATAATAAAAAAGAACAAGTATAACAATATACTGCAATAAAAGGTATGTGAATGTGGTCTCTGTCTCTCCCTCTCTCTCCAAATACCTTCTTGTAGCCGTACAAATACACAGAACACTGATGGTTGCCAGAGGAAAGCAGGAGAGTTAGGGAATAGGCAAAATGGGTACAAGGGAGTGAGAGTTATAGGCTTCCAGTTACGGAATGAGTAAGTCATGTAAATAAAAGGCATAGCATAAGGAATATAGTCAACAATACTCTAATAGTGTTGTATGGTGACAGATGGTAGCTACAGTTGTGGTGAGCAAAGCATAATGTATAGAGTAAGTTGAGTCACTATGTTGTACACCTGAAACTTTGCATATGTGTCAAACTGTTATGTGTCAACTATACTCCGAAAAAATGTTTTAAATATCTTATTATACTATGTTCATCCTTCTTGTGATGATGTGAAATGATAAAATGTCTACATGAGTAAATGAAGTCAGGTGAACACCGTAGACCTGTGATATTTTCTTAGGCTGCTATTGACATTCCGACATTCATCATAAAAGAATCATCTGCCTCTAGATTGCAGATGCTGAAGGTAACTTGAAACTACAAAAGCAAAACCACGAATGGGGTTGGGAGGGACTACATACAGTCCTTCATATGTAATATTACTTATTCAAGAATTCCATCCTTTGACAAAAACTACGCTTCAAGCTTGCTTATGATCGCTCTTCAACCTCTTTGGAAACACGAGTCCATGGATCCCTGTAGTGTCAATCCATCAACAACACATTAGAATCCTTCTCTTTTCCTCACATTTCCAGCTTACCTTTCATGGCCCCTCATTGCAGAAAAATTCTTCAATATTCTGCACTCTCTTGCTCCACTGTCTTCATATCTCACTGGTGTGGCAATATCCCACCTCTGGATGGAACCAGCTACTTTCTTTCTCCATTCCCAACCTGAGTGGCTGAGCACTGCCTCATAATGTCCACCACCAGGGCTGACTACTATCACTGTGAACTAATAGTACCAACCTCAAACATGTGGTCACCTCTACCTGACATGCCTATGATATTTCTCAGACCCCCTCATTCTTAATCTCTAAAATGACTACCTAGGGACACCTGGCTGGCTCAGTCAGTTGAACATGTGACTCTTAATCTTGGGGTTATAAATTCGAGCCCCATGTTGACTGTACAAATTAGTTAAAAATAAAATCTTAAAAGAAATAAAAATTAAAACAATAAAATGACTACTCATAGTGCCTTCATTTTTCTCAAACCTCCAACTTTTCCACTCTCAATTCTTCTTCCTCCTTCCTTCAGGAGATGATGTGGAAGGATTTCTATTTCACAGAAGGAACAGAGACTGTCTCACTCAACATGTCAACTTACTTCTGTACCCTTCCCATTCACCTGTTAGAAAAAGAAACTACCCCTCTCCTCTTTCAGAATGAACTCTCTCCCTTGGCTTTTATTTATTATTCAAAAAAAATATTCCTTTAGGATTATGATAGCATTGAATTTTATCTCCTCTGACCTTCATAGGAAATTTATATAATAGATTATTTCATATCTTTCTTGTATTTTCAAATCTCATACATACACGTGCATATATAATCTGAATCCATCTTTCCCAGTGGACTTTAACCAAAGTCAAATTCCTGGTAATCAATTAATCGATCAATAACCTACCTTGGCCCTTCCATCTCAATTTACTTTTATTTTTGTTGTTGTTGTTTATTTATTTTTGACAGACACAGAGACAGAATGTGAGTGGCTTAGGGGCAGAGAGAGAGGGAGACACAGAAGCAGAAACAGGCTCCAGGCTCTGAGCTGTCAGTACAGAGCCTGATGCGGGGCTCGAACTCACCAGCTTTGAGATCGTGACCTGAGCCGAAGTCAGACACTCAACCGACTGAGCCACCCAGGCGCCCCCCTTCCATCTCAATTTAGATACCACCTCCATCCTCTTCTTCCGTAACATCTCACTCACTATTTACCAAAATAACTCTTGCTAAGGTCACTAATGGCTTTCAGTAACTAAACCCAAAGGATTTTGGAACCTAACCATATGTGATTTATCAGCAGTTTTGCCATGGCTGACCTCTCCTTCCTGGTTTTCAGGACAGAATTACATCTAGTTTTCTTACAACCTCTCTACTTCCCTGTATTCTTTCTCCTTCTTCAAAGTCATTAAATGGAATTTTTCTTCTCAATCTATGCTGTTAGAAATTTCATCCAATAGGACTTCAGTTATCAACCATAAACCAGTGACTCCCAAATTGACTTCTTCAGTCCATTCATTTATTCACTCATTCTGTAAGTATTTACTAAATGCCTAGAATATGCCAGTCACTTGGGATAAGAGGGTGAATGAACTCAAACTTTTCTGAGTTTAAGACCCATATATCCAACTGCCTATTATCTCCACTTGAATGTCTCAAAGGCATCTCATAGTAACATGTGTCAAACCATACACATTGTCTCCTCCTCAAGTCTAATCCTCTTCCCAAGTACTTATTGCCACCAGCTGCCTACCAGTTGCTCAAGTTAGAAACTTAGGACTCTTCTTCAGTTTTCCCTGACCCCTCACCCCCATTTTTAATCCATCCTCAAGCCCATTTCATTGTTACCTCCTAAATATCTTTTTTTTTCAATATATGAAATTTATTGTACCTAAATATATCTTGATTCCATCCACTTAACTATCTCCAACTTCACCTTCTTAATTCCATGTACCATGATCACTTAATTGCACTATAATCCCCCAGCTGGCTCCCTGGTTCTGCTTCTCCTTCCAATCTCTTTTATACAGTGCAGAAAAGAGTGAAATTTTAAAAACACAAATTTTATATAATGATCCATAACTCTACTTCACACACCACTATATTCAGCCCTCTTTCACTTCTTTAAACTCACCAGGCGTGGCTAAAATGAACAAAACAGAAGACTATAGATGCTGGAGAGGATGTAGAGAAACGGGAACCCTCTTGCACTGTTGGTGGCAATGCAAACTGGTGCAGCCACTCTGAAAAACAGTGTGGAGGTTCCTCAAAAAATTAAAAACAGACCTAACCTATGACCCAGCAGTAGCACTGCTGGGAATTTACCCAAGGGATACAGGAGTACTGATGCATAGGAGCACTTGTATCCCA
The DNA here is from genome assembly GCF_014898765.1 of Herpailurus yagouaroundi. Taxonomy (NCBI): domain Eukaryota; kingdom Metazoa; phylum Chordata; class Mammalia; order Carnivora; family Felidae; genus Herpailurus; species Herpailurus yagouaroundi. The sequence continues at coordinate 75,752,500 of NW_024412377.1, forward strand.
ATGTTTATAGCAGCACTCTCAACAATAGCCAAATTATGGAAAGAGCCTAAATGTCCATCAACTGACAAATGGATAAAGAAATTGTGGTTTATATACATAATGGAATACTACGTGGCAATGAGAAGGAATGAAATATGGCCCTTTGTAGCAACGTGGATGGAACTGGAGAGTGTTATGCTAAGTGAAATAAGTCATACAGAGAAGGACAGACTCCGTATGTTTTCACTCCAATGTGGATCCTGAGAAACTTAACGTGAAGGAGGGGAAGAAAAAAAAATAGAGAGGGAGGGAGCCAAAACATAAGAGACTCCTGAAAACTGACAACAAACTGAGGGTTTATGGGGGGTGGGAGTGAGGGGAAGGTCGCTGATGGGTATTGAGGAGGGCACCTTTTGGGATGAGCACTGGGTGTTGTATGGAAAACAATTTGACAATAAATTTCATAATAAAAAAAGTAATAAAAAAAATAAACTCACCGGGCTCCATCCTACTACAGGGACCTTGCAGTGGTATTCCTTGGCAAAGGAATGTTCTCCCAATCCTCCTCCCCTGGGTATCTGCTTAAATCTACCCACCTGTCCAATTTTAGTATACTTGTCAGCGCTTTAGTGAACTAAACCCCACATTATGCTAAGTCCCCTACTGTGTGCTCTCATGGTCACCTTCCTTCTTAGCACTTATCACAGTTGCAATTTTACATTTATTTGCATGTGATTTTTTTTTTTTAATTAACATATGTCTTCTTCAATAGACTATGCTTCCAATGATGACAGAGGTTATTTAAGTTTTATCATTAATTGTACAGCTCTGGTATAGTACCTATCATGTTAGTTTCTCAATAAAGACTTTACATAAATGAATGAATGAATGAAAAAAGGAATCATTCAAAATTCCAATACCCCACAATAAGCCGTTATATTTTTGTATATTTCTTGCTAATAATTTTAATGTAAACATATTTTGATATTTTTATAATTTGGGTAGATACTGTCTCTACAATTTTAATTTTCATCCTTATATAAAACTCTAAGAGTTTTCTGAAATTATAAGCTATTGCTCAAAAACTCCATTTTTTTTTCTTGTTTTTTATTTTGTTTTTTTTTTTTTAATTTACATCCAAATTAGTTAGAATATAATGCAACAATGATTTCAGGAGTACATTCCTTAGTGCCCCTTACCCATTTAGCCCATCCCCCCCACACACCCCCTCCAGTAACCCTCTGTTTGTTCTCCATATTTATGAGTCTCTCATGTTTTGTCCCCCTCCCTGTTTTTATATTATTTTTGTGTCCCTTCCCTTATGTTCATCTGTTTTGTCTAGTAAAGTCCTAATATAAGTGAATATGATATTTGTCTTTCTCTGACTAATTTCACTGAGCATAATACTCTCCAGTTCCATCCACATAGCTGCGAATGGTAAGATTTCATTCTTTTTAATTGCCGACTAATATTCCTATGTATATATGTACCACCTCTTCCTTATCCATTCATCCATCGATGGACATTCAGGACATTCGGGCTCTTTACATACTATTGTTGATAGTGCTGCTATAAACATTGGCGTGCATGTGTCCCTTCAAAACAGCACACCTGTACATCACTCATCATCAGGGAAATACCAATCAAAACCACAATGAGATACCACCTTACACCTTTTGGAATGGCTAACATTAACAACTCAGGTAACAACAGATGTTGGCGAGAATGTGGAGAAAGAGGATCTCTTTTGCATCGTTGGTGGGAATGCAAGCTGGTGAAACCACTCTGGAAAACAGTATGGAGGTTCCTCAAAAAAACTAAAAGTAGAACTACCCAAGGATCCAATAATTGCACTACTAGGTATTTATCCAAGGAAAACTCCATTTTTAGTGGCTGCACAATATTCCAACTTACGAGTCTCGTCTAATGTACTTAAACACTTTCCTATTATTAGATAGAATCTTTCCAATATTTTTACTGTTATAAATAATGCTACAGTGACCATATTTGTACATTTTATGCATCTAAATTTATGGCAACTTACAGGGGACAAATGCCTCAAATAGGATAAATTCCAGGGTTAAGACTTAAATTTTTTTTAATTTCATATAGGTTTTTATTTATCTATTTTGAGAGAGGGAGCAAGCAGGGTAGGGGCAGAGAGAGAAGGGAGAGAGAGAATCCCAAGCAGGCTCCACACTGTCAACACAGAACCTGGTAAGAGACTCGAACTCACCAACTGTGAGCAAGTTCTTTTCAAGGCACTCTTGAGAATACGCTTTCCCAGTTTGTGGTTTGGGTTTTGTTTTGTGTCTTTGGTTCTGCCTTACAAATCTCTAACACTATTGATGTAGTTCAATAGGGTTCTTCACTTTATGTTCTAGGAATAGTTATTTGATGCTTTTCAAAATGAACATCAACACATCCTCAAGACTCTGATAGTTGGATATGCTTAAAAGTTGTTCCAAATATTTCTTTGGATAAGTTAATCGAGGTCCAGTGCCCTGGGATAGGGTAAGAGATCAATTAAAGCATTAGGGGCCAGGGCTTGAAGAGGTTGAATTATCTGGCATGCTGTACATTCCCTCCCTGCTTTCAGCAATTATAGGATTTCCCTCTGGGAGGTTTCCACACAAGAGTCTCAATTAAAAGAGTCTATTAACAAAAACAAAGGCTTCTAGACAAGTGCTTTTTGCAAGAATATTCCATTCAAAACAACCAGAGCAATACTTTCAATCAATATGTTTATAATTATTTTTGATGCTCAATATACATGTCAGAATCATCCATTTTTCATTCTGAGAAGATTCAATTCTCAATCTACTATGTTAGCATACATCAAGCTAGTAAAAGAAATCTATGCACAGCCTGACCTACTTTTGATGTACTGAATTTTTTCTCAAAAAGAATTAAAAACTGTCATTAAAAATTCCGACAGAACTGCATTAACACAATGGATGTAAAAGCCTATTTCAACACAGTAGAGTGCGTTGTATTTTTCATGAGATTCTATAACTGATCATTTTTACGTGTATTTTGCTATTAGATACATTAATATAAATCCTCTCAGTTCTTAGAATATTTTTAAATTCATGGTCAATCCTCAGTTGCCTAGTCTAGAATAGAATTCTTTTTGTAAAGGAAAGAACAATCTTTATAAAAGGTAGGTTAATTTTGATACTATGAATATTCATATTTTTATCATACTATTATCATGTTTTTCATTTACATATGCTCAGAGATACTCTTGCCTCTACAGTAGAATTTTATTTTTATTACCTAATTTTTCTGCTTTGTCTAGTATAAAATGCAATCTAAGTTCTTAAAACTTTTTTCTAACATTTATAAGAACTCTATGACATATGCATATATGCTCATTTTACAGATGAGAATACTGAGGCTCATGAATTTAAATAACCTACTTAATTTAATCTAGTTCAAAGCCTAGAAAAGGGTAAAGGCAACATTCTAACCAAATTCTCTCTGACTCTACCCCTCTGGTCTTTCCACCACACCAAGTAATGAATCACCTAACTGTGATACATATAGTTGTGAGCATCAGAGATGATAGAATTGTTGGCCTGTTTTTGGCATCCACTGACACCTACTTATTATCATCGACATCAGTTTTATAGTGTCATCTGGCTAGGAGTATGCCTTTGCCAGAGAAACACCCTATTAACAAGTCTTTTTCAATCAAAGCGTATTCTTTCCCTTGCCTCTGCCTCTTCTTTCTTACCCTACACAATCTACTGAATGAATAAAATGCCATTCTGCATCTTTCCCTCCATATACGCAAGTTGAGGACAGTAGTAGTGCGGTAGAAAGAACACAGGCTTCTGACAGGTACATCTGCACTCCCAACACCACCACTTAACAGCTATAGATCTGTGGGCAGGTTACTTCTCGGAGATGACCTTTCCATCTGTAAAAGGAATAATGATGCTTATCTTATAGGGTTCACAGATTTAAAACAATGCACCCACCTAGTAGGTACTCAGTAAATAATTTCTCTCATTGGTATTATTATACCGTATCCTTCAGTTAAAACCAACTGCATACCCACCCCACCCCACCCCCAGTATTGTCTGTGCTTTGCCATGCCATTTGTCTGTAATTGTCTCCCTACCCCATTGTCATCCAATTTCTTCAACCTTAGTTCAAAATCACTTCCATCAAGCTTTCCCAGCTCCTACAAACCAGAAGAGAGCTCTCCTTCATCTGTACTGTTATAGCACTAGGAACTTGCTTTTTAGATCCACTGTGTCTTGTACCATAATATGTTTATTTTTGTCTACTCTCATTCAACTGTAAGAACTTTGTTGCCATGGTCAATGTCATAATCTTCTCTGTTTTCTCCATGACACCTAGCTCAGTACCTGGCACTCAATATATGGATGAATAAATCAAGTATATAAAGTTTTTATGAAATCTATATTGTTTAATAGCTTCAAAAATCTCTTACTTCAGAATGTGCAGCAACTCTTAAGCTAACAGTTTTAGAGATATGAATCATTTCTAAAGTAACCAAATAAAAAATTCGACTCCCTGACCCTTCCCCAGAATATTCCTATCCAGATGGATGTGAATAACCTGGAATACCCAGAACAGACTTAGGAGTCCAGAATTGTATTATAAAAATGTAGTCTCAAACAAAAAGAATAGGAAGATGAGCAATGCGGTGGTATGAAAAGAAGTAATGTGGGAAATCAGATAGAAAAATGAAGTGCATCTAATGGAGAATGAACATCCCTTGGTCAAGAAAAAGAAAACTCCATGGTGTATTTGTGAAAAAAAAAAAAATCAAACAATTTTATACCATTATTGATTCTTATATTAAGGTTCTCTGGAGAAAGAGAATCGGTAGGTGTAGGTGTGTATATATATATATATATATATATATATATATATATATATATAAAGAGATTAATTATAAGGAATTGGTTCACAGGATTATGGAGGCTGAGAAGTCCCACAGTCTGCAAGCTGGAGCCACAAGAGCCTTGGTATATTTCCAGTCCACAGTCTGAAGGCCTGAAACCAGCAGCAACAATGGTGGACCTCCCAATTTGTCTGAGAGATGAAATCCAACTTCCCAGCTCAATTAGCTAGGCAGAGAGAGAAAGAGAGAGAGAGAGAGAGAGAGAGAGAGAGAGAGAGAGAGAGTTCTCTCTTCTTTTCTTGCTATACAGGCCCTGAAGGTACTGGATGATGCCCACCCACACTGGGGAAGACAATCTGCTTTATTCAATCTACCGATTAAAATGCCGATCTAAACAGAAACATCCCCACAGGCACACCTAGAAATAAGATCTTACCAGTTCTCTGGGCAACCATTAGCCCAGTCAAAGTGACACATAAAATAAACCATCACAACTCTCAAGTTTAAGAGTATGTAATCTTGGGGGGCTTGGTGTCTCAGTCGGTTAAGCATCCGACTTCAACCTAGGTCATGATCTTGCCATTCCTGAGTTTGAGCCCTGCATCGGGTTCTGTGCTGACAGCTCAGAGCCTGGTGCCTGCTTCAGATTCTGTGTCTCCCCCTCTCTCTCTGCCCCTTCCACCGCTCACACTCTGTCTCTCAAAAAAATAAACATTAAGATATAATAATAAGGGGCACCTGGATGGCTCGGTCGGTTAAGCATCCAACTTCAGCTCAGGTCATGATCTCATGGTCCATGAGTTCAAGCCCCGCGTCGGGCTCTGTGCTGACAGCTCAGAGCCTGGAGCCTGTTTCGGATTCTGTGTCTCCCTCTCTCTCTGCCCCTCCCCTGTTCATGCTCTGTCTCAAAAATAAATAAACGCTAAAAAAATTTTAAAAAATATATAATAATAAAATAAATAAGAAGATATAATCTTGGCAAAAATAAGGAAATTCAGCAACTCACACCAGACTAGTTACTAACTCTTAAGCCTGTTGGTAAATGCAGCCACAGGTCTGCAGGTGAGTCAATGAAAAAGTCTCTAGACTAAAGCACAGAATAGGCACCGAAACCCAGCAGGTGCTCTGAGCACCAAGTTCTAGCAGGTTGGCCTGGAACTGCCTCCAGCTAGAGGAATGGCCTTTTTTTTTTTTTTTTTTTTAATTTTTTTTTCAACGTTTTTATTTATTTTTGGGACAGAGAGAGACAGAGCATGAACGGGGGAGGGGCAGAGAGAGAGGGAGACACAGAATCGGAAACAGGCTCCAGGCTCTGAGCCATCAGCCCAGAGCCCGACGCGGGGCTCGAACTCACGGGCCGCGAGATCGTGACCTGGCTGAAGTCGGACACTTAACCGACTGCGCCACCCAGGCGCCCCAGGAATGGCCTTTTTAACATTTGCTGAGTAGCTATAAACCTGAGGGGTTCTAACAGGAGCCCTGTTCCAAATTGTCTGCTACAGTCGCTTAATACCAGCCTGTCAACAAACCCTTTTTCTGATCAAAGCTTGCCTCCTTTTCCCTGGTAGGTGCGAATCCCTTAAAACTGCCTGAGTGTCAACTCTGGCTGTAAATGCTAAAAGGTTCAAAAACATTCAGTGCGGCAAGACCTCACCTTCACTTTCACCATATACAAATTATTTTAGGGCAAGAAAAACACCTTCAGGTATTCAACATAGACAGCTCTTGAAGCAATCTTTGAAAACAGACAGGCTTTCAATCTTTTGTTTTATTTAAGACTAAGTCTTACGTGGGAATCCCACTATTTATGCAAAAGACATCAGAGAGAGACTTGTCACATGTGCTCCTGAGAGGGAAACTTTCTCTCCCACTACTCCTCCCACTTCTCAAGAGGCACTCCTCAAGCTTGTTTCTTTAAACGCTTTACAAAGTAGGTGGAACAGAAAAGGATGGCAGTGTCGTTCCCCATGACAGCCACAGCATACAATGAAAACTCCTCTGCCACTCACTCAAGTGTATTCCATTGTGCTGAGGCAAATTCTGATCCTCCGCAATCTTGACCTCAAACCGCTAAGAAGACCATCCTAATTATGAACTTGCTAACAGCCGCCCACCAACACGAGTCACATAAGCAGCAACAGCAGGAAGCGTGAGGGTAGGATCACTTTGCGTGGGACACAGGGAGGAGGAGGCCAAGAGCACTGAATGTGGGGTCTGTGCTCTGAGACTTCCCAGAACCCAGGGGAGGGAGGGGTGATGGGAGGAACCTCCTTTCCCCCAGAAGCTGGAACAATGTGGAGACAAAGCTACAGGTGGGAACCCCAGACAAAAATAGGCCAGAAGACGCACCATGCACTTGCCTCTGCCTGCAGTGTCCTTCCCTGCCCTTCCCCTTATGGGAATTCTACCCACCCCTAAGCGCCACTTAAATACCTGCTTCTCCAGGAAGCCTTTCCCAATCTTCCTCTTCTGCTCTCCCCTCCCCCCTCTCCTCCACTGGTACATTCATCTTGACTTCCTCTAGGATGTTAACCTCTACTGCACTTACTCTGCTTTCTCATTGTTGAAGTGTATCCTGTTTATTGTGTTTGAATGTTTTTGTGTTTGTCTCCCACATAAACTGTGGACAACATGATGGTGGAGACCAAACTTGGTTCATCCCTGTATACCCCCAACATTAGGCACAGGGCCTTGTTCACAGCAGTAGACAGGACCTTTGCACATACTGTTTTATTTACCTTGGAAACACTCCAGGGTGAATATAGCCCTCCATATATGTTTTTATTATATAGATTATATTATAATAATATAATATTTATATTTTATTATCTATATTATATTATATTATAATATTTATATTTTATTATATATTATATTATAATATTTATATTTTATTATATATATTATATATTATTTATTATATTTATTTAACAATTTGTTAAATTTAATATGTTAATAATTTTAATTTTAATATATTAAATATTAAATGATTAATAATAATTAAATTAAATAAATATATTGGATAATATATTAATAATATATTAATAGGGGCGCCTGGGTGGCGCAGTCGGTTGAGCGTCCGACTTCAGCCAGGTCACTATCTCGCGGTCCGTGAGTTCGAGCCCCGCGTCACGCTCTGGGCTGATGGCTCAGAGCCTGGAGCCTGTTTCCGATTCTGTGTCTCCCTCTCTCTCTGCCCCTCGCCCGTTCATGCTCTGTCTCTCTCTGTCCCAAAAATAAATAAACGTTGGAAAAAAAAAATTTTTTTTAAATAATATATTAATAATTTTAATTTTAATATATTAATATTGATGATTTACTATTAAATTTATTTTATAATTTATTTATTAAATATATTTATATTATTATATATAATATATATTATATATATAATTTTACATATATATATTTTCCATTCCATGTCACTTATCCCAAAGCCTGTTTTTTCTGTGGGATTGCTTTCTTAAACTTTTTATCATAGAATATTTCAAACATATACAGAAGCAGAGAGAATAGTACATGATTCCCATATACCCATCAACTAGCTTCATCAACTACCTATCAAATTTTACTTCAGCTACACTCCCACCTTCCTCCACAAACCCAGACAACTTTGAAGAAAATATTCCAGACATCACATTATGAGTCTATATTTACAGCACATATCTTTAATACACAAGCACTAAACCACTTGATTTCTTACTTCACCTATTTGTGGGATTATTTATCTTAATGCTTGTTTGTTATCCTTCCCTCAGATTACAAACTCCATGTGTCAGAGACCTAGTCTGTTTTATCCTAATTATAGTTTGGTACATAGGTGCTCAATAAATTAAATGTAAACAAGCAAGGAAGAAATTTTAAACGTGAATACAGAAAACCATTTGGAACCTGGGGGCCAGACAGAATCCATTGCCCTTCTTTTGTTAACAATACCCAGGATTTTGGGGTGCATTGGTGGTTCAGTCGGTTAAGAGTCTGACTCTGGCTCAGGTCATGATCTCATGGTTTGTCAGTTTGAGCCCCGGTATATAGGCTCTGTGTTGACAGCTCAGAGCCTGGAACCTGCTTTGGATTTGGAGTCTCTATCTGTCTCTCTCTTTCTGCCCCTGGCCTGCTCTCATTCTGTCTCTTTCTCTTTGAAAAATAAACATTAAACACACACACACACACACACACACACACACACACAATACCCAAAATTTCCTGCAACTCTCAGTCCCTGTGATTAAGTATCGGCTCTACCCACTGGCTCCAGGGTTATGGCACACAGCTCAGAGACAAAGCAGAGTAGTGCAACGTCCCAGCCAATGATATTGGTTAAGTGATGAGCATCGGACCCGATCACTGACAATAGGAGGCTGGAAACTTGGTGGGCAGCCACGAGAGAGACAAGAACTCTCTCCTACCAGAGGTAAACCTGGAGAATGAGAAGCTGGTATCACTGCCAGGACAGAGTGTATTTGAAAATGGCTCTGACACAGAGGATGTAGAACCAAGGGACAGAGAGAAATCAGGGCTTTGGAGAAAGCATTTAGTCAAACCTTCTGAGAGTCAAACCTCCCTGGGGATTTTTTAAGTTAGGTTATTCAATGATAGGCTCAAACAGGCTTGAGTTGTGGTTTCCAAGACTTTTCAGCTGAAAGTTCCTGTCTGATTACAAGGGGAGAGGGAAAAGAAAGTCAAGAGAAAACCACTTGAAGGATAAATAAACTGTATTCTTTTCCCTGAAGGACTTAGCCTAGTGCTCACAGATGCCGAGTTTTACGGCAGATCAAGCCTCTAGCCCTTGAATCCCTCACTTATATGATGAGGGGAACTAAGTGGCCTCTAAATCCCCTTTGAGAAATTGGGTGAGTTTCATGGGGAAAACCTGGGAAAGTGCACGGTGAGATCTGGACTTCCTTGCTGGAAATCCATCTGCTCACTGGCATATCTCCTTTCTTGGTTTAATTCGTTTTAAAGCATTTCATATCTTCTAGGAAAAAGATAATGGCTTCCAAAATAAGAAAGACCCCTGCTTGGCAGGTCTCTGTTGGGCAGCACATACTCTGTAGGACAAATTAGTCTTCCCTCACTCATTGTGGCCCAAAACTTTAATATAATATCCACATTATGAAAACACATTCAGATATTAGGCATGATCAACAGGGAGCCAGAGATAAGCTTTAAAATTTTTCCCTAGCACAGACTTTGCTTTCTGCAAAAAACAGGCTCACCTCAGCTGCTACGGAGATCACTTGCTTTCTCTTAAACACACGTCTTCATTTCAAGCTCGTCTTTTTGAAACAGTATGAAAATGTTCACCTGGTTGAGAGACAAGTCTCAGAATAATACTCAAAGGGAAAAAAAATTCACCTAGGCGTGCCTGGGTGGCTCAGCCAGTTAAGTGTCTGACTCTTTATTTCAGGTCAGGTCATGATCTCCCAGTTCATTAGATCGAGCCCCACATTGGGCTCTGTGCATAGTGCCTGCTTGCTTTCTCTCTCTCTCTCAAAATAAATAAACTTAAAAAAAATTTTTTTCTATTTAGGAATCTCTTGGCTTTAAAGTCTGATGTAGTTCTTAAATTCTGTCAGGAAAAAATACATTTATGGAATTGCAACTAGGAATCCCCTTTTAGGGAAGGAGGTCGGAATCAACTGTGGTAGGAAAAGAAAATGGTCTCAAGAAACATGGAAATAGGTCCTCTGGCTGTAGCCCTCCCATTTGCTACCTACTCTCCCACTAGGTCAGAAGAAAAGAAGTTGAGCAGTTAAAGAGCCTACTTCGCCTTTGTATTCTCTTCCACTTCCCGGAGGATGCAGGGGCAGGAAAGATTGCTCCTTTGGAAGACCCTTTCTCTGATCTTGCTGAAATCTGTATTTATCCAAATTTCTGGTTGTAGAGATTCAAAAAAACCTTCTACGGAGCAGGTTGACAATACAGATATCGAAACCTTAAAAGCAGACAGATCCTTTGTGTCACCCAAGATGGCTCCTAATGCTCCCTGACTCCTGGAACCCACCCCTGGGTGTAGTTTCTTCCCACAGTGAATCATGGCTGCCAGACCGCAATAACACCCTCCTGCTGCTGTAACAAGTTACCACACATCTAGCTACTTTAAACCATGTGAATTTAGTACCTTCAAGTTCTGGAAGCGAGAAGTTCAAAAGTGGCCACAACGCGCTCACGTCAAGGTGTCAACAGGGTGTGTTTTCTGTGGAATCTCTCAGTGAGAATCTGTTTCCTTGCCTTTTCCAGCTTCCTTGGCTCGTGGATTCCTTCCAGCCAGCAATCACACCGCTCTGACACCGATGTCTGCAATCAGATTTCCCTCTCTGCCTCTAATTCTCCTGCCTATTTTACTTATAAGAACCCTTTGATTATATTAGATCCACCTGGATAATCCAGGCTACTCTACCCATCTCAAAATCCTAACTTAACAACACCTGTAAATTCCCTTTGCCAAAGAAGATAACATATTTACAAGTTCCATTGTTTTAGGATATCTTTGAGGGATTATTATTCCGTTTACCACAGTAATCAATAAAAATGGCAGAAGCAACAGCGTGTGATTTCCTTTGCGAGCTCATAAAAGCCAATGCAACTCCTGCCTTACTTTCTGGAATGTTTTCTTCTGGAGAAATCAGCTGTCATTTGTGAGGACACTCAAGCAGCCCTGTGGAGAGGCCCATGTGGAGAAGGATGCCAACTGAAAGAAGCAAAATCCCTTTCTGTGGCAATGTGCTTGTCTACCTCGCCTGCCCTTGCCCTCAGTGTGCTGGCTTCTGGCTTTCTCAGCTCTCAACTTAAGTGTGGCTTCCTGAGTAAAACGTTACTTGTCCATTTCTCCTCTTCTTCCCATACTAGCCCCAATTGGATCAGGTCCCCTCATTGGATGCTTTCATACTCTCTATAACTATTTTCCCCACTATCACCATCATTTCGTTATTTCATTAATACCTTTCTCCCACACAGGACTGCTAATTTCAAAGTGTTTAAAAATACATATACAAATATATCACTTGTATTAGTTTGGTAGGACTACCATAACAAAGTACCAGAGACTGGGTAGCTTAGCCAACAAAAATTTATTTCTCACAATCTTGAGGCTAGGAGTCCAATATCAAGGTGTTGGCAGTTTTGATATTTTCTGAGGTCTCTTTCCTTGGCTTGCAGATGGCCAATTTCTCATTGTGTCCTCACATGGTTGTGTCTGATCTATTCGTCCCTCTGTCTTAATTTTCTCTTCTTACAAGGACACCAGTTCTATTGGCTTAGGGCTATTATGGACAGAATATGCCCCCCCTCCCTGCCCTGTTCATATCCTGAAGCCCTAACCCCCAGTGAGCTGGTGTTTGGAGGCAGGGTCTATGGAAGCTAATTAGCTTTAGATAGGTAGGGCCCTCATAATGGGATTAATGTCCTTGTAAGAAGAAGAGGCCAGAGCTCTCTCTCCCTATCTGCTTTTTCTCTTTCTCTCTGTCTCCTTCCTCTCCCCCCACCCTCATGGCTATGTAGGGATAAAGTGAGAGGCTTGCTGCAAGCCAGGAACAGAGCTCTAATCAGGAACCAAATCTGTTAGCACCCTGATCTTGGACTTAGCCTCTGGAACTGTGAGAAATAAATGTCTCTTATTTAAACTACCCAGTCTACGGTGCTTTGTTATAGCAGCCCAAAATGACTAAAACAAGGACCACCCTGATGTGGATATCATGTTCTCATCTCTGTGGTATTCTTTCCAAAACCCACAACCCTATCCTAACCTTGAAAAAAAAAGAAAGAAAGGAAGGAAGATAGAAAGAAAATCAGACAAATCCAGGTTTGAGATAGTCTATAGCATATGTGTCCAATACTGCTCAAGACCATCAAGGTCTTGGTGGGAGTGGGGGGTAGGGGAGGAAAAACTGAGAAACTGTCAAAAACCAGCAGAACCGAGGGAAGGGAGGTGACAAATGCATCATGGTGCCCGGTACTGGATCCTAGAACCGAAAGAGGACATTAACAGAAAAACTGGTGAAGTCCAAATGAAGTCTGGGGCTTAATTTAAAAAGTTCCAAAAAAAAAAAAAAAAAGACTATCAAGAATAGCAAACTTTAGGGGCGCGCCTAGGTGGCTCAGCCAGTTGGGCAGCTGACTTCAGCTCAGGTCATGATCTTGCAGTCTTTGAGTTCGAGCCCTGTGTCCTGCTCCTTGCTGACAGCTTGGAGCCTGGAGCCTGCTTCAAATTCTGTGTCTCCCTCTCTCTCTGCCCCTTCCCCATTCGCACTCTGTCTCTGTCTTTCAAAAATGAATAAATGTTAAAAAAAATTTTTTTAAAAGAATAGAAAGCTTTATTCTGATATCTAACTTGGGTAAAAAAAACCTCACAATTCCATAGAAGCAAGGTAATTTATATTCTCAATACAGGAATGGGAAAAGGTACAATAACCTCATTAAAACCACAGAGAAAGTCTCTATTCAAAGTAACTTGTTAGAAAATTCCACTCTCATTCTGTGTACAGTAAAATCCTCTTGATAATCTTGTATAACATATATTAGAAGAATACTGCCTTCCTTTCTATTCTCCCTTACACATGCCACAGCCAGAATGCCAAGTCAGCTTGAAACTATATTAAGAGAGTATATTATTTAGTTTAAAAAGGTGGGGGGGGGGGGCTTCAAGTAGAATAAACTGAGATCTAAAACCATTCACATAATATATCCAATGCTAATATGCAACTTTAATCCCTTTAAGGAAGATTGTTAAGGGGTACAAAACTTCCAGGAGAAAAAAAAAAAGGAGTAAATGATTTAACAAAAAGAAAAAGACATGTATAATCATATCAGAGGGCCATTCTTATAAATTTAAACTAATAAGCAGAATAATACTCTCATTTCAGTGGTACTGTAGAAAGCCACCCAATTTAGAAATTTTTTGAGGACTCTTTCAGGGAGGGGGATACTTTTTAAAAATGTGAGTACATTATCTTTTGCTCAGATAATCTTTTATGTTATCCAAGCTGCTGCTTTCCTTTTCTGGCCTCTTCTCTCTCCTAATTCCTTAAATCCATCTTTCCCCTCTGTCTAAAATCAGAGAGCATAATTAGAGGGCATGTGGCTCCACCTTTTATGGAAATAGCTCTGCTCCTTATTTGCATGTGTTTGGACCCATTACCAGCTGTCTGTAAAAGCAGGAGGGTGACCATTCCTCCTTATTATCCAGGCAGATTCTGTTCAAAGCCAAAGATTAGAACAGTGCAAATGGTAGAAAATAGCTTTTTTTTTTCCCTTTGAAAAATACAAGAGCAGTTTAAAGTGAATAGAAATTAGTGGATCAGTGAACTGGAAGGAAACGTTATTGCCTCTGAAATAGCCTTGCTCCCGCTCAACTTTGCATAACAATATTCAGTTTGCTATTATGTAGCACGACTTCCAGCCTGCTGCCCAGCCCATATCAGGAAAGTTTGCCTCTCTACCATTGGCTCAATGGGAATGAGATGCACAATGCAACCAAACACAGTTAAACCTTTGAGAGAGGACTGCTTTTTTTAATCTAAGCAATTATTTCTGCCATTAACAGGTGTAAAATGTCTCCTAACAAGAAAGTGCAGAACAGCAAATGTGCTTTTGAAATATGCAGCACAAGTTGCATATAAATAAGACATTCTAGGAGTCTGTCTGCCTCAATTTTATAAAGCAGATGTCTGCTGTCCTAAGCAAATAGTTCAAGTTGTTTCCAAAATATGGAGGCAAAAAGCAATAGAGGTACCATTTACACACTCATTAGTAAGAGAGGAAATGCATCTGCTTTGGAAAATTGCTGCTCACTAAAAAGCAAGTTTCCCTAGCAACGGCTACATCACACAACTCTTAGCCCACTTCTAAGCTTCAAGAGAAATTATAGGAAAATATATAAAAAGATTTTTATCGAATATTTTTTATCTTTGCCATGGGAACGTTTTCCCTCAACTAAGATATGCCTAGGGAAATTAAGACTTGCCATACACCAGGAAAAAAAACATTTTTTTAAAGGATGTATCCAGAATTACCCATCCTTTGCTAAGGGCAAAAAGATGGAAAGCCATTCTGTACCATGAGATGAGAGGGAAGCAGGGGGGAGAGAGAGAGAGAGAGAGAGAGAGAGAGAGAGAGAGGAGAGGTGTGAACAGGGAAGTAGGTAGGGAGGGGATTCCCTGTCTCTGGCATCAACTCAGCAGGGGATATAGTTGGTTTGGTAACCCTGACTCCATTCCTTTCTTTGTGGCTCTTCTTGTTTCCATCCTTAACTGAATAATTGTTCCAAATCAAAGAATTTCTAATTGGATAATAACAGAATCAACAGATAGATGCTCTAAATCCCATAATTCTGTCTGTAGTTACTTAACCTCATTTCCCACTCCCAGCTGCCAGTGGTGATATTAAGGGAGAAGTTGGGCATTTCTTTGGTCATCCCTCTGTCTAAAAAGCTTTCATTATTCAAAAAGGCACTTAGAATTCTCTCAAAGTTCATCCAAATCCAGTAGAGGATATCTCGATTTTTCCAGGAAAAAAAAAAAAACAGAAAACTATAAAATATGTCTTTTTGCCATGAGAACTGAAATAATGTCTAAAAATAAAGTGGAACATCTGAATTTTCCGGCATTTCTGGATTGTTCTGATATGTATGTGTTGTTTTAAATGAAATGCTGCTTGGGAACATAGCACATTTCCTCTCAGTGAATTGTTACCTTATAATATCATATTTGAATGTATTTCAATTGCTGATTCTGGTTTTAATGACATAAATAACAGCTTGTTTTCAATGTTTTTTAAATGCACCAGACAGCATTTAATAGCCTATCTCCTCCTAACGATGGATCTGCTTTGGATCCTACAATCCTATGTCTGAGAGAGCAAGCATGAGGGAGCCAAAATAGTAGGAGCAGTTTTCAACCCACCAATTTCATGGTATTCTGCGATGGGGGTGGGGTGGGGGGAGGAACAAAGAAATCATACAGTTTTACATTCAAATGCACCATCCTGCAAAAACCATGATGATAACACAAAGGAAGAAAGGAGCTGAGATCAAGTCTGTACCTGTTTTGTGCTAGGCACTGTATCCACATTCTTCCTTTGGTCTTCACGTTTTTCAGATGAAGGTTTTGAAGCTCAGAGATAAAGTAATTTGAACAGGATCACAGAGGACTAGTGATAGACCTGAGATTCAAACCCAAGTCTGTCTAAAGCCACAGCTTATGTTCTTTCTGTACATGTCTCTTTGCCCCTCTGGTAGCAGGGGTTATTTTTGTTCCCCAATTTTGTACCCTGACTTCTCCTTGGCGGGCTCACAAACTTGAGCCTTTGTTCTTTCCAGACAGAACAGTTTCAATTACAAACGTGCATTAATTGCCAAATTTAAAGCCAGAGATTTCATGTAAAATCCTGACATGGGCTTCTCCTTAAAAATAAAAGCATTGGGGCGCCTGGGTGGCGCAGTCGGTTAAGCGTCCGACTTCAGCCAGGTCACGATCTCGCGGTCCGTGAGTTTGAGCCCCGCGTCAGGCTCTGGGCTGATGGCTCAGAGCCTGGAGCCTGTTTCCGATTCTGTGTCTCCCTCTCTCTCTGCCCCTCCCCCGTTCATGCTCTGTCTCTGTCTGTCCCATAAATAAATAAAAAAAAACGTTGAAAAAAATTTAAAAAAAATAAAAAATAAAAGCATTAAAAAAGATGCGATAGCACCAGGATATCCTCATAGCAACTGACACCTGAGGGATGGCTGTGCTCTTTCTTCAGGTGTCCCCAGCCTGTCACACACACACAAGTTAACTGCCTGACTCTGATGGACAGGCATCTGAGTTTGCCATTTCTGGATTCATTATATCAAAAGAAGTCACCTCATATTCTGAACATCGTCTGCAAGCAGTGTCACTGCCTTCCAACTTGGGAACGGGTACAGGGGGGTGGCTAGAAGCTGCAAAACAGAATGAAGGAAAGAAATAAGACTGAAGAGCAAGATGGAACCTGTTGTGGTGTCTTGGTGGCTCAGTTGACAGGGTGACTGACTCTTGATTTCAGCTCAGGTCATGATCCCAGGGTCGTGGGATCAAGCCCTGCATTGAGCTCCATGCGGAACGTGGAGCCCACTTGAGATTCTCTCTCTCTCCCTCTGCCCCTCCCCTGCTCGTGCTCACTCTCTCTCTCCCTCTGCCCCTCCCCTGCTCGTGCTCACTCTCTCTAAAATAAAATTAAAATTTAAAAAAAAAAAAAAGATGGAACCTGTGGATTTATTTTGACTTGTTCATGTTCTAACCAGGAAAGATAATGAGCAAAGATGTTTTGAAAATTAGTCATAAAAATAAAAAAATAAATAACCTGTCCTCAGCTGAATAATGATCTTCCATGAATATCAGCTAAGAAGATTAAAAGAGCAGGGGTCAAAGAATCTAAAAACTAGAATTCTCATTTTCACTCATTTTACTAATTCACCTTGTGATCTGTAAGCAGCACTAAGCCCCGGTAGGTTTCAGGGGCTATATCTGTAAATGGAAGGAACTGGATTTTTGCATGGACAGCAGCCATGCAGGCATGAATAAAGGAAGACGGTCGTGGGGGACTGGGTCCACACAGGGGACGCTGCTGCCCCACTGCAGGCCACGGTTGCTTTCAGGAATCTGGGCTGAGGATGGCCCAAATGTCCCCCTTGTGCCAGAATAGCCAGAGACGTGTGAATCTGTGTGCATGTTTTAATTTGAAATGGCTGACTTTTAAAAATATTATCAAGTGGTTCAAAATTTTTTAAACACCACCTAAGCCACCTGCGGGCAGTGAAAGAAAATGTCTCCAGACTGCACTGGCCCACAGGCCCTCCATTTTCTGCCTCTGGACGAAACACTATTTAGCATCAGAATTCTGTGATTTTAAGTACTGAGTAGATATAATCATCATTGGGAAGAAAAGAGAGGTGTAGGTGGGTCTGTTTTCAGTGCAAGACCTCAAAAAGATGAAATGTGTGGCATTCCTTAAGTGGCCCGTTTTGCCATCCTCCTCTAATCTTGCATTTCACGAGCACAAAGCGAGAGATGTGGGCAGATGGGCTGTGAGCATCACTCCCGGAGTCTGATGAGGAGATGCGGCTGGAGAGGAGGAGGAGCAGAAGGTACAGATGCCCTCTACGGAAGCATGAGAATTGCACCCATTCCCGGGAAAGCCACAAAGGAAGTACATAAGAACATTTTGAAAGCATATACTATGTGCTTGGTACTTTACATATCCCATTTAGTCTCTAGATCTTTAAGGTAGACGCTGATGTTACCCATCATCATAGCAACAAAAACGTACTGGCATTTTTCATGAACCCGGCAAAGTGGGAAGTGATTTAACTTATGTCTTCCGTTACCAGCCCTGTGACAGGGATTCTTCTGTGGCCAACATATAGATAGGAAGAGTAAGACTTCAAGGCACATTCCACAATATGGCTGCAAATCCACAGCTAACTAGTTAGCGATGTGATTCAAACTAAGGTTCTCTGTCTACACTGCACTTGGTCTGCACTCTTTCTGCTTCTCTGAGAAGGCAGGGGACTGATCAAAATCCCATTACCAGCAAGCAGTAGGATCAAGATTCCAACGCAACTCTGGGTGTTCTCTGGCTGCTTGCCGTACCGTCTGTCCCCCCAGTAGCACCAGGCCAGACACAAGTGCCCAGGGTACAATGCACTTGAAAACTGTCCCCTCTAAACTCCTCTTGAATTCACACGCTTCCCCCTTTCGCTTTCATTTCTGGGATAAGATTGAGAATCCCTGCCTCCCCTAGAGAGGGAAAGCAACTTTGGACTAAGATAATTAGACAACAGTCAATAGTCATTGTTTCTCCTTCTCCAATAAAGCAAAAATATTAGCATGTGGATGACACAGTACTTAATTAAAACACACACACACACACACACACACACACACACACACACACACGAAAATATAGAGCATCCGAAAAAGAATGCTAACACATTGAATATATTTCTATTCAGTTTGCCACTTGCTTCCCATGTGAGAAAAATATTATAGACATTATTTCCAAATACAAAAAAAAAAAGCACAAACAGGCTAAGTATAGAAACTGTTTTGAGGTAGACAGAGCCACACCAACACTGACCCTAATAAGCACGTACTATGTGCACTGTCCTGAGCACTTTACATGTCTTCTTTCACGATATCCTCATCTAACTCAACTTTTCAGATTTGATCATTGAGATACAAAAAGGCTAAGGGTTGTGCCCTGTGTAACGCAGAAGTGGTGGAGCCAGATTTCAACCCCAGGCACATGTTCTCGGTGCCTCAACACCCTCTCACAGCTGTTCAAGTGACAGAAATCATGATCTTATTTGGCCACATATATTAAGAATTGTAGGATTTGAAGATTTCTCTTTTCTTTGGTTCTTCCCATTCTCTAAAAGTACATGATTCACTTAGATTATGATTCAAACAGATAATCTTAGTATTTAAACTATACCTATAGACAAACTGAGGGTTTATGGGGGGGTGGGGGGGTGATGGGTATTGAGGAGCGCACCTGTTGGGATGAGCACTGGGTGTTGTATGGAAACCAATTTGACAATAAATTTCATAATAAAAAATAAATAAACTATACCTATAGAAATCTTTTTAATGCACATGTTAATTCCTCCAGATCAGTAAGGCCCTGTTGAACACAAATACTGAAAATCACAGACTCCTTAGACATGGGGGCGCTAAGAATTGCACATTTAATAAAGTGTTAACTAAATGAATATACGCACAAACCGAGAGAGGTACTTAAACGAAGCATAGGCACACAGTGTCTGCTTAATAACTGTCTGATGAATGAATGAAGGCTATGTCTCTTAAAATTTATTTATTGAGTCAACAAGTATTTATTTGGTGCCAACTCTGTGTCAGGCACTGTTCTAGGCATGGACAAACAATAGTGAGCAAAACGGACAAAATCTCTGCCTTCGTGGAGTTTACACTCCGATGGAAGGAAACCAAAAATAAACAGGATAAGAAAGATATTTAGTATCTTAGTCATAAAAGCTAAGAGAAAAAAATAAAGCAAAAAAAAAAAGTGTATTGAGACAGACGTGGTTTTGCAACTTTAGATAGGGTGTAGGGGAAAAGGGATCCCTTACTAAAAAGAGTCAATGCTTTTTTCAAATAGTGACCTGGGTAAAGATTTTTAAACTTGCTTTGAAACATTTCAAACTTTAGTACCCTTTTATGCGTAGTGAATTTGGTCAAATATATTCAGTGAATATCGTTGGGTATGAGAGATGTGGTTTCATAGACTCAGAAGAAATTGTAGAAAGTCACAAAGCATGATAGAGAGGATATATTTTACAAATCACTAAAGAGCAGGTCTGATTATTATTGCTATTTATATTGATATCTGATAATTCAAAACTGGATGTATTTCCAAATGAAACCTAAATAAGTCAATCCCATCTGGAGCCTTCTTGAAAATAATCCACTCTTGCAGATTCCTGATGTCCTTGTGTGCCCCCTATGCTGCCTGAGTGGCCTTTGAGGTGGAGACTGTATGACATGGTCTGTCACCCACACACAGCCCTCCAGGGTGTCAGCAAAGCAAATCACGATGCAAAGCACTTATGGCCACCAAGCAGATAAAGCAGTTTTGACTTTTTTCTCTCTCTCTAAAACATGAAGGCTCACTGATGAAAACCCATTCAGTATCGAAGTAAAATAATTTCACAATATCAGGGCCTTAAAAGTGGATACTATGGAATGGGGGTTAAAATTCAGATTATCACTCAAGACACAACCATCTGTAGCTAATTCGATAATGAATAATAAGGAAAAGTCCTTTTCATCTTCTTGAGGTTCACTAGCCTTATCAGCACTTACTAGGGTGAAATTATATTGGGCTTGACAAAAATGTGTAAAGGGTTTTATTTTTTTCCATTTTTATTATCATTTTATTTGTCCACAAAGAAACTTTTATCAAGCTTTCACTCTGAACTTGTCTCCATTTGTCCATTGTTTCCTACAATAGGTGTCCATTTTTAAAAATTATTTTTAACGTTTATTTATTTTTGAGACAGAGACAGAGCATAGGTAGGGTAAGGGCAGAGAGAGGAGACACAGAATCCGAAGCAGATTCCAGGCCCCAGGTTGTCAGCACAGAGCCCAGTGCAGGGCTCAAACCCACGGACTGAGAGATCATCACCTGAGCCAAAGGTGGATGCTTAATCAAGATCATGACCTGAGCCCAAGTCAGATGCTCAAGAGACTGAGCCACCCAGGCGTCCCTATAATACATGTCCATTTTAAAAATAGATAAATGTTTGAAATTATTTTGTTTTTGGAAACCTACTAAGCATTAGTCAAATGTCAGTTTCTTTGATTTTTACATTCACTTTCACACACAAGATATGTCTGATTCCAATATCAGAACCTAGATATTTAAAAATACATCCCCAACCTACTTATCTGACCATTAAGCCTTCTAAATCTATTTGAGTCTGTAACATATATTTACTATGTAGTAAATCTAAAAAGCTCTCAATTATAATTAGGCACACAGAGAACTACCCAAAGGCATTAGAAGTGAGACCACTCACCCTGTCAGCTCCATTCATGTTTCACTCCAGCCTAATAGCTAAATGTCACTGTTCCATGCCAAACAAACCAAGGTCTTTCCTGGCATCAATGTGCCTACTTTGGAATGAGCAATATTTTAGCATCATCAGAATTAACCATCCACTAAATTCAATTTAATATGGTGGCATCATCCTCAGTGTTTCACCTTCATGCACAATTTATTATAATTTCATACGAAAAGCTAAAAGCTCAGAAATACATATGCTATCATATTCCTGAAAAGAAAACCCTTTTCTTGAGCAGTTTTAGGCACTGGGTAGCAACTCAGACTGTAATTGGGTGTCTGCTCAGATCATCTGACAGAATTCACACTGAAAAAGAGATTAAAAACAAAATGTCAGGGTTTACCGATTGTGAGAAATCCCCGAATTCTCCTTCAGCCCTTCAGCACTGACAAGATGAGAAGCCTCAAACAAGGACTCCCAGGGCCTTTCTGAAAGCAGACATAGTCCCTGGCTCTCCTCAGGCACTCCCTGCTTACACCACAGAGCGAGGAGACACAGAACCGCTTTATGTGATTTCAAAGGGAGACTGGAAATGCACTTAATCTGCATGTATGTCTTTTCTTAACTTTTATTTTTTATTACTTTCTTCTGGCTTGCAAGAAAGAAAAACAGCAGGCACATAAAAACTGAGAAAGAAAAGAAGCAAACTGTAAGTAGGGACTGTCAAGTAAAATCTAATATTAGAAACATTAACAAGGGTGTAACATCATTTTGTTGGCCTCTTGGTAAAATGGTGCATCTGAGGTTATTTTAAATTCAGGATAAAGGCTATCTTGAGACTTCATGGGAAGGTCCTAGTTAGATGTAGGTGATACAGATACAAAGCTCCACGGTTAAAAAAAACAAGAACTTTAAGGTTGGGGCAAAGAAACTAAATCTTCGCCATGCTGACCTAATTCATTAGGTCAGTCACTTGCCACCAACTAAATATGCCAGCTGTGTGCTCATCTCATAAAAGGGCTAGGTTTTCCACGAGAAAAGCAGAAGCCAACCACAAGAGTGCTATTTTCTCAACAGTACCAGTGTGCAAACAGGTAAGTACAGTGAGCAAAGGCAGCGGGCACCCAATCAAGCCAGAGGCTCCCAGCAGTGTTGACTCGCTGTTGTGGTCCCCTGCCTGGACTGGCACATTGAACAATAACTCAAATCCATCACAAGATCACTCGCCAGTCCTCCTCGGTTAAATGGGTCTTTATTTTTAGAGAACAATGGGGATTATAGGAAGCTGGAGGTCTTACATCACAGAACTATAAATAGTTGCTGTTAAATGCAGCCCTATGTTTTTGTTTTTCAATTTTAAAATGAAGTTGATACCCGAGAGGGGTTTTTCATCTCTTGGACAGTTTCTGATGTCCCAGTGATGTCATCTTACCTAAGTGATTAAGAACTTATTTAGTTTTTCAATCAGACAAACCACTAGCTCTCAACAGGAATTTTAATCAGAAGGATTGCTTGCTGAGTTAAGACTGTCCCCAGCGAGCAGAACATTACTGACCTTTCTTCCACAGGAAATTTAAATTTGTATCATTTGGCTGGTTAGGATTTCTGCCATTTCCCTGTGGATCAAGATTAGAGATGAACTTTCAGGTTCAGTCATACATTAAAAACGCAAACACATAAGCTGTGAAAAGCCAGAAACAGAAGGATGTGTTTCCCCTGATGCAAAAGGTCACGGCTCGTTTTGCTCATTCATTCCAGCTGACCACAGGCTCCTGTGCTTAACTGCCCTCATTTAGGGAACTCAAATTGGAAAATAGCCATACTTATGGGTCCTCAGCATGTTCACTGCATTAAGATTATCTGCTATATCTAACCTAGCTCTCTCATTTGTATGTTAAAGGAAAAAAATATTTCCCTTGTGACAGAGGAGACCGAACAGGACATTTTTTTTTTATGTGTAAATGAGGTTATATTTATCAGAATAGCTCTGGTTTGGTCTAGAAAGTTTCTGACTAGTACCACCAAGGGAAAAAGAAAAAAAAAAAAAAAAAAGGCCCAAGTAAATACTCCTTAGAGAAACCTGCTGCTCTCAAAATAAGCAATTTCAGGGCACAGACTCTGAAAACTGCTGAGTCATCAAGTATTAATAAGTGGGTTAGGGAATCACACAGAAAACAGACCCTCTACTTCAATATGGTCAGTAGATGATTTCCTGGATTAGATGTGCAATTGTTCTTTTATTTCTTAAATGGAGTTCATAAACTGATATAATTATGAGACAGAACCATCTTTAGGACCCTACATAGCTATCATTTAATGACTTCAGAAGAAGGGAAAGTTGAAAGGTCTTACTCTAGGATTATGCCAAATATGAAGCAAATTTAATAACCAAAAAAAAGGACTCAGGACTCAAGGTTTATTATATCTTATTTAAGAGGTGATGTTGTCTGAAACCAAGGTGAGGCTAACATTTCCACCTCAACACTTAATCTCTAAATTAATATTCAATTTTATTTGTTTAGCTACACTATAATACCTGATTCCAAGAGGATACACAATTAATTATTACCACATAGCAGGAAATATTAGGAAAATATTTAAATCTAACCTGTTGTAACTAATATATAGGTCTAGCCTAGGAAGCAGTTTAAAACTTTCTTTTTAATGTTTTTATTTTTGAGAGACAGAGCATGAATGGGGGAGGGGCAGAGACACAGAATCCAAAGCAGGCTTCAGGTTCTGAGCTATCAGCACAGAGCCTGAATGTGGGGCTCAAACTCACAAACCGTAAGATCTAAAGTCGAACGCTCAACACACTAAGCCACCCAGGCACCCCTAGGCTTGGAAGTAGTTTAGGAATGCTTTTTAAATGCTTATCTATGGGCACCTGAGTGGCTCAGTTGGTTATGCTTCTGACTCTTGATTTCAGCTCATGTCATGATTTCACAGTTTGGTTTGTGAACTCAAAGCCCTGTGTCAGTGCAGAGCTTACTTGGGATCCTCTGTCTCCTTTTCTCTCTGACTCTCCCCCACTTTGTGTGCGTACGTGCGTGCACACACACACAGACACACACACCCATACTCTCTTCTCTCTCTCAAAAATAAATAAACATTAAAAAAAAATTAGGGGCGCCTGGGTGTCTCAGTCAGTTGAGCGATCGACTTCGGCTCAGGTCATGATCTCATGTTTCATGGGTTCGAGCCCCACATCGGGCTCTCTGCTGACAGCTCAGAGCCTGGAGCCTGCTTTGGATTCTGTGTCTCCCTCTTTCTCTGTCCCCCTCCCCCCAACTCACTCTCTGTCTCTGTCTCTCTCAAAAATAAATAAAAAACATTATTAAAAAATTTTTTTAATTAAAAAAGTTTATTATAAATTAGGTAATTCTATTAATTTTACCATCTATTTAAAAGATGCTTTGTAGTTTAGTCATGAAAGGGCTAGGTTTTTTTTGTTTGCTGTTTGTTCTTAAATTTAAATCAGTGGGCTATAGAATGTTTTATCTTGATAGGCAGGTTTGATTATGCATTGTTTTTATGAATTGCCTTCACAATGAAAATGAGTTGCACAAATGAGAGAGGAAAATCATTTCAGATTTCAGCTTGTTGCGAATGCACAATTGCTTCACACTCTTCTTGGGAAAATCAATTCAGATTTGACATCGGCCATATCACTTCTCTTGCACGATACCAAATATCAAAGATACCTTGAGAGAACAGCTCGCTCGTCATAGCAGAAGAATATGCCCAAGATTGTTTAAACTGAGTTTTCATGGTCTATGAAATGCCATGACATTATTTTAATGGTTAAAAAATGAAAAGTCAATAAAAATGACTGATGCAAACATCCTTAATTATATGCCAAAGGTGAGTAGATGTCAGTTTCTTTATCATAAGCTGGAAAAAAAATGAGTTAACTATTACACCAGACACTGTGCTAAGCAAAGGCATGTTAACTTAGCTCACATCCTCCACAATAAATTTAAAAAACTGACTCTCGAATTCAGTAGCTCAAGGTCATACAGCTAAAAGCCTCCGTGGCAGGGTTCATGCCCAGAATTCAAATCCAGGTTTTGTCCAATTTTAAGGCCCATGTTTTTTCCATCTCATATTCTGCTGCTTGGTTTCAGATTGACCTGGCTCCCCCCAGTCCTGCCGCTTTCAATTCGATGACCGACCCCAGCAGTGCTGAATAGCTAAAAGCTGCAGAACAAAGGTAGCTGCTTCCTTAAACTCACCTTGCTCTGTTCTCCCACCGCCCTACCCTGGGAATTCTGGGTAGGACACTCCTGGTCCCTCTCCAAGTGATTATAAGAAGTGCCCGAGCTAAACAGTGCATGCAAAGAGATTTTAAAGTCATTCCGGCATAATTATCCTAATCAACAAAAACCAAGTGCAGCTCAATTAAACTTTTGAGAAAAAAAAGATTGTGTGGGAGTTAAATTAAAGCATAAGGTCAGGCTTTTATAAGGTGCTCCAGATTCTATCACCTTGCTCTAATTCTTGCATATTTCAGCAGTCACGGTTTTTTGTGACTTCACAGAAATAACAAGTCATTTAAAAAATCCTGAGATGGTTACAGAAGTACTGTTAACACACACTGTGCATCCACATATAGCCCATAGCACTGAGAACATTGGGATAAACTTGGAAGTCTGCAATTGCGAAGTTATTTTTATATCTAAAGCAGGTGAACACTTTAAAAAAAAAAAAAAAGGAAGAGGTGAGTGTTACTGAACCAACTTAGGTTTCTCAGTTTCCATACTGTTTGCATTGCTCCTTTCATTTCTGGCACTATCAGTGTCATAAGGGTTTGAACAAATCTAGAGCAATTATCTGGAAACCCTCACACATAGAACGACTTCATCATACTGAGGCCTTTTATTCACATATTTCTTCAAACATTAAGTGAAGTTACTTACTTGCAAAGATTCTTCATCGCCTTTTAGAACGGTAATTTCAAAGTTTCTTGAATAGTACAACAGTGATAGCAAATAACTATTATCAAATTGTCAAACGATGATATGTCATGATAACCCAACTGCATGAAACCTTTGGTTATATGTACACAAAACAAAGAGAATGCTATCTGTAGTTTCAGAGAAACTCATAGGCTTTCTGAACATTAACTATTATCCTTAAAAGCCACCTACTACCTAATTTGGTTTAGTGTCAAAGCACTATGTGCACATAGTAGGTTCTCAATTTTTAATCTGAATAAGGCTAAGCACTTAAAACAATTTTTTTTAATGTTTATTTATTTTTGAGAGAGAGGCAGAGCATGAGCAGGGGAGGGGCAGAAAGAGGGAGACACACAGAATCTGAAGCAGGCTCCAGGCTCTGAGCTGTCAGCACAGAGCCCTACACGGAGCTTGAACGCAGGAGCTGCAAGATCATGACCTGAGCCAAACTCGGATGCTTAACTGACTGAGCCACCCAGGTGGCCCAAGCGCCCATGCACTCTTAACCCAGGAAATTGTCAGGGGGGGATGGGAGAGAATATATATATATATATATATATATATATATATATACACACACACACACACTCTGTAACAATGACTGATTTCAAAACAAAACACTGATAGAATGAGTATGAGGCATACCATGTATCAGGCAGGCCTTCAGAAAGGGCAATAAGACCCCCCAGGTACAGAATGCAAGTCTGTGAATGGGGAGTCATTCATTAAACAGCCCACATAAAGATGCTTGTTAGTATACATTTTTATGGAGCAACCAACTGCACACAGGGCTATTATAAACATCGATTATGTACCACAATTTGCAGGAATGGAACACTACTTTAAAAAGCCTTCAGGTACAAAATGTTTTGAGAATTTCTGTAATTTCAAAAAGGTCCAATAACACACTCACCCTCCTCCACCCCAATTTTCCATTGCTTCAGATGTTTTTATTAAAACTAGCAGCTACAGAGGTATTGTGAATGCAGATTTCAGCCAAACAGGCTCTTTTGCCTTTGCATTTTCATCCAAATAAAATTTGATTTTTAAGGTTTTTGTCAGTATGCCCATCTTTCAGATATATCACAAAATCTTAGATTAGAACTAATATAATTTGAGGCTTTGTTACAAAATGAAGAATCTACAGTTGTGCATAAAAAAATGTGTTTTTACTTCAGAAGCTATGAAAAGTAAGCTGTACCAGTCATAAGAGATTTTTGGAAAACAGATCAAAGGATGGCTAATATATTTTTATATGAAAAAAGACGACAAACTAAATTCTCAGCGGTTCTTGTCAAAGTCAGTTTGCAGTGGCTAGACAACAAATAAGGGCATTGTTAGCAACTCAGGAAAACTCCTGCAGAAATAATTGAAAATTTCCCCTCTGGGTGCTCAATTTACCCTAGGCAAAACAAAAACAACCCTTAAACCAAAAATACACACTAGAAACTAGACCAGGCATTGAGATGATGGCCAAACAAATCTAACGAAGAGATGTAAACGTGCAGGTTATGGTACATGTAAATATTTTCTTCTCCATAAGAAGAGAAAGGAAATGATGAAAATGGATCTCTATTCTTATTAAGTACAAGTAACAGGTATGCCCTACAGGAAGTTAGCTGTAACTAACTGTAGCAAAGTTAACTACAGCAAATAATTGGTGGGGAAGGACTGTGTTATGCTGCATAGTTTGATGGGAGCCATGAGAGCCAGCTGGTCCTAAAGATGGAAAGAACAATATGTGGGTTATGGGCAGGTGGGTCTTTGGACCACACCCAACCCGATACTTCATACTCACTGCTTGAGCACCAGCCGCCTGTGCTAGAGAGGGTGGGGTTAACTCCAGCTCTTAGTTGTGGCAGAATCAGGGGAGTGAGGAAGAAGCCAGTTTCTAATCGCTTTCTGTCATTGTTATTTACCCCTTCATTGCCAAAGATTCTGACAACAAAATGTATCACAACACAGTCTCTGGTTTTACTTTTTTTTTTTTTTTTTTTTCTTTTTAACCAGGATAGGAGAGTAACCATATGCACAATTTACCTGTCACTGCAAGAGAAATTGACCTCTGGGAGGATATATTTTGTATGGGAGTCACGGGCCAGAAAATGTGATCAGGAATTCTGCTAATCTTCTGAAAAAAAAAGAAAAAGATAAAGAAGTCTTCAAATGATCAGAGATGGCTACCTGGAAGAACTGTGGGGGTAAGAAGCAGAAAGTTCTGAAGGGTAAGGCAGTATCATGCCTTTAAAAGACATGACTAAAACCCATGACCAAGAACACGACCTCACTTGAGGCACAAAAAATGGATTCTGCAAATGGGATATTCAGCAAATGTTTCACCGCATGGTTCAGGAGTCCCTAACCAAAACTATAATGTGTGCACAGGAAAAGGTTCACAATAGAAACTTCAGAAACCTATTGAGACAGATGGGTTCCATTCTGGTGTCCTTTATTTCCCAAATTGTATTAATTCCTCAAATTAGGAAAAAGCAAATCCAAAAAACTTGAAAAACACTGCACTGGATAGAAAATTACTAGCAAACAGATATAGAATAAGAATCAAATAAAACTGCCCATATAAATACTGCCCAAATAAAACTGCCCAAATACTGCCCAAATAAAACTGACCATTTTTTTAAATGGTCCTTATTTTTTAATCTTGCTAAATCTCAAACCCATGTTCAAACATTTAATGCGATAAAATTCTAAGAAATTGGACTTGACAAGAATCTTCATGTTATAATGGACGTGGCCACTTAGATCAGTGATTTCCAAACGCTTATGTTCATAAGTTAAAAAAAAAAAAGTTTAAAAAACTGAGTTGATATCTTATATAAATAGACATTTATATAATTTATGCATTTACTACTATACTGGCACACTATATAAATGATATATACAACAAATACAATTTTTTATTTTAGAGAGAGAGAGCATCAGTAGGGGAGAGGGGCAGAGGGAATGGGAGAGATAGAATCCCAAGCAGGCTCCATGCTCAGTGTGGAACCCGTTATGGGTCTCAATCCCATGACCCTGGGATCATGACCTAAGCCGAAATCAAGAGCCAGATGCTCAAACGACAGACCCACCCAGGCGCCCCAACAACAAAAAAAGTTTTAAAGGAGAAGATAAATAATATTTTTAAAGCAGCTCTAATATTTTCTTCCCACACGCAAGTGCATGATCTTTGCCTAACTTGGAATGTCAATAGCCCACTTCAGAAAACACTAGTTCGCTGAGTGTGAGTGGCAACATATAGTTACCTGTAGCTCACAATTTGAGATTTTATAATATTTTATTCAAAATACGTCAATTTTAAATGTCGTGCTTTTATTTTACTGTCTAGAACCTTAAGAAATTTTTAAGTTTATTTATTTATTTTGAGAGAGCGTGCAAGCAGGGTAGGGGCAGAGAGAGGGAGAGAGAATCCCAAGCAGGCACTATTCTGTCAGTGCAGAGCCTGACATAAACTGTGAGACATAAACTGTGAGATCATGACCTGAGCCCAAATCAAAAGTCAAATGCTTAACCAACTGAGCCACCCAAGTGCTCCTGTTTAGAACCTTCTTAAAGCAGTTGTGGGGTAAATTAAGACAGCAATTCAGATGTTGCAAAGATGGTTTTTATTTGGTTGCACTTTATTCAGCAATTACTATGTGACAGACATTTTATATGAATTACGTCCAATTCTCCCAAGAACTATAAAGTAGAAATTATTACACCTATTTTATAAAAAAAAAAAAAAATGAAACTGTCATGATCAACTGTATCCTATAAATAAGTGGTAGAGCCAGGGTGGGTATCTTTAAAACCACAGCATCAAAATGATGCAACTATAGGACATTATGTGAAGGGCCAGCATTTTAGCTCTTTCAATATTTTATTTACAACTGGCTCCTTAAGGCCGAGAGGGGAACTTAGAAACAAATGATTGGCTATTAAAAATTGCCTTAGTTTTAAAAAACAACAGCCCTCAGACATTTCCACCTGCTCCTCTCCCCTTCTCCAGCAAACAGCCCTTTTAAGTCCTAGAAAGAGGTCTGCAGGCCCGAGTTCTGAAAGTGGTTACAGCAGTCAAAATCATTCGGCCCAGGGCAGGGTTCCACTCGTCTGAAACCTCTGAGCCTAACCAGCACCGTTTCCCCAAACAAGGTCCCCCAGGCTTTAAAAAGAACTTGTGAAGGGTGAGTTTTGGAGTTGGCAGTGTTCGTGTTCTGTTCTGCACTGAGGAAGGGCAAGAGCAGTGGATGCACAGAAAGCCGGCTTCCCTCCCCACCCTTCTCACCGGCCTGACTCTGTAGCAGGAGCATCTTGGACTTTCCCTCAGGGCCCAGTGTTTCCAGCTGCGCTCCCAAGTAGAGTCTGAAACTGGCTTCTTCATACCCCAAAACTTACTCCTCTTCCAGACGCAGATACAACTAAAATCTGAAAACTCTGGACCGACAGAGACACACACAAGTCAGAGAGGCTGGGGTAGTTACATGAAGGTAAAAAGTGGTTGGATTAGGAGAAACGCTGATTGAAAAATTCCGTTTGGCAGTTTAAGTACCATGACTTGAAATTTCACCGCTGAACTCGTGAACGGAAAACATGAGTCAAATACAGTAGTGACTGAATATGATTTCCTTTCTTGGACATTTTTAGATACATGGCATGCTTCGGTCCAGGTTGGTTTAGATAGTAGAAAAAGTAGAATGGGGGGATCCTGCGTGGCTCAGTCGGTTAAGTACCCAACTCTTGGTTTCAGCTCAGCTCACAATCTCATGGTTTGGGGGTTCGAGCCCCACATAGGGCTATGTGGTGACAGAATAGAGCCTGCTTGGGATCCTCTCTCTCTCTCTCCCCCTCTCTCTCTGCCCCTCCCCCATTCTCTCTCTCTCTCAAAATAAATAAACTTGAAAAAAAGAAAAGTAGAATGGATGAATCTGGAGGCCTTCTCCAGTTTTATACCCCCACACAGGCATTCTCCCCACTAGCAAACCCTTCTTCACGATTAGTATCCTCTTCATGGTTGGCACCCGAGCAGGGCTTCCACGTGAAGCTTTCCCCAAACTTAAGGTGGAATTAGGAACTTTCTCCTCTGCGCACTTCAAAAGATCTTAAACTTATGTTTATTAAGAAAGAGGTTTGCACCTTCTTTCTCTCTCTCAAAAATAAAAATAAAAAATAAACATTAACAATTGTTTTTAATTAAAAAAAACAAGTTACGATTTAATGAAAATCTGGGGGCCCCTGGGTGGCTCAATTGGTTAAGGGCTCAGGTCACGATCCCATGGTTCAGAGGTTCAAGCCTCATGTCGGGCTCTGCACTGACAGCTCAGCGCCTGAAGCCTGCTTCTGATTCTGTGTCTCCCTCTCTCTGCCCCTCCCCCGATCTCTCTCTCTCTCTCTCTCAAAAATAAATAAATCTTTAAAGAAATTTTTTTAAATAATAAAAAAATAAAATCTGAAAAAAAATCCCCCTCTATTTCACTTTGAGGGCTTGATCAAGCAAATATTTAAAAAATGAATTTCAGGGTGGGTGTAGTTAGGCAATGTTACACCAAATGTAGTGTATGTCCTTTTCCCCACAAAGAGTCCATCTGTCATGTTTAGTATCTTTCTGAACTACCAGTGAGTTACTTTATGTGGCCTACCACAGAATATTCAATCCTAGAAATAACCTAACTTAAAATTTTCCTTTTGAGGCACCTGGTTGGCTCAGGAGGTTGAGCATCCAACTTGGGCTCAGATCATGATCATGGGTTCGTGGGTACTAGCCCCTCGTGGGGTCGGTGTTCACAGCTGAAAGCCTGGAGGCTGCTTCCGATTCAGTGTCTCCCTCTTTCTCTGTCCCTCTCCCGCCTTGTGCTCGCTTGCACTCTAACAAACAAAAAATATTTCCTTTTAAATTTAGTAACTTATTATAGAAGCATGACACCAAATCTGTATGTGAAACATTGAGAATAAAGAAACTCAAATCTTGTAAATATTAGAAAGTAAAATACAGAAATCTACCAAGTAACGCAGGGTCCTAGTTAGCTGTATTAAAAGGTGATCTATATGAGGAAACTCCTTGTGCAAAACACTTCTGACATAGTTCAATATCTTATATAAATTATGCCAAGAATACACATTTTTATTTTTAATGTTTTTTTATTCTGAAATAGAGTGAGCGTGTGCGAGCAGGGGAGGAGCAGAAAGAGAATCTCAAGCAGGCTCTGTGCTGCCAGCACAGAGCTGGATGCAATGTGGGAGCTCAATCTCACAAACCCTGACTGAGATCATGATCTGAAACAAAACCAAGAGCCAGATGCCTAACCACCTGAGCCACCCAGGCGCCCCAAGAATATACATTTTTACATGTACTTCTGACCCTAAATAAAGCAAACCTTCTATCAATCCCCAGCCCACCTATGCCAGGATGAAGGGCAGTGCAAGAGAAAACAAATCACTAAAATATCCATTTATTTATTCCCTCATAGCTCTCACCTTCCCTGACTCCCAATTCCACTATTTCCGTTAACTATCCTCTACCTTACCTCTTCTCCTCTGGGACGCAGGTCAGTAACCAAGGAGAAAGGTAGAGATAACCAAGTGAACACTGTTGCCATGCCCTGATCCTTCTTAGATTCAATTATTTTGTTAAGCTTTTGCTTTCCCCAAACTTCCCTCTGAAGACTTTTTCTTTTTCTCTTTTTTCACCTTCCACACAGATCAGCAATGAAGTGTGCATATCCAAAATAAATTGGCCAGGCTACTGAATGAGAACAAGATAGTTCTCAGATTTCAGTCCCATAGGATTTCAGCTCCTCTTTCTTAAATTGATATTTATTCAACACAACACTTACTTGGCGTGCATCTTAGGCTACCTTACTTACCCTTCTCCTCTCCCAATAAGAGTCAGGTCCTTGAAGGTGAAAGCTCTCTTAAGCCTTTCTGTAACCAGAGCGCCAGCATATGTTCAGTGGGCACCCTGTGGGTGATGGTAACAGGGATGGGCCGTTCTCCTGTGGTCTCCGGTGAGGAGACAGGACCTGGAACAGCCTCCTACTCAAAAACATTCAGCCCATTTACCAGTTCACAGTATAACCTATTATAGGGGGTGGGGGGGGTGTGAGGGTGTGGTGAAGAAACAGGTTTTACCTCCTGTGTAATGCTGATCAATACAGGAGCAGCTGCCTAAAGCGCTGGGTTAGGAAAGATAACGAGGCCACCTCCGGACTGAGTGAGAGACTGCACTAATGGATTAGTGATGTCTGCCACATGCACTGGTGAGGAGCATGGTGACATGGATGCTCAGCATTTGCCATCCTAGCTCTAAGCACTTAGCCAAAATCTCAATTTCAGTAAGTTCAAAAACTTCTTACTGCTTAAGTTCCTTTTCTAACTGAAGCTTTAGGCCAGGGATAGAGAATTCAAAAGTCTTCCAGATATATCTTGCTATGTATCCTTTTATATAAAAGTTTGGTAAAGAACACTCTTCCTGGTGAATCAGACTGAAAGGTCAACATGACGGACCCAGTGTTCCCTTGTCTTGCCCATAGCTTTTCCACAAAAGCAAAAGCATCAAAGCTCTTCGTTCCAGAAGCGACACCAGCCAGGATCACTTAAGGACTCCACTGACGGTGCAGCTACTCTCTTTCATTCTAGTAGATGCTGCATCTTTCCGTTTAAAGAACTCTATTCACCTCATCCTGTGCTTTCCCATAAATCTGTACATCAAAGACAACCCCAAGATCAGGGGTAACAACATTAAGAGATTCGGTTTCCGACTTTTCCTCTGAAATCATTTGATAAAACCTTGCACAAAGTCTTTTCACAATGGCTGAGAATATAAATTCAACATCTCCCCCAACAGGAGCAAAAAAACGTCCTAGGGGCTCAGCAAACTCAAAATAACATATCAAACCCCATTCTTCTTTGGATTTGTTCCTGGGAGTGCTCCCCTCAGCCAGAAAAATCCTTAATTTTTTTTGTAATGTAAAAGATCAAAGAATCTATTTCATAATTCTTATCTAAAGAAGCATATTACAAAAAGCAAAGCACATCAAGCAGGGACAATCTCCACTTCTAGTTTTATAATCGGATTTATTTTATTTCTAAGGCCATCTTCATCAATTTGCACTTCCCTCATCAAATTATATTGTTTAAAAAGGCAATTTTGCTTAATACGCACCGTTCCCTCTGCATTATGAGAATGTGCACCCTCGCTCTCTCCACCCCCAACCCTTCCGAAGCATTTATGCCACTTTAAACTGCTTGACAGCCTCTCCTCCCACTTTCTTTGACCTAGAACAAATCACTTAGGCCAGGGTCATTTAAGAGTTCCCTTAAAATGTTTTCAACGGTTGTAACAAAATAAAAGTCTTTCCAAGATAAAAGTATGTTAGAATGAGAAAATAAGTAAAAATCCAATGCTTTTCTCAAGAGTTGAAGAAACATTCTTTGTTCAGTTAAAGGCCAATTTGCTTTTGTAAGTTAACTTACAATCTTATAAAAGCTTCCCAAATCCCAAATATTAGAATCACTTAAATAATTATGTTAGGGAAGGAAAAAGACACACACACGGGCATTACATAAGGAGCAATAGCCTGGAACAGTAGCCTAGCTGAGCCAGAGTCTGGAAGATCTGGGGGTTCTGAACCAGTTTACATTTTAATCCACCCCCAAAAGTCTTTTCCTCCTTGACTGCTGACTACAGGAGCCCTGGAAACAGAGGTGGAAACACAGCCAGGTAGAAGTCAGAGGCGCAAAAGCAGCTCACCTCAGATTTGAGCAAAGAGTGAAATTCCACTGCTACATCAGCTGAGCCTCTAAAACATGGTATTTTTCCAAAAAGGAAAAAAAAAAAAAGTAAAGCCATATAGGATGGCAATTTGTTTAAAGGCAGGTTGTGTTATGGCCAATGGAGCCCTGTTTACTATAAAATACTAAACTCAATAAAAATGGGGGGGGGGGGGGATAAAGAGTTCAAAATTAGAAACCATGTTAAAAGTCTATAGAAAATGGGATATTTTTTCCTGCAGCTGAAAGTGATCCAGCCTACCCTTTTTTCTTGATGGGATACTACCTACATTAGGAGCACAAGATCATGGAGAGCACAGAAAACAAGACCGAAAGGAGCTCTCCAAACACACTCTGTAAACTACAGACCTAGACTTTCAAAACTTACAAACTGAAAATTATTTCTCTTTACTAACCAGATCATTGCAAATATGTCATATCTCAAACTTCCGACCCCTTCATTTTTGCCACAGAGGTTCACTTGTCTTTAAAACCAAAACGAAAGAGCTACATATTTCTATTTAGCTCAAGAAATTACTTAGGTGCACGAGCAGGGACAGATGTCAAAGGCACCCAGTTGTGTTTCCTTGTGGACTGAATGCATACCATTGCCATGAATATATCCTTTACCCTGAAATACAAATGAGCTACAAAAGTAATTTTTTTTTTTTTTTTTTTACAAAAATGGGGCCTAAAAACAAGTCCTTAGGTGGAATTCTTGAACAGTAACTAGCCTGCTGATGATGGACCTTGTTTAAAGCACCACACAACAATGTGTGTTTACATCACCCTTTTATTTCATAGTTAGAAATAATACAGTTCCACAGGGTAAATCATCAATAAATAACGGTGTTTAATCATTAAACGTAAAAATCCCAACTCTTTGGCATCTGACAGGATTCTATTTCTTGTCAAACTAATGACTGTATAGATATAGTTAATCTTAGTGATCATTCGTCAATACAATATGTTACAAAGGTGCAATTTACTTTAAAATATACAACAGCTGAAAATTTCCAGCCCACCAAGAAATCTGACCAACACAGTCTTAAGATATGGGTCAACTTCCCCAAGGCTCTTTCACATGATTTGCCTCAGTGAAAGTATAATAAATGTTGATTTAAAGAGTTCCTAGGGTTTTCTAATACTTACTCTGCTCTACATAGAGTTAGCCATTCATTCTGGCTAAATAAAAGTCATTATCTGCACCAGGAATGACCCACTCATTAGTAAAAGGTGTTCTTATTTTATAAGCAAGATGGCTGACACCTAAGAAACAGTCTCCAAAATAAAATTTCAAATAAGCAGTTCTATGCTGCCAGAAATGCCAATTCGGTAATAAATTGCACCTTCAAGAGTCAAAAAAGAAAAAAAAAAATAGAAACTTTTACAAAAGGTTAAGTTACATACATTTTCCTCAAAATATATTCAAGAATAGTTGAGCTGTATTTGTTACTAAAGCCAGGGCATTATTTCTTTAGCAACAAATTAAACCAGTGCAATTGACATAAATTGTTAAGTAATCCAGGATTAACCCATTAAAACTGTAGAAGCCCTTTAGGCTCCCACACTAATCCTAGAAACTGAAATTTCAATGAGCTCTTTGAGCTGCACAGAACTAAAACTGGAATGACCCGATGCCATGCTGAATGGTATCACTTCATACTTAGTTTAAGCATTCGATAGTAGAAATCATGAGTCCTTCTATTAAAGTTTCATTCACTTACAGAACATTCAGATGCAAACAGTATTATGCCTATCATCCACAATTAAAAGAATCCTTTCCATTTTAAAGTTCCAGATGAATTTTAACTTAGAAAGTAAGCACTAAGGAAACTTTTTTAACTTATGAAAACTTCATATTGGAAACTTTCTGGAAAAGCTTCCCCCCACCCGTTGTAAAATAAATACTTTGTATCCCAAATTTAATTGTATTAAGACACACTTTAATAATGCTATAAAGAAATATTTTACAGCCATAGAGATCAATAACTTTCCATGCGGAAATAAAAAAATTCATTGCTCAATAGTATTATTGAGACAAGTGAAGAAAGATTATTCTCTTGTCAATCTGAAATGTTAATTTTTTCAGTGCAAAACCAGTTATAAAATCTTTAAACTCAATATTTAAAAATAAAAAGTGGTCCAATTCAGCAATGTTCAAGTTCTAAATTTCGTAAAACAAATCATTACATACATTTTATAGTAAAATACAAGAGATTAGAGAAGTACTTGAGTACTTAAGGATATCAATTTCTAATGAATCATACCAAGTCAGCAACAACCAAGCATATAACATTCCCAATTTGAGTGTCAGAATCATAAAGATGGTATTACTGTACCCGAAGCCTTTTTTCCTAGCTAAAAAGCTATACAGACTAACGGCCAACAATCTGTGTTCTTTGCAGTTGCGTGCTCTAGAATGATTTCCCCCAAAGTACCTGTGATTTCATCCCTGCATTTGAAATCTGATCCAAACAATTTTTCTGTTCCAGGAACGCTGAGCTGATATAACCATCCGTAACATGAAGAGTCCTGTACAGAGTACAACAGTGGGTTTCCCGCCAAGCGCAGGCTGGCCTAGACTGGTCTTTTCCCGCCAAGCACAGGCTGGCCTAGACTGGTCTGCACTCTCTGTAAGTCATTCATGTGTTATTCCTAGCAAACACACGGTCCCCTCTGAGGGTTAGGTGTTGAAGCTGGTACTGGAGCACTTCGGTGTCGGCTGGCTCCTTGATGTTCATTTTATCTAGATTGAGGTAGTCCAGAGATTTGGAGTGAGCCCTCTTACCTTTAAGAAGACAAAGAGGCAGGGGCCCATGGAGGGCCTTGTAAGGTTCATAAGGTAAAGATTTAGTGCACTTGTCTCCCGAGCTGGGCATCCGCCTTCGCCTCCTGCCATTGACCGCCGGAATCTCGTACGGCTGGTAGTACCTACTTCTGGTTTTATACAAACGAGAGGAACGTGCAAGTCCTGCATCCAGCTGCTTGGAGCGCATGGAAGGCACAGCTTCTCCCTTACTCTCTTCACCTCCTGTGCACTTCTGGGCTAACTTCAGGAGTTCCTCACCAGTTGTGAAGCCCACCAGATAGTTAGAGTCCATGTGCAGGATCTGGTAGCCCGACACAGTCCGGCGCATCGGCGAGCACGGCGTGCTGGAACAGCGCGGCTTCTCTGCTTCTGCCTTTCCTGGGGAGCTCGCCTCCGCCACAGGCAAGGGCAGGGTGGCCAGGGTACTTCTGGACTCTCCATTAACATCTACTTCCATCTTAGGCACCAGTCTGCGCACCCCTGAAAGCAAACAGACTCAGATTGTAAAGGTATAAGACACAGAATCCTGGGCCACGCTGATCATTTTAGAAGGCTCAGGGAGCATGAAATAACACTGGCCTGAAGAACAGCCAGTGAACAACCGCCAGATTTTTATCTGTGTCTATAAAGCATTCCAGAGCAGGCATAAAATGACTACTACTTCTCTGCCTTCAAGAACTCAAAGGCAGGTTAAATTGAAGTCTGGAGTACTACTAAAAGGTTCAGACAAGAAGCAAACAGAAAACAATACTTCTCTAAATGAGGCACTCCACACAAATCACACAAAGTTTATTCCTCGATGTGCTATTAAGCAAATCAAATACAGATCTCAACATTAAGCAAATAAAAATACACACAGTTTATTTACCAAGAATCCACTAAACGTTCCCAACCTGAAAATTTAAATCTTTACATTTTCCATCATTTAATTTAAAACAAGCACTCAGCTCCTCACGCCCACAATTTTGTTTTTCAATTGTGTTTAAGGGACTTTTATGAAAGATAAAAAACCTTTCTGCAAAGGTTCCAATCAGACTCAATTTTTCTTTTTAAGATATGGGGAGCCTTCAGGGAAAGTTCCCCAAATGTTGTAAATGTTGTTCCTCCCATACACCCAATGAATTGTTTAGAGCAAACCATTTTGTAGTTTAAAAATAAACCCCAATCCATCAGGTCATTTTTAACAGTGAATTTATATAAAATATCAGATGTACTTTGATTGTTTAATCAGCTATTATTCTGAGAGTTATTTTATTTTGCAATACCTAAAACACCATACTTTTGAATAGTATAAAAAATGGCAGAACAATTCTCAATGAATGCTGGTATTATTCAACACGATTATCACATTACACAGTTTGGAAAACCCTACTGACACCAAGTACCACAAATAATGGCCACGTTTCTAGAAAGCCGCTGATAAATCAAACTTTGGAAAATAAATACTAAGGAAAAGCGAGTGGCCGTGTCATTTCAGAGAAACTTTATTTCTACTTGATCATCAATCAGAAGTAGAAAACACAGTTTTAAGAATCTCAGATGGCTAATCAAAACGATGTCTAAGAGTCAACTATTAAGATGTCAACTTTAAGATGAAAAATTTATTGAAAAATAAATTTATTAAATAATTTTTATAAAATCTCGTTGTAAAACAACCTTTCCCTAATTGAAGCTCTTCCCAAAGTTTGGGTATTCATTTAAAATCCAAGCAATTCTAAAGCTTAATTTAGAAGAAGAATAAAAAAAAAAGAACCTTATTCCCTCATTTACACGCTATACTTTCCTTCATTAGAAAATAAACCAAGACTATGAAGAAGTTCCCAGATACTATCCTGTCCTCACCACAGCCCACATCCATAGCACAACTGAAAACTAACACTAATAAGGATTCCTGAGATACAGCAAACGCCAAAGGGATCCACAGAACTCTACTTACTTCCTGTTCTAAATCTTAGACTATGCATTCCCAAATTTAATTTAATCAAGATACTGTAGCCCTTCAGACCCTCCGGATTTAAAGCGATTGACTTTATTCTGTATTATTAATGTAAAAATAAATTTATATTTGACCGTGTAATTTATAGCTCTGTTAACAGGACAGGAATAGTAGGCGACTATCAGCTACTTTGACATGCACACAAAAACCTGAAGATTTCTTACCTGATCAACTTTAGAGAACCCAAGCCTCGTCAAACCTTATGCTGAATAAACAAATGTTGACCCTAAGCCGAATGACAAACTAAGTTAATACTTTCTTTCTCCCTAATTCTACAGCTCAGAAGAAGCACAAGAAGACAGATTCAAGGCCTCCAACCTACCTAACCTGACAGGCAGCTATAGGCACGAAGTGTTTCTCTGATACTCCATTCTGAAAGATGAGGAGGGTCAGTGAGGCTAAAATAACCCAGGCTACAGAGGAAAGAGAGCACACACCCAGATGGGTACCTCACTCAAGAATGACCCAGGTGATGACACTCCAGCAGTTAGTCCACATTAAGTGACACAATGGTTTAGGTCTCTTCCAAATCTGGTACCCCATGACAGTCCACAGACCTCCACCAGCCACGTTCCTGCATTCTCATTTGGTACATTATAAACTTCCCCAAATCCATGAATTCACACTCCACCCATTCTGATTTGGGTAATAATTCAAACGGAGCTAGGCTGGAAGTCTTTTTTGCCTCTGAAGGATAAAAATTGCTAAATAAGGTAACACACAAAATCACCACAAAGAAGAGCAGGCACAGGCTTCCATGATCAACAGAATCACTTGGAAGTGTGTTCCTATACTAAGCCAATTCTGCTGCATCAAGGCAGACCATCAAGAACTGTGAGACTCTCTAGAGGATGAGGATAAAGGGTGGCAGGATACAAAGGTCTGAGAGTAAAAGGCAGAAATTATCTATTATCTAGAAAATAAGCACCTAGAAAATGAGAAAACTTAAGACAGTGAGTAAAGTGATGTATAAAGGTCAAAATCTGATGGAACATGAAACATGAGGTACGTAACCACCACTGCTTAAGTTTCCAGCAGCCATAACATCACACAAAAATATCACCTGGCCTGGGCAAAACTGCCTAACAGGATCTACAGGCATCTATCTGATAGACAATGATTTCACCCAGATTGTCAAACAAAAGGAACAGATGTGGTTAAAGAGCTCTGGAAATTTCAGCCAAGCAGCCCTGGTGTAAGAAACCTACCGTTATTTTGCTAAGGTAAACAACCCGCTCCCTTGTTAGAAAACACCAACGAACGAGAAAGTCAAAGAAGTAAGCATTTCTAATACACTCTAACAAATATTTAGCCTAGTAACTAAGGTCAATACTCTACGTCAGATTTCTGAATTATAGTCTCACTGTGCTGGAACATAAAAACGCTGTTTGAAATACACATAAAGCTGCAACCTACTCAATCTCTCTTGATGCACAAGTGTAAATTCTGGAGAACTGTGCACGTTTTTGCTACAAAAGCATCAGTATTTCTGCTCCAAACAGTAAGAGAGTCTCAAAACTAACAGCTCTTTTAGGTGGCTTCACTGGTTTCTGCAGTGTGCTGCCAAATTCATGAGAACATCTTCAGACCTTAATATTCACGTAGGAATGAATGTCAATGTTGCAACAACCTGAACTCTTGCAGACCACTTAGTTTTTTTTGTTGTTGTTTTTTTGTTTTTAAAGGATCTTTTTTAATTAATGTATTGCCTTTCTAAAGAGTATCTACTATGCAGCACTAAGGAAGCTAGGTGGCGGCGGGGTTTCAGAAAAGAGAATGCTGGTTGGCAAATATTTTGTTTTTAGCTAGGTGGAATGCTGACTAAGCAGCATGCCTTCCATTCTTCAATGTGACTGAAAGCAAAGTTTTTATGCTATTAAATTCCTTAGAATTTCCTGACTGCATTTGCACACTGGAGCAAGATCCTGGGAGCAGTTAGCAAATCAGCTTCCACAGGCTATCTCTTAAGTGGGTAGAAGTAGTATAGATCACATCTAGTATGTTCTGAAGAAGTCTAAGGTACTTTCTAATTCTGCAATCCTACAGAAAAAAAATAATAAAATAATAATAATAATACACCAGTGACGCTAAAGATGGATGTCCAATATTTCACATTGCAAAATTTCTCACTAAAACCACTCATCAGGAAACATGGCTACCATGACTACAATTGGAGATGGCCTTTGTTTGGCAGAACATGCTTCATATTTTCCCATGAAAAATTTGCTTATAGGTTTGTTATTCTTCATAAACTGCTCATGACTAAGCATTTTGCTTCATATCCTAAAATAAACTGTGCATCATAAACGCATACTGCCAAGGTAAAAGATTACAAGAACTCTTGTAAACACTGCGGGTATGTGCAACAGGCACCCTCTCCCACTGCATCAATAAGAATAAACATGAGGCGGGAAATCAGGCACAATGCTAACTTCTGCACTGCTGAACACTAGAAATCAGAGACCAACAACATCCTTATTGATTCCATTTCCGTATCAAATTGCCTCACAATCTAATCTGTCACAAGGGGACTAACATATACTTATAAAACATGCAAGACCTGACAGTGTTCACGGATGCCATTTATTTCTTTGAAATAGATGAGGATTCAAAATTAGACAACACTAGACAAGGTAACACGTTTTGCTAGAAAAATGTACACAGTGCATACAGTGCATATTTTAAAAACACTAGGTACAGCCTGCAATTATGAATTTTGGTTGCAACTAATGCCAACAGGTACAAACCACAACACACATGTGGGGAACCCAGTACAGCAAGATGAGGACGTTCAAAAGACTGTGGCCTGTCTAGAATCTGTTCAGCTTTGAACACTCCCCAGGAAGTCTAACTTCCTAAGCATGTGGCACAAGGGGACTTAAAAAAATATAACCTAAACACCTTAGCTCCTTAGACCAGCTCTGAAAATAGCTGAGAAGTTTCACAACTGCCACACAAAGAATTCTTTTTGAGAAATACTGCATTCTGGGAATTTTTTTTTTTTTTTTAATCAGGCCTATCAAAAAAAAGTCACCACCAGTAATCAAAAAATTGTTCCATATGTTTGAACCGCTTTTAGTAACACACAGCAATCCCATTTAAAAGAAAACAGATATAACTGTCTAAATATACAGAACAAAAATGTCACCATGTGAACCAAATCCTTTTCAAGAAATGAACCATTTGGAATAAAGCCGGCTCTTGGAAAATG
Organism: Herpailurus yagouaroundi; assembly: GCF_014898765.1. NCBI lineage: Eukaryota > Metazoa > Chordata > Mammalia > Carnivora > Felidae > Herpailurus > Herpailurus yagouaroundi. The sequence continues at coordinate 75,795,641 of NW_024412377.1, forward strand.
GGGAGTCTCCTAAGCATGACTACTGTCAATCTAGTAATATCTAGAACCACCTAGTTTTAATGCCAGAATGATCTTGGATTGCATGGATGCTGAACTTCTGAAGCCATGAGGGCAGGGGCCTGCCCAGAGTCAGGCAGACATTTCCTGGTTTCCTGTCTCCATCAACTTCATCATGCTGGGCCTGCAGCACATGGTTCCCAAACTTGTACACATGCTAACATCATCCAAGGAGCTTCAAAAAATACTGATGTCTGTGCTCTACCCCAGATCTGTGATTTAATTCATCGGGGGTACAGCCTAGGGTCTGAAGTTTACAAAAGATCTCCAGGAGATTCTACTATGCAGACATGTTCGGGAACTTGTCAGAGAACTTACCTAGTAGGAGAATTTCACTGCCTTTTTTGTTTGTTTGTTTGTTTGTTTGCTTTCAATCAGTGATTATTGTCATATTAGTGGATATCATTTTTGTATGCTTTGAATTGCTAACAACCTATCCCTAAGACCTTTAACTTACTGTTTCTAATCCATTGTGGGCTTAATAATGATCTGCTAACCAACCTTGTTAAAACCGGATATAAAATAAAAATAAATCAGTGCTGAATGAGAAGCAGGCCCCTTCATCTGCACACACTTTGGTACAGTTACTTTAGTTTCTTTTTTTTTAAAAAAAATTTTTTTTTCAACGTTTATTTATTTTTGGGACAGAGAGAGACAGAGCATGAACGGGGGAGGGGCAGAGAGAGAGGGAGACACAGAATCAGAAACAGGCTCCAGGCTCTGAGCCATCAGCCCAGAGCGTGACGCAGGGCTCGAACTCACGGACCGCGAGATCGTGACCTGGCCGAAGTCGGACGCTTAACCGACTGCGCCACCCAGGTGCCCCCAGTTACTTTAGTTTCTTAGCAGCCTCTGTCAGATACAGCTCTTTGGACAACAGTCTGGCAATTACTTGTACAGTTAAATAAGTACTTATTAAAAAACCCACCTACCCAACTTGTAGGCATTTACCTACTAAGAAAAATGAAAATGTATGTTCACGCAAAGACCTGAATGTGAATGTTTTTAACAGTTTCATTCTTAATCACCAAAAACTGGAAACAATCCAAATGTCCATCAACAGGGAAATGGAAAAATAAACTATGGTCCGTCCATACAGTGGAATACCACTCAGCAACAAAAAGGAGCAGACTAGCATTACACAAGTGAAAGTTGCAGACAGAAAATGCTACATACTGTGTGATCCTATTTATAGGACATTCTGGAAAAAAATCAGTGACTACAAAATGCTACAACGGGGGGTGATTAAAATATTCTACATATTGACTGTAGTGGTCTTTCTACAACTGGATACATTTGTCAAAACTCATCAAACTATACAAAAGGGTGAATTTCACTATATATAATTTATATGTCAATAATTCAGACTTTAAAAATAAAAGAAGTCTATCGCATATTTCCAAGTTTTTGACTGTCCTACTTTTAAAATTCTTCACATTATCTAATCTCAGAATCAGAAGGAATCTTAATGGCTGTTACAGTGTGTGTTTGAACACCTTCAATTACAAGTAACTTACTGCCTCTTGAGTTGGTTCATTTCACCTTCTGCAGCTATGCCAGACTGTCCTATCATTTATAAATATATCTATAATTATGTATACATGCATTTGTCTACAGACATGGATCTGGAGAGAAAGATAGAGACAGACAGACACACACATTCCTGTAGCTTCTTCTCACTGCAAGTACTTTCGTGCTTTATTTAAATCAGATGAGTTAATAACCCAGCCACAGTATTTCTTACTCAGTATCCTCTAAAAGTATTTTGTACTTCTTGCTTTCTTTCTCAAAACTGAAAATGTAGTAATGTTTCCATTTTGTCAATGTTTTCAAATGCATTTTCATAAATCTAATAAGCTATATCTACCTAGTGACACCAAAGTGTTGGTTTTCCCCCATCATTCTTTTGAGTCATTCTGCTGCTGACTGCTAATTTGGAAATCACTCATTAGGAAACTAGATTTTTTTCCCCAAGGATTCCCCCCACCCCCCAAGGATTATGATGACTCTAATTCAAACGAAGGACCTACAAAAACATTGCCCAAGCAGAAGGACATACCAAAGCATGAACTCACACTAACACACTTTTTAAAATGCTAAAAGCTATAATGATCATTATTAAATGTTTTTCACCTTCAAAGAGATGGAGTCACATGGACACCTGTGTTGGCACAGATACACAGATGACACACTGAAAAAGAACTAAAAGAAGACAACAGCACTGCATAATTTGAACGAGTTTAAATTCATGGAGTAATAAAAGGAACGTCATACTTGCAGTGAACTGCTACATGACCAAGTGAAAATGATGCTCCATTCAGTCACCTGTTTGCCATTCTTTATGTGGGATAGTATACAACTAGAACTTTTTGCAAATTATTGTGCCAATCCCTAGGGATTCATGTTTTACTAAAATCTCCCTGAAATTAGAGCAACTACCTCTTAACTACTCTATTTTGAAATCTTATTCCATAAAATGTCCTGTATCTTATAGGGAATAAAAAAAAAAAACCTACTCAGTCAATGAAGCAAACACTTCAAGATAGTAACAGTCTCATTCTGCAACAGTAATTTCAGTTCTCATCATGAAAAAATTCGTAATTGTAGTGTACATATTTGCAATGATATACTGACATTTCCTGTTCATTGTTTATGTGGTCCTTAAATTACATTATGATACTATGTTCACACAACTGGTTAACAAACAGAAAAAGCAAAATATAACTCACCAGACTAAATCCCAGAAGATGTCACTGTACAATGTCCAATGAGTCCCAAGGGAACACAGGCATACTATTTTTTCTGCTCTACTCCAGATACTAAACATGGAATATAAAAATAAACCTTTAATATAACAAGTAACACAACTTACAAAGCAATTATAAGAATTCTAACTGCAAAAGAGGATGAAACTAGCAGGAGGTACTAACACCAGGTACAGGTTAGAGAGGACACAATATTAATTCATTTCATTAAAGCAATTTGAGTTTGTTCGGCTAAATTTTAACTTCAAACACTTTATCATGTTTGTTCCTCTGTATTCTGCTGCTGAAATTCCACCTTGAGACTAAGAGCAGCTAACTGGACTAAACACAGAGACACAAAAACTTGGGGGGTTCAAAGTCGATTCCACCACCAATTCGTGTGTTCAAGAGATTCAGAGTATCCTATGGAAAAAGTAACCCTGAGGCTGAGGTCAAAAGAACAGGTCCTAGTCCTGGCCTTGCTAACAACGCTGCCTCTTGACCTTACATCAAGAGCAATTATTTAATATGACGACAGTACCACCCTTCCTCCTCATACAGTTGTTGTATGGATCTAATGAGAGGAGGCAGGTGAACATATTCTGCAAAGTCCTTTATGGATGTGTGATGTTATTGTCATGCAATTAATTTTTGGTGTCTACTCATTTTAGCCACAAAATAGCAACAATTAAAAATCCTTCATAAGACTGCTGCTCTGAAGCAAATAAACGGAAAGGTCTTGGAAAACAATGCCCTTCCTTCCTTCCTTCCTAGCAACAATTTGAAAAACACTTCTTTGGAGTTACCACAGTGCTTAAGGTTTCTAGCATCTCCTATGCGTCTTCCCCCTACCTGGGAAGGTAATGTGTAAGAGAATGTATCTTCACCTCTTACCTGACTAGTTAATT
>NW_024412377.1:75799749-75814632 GCF_014898765.1 Herpailurus yagouaroundi
TCAAACTTTCATATAATTTGCACCATGTACTTGGTGATACATGCTTCCCTTCAAACTTTTAAATGCACTGTTGACATGTATTGTCCAACATTTTTTCAACAGCAAAAGAAAAATCAACCTAAAACTTCATTCTGGATTGGAAAACAGAGGAGCCTTAAAGTAATTATCCCACTCGTGCCCCGGAGCTGATGTGGAAGTCTAGGAAATGGTGGTAATTTCATAGTAAACAAAGTGTAGTAACTGATTATCCCTAATAGGGCACTGCCAAGCCAAAAATAGAATACAAACACAGAGTCCAAGGGAGCCACCCGGGCAACACCAAGGTACGGCAGCTCCTTTCCTGGTCTCAGTTTTACTCATTTCTGACTTTGCTTTCTGTCAGGCGTGTACCACCTGCTATCTGTGCACAGGGACTAAGAGGAGGAGGAGGATAAAGATGATGAAAAAGGGGAAGAATCAAAAGAATGAGACCAGACACGAGTATAAGAATATAACTTCTTTAAAGAGACTGCCTATAAAGGAAACTAGTTACAAAAACAAACAACAAAACAAAAAACTATAGTAAGGGCTTACCCTCACCTACTACAAACAATTAGGAGTCTAATATAAAAGTTTCCAACAGATTGGGATTTTTAATAAAAAAGAAACCAGTATTTTTGAACACCTTCTTTACGCTAAAAGCTATAAGGGATTTATAGCTACTCCCTGAGGAAAATACTACCCCCATTTTAAAGTATTCAATCAAATAATACTATTTGAGAATCCAAGCAAGAATCTCAATGCCTACCGGTCTGACTCCAAAGCCCACGGACACTGTCATAATAGGGAAGGTGAGTTAATACACTTTGTTTACTATGAAATTAGCAACCATTTCCTAAATTTCCACTTCAGCTCCAGGGCTGGCGGAGATAATCACTTTAAGGTTCCTCTGCTTTCAAATCTAGAATAAAGTTTTAGATTGAAATAACATTTTTAGAGTACTTTTAAAATCTATAAATCTCTTAACACTTGCAACTGATTCTGGCCAATGTTTTGAACATGAAGGCTTGGCGACGTATCAATGCATCTCCTCTCAAAAACAGTCAGCAAGAAGGAAAAGAATTCACGTGAAATTCTTACAAGATGTACTAAATGCTGTGTAGAAAGACAGACTGAAGTAAACAGACCAGAGGCTAGAGTACATAATGCTTCCAGCTATAAACAGCTGAAACAAACAGAAAACCCTGTGACATTATCTTGTAAGCACTGTAAATAGGGAAAACTGAGCATTGCCAAGGACTTCCCCACAGGCCTCTGGATAGGGAGGCCATGAGTGAGTAAGCAAAAGACACTCAACACACGACTGCAAATGAATCTTCTGCAGATAGAAAAGTTTGCAAACTGGGGCGCCTGGATGGCTCAGTCAGTTAAGCGTCCAACCTCAGCTCAGGTCATGATCTCACACTCCATGAGTTCGATCCCCGTGTCAGGCTCTGTGCTGACAGCTCAGAGCCTGGAGCCTATTCAGATTCTGTGTCTCCCCTCTTTCTGACCCTCCCATGCGCATGCTCTGTCTCAAAAATAACTAAAAACATTAAAAAATATATATTTTTTAAAGTTTGCAAACATTAACTAGGAGTGTGTCAAATTTCACAGGCAAGGTGACAGATAGCAAAACAGGTAAATAAAGAAGAATGTCCTTCAAAAGTAGGGTGGCCATGTCTCTGTCAGAGCCCGTTCTCTGGCATAATTATTTATAGCACGCCCTTTATCTCTCAAAAGTGTCCCAGTTTGGCAATTACATTGTTATTCTACTCAAAAGTAATATTTAACAATGAAAAGGCAATGAATTAAAACAGGGGGAAAAGGGAAAGAAAGCCCCCTCTGCTTGCACAGTGGCTTCCCATACAGATCTGAGGAGTATTTCTTTAGGTGTATCCATTGAGCCATTCAATTATTCATTTACTCATTCTGTCATTCAACAGTATTTCTGGAGTTTTATTATATCCCAGCATTGTACAGGCACTGGGGCAAATAGAAAAAGTGAAGCTGGGAAGGAAAGACAGACAGACATGGAAATAATATACATCTAATACACAGAACAGGAAACCTGAATGGTCCTGGGAACCCAGAGAAGGGAGTGTTTTTTTTTCCCCAAATGCAGAAAGCTCCCACATGGAAATGTTCAAACCCACACACAAAATCTCTACACTCAAAAAAGCCCTAAGTATCAGACTTCAGCACAGATCCACTAACAAAATAGCAGTAAGAAAAAAAATTAACATCTATCACTTCCAAACCATATGGTTATAAATATGAAGGCCAGGAAATAGCCCTTGCAAAATTCTGGTAAGTAAATCCCACTAATCATTAAAGATTATGTTATGAAAAGATAAATTTTGGGCAAAGGAAACTGGTAGAGTAGAGGTTATGGGTTCTAATTCTAGATTCAAAAACACAAAGAAAAAAAAAAGGAAACAGGGAGTATTTCTCAGAGTAGATCTTTGAGGACCGATCAGTAATTTTAAAAAAGCACCTGGAAAAAAAAAAAAAAAAACAAAAAAAACAGCTATTTTTAAAAGTCGCATTCAGATTAATGAAAATATTTTGCAACCACCAGTCTCAAATATTACTCTAAAAACAAAAAAGACACAAACCAAAACATCTCTCAAGTCACAAAACACTGAGCAGAAATAAAACAGGTTAGCTGCTAAAGCACAACACACACAATGAAAACAAAATGCTTAGCTGTGCCTACCCTACATGATCCTCTTAAAGATTACTTTAATCTTACTTTTCCATTCGTAACTCATAAAAACTAACATCAAAAATTTTAAGAGCTGTTGAGTGTGACTGTTCTGAAACCATCCTTGACCTTACAAACAAATCACTAATCTCACCAGGGTGGTAAGACAACCCATAATTGGTTCAGTAGACAAAAATGTGTTTCTCTTGCTAGTATCAGTTCTTTCAATAGCAACCCCCTCAAAGTGCAGCATTCATTTTCCCCTCTGTTTCTGCTAGTAGAAATTAAAGCTAGATTACCAATGTTGTCTTACCATTATGTGAAGTCACCTTCTACTTTTAGAAAAAAAAAAAAAAGGGAGTTTCACTACAAATATGACTGATGGTAACTGGAACTGGGGTCTACATGCAGTCTTTACAAGAAATTTGCCTCCTAGGAAACATAACCGAAATGGGACAGGTGCACACGGTGGAAATGGCTAACCTTCCACATGAAAGCTTAAAACCAGAAACTTCTTCTGATAGGCCTGTGATGAAATCAAGAGTTCTCTCTGGAGGAAAGAGGTGATTCTTCCCCCCAGAGGATATAAATTGGCAACAGCAAAGAAAATTTAAACACTGTATATAAAGTTTTATCACTTCTACCATACTACATACTTTTAAGAGTGTACAATAGCTTCCCAAAGCATACAAAGTTACACAGAGAAGGTAAACAAATTTACTGACCATTATGCAAGGTCAATGAATATCCTATGTATCTTACATCTTGGAATAGTCACTATTAAACAGTCTCATTTGCAATTAACTAAAATGCTGACAGAAGCATTTTCTATACACCATTCTTATCAAATCAAGAGGTCTAGGGGCTCATTAATCCTTGTATTTCATCCTGGACATTTTATTAAGTTTATAATGCATACACAGTTACATGATAAAAACACTGAAATCTGTGAAACATTCATTAAACATAACTGTAAGCACAAAGCATGGCCTTTAATTAATAAAGTACCAAAAGCTTCTGCAATAATAACCAACACTTTATTTTGAAATCACTGGGAAAATAAACTGAGAAGAGATCATTTATATCTCCCTGAGAGTGTAACTTCTACGGGGTTAAAAAAAACATACAAAGCAACTAACAACTCTAAATTGTAGAGTGGCTCATCTGAGAAAAACAATGTAAAATGAAGTCTAGTAACGTCAGAAATGTTTTGCAAGAATTGCTCTTTGGGCTAGGAGTAGCAAGCATGCGATTAAATGCTACTGCCTCCATTCTTCCTCAAATGATTAAAAAGTTCCCAGCCCCAGTTTTACCTATGTACAACCACCATGCACAGACACTGTCAGCATCTTGGCTCGACACTCATCAGTAACCCACCCGGATGCAAACCGAAGTGGGTGGAGAAGCAGGAAAACCCTAAGGACGTGGAACACTTGCAAGGGGAAAAGGACGGGGCCGTCATTCCCTTCATTTTCCCATCTCCTTGCTGGCAGATTTGCAGATTCCACCACTAGAGAGAGTTTGGCAGCTTCACAATGGGGCCGCCTGCTCAGCGTCTGACTGCCGCCCGCCTGGAAACCCCTTTCCCCCGCTTATCACCCGCCCTACAAAAGTCCACCCGCGACAGGTGGGGAGAGGGCGGCAATGCCCAACAACAAATCTGCCGCTTTCGCTTCTGGCCAGCAACCCGCCCCAATCTACAAGCGCGCCCCTCCCGGCACTGCCGGCCTGTCCGCCCCCGCTGTACCCGCAGACGCGCAGCGGGCGCGGGCTGCGGGCTCTCGGGCGACCTCACCCCCAGGATTGCAGTGGGGGCGAGGAGGGCCGGCGAGATAAGACCTTCAGGGCTCGCCCGTGGGCGCTATCTGGCCGGGGCAGTCGCACCAGGCGCGCGGCCGTGGCGCGCCGCCAGAGGCGCAGCAGGCCGGGGAAAGAGCTACTTCTCAATGGGGCCCCGAGGCCGTCTGCCCCGCGGTGCGGGCACGCCGGCGGAGGAACCAGCGTGCGCGCCAACGCGCCTGGACTTCCGCACCGCCGCACCGCGGGAGAGGCGCTCCGGATCGCCGAGTCCCCGCACCTCCCCGGCGAGCGCACGCCGCGCGCACACGGGGGCGCACGCCCCCGCACACTCACACGCGCTGCACACTCACGGCGTCTCCAGCCCCACCCCTGTGCCAAGCAGCCGCGGGCTCCCCGCACCCCGTAGGGGCCCCACCCAGTTCACCAGACCCCAGCCTCCAGCTCGGGCGCTCAGGGACCAGCCCGCCGAGGCTCGGGGCCCCTGGGGTCGCCTCGTCGTCCACCCCGAGGCCGACCCGCCCGCCTGGGGTTCCCCGGCACCGCGCGGGCACCGCGGACACCGCGCGCCCGGCCCCGACACGAGGCAGGGAGGAAGGGGCGGTGCCGCGACTGGGCTGGCACCGGAGCTCGGTGACTGGAGCACCCCCCAACCCACCCACCCATCACCACCACCTTTTCTGCAGCACAAAAGGTTGCAGGCGGAACCGCCGTCCCCGTGCAACCTACCGGTGGCCCAGGGCTCTGCCACCTCCGCCGCGCCTGGGCCGCAGAGCCGGAGAGAAGGGCGGGAGAGGCGCAGGGCTGCGGCGCCGAGATCCGGGCAGAGGCCGCCAGCCGAGCCAGCCGGGTACCCTCTCCTCTCCCACCGCGCTCGGAGCCAGCTACCGCCCGGCGTAGTCCCCGCCTCCTCCTCCTCCTCCTCCTCCTCCGCCGCCCGCCTTCCCGCCCTCCTCCCTCCGGCTGCGGAGGCGCAGCCCGTCTGCGCTGGGCCCGCCTCCTGCGCCCTGCTCTGACACCCGGAGGAAGGGCGGGCCGGCCGGAGAAAGGCGCTAAGAGGCCCGAAGTAGTTGGCGGGGGCGGGGGAGTTGCGGACTGGGAACGGGAGGAGGAGTCGTAACACCTCCTCCCAGTCCAAACCTGCAGCCCAACTGAGGAGCTCCGACTCGCTGGCCTAGGCTGCACGTACGTTTCCTCAGGTGGTGTGGTGATGTTTGTCATTCGTGAGTCTCTGCTTAAAGGACTCAGCCCTGAGCAGACTGAAAGCCCATGAAATTACAAATTTGACCCTTCAAATCTTAGAAAACTGCTAAATATCTAGGGAATGGAGTGAGGTGAATTCAAATTCATTCTGATTGGATTAGCTATTTTTGAAGCCTCAGGCTTGATCTTTTCCATTCTTGTAAGAAATTCTTTTCTTTGATCAAGATTTTCTGTTCTCAATTCATATGCATCTTCTCCGCCAAACAGGTTCACAAACTCAGTGATAAGAATATATGCCAAGACTTTTCACGTGCATTTCCAAATTTACACCTCTCGACAAATTTGTGAGGGAGTGACCTATTATCCACATCCTGAAGGTTTGGAAAGTTTAACTTCCTCGAGGTCACACTTGTACTTAGTGCCTGAGCTGAGTCTGAACCCAGGCACTGGAAAGACGAAATTGTTTATAGATGTTGTTAATTTATGTTCCAGTCTCAATCCAAGAGAGTTGTTACTGTTCTTTCTTTTTTTTTCTTTCACAAAATACTTTATGTGAACACAAAAGGCATAAACTTAATACAAATTTAAACAAATCTTGATTCAAACTTGTTCCCAAATCTGTATATGCTTCTGATAACATAAAAACAAATAAACCCGGGGCGCCTGGGTGGCGCAGTCGGTTAAGCGTCCGACTTCAGCCAGGTCACGATCTCGCGGTCCGTGAGTTCGAGCCCCGCGTCGGACTCTGGGCTGACGGCTCAGAGCCTGGAGCCTGTTTCAGATTCTGTGTCTCCCTCTCTCTCTGCCCCTCCCCCGTTCATGCTCTGTCTCTCTCTGTCCCAAAAAGAAATAAAACGTTGAAAAAAAAAAAAAACAAATAAACCCGAACACCCCTGTTTCAAAAGAGCAATGCCCATCAGCTTCTCCACTAGAAGACATTTTATACTACCTCTCTGTATCCTAAAGTAAGTATGGGAAGTTAGAGGGAGAAGAAGACTTTGAAGAATATTCTCTAAAGAACAATTTTAGAAAACACAAATTACTTAAAATTTTTTTTAATGTTTAATTTTTTTTAATTTTTTTATTTATTTTTGAGACAGAGAGAGACAGAGCATGAGCAGGGGAGGGGCAGAGAGAGAGGGAGACACAGAATCCGAAACAGGCTCCAGGCTCTGAGCGGTCAGCACAGAGCCCGACGCGGGGCTTGAACTCACGAACTGTGAGATCGTGACCTGAGCTGAAGTCGGTCGCTTAACCGACTGAGACACCCAGGCGCCTCTTAAAAATTTTTTTAAATGTTTATTTACTTTTGAGAGACAGAAAGAGAGAGCGTGAGTGAGGGAGGAGCAGAGAGAGGGAGACACAGTATCTGAAGCAGGCTCCAGGCTCTGGGCTGTCAGCACAGAGCCCAAAGTGGGGCTCGAACCCATGAGCCGCGATATCATGACCTGAGCTGAAGTCGGTCGCTTAATGGACTGAGCTACCCAGGTGCCCCAAAAAACATAAATTATTTTATTTTAAACGTAGATGTGTACATAACTTCTCAAATATAGAACCTGGCACAACATACTAAGTATCAAATAAACGAATGGATTTTTTTTTTTTTTGCATCAGTACTTCAGGAGAACACACTGAAAGTTATTGCAGATTATAATCTGTGTGACACAGCAGTGAATTGTTCTGATGATCATTCTCATAAAACCACTTCCAAAACAATGTGTATATTATATTAGGAAACTTCCTTTCATTCTGTCCTGTCTGAAATCTTAAAACCTTTTCAGAAGAATGCCTTGTACTTGCTCTTTGCTCTGAACGTTTAGCGATGTTTTTTTTTTGACCAAAAGCAACAAAAAACTGCTTTGTTCTTCTTAGTTTTTTTGTTTTTTTTTTTTTTTTGTTTTTAAGTTTATTCATTTAGAGAGACAGAGACAGAGTGAGAGCGAGCACCTGTGCTCAAGGGGCATGCAGGGGAGGGGCAGAGAGAGAGAATCCCAAACAGGCTCCTTGCTGTCATGACAGTGCAGAGCCCATTGCAGGGCTCCATCCCATGAATTGCAAGATCTAGACCCGAGCTGAAATCAAGAGTCAGATGCTCAAATGACTGAGCCACCCAGGTGCCCTTGCCCTTGAGTTTATTAGGCTCCAGGCTAACCCTCTTAGGAGAGCATTGTCTCCTAATTGCCTTGCTCCTTGGGTGGTGCTTGCATCCTTGCCTTAACTCCTCATCCAATCAAAACTTCAGTCTAGGATTGTCACATAGAACACCTACCTAACAAACCAATTCGTGAGGCGGTTAATGACTGATAATAGCTTTACTTGTGGCCCCTCAATGACATGTCTGTGCCACCTAAAGACTCTGACTGGGACTGCCTTAATTCAGATGTGTTGTGGCTTGTAGGGGCTGGAGCACAAGGGAGGTGGGGAATGTGGAAGCTCTTGCCAGAGCTTTCCCATATTCTGTGAGGATGATCTATTCAATCTACAAAGAAAAATGCTGTGCTTATAAACAATAGGGACAAAGGTAGAATAGACCTTGTGATCTGAAAGGCCATCTTTGCCTCAAGCCAGCCTCCCCAGAAAAATCACTTCAAAATGACGGTTGTCTGGGAAGGATTATACATTGATGTAAATAGTATTTATGATGTAAATAGTAAATAGCAAACAGCCAGCTTACGAGAACAGGATAGGTAAATTTGATAATAACATAGTGGATATAAAACAGAAACTACAGGGCGCCTGGGTAGTTCAGTCTGTTAAGCACTGGACTTCGGCTCAGGTCATGACTTCATGGTTTGTTAGTTTGAGCCCAAGGTAGGGCTCTGTGCTGACAGCTTGGAGCCTGAAGCCTGCTTCAGATTCTGTGTCTCCCTCTCTCTCTGCCCCTCCCCTGCTCACATTCTTTCTCTCAAAAATAAATAAATATTTAAAAATTAAAAAAAAAAAAGAAAAGAAAGAGAAACTACAAAGCCAAGTGTGTAAGAAATACCACATTGCACATTTCCTCTAAACCCTTTTGTTTGCATCAGGGGCTAACTAGGAAAATAGAGACCACTTCAAGTTTTTCCAAACAGACAACTAAACACAAGGAAAGGATAACACAGGCAATGGAAGAACTCAGAAGCTAAACAGGAGTTGGTGAAGTGAGCATAGACCCTTGCTGGAGAAATAAGGGGAGTAGAGAGGGTTACTGGAGCCCAGGGACCCAAAAGTATGGCCAAACTGGGAGCTATGGCCAACCTGGGAGCTATGGCCACAGAGGAGAAACAGCTACTGCCAAGTAGTCCTTTATGGCAGGGAAAAGGGGGAAATGTACATAGGTTCTCCTCTCCTCCTGCCCTCTGATCTCCTGCCAGTGCCTGACATTTAGCCAAATGTAGACTCCTGCCATCATGAGAACGAGGAAAACACCCTTCAGGGCTTAGCCCTTCTGCAACATGGAGGCAAACAGGGGAAGGGCATGGGGTTTGCATCTAAGGGCAAACAGGCCCCAGATCAGCACATCTTTTTATTTCACTTTCAAGCCTTCAGTCTTTCTTCAAGTTTTTTCCCCACTCCCTTGGGTAGGGTCAGAGTTCCAAGAGTTCCATTCCAGGCCATGGGTAGGTGGTGATGACAGGCAGTGGGAGGAAGTCCTTTGGTTTATATGCAATTATCCACAGGGGTTTCTATTGTCCCTTCCCAGAACTATCACCTATGGCAGCAGGCTGCAGTGCACAACATGTCCATAGATGGTATGGCCCTGTCCTATACACTTGAATCCTCCCTTTAGCCCCCTCCTGTTCTAGCACACACTTGGAGCCAAAGAATATTTCTAAGGTATAGGACTGTCCTACTAAGCCTCACACATTATCAGTCATTTATATCTAGGGTCCTTTATCAAATATATGATATAGGCAGGTTGAAAGTTTAAGAATGAAAAAAAAAGATACATCATGCAAATATTGTTGAAAACAAGAGTAGCATCATTAATATTAGATAAAGTAGACTTCAGATCAAAGAAAATTGATAGAAAGGGGCATTATAAGATGATTAAATGGTCAATATACCCAGAGACTACTGTGCAATACACCAAATAGGAGAGCTGCAAATTACGTAAAACAAAAGCTGGTGAACTGAAAAGAGAAAAAGGCAAACATACACTTACAGTGGAAGACCTCAACACCCCTCTATTAAGAACTGATAGAACAACGAGACAATAAATCAGCAAGGATCAATAACAACATCACCCAACAGGCTGTAACTGACATCTAGGGAACACTCCACCCAAGAACAGAAGAATGTACAACTTTTTTTAATGTTTATTTTATTTATTTTGAGATAGAGAGCATGAGCAGGGGAGGGACAGAGAGAGAGAGAAAGAGAGAACCCCAAGCAGGCTCCAGGATGTTAACACAAGAGCCCAATATGGGGCTCAATCTCCTGAATAGCAACGTCATGACCTGAGCCGAAATCAAGAGCCAAACGCTCAACTGACTGGGCCACACAGGGGCACTTGTACAGTCTTTTCAAATGCCCATGGAACATACACTAAGAAGTACTATCCTGGTTCATAAATCAAATCTGAACAAATCTAAAACAACAAATCTTACAGAGCATTTCCTCCAACTACAAGGAAATCAAACTAGAAATCAATACCACAAAGAAAACCAGAAAATGCCCAACACTTGGAACAAAACAACAAATTTCTACATAATCCATTAATCAAAGAGGAAGTCTTAAGGGAAATTTTAAAAATACATTTATTTAACAGAGTGAAAATGAAAATGCATTTCAGAACATGTGGGACACAGGTAAAGCAGTCCTGAGAAGGAAATTTGTAGCACTAAAAAGAGTACATTAGAAAAGAGGAAAATCTCAGATCAATAATCTCTTCTTTTTAGAATCTAAAAACAAACAAACAAACAAAAAGAGCAAAATAAACCCAAAGCAAAAATCAGAACAGAAATTAATGGAATTGAAACAGAAAACAATAGAGAAAATGAATGAAATGGAAAGCTGGTTCTTTGAAAGTATCAGTAAAACTCAGTTTCTAGCAAAACTAAAAAAAAAAGAAAATCCAAATGATCAAAATCAGGAATAAAACAGAGGATGTCACTGTAGGCCCTGAAGACATTAAAAGGGCAGTAAGAAAATACTATGAACAACTCTATACTCATACATTGGACAACTTAAATGAAATGGACCAATTCCTTGAAAAATATAAACTACCCAAATATACCCAATATGAAGTAGATGAGAACAACCATGTAACTATTAAAGAAATTTAATTCATAACTTTACAGCTTCCAAAAAGCAATATCTGGGTTGAGAGAACTCCTAAAACCTCTATCATACATTTAAAGGATTAGTACCAGGGGTGCCTGGGTGGCTCAGTTGGTTAAGTGGGTAAGCAGTTAAGCATCCAACTTTGGGTCAGGTCACAATTTCATATTTTGTGAGTTCCAGTCCCGTGTCAGGTTCTGTGCTGACAGCTCAGAGCCTGGAGCCTGCTTTGGATTCTGTGTCTCCCTCTCTCTCTGCCCCTCCCCCACTTGCACTCTGTCTCTCTCTCTCTCTCTCTCTCTCTCTCTCTCCCAAAAATAAATAAATAAACATGAAAATAAACATAAAAAAAAAAAGAATTAGTACCAACTCTGTGGTCCCTTTCAGAAAAAGGATGAGGAATGAACACTTCCCAATTCATTTTATGAAGCTAATAGTACTCTGATACCAAAACCAGAAAAAGACACTACTAAAAAAAAAAATCTGTAGACAAATATCCCTCATGAATATAGTTGTAAAAAAACTCAACAAAATATTAGCAAATAAAAATCAGTGATATATAAAAAGAAGTATACACTATAACCGAGTGAGTTTATATCAGGGATGAAAGGCTGGCTTGATACTTAAAAATCAATCAATGTTATCCATCATAGTAATATATTAAAGTAGAAAACTCATATGATCTCATCAATTAATAAAGAAAAGGCATTTGACAAAATTCAACAGCTATTCATGATTTTTAAAAAAGCTCATAGAAAATGGGAATGAAGAGGAACTTTCTCAATTTGATAATGAGCATCTATAAAAAAAGCTACAGTTAATATGATATTAATAGTGGAAGATGAAATGCTTTCCCCTAAGCACTTGGGAAAATACAAAATTGTTCTCACTACTCATCTTCAAATTGTGCTGGAATTTCTAGCCAGTACAATAAGGCAAGAAAAGATTGGAATAGAAGAAAGAAAACTGCTTCTATTTTCAGATGACCTAATTTTCTATGGAAAATCCCTAGAAATCTACAAACAAAAACAAATAAACAAACAAGTTCCTAGAACCATTTAAAGAGTTCAACAAGGCCTCAATATACAAGATATACATACAAAAGTCTACAGTATTTCTGTGTACCTGTAATGAGTACATGGAAACCAAAATTTAAAATACAGTATCAATAACAATCACTCAAAAAATAAATATCTAGGTATAGGTATAGGACTTATAGGTTGAAAACTATAAAATGTTGATGAAAGAAATCAAAGATCGAAATAAACAAAGAGACATACTGTGATCACGGATTGGAAGATTCAACCTAGTAAAGATGTCAGATCTCTTTAAATTGATCTGCTGGTTTAATGAAGTCCCTACCAAAGTCCCAATAAGGTTTTTTGTAGACAGAGATGAGTTTATTCTATAATCTATATGGAAAGGCACAGTCCCTAGAACAGCTTAAAAAAAAAGATCTTAACAAAGAAGAATAAAGCAGAGAGAATCAGTCTACTCCTTTGGAAACTGATTTTTGACATAGAAGCAAAAGCAATTCAACAGAGGAAAGATAGCCTTTAGAACAAATATTGCTCCAAGCCATCGGACGTCTTGGAAAAGAAAATTGAAGCTCAACATGCCTTACGCTTTCTGCAAAAATTAACTAAAAATGAATCTTGAACTCAAATGTAAAACATAAAACTATAAAAACTATAAAACTTTTCAAAAACGCTAAACTTTTAGCTAAAACATGCAAAACATGATTCATAAGATGAAAAACTAATAAAGTGGACTTCATTAAAATTAAAAACATTCGCTCTGCTAAAAGCCCTGTTAAGAGGATCAAAAGACAAACTGAAGATGGGAAGAAAATATTTACAGATCATATACCTAATGAAGAACTGGAATCTAGAATACATTATAAATGTTTAAAACTCAACCGTAAAACACTCAATCCAATTAGAAATAGGCAAAAGATATTTAGAGATATTTCACCAAAGAGGATATACAGATGGCAAATTAGCACATGGAAAGATCACTAGCCATTATGGGAATGCAAAGTAAAACCACAATGAGATACTACTTACATAACTATCATAATGGCTAAAATAACAAATAGTGACAACACCAAATGCTGGTGAGGATGTGGAGAAACTGAATCATTCACATTGCTAGTAAAAATGTAACATGGCAGAGCCACTGTGGAAAACAATCTGGAAAAACACTCTGGAAAAAATTAAACATGCAGCTACATATGACCCAGCGATTACACTCCTGAGCACTTTTTCCAGGGAAATGAACACCTACATTTACTCAACAAACTCTACATGAATACTTATAGCCTTCATAATAACGCTCAGCATTATTCATTATAGTCAGAAACAGGAAACAACCCAGGTGTTGTTCAATGGGTGAATGGTTAAACAGTGATGCAACCATACCATGGAATACTACTCGGCAATAAAAAGGAAAAAACTATAGATTCATGCAACAATCTGCAGAGAATTGTACTGAAACAAAAAAGCCAATCTCAAAATCTTACAATCTGTATGATTCCATAAATAGGAAATTCTTGAAATGACAAAATTATAGAAATGGAGAAGAGATTAATGGTTGCCAGGGGTTAAGGCTGTGATATTGCACCATAAAATATAGTACCACGTAGCACTAAACTGTAAGTTACCAATGGGGAAAACTGGCTAAAGAGTTCATGGAATCTCTCTGTATTATTTCCTATAACTGCAAAACAACTCAAAATAACAAACGTTAAAATATTGGATTTAAAAGCAGTACATCTGCATATTTAGAACATATTTTTAGAAGCATAGCCAAGAAGTGGAAAGTATTAGTTGCCCCCAGGGAGGAAAGATGATGGACAGGAAAGAGGATGGCTGGGGAACACAGTGGGAGGTAAATTTGAAATACACTCTTCTGTATATTTCCAATTTTGAACTATGCAAAATTAATGCCTATTCAGAAAATAAATTTTCACATATCTATTTTGTAATTCCTCAGCCAATCAAAGCCTGATGATTTCCAATTGTTAACAGTCTTGATTAATCTGTTAATTTTCTATTCAGAAAGTACATGAAGTGGCTCTTTTCCCCTTCCAGTCATTAACCTATTGCAGTATTACAAGTACTTTGTGCTTCCTAAACACTTAGCCAAAATCTTTATTTTTTTTTAAATTATGAATATTCATTTTTATATACTCATTCTTTTCCAGAATAAAAAGCAGTTGGTGGGAAAATCTTCGTTCCTCTTTGTTACTAGTGTAGTTACTACAGTTTGTTTACTATGAAATTACTGACCACTTCCTAGACTTGCACATCAGCACCAGAGCAAGAGTTGGATGATTACGTTAAGGCTCCTCTGCTTTCAAATCCAGAATGGAGTTTTAGGTTGATTTTTCTTTAGGTGTTGAAAAAAAACAGTTCAGAAACTACAGCTGACCCTTGAACAACACAAGTTTGAACTACGCCAGCCCACATATGCATGGATTTACATATATATATATATGTGTGTGTGTGTGTGTGTGTATGTGTATATATAATATATATACACATATATATAATATATATACACATATATATATATACACACAGTATAGTACTATAAATGTATTTTCTCTTCCTTATGATTATCTTAATATCCTCTTCTCTATAGCTTACTTTATTGTAAGAATACAGTGCATAATACATATACAAATCAAGTGTTTATGTTACTGATTAGGCTTCCAGTCAACAGTAGGCTACTAGTAGTTAAGTTTTGAGGGGTTGAGAGGTATATGTGGATTTTCAACAGCATGGTGGTAGAGGGTTGTTCAAGGGTCAGCTGTATGTGTTTTCAAAGCATTTACAAGTTTGAAAAGAAGCATGTATCACCAAGTACATGGTGCAAATTATATGAAAGTTTGA
>NW_024412377.1:75815032-75838388 GCF_014898765.1 Herpailurus yagouaroundi
AATTAACTAGTCAGGTAAGAGGTGAAGATACATTCTCTTACACATTATCTCCCATATTATATTACAGTTAGAAATATGTTTCTATTCCTTACTATGAATTTAAACTTTTGTGCTCTGACATTTATTGTTCATTTCCCTCCCCCACCCGTGTATTTGTCTCTTTCTCTGTGTGTGTGTGTGTGTGTGTGTGTGTGTGTGTGTGTGTTTTCATTAGTTACCCCTAGGAAGGATAAATGGATATAGCTTATTCTGTTTTTATTTTTTTATTTTTTTAATGTTTATTTATTTTTGAGAGAAAGGGAGAGCACATGTGGGGGACAGGCAGAGAGAGAGAGAGAGGGGCACAAGGAGAGGGAGACACAGAATCTGAAGCAGGCTCAAGGCTCTGAGCTGTCAGCACAGAGCCCGATGCAGCGTTTGAACTCACAAACTGTGAGATCATGACCTGAGCTGAAGTTAGACATTCAACTGACTGAGTCACCCAGGTGCCCCAGACATAGCTTATTCTTAAGCCTTAGGATACTTCACTTTTTGAGAGCCAAAGCCAACATGGACTTTCTGCTGAAATTCCTTGATGTTGTTCCAGATTGAATATCTTACTGAAAATATGGTTGAGGATGATTTCGTTTTCTGGATTACATTCCTTGGAGGAAGGGGCTAGAAACAAGGGCAGGTTAAGTCCCTGTGGGGCAGGCCATAGGGTTTTACTAAAACGGGGAGGGTGAACATTGGCAGCAAGGAAAAAGAAGGAAGAAGAACAAGACAGATAGTGTTTGCTCTTAAATGATCCCTTTGATGGGCTGAACTTGCCTGTTTTTCTTTTCTCTTGGACTAGGGAAACAGACATATTTGAGGTTTAATATTAAATAATATTAAATGTTTTTAACCTTTGTTGTAATAAATTTTATTAAATTATTCTTCATTCTTCAGAGAAAACTGTTTCACCCATACAGCCTTGACTGCTGGCACTTTTGGGGAATTAGACTACACAATAATAAATCAAAGTGCAGAATTTCCAACCACAGGAACATGGAGTCCAGGCCAGTACCCTAGCAGGGCAGACAGTGGGGAGTTCTAGAAGGTAGTAGCCCCCAGTGGAACTGAGGGCAATAGAGAGGATGCGGCACGAGGACCAGTTACCAAGATGAGGCTTCGGAGGTGGAGGGGGGGGGATGTGAAATGAACCTTCTCCTTCACAAATTGCATAAAGAGAGTAAAAGTCGGTGAAATGGGAGAGGTTGCCACATAAATCACACTCAGTAGACCCAAAGTATCCCTACTCACAACGTGAAAGAAACCCCAGTTCCCACATTTGCCTCTCCCCTTCTTATCTTGGGTGCTTTCTTTCATTAGGAACAAACTTCCAATGTCAGAGAATTATCAGCTGTGTAGTCACCTAATCAAATAAGACAACAAATCAATCTGAGACCATTTTAACAGGTTAGTTCCTATTAAATCAGTAGATTAACACCAGTAATATACTGTATCTACATGAGCATCCACCTTAATTGAAGATGGCACAGAGCCACAGTTTCATAAGGCATTAACCTAATGTACATCAACACAAATTTATGAATATATGTGAGGTTTCTTTGATGTTTCTGTATTTCCATATTGTTTCAATAGCCACAAGTGAAATGTTGTAGCTAAAGAATGTTTAAGATGCCTCTTTTACTGTAAGTTTCCAGTTGCCAGTTGAAGTCCCTACATTGACATTTAACTCTGACATTTACATTTCAAAGTATCCTGCCCTTGTTGATGTGTAATTTGCATACAATAAGTTCTTAGCTCAAACTCTAATGTAGTCAAAAGGACAGTCAAATCACAGAACTTTCATAGACTCGTTTCTGTAAATAGCACACATATATTAATGTGCACCACACAGGTGATTATCATTTTGGGGCTTCTTGGAACTCAAAGAGATTTTTATATTGAAGTCATCATCCTACCTAAGTATTCAGCAGAATTCATGAATAGAAGACTCATAGGGACAGAATGGTCTAGATATCAATGGTCACTAACCTCCGTCTGTCTGTACTCATTATTGAAAAAGATAGTCTTATTAGGAGACTGGACTCTCCTTTTGTTGCATATGACCAAAGCTTTGAAATGTTGAGAGGTAGCATCTGTGAAGGATAAGCTGGTGTTCAAAAAGCTTCGTGCAGTTTTTTTCTCTCTCATCCTATGCTAAAGTTGATAATTTAACAACTGTAAAGATCAACTTCTCCATTTCCTGGAAAAATCCACTACCCAAAGTCATATAAAACAAATTTGGAGTAGAAAGTCCATTTAATCACTTCTCAAAGAAATATTTTGCTGGCAGAGAAAGCAACTTGATATTAGAAGTCTGCCTACTTAGGATTTCAGTAAGAACTGCACATACCCTCACGGGGTTGGGTAGATTATCCAGGTCCTCCTGTTGGCCCATTTGACCTCTCTTTCCTGGGCAACCTAAAGACAAGAGCCCTAAATTGTTTCCAAGCCTAGATTTCCACTTCTCCAAGCTATCCTTTCGGTTCTTTGAACCTCTAAGTATTTACCTGGAAAAGCCCCCATGGCTGTCTTACAAAGAAAGCTTCTCTGAATCAACCTTTTTTTTTTAAGAGACAGTATCTGGTTTGTTGAGGACGTGGCACCGCCATCCACCACAATTTAGTGAGTTTAATCAACAATTATTGTTTTAAGTACCTTAGCAAATAGGATGACTATGACTTCCTTATAAGGCATTGTGATTTTTGCACTATCACTTTATTGATTATTTTTGAAACTTAAGCCCATTCTTAATGACACAGCCAGAAATTGTAAGTCGGCTCTTGGGTTCCTGTGCTTCTCAGTAACATAGCCACCTTGGGAATGCTACGTTATTAACTCTATTATGATTATTACCAGGCAAATGAAAGCTTTGTTTCTCCATGCTAAATCACAGAGTCAGAAAGAAAAGAGTTGGTTTTTAAAATCACACTGTGCATGCTTAAGGTTGGGCCTTAAATCAAACCTGGTGTGTGTGTATGTATGTATGTATGAGAGGTGGGGAGGGAGAGCGAGGGTGGAGGAGAGAGAAAGAGAGTGAGAGAGCGAGAGAGAGAGATGAGACATTACTACATTCTTGGAGGAATGCTGATCATCCTTTCCCCCCTAAAACCTAGGTTAGCTTTACCATGTCTCTGTAGTCACATTTTCAGTTCTTGCCTTTCCATTGCTACAAATCCTGGATGAGCAACTTTCTTCATTCCCACATCCTGGGAGCATACCTGCGACATACAATCAATACCTTCTTGGTCTAGATTCTATTCCCTCAAATCCCTTAGTCCCCAGGATATTCAACAAAGAACTGTTGAGCAAGGAGCAATTGCTCACCAGCCCTCCAGGTCTTGCAGAAGGTATAGATCAGAGATCAAAGCTTTTTTTTCTCTTTTATCACCATAATTCAGTGCTAGTACATAGTGAGCACTCAATAAATATTGAGAGAAGCAAGGAAGGAAGGGGAATTTTGCAATTGATCTGGCAAAAAACAAACAAAAATCTGGGTGCTTACTTTTTATGGCATGGCATAAAGGGGTTGGTGGTTAGGAAATCCCAATGCCTAAGATCACTCAGAAGCAATATATATATGGGGGAGAGGGGAGATACTAACACACATGAAAGTGGTGATGATGATGATGGTGACAATGATAATATTTCTTACTTAAAATTTACTGATTTTTAACTGGAGGACTAAAAAATTGAGGAAAGAACACACTTTGATCTGGTTATAATAATATTACTTACAATCATTTACACAAACAACTTCTATCTAAGCCAGACTACTTTGCAATATGATAATGATAATAAACATTTTAATAGGTAAGCTTACTTTTATTATAATTTTATCCCACTAAAGTATTAATCTATATATACTTCTTCATAGCTGTCAGGTAGTAGAGTGATGTTTATTCAGAATATTGCTTAGGACTTTAAAAGAGTCAAAGAAAACATTGCATCTAGTCAAGGGAAAATATATTTCCCCCAGCTGTGGTGAATAAGCTGTTTTGCTCTTTTACTAATTATCCATATCCTCAAACCAGGTTGGATTATCTTCATAATCAGCCTTTGCAAACAAGTGCTATTTTGTTTTGATTACAGCAAGTTGATAGCTTAGAAATGTAATAATTTCTTATGAACAGTACATACAGGGATAAGCTGTATGTGTTTAGGGATACCTGATTTGCTTTTCCTGAAATTTACTAAGTTTTGTATCTTGGATATTCTTAAATTTTATAGACTATGCCTAAATGTGGCTTTTTCTTTATTTCTCATTTTTGTCACACACTATATATTTTTTTTTTTTTCACTGAAAACATTCACCTTTCAGTCTGGGCAATTGATGTCCATTGTTTCTTCAAACATTAACTCCTCTCTTTACTTCTAGGACTCCTAATATCAAGATGTTAGCTTTTATGCTTATCACCTCCACATTGCTTAACTTTCCTTTTATATTTTCTGTGTCGTTACCTTTACCTGTTCCCTTTTGGGAGAGTGCCTCCATCAAATCTCCAAAGTATTCATTAATTCTGCTATTGTGCCAATTCTACTTTTTATCCTGTCTATGGTGCTCTTTATTTCAAGTCCTATACTATTTTACACATAATATTTCCACCTGTTACTTTTCACATTTTCATACTGTTTCATATTGGTAACATCTTTCCTAAGCCATTTGAGTGTATTTATAATGCTTATTTTGAATCCTTGTCCCATCAGTTGTAAAATTTATTCTTTTGATGGACTCTAATGCAGTTTGCTGTTTTCTTTTAAAATAGCTGTGCTCCTCAGATATCTCCTTACTTTAACCTTTCAGTTAATATTCCTATTGGAGTACACATTGCTCTGTCCAGAAACATATGTGCGGGAAGACCAAAGGTCAAACTCCAGTCTAACTCAGACCTGATGCCCTTGGAGTGTTTGTGGGGCAGCGGACATGTGTGCGCCTAAAGGCGGAGTGCCATGGGCACCAGAAAAAACATCTTAGTTTGTGTCACCAGTCCTGGAGGTTTGGGTGAGGAGTCAGGGGAAGAGAGGTGAGTATCCAAGGCTATCAATCTCTACCTGCTTGTTTTTGAAACTCCTAACCAACATTTGGGTTGCCAAGATTTTACACTTGAGGACACTTGCATCTATGTGGATTCTGGGCACAATTGAGGCAAGATCGAGAATGCCCTGGACTAGGACCTTCATTCCCTCATGCAACCATTCAAAACAGCCCTCAGTCTTCCCAGGAATTTCTGACAGCTTCCTGTCTATCCTGATGTTTCTATTTCCACTGTTTTCACTGGCATTGATCTTGGGGGAGTGATCTTGTGGTGCCTGATAGCATAGTGTCTTGATTGGAAGGGGTGATTAAAACTTATCTTACTTAGGGTGTCTGGGTGGCTCAGTTGGTTAAGTGGCCAACTTTGGCTCAGGTCATGATCTCACAGTTCGTGAGTTTGAGCCCCACACTGGGCTCTCTACTGTCAGCACAGAGCCTGCTTCAGATCCTCTCTTCCCCTCTCTGTTTGCCCCTCCCCTGCTCATGCTTGCTTTCTCTCTCTCCAAAATAAGTAAACATTAAAAAAAAAACTTACCTTACTCAAACTCCATATAAAATCATGCGTGGTGCTCCAGCGCTTCATAAACATTGTTAACATTTGGTGTAGGCTCACGGTAACAAGATGCTTCATTGCAATATGGAACTTTCAGGCAAGTAAATGGTATTCTATGATAAAATATATTATGTTGTGAGATTGGAAATGATAAGTCAATACGTATCACCCAAAAATGTGGCCGTGTTTGTTTTATCTCTTTTATCTGAGACACATGATTGTGTTGTTTTTCTGATCCAGAAAGAGAAAATCCTTTAAGATAGCATCAGAGGCCCACCAAAATCTGGCTGGCAAAATTTGCTTTGGCTGCTCTGATACATAGCAGTGCTAACTTCTTGCTTGCTTTAGTCAAGGCTGCTAAATTTGTGTTTTAAAAACAGTCAATCGTCAAATCCCAGTCCTTTAACACCACACGAGTTAACATTTCTCTCTCGTGTTATATGTCACCATAAAAATGCCCTGCTTCGTACCGTCATTCAAGGACACAGGCTGATGGACCTTCCACTATGCCAACACATGGTGGGAGAAGAGAGAGAAAGGACATCTTAGATCTGCTCTGCTGCACCACTGCTGCTCAAAGCTCATTGGCTAGAACTAGTCAAATTGCCAGGTCTGCCCCCTACGGGGCCGGAATGTGTTGTTTTCCATATGCCTCAAAGGAGAGGATATTGGATATTGACGAGCTACCACATGTCCTCAATGCTGTGTCAAATGTGGTTATGATATAAGCTTGGTTTCCAAGATGATACACTACTCAGATTCTCCTCTTAGCTTTTTTATTCACTTTTTCTCCCAGTGGATTTACTTCTTTCACATCCCTTATAAATATGTTTCCCAAGGTTCAATTTCCAGCCATATGCTACACTTCTTATGTACTATTTTTCTTGAAGATTTAAGAATCATCTATCATGGTGTCTCTCATAGTTCCTTAACTATAGAAGTCTAACAAATATTGAATTATTGATGAGCTAATTAAATATGAGCTCAAAGCTAAATGGTGATTTTAGAAATTCTATATTTGGTATGCATATTTAGTAATCTTTTAAACTTAATAGTATAAATCTTCAGCATTCTACATCCTTTTTCTCATATTTCTCCTCTTTTCAGTTTTTTTTTCAACTTAACACCTTAACTTTACTATTAAAAAAAAGTATTAACTGTATAATGAACTTTGGCCTTTGATAAACCAGAGTTTATAAGTAATAACAGCATGAGGATATTCAAATGATGAAAAAGTAAACAAGAAAGCAAAGTATTATTTTTTATTTCCTGCTTTTTAAAAAAAATTTTTTTTTAACGTTTATTTATTTTTGAGACAGAGAGAGACAGAGCATGAATGGGGGAGGGTCAGAGAGAGAGAGGGAGACACAGAATCTGAAACAGGCTCCTGGCTCTGAGCTGTCAGCACAGAGCCCGATGCAGGGCTTGAACTCATGAACTGCAAGATCATGACCTGAGCCGAAGTTGGACGCTTAACTGACTGAGCCACCCAGGCGCCCCTTTATTTCCTGCTTTAAACCACTGAGTGACCATCTTCTTTATCAGTTGTCTCTAATGACTGTTACACAAATAATGCTAACTTCAGTGCCAGAATAATTTTGGAAACAGTATTTATTTTGTTTAGTATCTTCAATTGGAAGCTTTTTTAGAGTAGTGTTTTTCATAGGAAGGAGCAACGTTTAGGGCTAGATGACCAAAACTAATGTTTTAAAATACTGAAGGTCATTTTCATTAAAAGACTTTTATGTGAATACATAAGTAACTCAAAACACAAAATAGATTCATTTAAAAAAAATCTATTGAACACAACTGTACTTAAGGCATCTTGTATAAATTCACTTTGAAATCTCTGACCATCAGGTAACAATGAATAGATTTCTAAAAATCTATCTAATCCTCTTAAATTTGTACATTTCTCTGTGTGTACTATGTATGAATATATATAGACACATGTACATATATGTCTCTGTATCTATATATCTAAAGAGAGAGCAAGGCCGATGATCTGACTCTTGTTCCTGCTGTTTTGTCATTGGGTTCCATGGGCCAGGAAAACTTTTTCTTGCATTCATTTTTACTTGTTTAGTCCAAAAATATACCAAAGGGAAACTATGATTCCATATGGAATTAGAGGTATACTTTTTACTCTATGCCAAACATATTGATAAACAAGAGTCATAAATCAGATTTATTTTCAACTAAATTATACTGAGCCTCTACTATAACTGCCTGCTAGAATGCTAAATGCTTTTATGTATCTTTTATGTTTTATAAAGAGCCAGAAAACAGTACCATATATATAAAAATACTGTGTCGGGGCGCCTGGGTGGCGCAGTCGGTTAAGCATCTGACTTCAGCCAGGTCACGATCTCGCGGTCCGTGAGTTCGAGCCCCGCGTCGGACTCTGGGCTGACAGCTCAGAGCCTGGAGCCTGTTTCAGATTCTGTGTCTCCCTCTCTCTCTGCCCCTCCCCCATTCATGCTCTGTCTCTCTCTGTCCCAAAAATAAATAAACGTTGAAAAAAAAATTTTTTTTTAAATAAAAATAAAAATAAAAATACTGTGTCTATTATGATTTTGTATAGATTTATTGGAGTATAACTAAAAGAAAACAAACTGCACTTATTTAAAAAGTACAATTTGTTAAGTATTGATGTATGTACACACTTGTGAACTCATCCCAACAACCCAGATAATGAAGATACCAATCAGCTCCAGAGTTACCTTGTGCCTTTGTCATCCTTTCCTCCCACAGAGATCGCATTACCACCCCGTCCCCCACCTGGGCAGCCAGTGATCTGCTTTGTCATTAAATTTGTTTTCATATTCTAACATGTTACATACATGGAATGATATAGTACAGATTCTCTTACGCCTGGCTTCTTACAATCATCACAATTATAGGGAGACTCATTCCTGTTCCTGCGTGTATCTACAGTGTTCTATTTTAATGCGGAATAGTACATGTCCATGGTTTGGATATATCACAATGTGTTTATGTAGTCACCTGTTTGTAGACATTACAAGTAAAGCTGTTATGAACATTCAGGTTCAAGTATTTGTGCGCATGATGTTTTCATTTATCATGGGTGGATATGTACAAGTGGGATGACTGGGTCATATGATACGTATATGTTAATTTTTAAAGTAGGTGTCAAACTCTTTTCCAACATGGTCATATCATTTCAAATTCTCACTAATAGCATATGAGGGTTCTGGTGGTTCTGCTTCCTTGCCAACACTTAGTACAATCAGCATTTTTATTTTTACTCATTCTAACAAGGGTGTAGTAGTATCTCATTGTGGGTTTAATTTATATTTTCTTAGTGACAATTAATGTTATGCATTTTTCATATGCATCTATGCAATTCTTTGAGGAAGCATATATTGAGATATTTTGCAAATCTGGATATAGGAGTGTATGTACCTTCAAAAGCATTTATACTTTTTTTGTTTTTGTAGTATTTTAGAAGTCTGAAATTATTTCTGAGTAAAAAAGTAAAAAAGAAGAAAATTGTTATGAATATGGTCACAAGAATTATAAAAGTTAAATCATCTCTAAAAATATATTTGAGGGGCGCCTGGGTGGCGCAGTCGGTTAAGCGTCCGACTTCAGCCAGGTCACGATCTCACGGTCCGGGAGTTCGAGCCCCGCGTCGGGCTCTGGGCTGATGGCTCAGAGCCTGGAGCCTGTTTCTGATTCTGTGTCTCCCTCTCTCTCTGCCCCTCCCCCGTTCATGCTCTGTCTCTCTCTGTCCCAAAAATAAATAAAAAAAAAAATTGAAAAAAAAAAAAGAATATATTTGAATATACAAATATAATAAATATTTAAAGTATAAGTATATACAATATAATATTAACTATCATATAATATTACATTAAATAATAGTTTAAACCCCAAATGATGCTGGCAAAGATCAAGAAGTGGAGAAGGACAGGTGTGAAGAAACAGAAACATAAAAAGCTTCCTATCTATTGAAGTGAACTGAGTCAAAAAAAAAGTTACTTTCAGTCTTGACTTGCATAATTAGAGATCTGTTTTTTCAGTGCAAGTACAAACAAGAAATGAAACCTGTACAAATCACTGCAAAAGACAAAAGCAAAAGAACCAAATTCCTTATATCGAAAGACAAAGAGCACAGGGCTTGGCACCAACACATAAAAATAAAGAATTTAAAACAACAGAACAGACAAATCATACATAAAGATTCTTTGAGACACGCAAAAAAAATGTTCATGACAAAATGTTAATGTGTAAGATGCAAACGTGTATTCAGAATGACCATAATTATGTTAAACACACACATATATATTCAGCATAGAAAAAGAACGAATGGGACCACCTGGGTGGCTCAGTGGGTTAAGTATCCAACTTTGGCTCAGGTCTTGATCTCACCATTCGTGAGTTCGAGCTCCACGTCCGGCTCTGTGCTGACAGCTTAGAACCTGGAGCCTGATTTGGATCCTGTGTCTCCCTCTCTCTCTGTCCCCCAGCCCCCTGCTTGTGCTCTGTTTTTCTCTCTCTCAAAAATAAGTAAACATTTTTTAAAAATTAAAAAAAAAAGACAAAAATGAATAGAGGTAAATCAAAGTAGTTGTCTTTGGGTGGTAAACTATGCATACTTTTAATTTTCTTAATTATAATTTATGTTTTTTTCAAAGTTGTCTATAGTGAGCATGAATTACTTTTATGCCAAAAATAGGAGTTGTATTTTTAAAAAAGAAAAATATAGCTTTTCATCTCTCCCTGTTTCTAGAGCTAAACCTGATTAAATGGTGCATGAAATGGCATCAAGACCTTCTGCCTAACATTTTCCATGAAAAATGTAAGTCTGCCCCTCGGGCAACATTGCTGAGGTAACAAGTTTTATCACTTAAGTTGTTTTACCTGGAACACTATCCCTCACATCAATTTTAGTTTCATCTTGGGCATATGAAAGGTCATAGCAAGAAGTTACAGGAATAAACATTAATGTCAGTCAATTTTGATTAAAGTGGAGAACTTTCTCCCATTCCAGAGGACCTAAAAGAGAGGGAGTTTTTCCTTTAATTTTTCAATTGTTGTTTGTACTATTAGATGGTTTGGGATCACCTCCAGCAGTGTTCTATTTGACTTCATGGATTGACAAAGGCAGCAGAGGGCAGAGATTAACAGCATGGCCTCTGGAGACAGGATCTAGACCTGAGTCCCAGTCCTTAAGCTAATAAATGTCTTTGTGCCTTAGTTCCCTCATCTGTGAAATGGGGATGATAATAGTATTACCTACCTCACAATTATTTTGAGAATTTGATGAATTCATGTTTGTAACATGCTCTGAACAGTGCCTGAAACACAGTGTTATAGAAGTCTTAATTAAATAGACAAAATAGATAACTGAGTTGTAGTCTATGGCACTTCCATCTTCCACCAAGCTCTTGTCCCCTAGAGTAACATAAAGTACTATTTCTATATCTTGCCAGACACAGAATTGTGAAACACATTGCATTTTTCCATTTTTCCATTGTGCTCCTGCTTCCTTTTGATCTCCTAGTCTTCTAGATACAGTGGTTTTCAACCCTTTCTTTATCTTCCATCACCTCCTCAAAAGCTACCTCTCCCCATGCATCCTGCATCCTTGCAGTCCTATTTTCTACTTTCCAGAATCATGGCTGGGGATAATCTCCACACCAACTTCTTTTCGTGCTCTTCCTTTGCACAGAGACTTTCTGGAGGTCATGCATCAATCCTATGGATCCAGAATGGTGTGACAAAGAACAGTCGTCAGAGGGACATTAAGCAAGTGTGCTGAGGAAAAGGAAATGGTGTTCAGAGCTCCTAGGAAGTCAGTAAATATTCTGGGTTTAGCAAAACTAATATGCAATTTTGAGGACTCTATAATATGCTCACGTGTATGTTCCAGTAGGGAGGGAAAAGTGTGCACCATTTCTCAAGCTTATTTGCCTTGTGGAAACTTTTATTTTCTCTCTATATTCCTGTTGACACTGGAAGAGTTGGCAGCACACCGCTCTGAAAAATGCTGCATGCCTTTGCTGAAAGGAGTGGCACTCTGTGGTGGAAACACTTCACAGTCTTGTGGGGAAGAAATATTTCTGAAGACACCATTCAAATTACACCATTTTGCTTTGGTGGCCAGAATGGATTCATCATCAAAATCCTGAAAGTAATTTGATGTCCCTCATCCTGCCCCAGGCCTTCATATGTGTATTCATTCTACACATTTTTATGGAGAGCCCACTGCATGGCTAGATGAGCACCCCTGACTTTGTTTCCTTGGTCGGGACCACAGAGCCTTACTGGACAGCTGAGAAGGACTATGTGCTGACGATTGGAAAATATGGATCAGACATTCAGGTAAGGGACTTTACCCCCCACTTTATGGCACTAGGAAACAGAGCCAGACCCTAGGTGTGGATGGATTGTGAAGGAAGTAAACAGTCACATGAATTCTGCTTGGTCCACTCTTTACAGTACACCATTCGAGTGTCCTTGGCAACATTCACTCGATCTTCAGTGTAAGAATGGTACAACTTAGAGTCCAACAAGTTACATGAGCTGATAATAAAAACAGTGATGAAAATAGAAAATATTTACTACGCTAGGCACTTTACATATGTTAAATCTGCTTTTACTTTACTTGGAGGGCGAAGTGTATTCCTGTCCCTGGTTGAAATGTCAGGCAGATACCTGAATTTTTGGAATCTTAACAAGAACATACGCCTTCTAATCCCATCTGGGCATAAGAATATTCTCAGTTTAATAATTAAAATGCTCAGTGCAGTGTAATAACTCATGTTCCAAGCTTTCTTCCAAGTTAGTCCTCCCTTCCTGTCCCAGCGTGGGCAACTCCTCACACCCTCACTTCAGAGATAGAGTCCGGGGCAGGAAAGCCCTGCTTGGCTGGCACAGATTGCACCTTTGGGGCTCCTGAGCTGGTGGACCCCTAGGGCTGAGTCCTTCTCTGGCAGAGCTCCTCGGAGACACTGCTGCTGGGGCCCTCACACTGTGAGGCTCACTGCGCCTTGCCCCAACTGGTCATCATGATTCCTCCCTCCTGCCCTGGGCATCTACTTGGTGACCCATCTCCTTTGTGGTGTTCAAGGAATTAAAAAGGAAGCCATGAGACTGAGGTGGCTCTACTGTCTTGGTAGCCTGTGTAAACAAGCAGAAACTTAAACACGAGTCAATTCCTGTAAATGCACTCCTTTGAAGAAAACGAAATTTAAGAACAACCAATCACAAACAGCCAACTGGTTGCTCCTAAATAAGGCAACCACGTAAGCTACATTCAATCAGTTTCCTTGCTTTACTTCCAGGTTTGCTTTATAAAAGCCTTTTTCTCCCACCTCTTGTCCATGGAGTGCTCCATCCCTATCCACACTTGCTCTAATAAACTCTTGAAAATTGCAATGGGCCTCCGGTTACCCTGTAACACTGAGTATCAGATTGTCTTTGCAGATAGGGATTCTTCACATCCTTGGAGTTCACATCTTGTCCATGAGAAACAGCCATGCTTTCTTGCAGTCAGCAATAGAAGTGTACTTCGCAAGCAGTTCAGCTCTCCTCCCTTGGCTCTGCTACCTCAGGCCTAACCAGCCACAGCCTCTCACATGACCTTCATGTGCTTCAACTCCAGGACACTCACATCAAGTCCTCCCAGTGTTTCTCTTGAAGGTCCCTTTCTCATGTAGGTGAGAAGGAACGTTACCCACTCTTCACTGTGGTGAGGATGCTCAGATCTCCAACAACTGTCCCAAATAAATTCTCTCTTATTAAAAAATGTTTATTTACTTATTTTTAAGAGAGAGAGAGAGATAGAGCATGAGCAGGGAAAGGGCAGGGAGGGAGGGAGACAGAGGATCTGAAGCAGGCTCCTCACTTCAAGCAAAGAGCCTGAGGTGGGCCTCAAACTCACGAACCATGAGATCAAGACCTGAGTCAAAGTCGGATGCCCAACCAGCTGAGCCACCCAGGTGTCTCTAAATTCTCTTTAAAAACAATTCTTTCTTTTGACCCATCCAAGCTCTCTTACATGCTTGGGGGTATGTATTGAGCTGAAGTTTGCAGTGGTTGATAACTCTTTTCGCAGGTACTGCATCAGTGGCCTATTGAATACCTTGCTACAAAATGTGGAGATATGTTGAACCTATGATTTAGTTCTCAGCCTTTGGGGATTCAGTGTAAACTGAGGTAGGGGGTCTCCATCTAACATCCTAGAATACAACCAGTGTCTGATTTCAAGTGATAGATGTTCTCTGATTATTAATTAGATACTAGTTACTGGAGTACAGTATAAGCATCACACAGCCAAGGATTTCTATCCTTTTAAAAAGTACTATATCCCCAGCTCCTAGAACATTTTGAGCCTGACATACAGTGGCTCAACAAAGTTTTGTTAAACTTATGTATTATTTTACAGATAAGACAATTGAGGCTTAGAAAGGGTAAGTAACCTGTCCAAACTTAGTCACCTAGTAAACCATGGAGCCATGGTTTGAAAAATTGGTGACAGAAAGCAACTAATGGTAATCAGGTATATTTTATTTAAGCTTTTCTTTTTTTTTTTAAAGCTATTCTTTTATATATATTCTGTGACTTTATATAGAATTATTTGCATAGAGCCTTTAAATTCATCTTATTTTCATAGAAATCTTCTAGAATTTGATTACCCTGTATTTCAGAGATTCATGCTGGCTCATCGCCTATCAGACAACCTGACCTTGGATGGCTACACTGCCATCTGGTGTTGAATATATGAATTGCCTTTATTAAACACCTTTAGGATAATGGCTTTTTTGAAACTTTATATCCATTAAGTCATTTAATTTTCACAACGACCCTGTACAATAGGTACTATTTGTTATACCCATTTTATAGATGACTTATACACTGGCAGGACCAGGACTTGATCCCAGGCTGTCTAGCTCCAAACCTCAGTCTTTTATTACATTGTCATGTTTTTCTATAGAGGAGAACCAATTCACTCTATTTCAGTAATACTAGATGTTTTAGACCCTCTGCCTCCTCATACTTCTACAATCTGATGTTGTAATTTTATGGGTTCATTATTATCTCCACCAGCCATATAGTTGATACTAGGGAGAAACTCAAAATCATTTTGTTATTTACTCATATAATTTTCTTTTCCTCATTTCTGAGTATTTTACCACCAATCCAAGTGAGGAAAGTTACAGTCTGGTATTTCACCAACCATAATGAAGCTTGCTCTTCAACATCTATCATCTCTAGTTCAATAAACACTATGCAAGAGTTCACATGATATTGTTATAAAATAATGATCCACATGGAAATGTTTGCCTCATTACTTTATAGTTATTTCTCCTAAAGTTAATACTTCACTACCTGAATGGTTTGGAGGAGAACAGCTCTCCTTTGCTGAATCAGAAAATCTGATAATTGCATATCATTAATCTAATGTCATAGCATATTAAAAAAATGGGTAGGTCAAACATTCTTAGTGAGACCAACATTTAATGCTATGCCCATTATTTTCATAATGTTTACTATCTTTAAAATGCCTTGCAGTTTGCAGGGCACTTTCACATAGCTTTTTTTGTTTTGTTTTGTTTTTATTCTTATAATTACAATTTGAAGTAAGTATTTGTACTCTCATTTACAGATGAGGAAGTTAAGACTTAGAAAGGTTTTTGTGACATGTCCAGGGACATAGTTAATAAGTAGCTGAGCTAGTGCTAGAACTCTGTCTGATTATAATCTGGAACCAGACCATTTAAAAGGCTTTCCTAATATCCATACTAATGTCAATTTCTAAATGATCTTTCTCTCCCAAGAGATACATCCATGAGAAAAGAATTTCAAGGTCAAATGCATTTGGGGAACACTGTCTATTAAGTTCCCCATTGGAAGAATCACAGACTTGTTATCATTTTTAAAGGCTATGAAGGACCCTTCCATTAATGAAGCACATTTAACTTTGTTTAATCTGGGCTTATTCCCAGATTTAATTAATCATTGAACTTTTTCCCCCAAGTAATTGGTAATAACAGACAAAAGACCTGCATTAACAACTGTTCAGCTTTAACTGAACAGTGTATTACCAACCATTCTAAAAGGCCCAATGCTTCATGTGGACAGGCCGTATTTTGGATGAGTTTAGTAAAGATTAGAGCAAGACAGTAGTCGTGAAAGAACAGAAGTGTATGCTTTTGCTTTTTAGTTTTTAGTCAAAGGAACTTGCCTCATTATAAATGCCATGAAAGTAAGAACCATTTCTAAACATTTTTTGAGGCATATAGTGCAATCCCAAAAACGTATGCTATGGAGAAGAGTGGCATTAATTTCTCACATCAGTTTTATTAATCATAAACATTTGTTTATCAGAAAATTGAAAACTTAAGCCTATTTTTTTACTTAATAAGGGGCATAGCACTGGGCAATTCTGATGCAGAAAGATCATTTACATAACTGCTATATGTTTAAGGGACTTCTGACCATCATCACTTAATGAATTGACCAATGTCCCATACGTAGTTTTCTTTTTTCTTTTTTTTTAATTTTATTTGAGAGGGAGAGAGAGAGAGAGAGAGAGAGTGCATGCGTACAAGTGGGGGAGGGGCAGAGAGAGGAAGAAAGACAGAGAGAGAGAGCCCCAAGCAGGCTCTGCACTGTCAGTGTGGAGCCTGATGTGGGGCTCCAACTCATGAACCATGAGATCATGCCTTGAGCCAAAATCAAGAGTGAGATGCTTAACTGACTGAGCCACCCAAGTGCCCCACCCATATGTTGTTTTCTTAAAGGTCCACGTTAATGCCAATAATATATTAGAGGGGATTCAAATCTATTAGAAAATAAATTATCTCACAATTGGAAAAATAAATAATTATTTTCTACAGTACTTTTTGACTTAAAAATCAATTCTCTTTCCTTTTTTCCTCTCTTCTATTCTCTCATTCACCTGTTTATTGATCCAAATTTCTTATCTCAGAACTCTACAGTAAAGGAATTTCAAATGTCAGACAGAGTGGGTACAAATGGACAGACTGATGTATATCTTCAGTGCAACTAAAGCCCTGGCACATTTGCACAAGCACAGGTACAACCTGCCACACAGATACATATTAATTTAGCAGGCTCTCCTGCCCACTCCCTCCACCAAAATGGAACAGAAAACTTAAATCTAAACTTGTATTATGCCACATTTCAGTCAGGTCTTTAAATGAGTATTCTATGCTGGGCACTAGATTGTATTCTTGGCATCATGAATCTTCCATGAGTGATAACTCTGCTTGCAATAAAAGGTCAACAACAATTTTGAACAATTCAGTTTTTCTCCAAACATTTAATTCTTGCCTGCATGAGCACCTTCATGTATACAGACACACGCAAACATAGAGTTTACTAAATTATTGCTCTTTCAAAACCTACTGTTTACTGGTAAGAGAATTTGAAAACCCAGTAGCCACATAGCAAGTCTGAAAACAACTCATAAGCTACCAAATTATAGTAAACCTGGATTTAATCCTACAGATTGTTCCCTATTACTGTCATCCCTAAAGACCAGGAATTTCACATAGGTCTAATTGGTATACCTTTGTACTTTGTAAAGAGACACCCAGCCTATTGTAAACCTCCACACTTGAATTGCTTTCGTGGTGGAAATATTTACTAAAGGTCAAGTTGTATCATTCAAGCAAATAAATCCTAACAAGAGCAAAGGCTGAAATGTCTTAAGTGGCCTTCCACTTCCATGAACCTAAGAGGTATCTCTTCACCTGTTCTGTGGTATTGAGGAAATAATAATATCTTACCTTGGTGGTATGCTTCATAGTCTACCAAGCATTTTCCCATATATCATCTTATTGTTGCTCATCACAAAAAGCCTGGAAAGCAGGAAAAGCAGATATTATTTTGAGTTTTACCTAAAAGGCAACTGAAGTTGGAGGAAGGTGACCAGTTTGCCCAGGGAGATGTACTAGTGGAGGACAGGGCTGAGACCCACAGACCTCCCAGATTTTCATTCAGTTCTCTTCCCATAACCACACTGTGGTCAGAGTTGACATACAGACTGAATAAATAAAAGATAAGATTGAGTTATACTTCTTTTAAAAAAAACTTTTTTAATGTTTATTTATTTTTGAGAGAGACAGAGACAGAGCATGAGTCGGGGAGGGGCAGAGAGAGAGGGAGACACAGAGTCCGAAGCAGGCTCCAGGCTCTTGAGCTGTCCGCACAGTGCCCAACGTGGGGCTCAATCCCATGGACTGTGGGATCATGACCTGAGCTGAAGCCGGACGCTTAACTGACTGAGCCACCCAGGTGCCCCAAGCTATACTTCTTGCATGAAGATTCCTGAAACCCAGTCAAGCTACCAGAATTTCTGTGCACTAAAATACTTCTGATTTGAAAAATATTTTTTTTCAGTAACTGCATAATGAATTACAAACACCAAATGATACTTCCTCAGGACTTCAGCCACTTGGCAAGGTTAGCAAATTAAAGTAATAAGCAGTGAGAGAGCTAATCATTGAAAGATGGTTCTGTGAGACAAAAATGCCCAGAAGTTGGGCCACCTGAATTCCTTTTACAGCTATGTCACTGACTTACTGTGTTTCCTTTGGCAAACTCTCTGGAGGTCAACTTCCTTATCTATCAAGAATAATAATACGTGCTCTGTTAATCTCCCCAGGCTCTTTAAGGAGCTTGGAAAAATAATTTACGATGAAGTTGAAAATAATGTCTCTATTCAAATGAAAGGCCTGTAGCTGAGTTACTTGACTAGAACTTCTCTTTTTAAATCATGTGAATAATAAATAGGCTTAGCATTTTAAAAATTGTGTATTTTATTTCTGGTAATATGTGCAACGTTTCAGAAAAATACAAACAATTTTATATTCCTTTCTGATGTTCTAATGACTACCCCCATTTACTCTGATTTTGCTTGTGCTTTTCTTTTTAATAAAGGTGCCAATTGAAGGTGAAATATATACTCAAGGAAATATTTAAATTTTTTTTCAACGTTTTTTTATTTATTTTTGGGACAGAGAGAGACAGAGCATGAACGGGGGAGGGGCAGAGAGAGAGGGAGACACAGAATCGGAAACAGGCTCCAGGCTCTGAGCCATCAGCCCAGAGCCCGACGCGGGGCTCGAACTCACGGACCGCGAGATCGTGACCTGGCTGAAGTCGGACACCCAACCGACTGCGCCACCCAGGCGCCCCACTCAAGGAAATATTTAATGTCTTATCCATAGTTTGAGGAGAGTGAAGCAAGAGCCAAAAATTGGGCAGGCTTCAATCCAAACAGATTCTGTAGTAAACTGGCCTCTTCAAAGTGAAAACTGAAATGGAAAAGCTAGGAATCTGTTATCTGTGCAGTTTTGGCAATCAACTTCTTAGTAATGCAGTTAGGACAATGAGGTAAGGACACCATTCTCCTGTTTGTACTTAGTCATTATTTAAAAGCTGGCAAGATTCCAGAAAAGTATAACTTTTTTTTTAATTTTAGATAAAGAGAGAGAGAGAGAGAGAGAGAGAGAGAGAGAGAGAAAGAGAGAATCCCAAGTAGGCTCCAGACTTAGTGTGGAGCCTGATGGCAGAGCTCAATCCCACAACCCTGAGATCATGACCTGAGATGAATTCAAGAGTTGGACGCTCAACTGACTGAGCCATCCAGGTGCCCCAGCTTAATAACTTTTCACACGAATTGCAAAAGGCTGTTAGTGAAATAACTTGTTTTTATTGTAATACAGTTTGCTAAGCACTAATTAGGTGCAAAAAAACACTATTCAACCTTCATATGCCTGTGCTAGAAAGCATTGAGGGTGTAGACAGTTTGTAAACAAGCATTGAGGGTGTAGACAGTTTGTAAAACTTAGAAGTGATTTGATGCATAGAAATTATCAAACCTAGAGATGTTTTAAGAAAGGAAAATGGGGGGCGCCTGGGTGGCGCAGTCGGTTAAGCGTCCGACTTCAGCCAGGTCACGATCTCGCGGTCTGTGAGTTCGAGCCCCGCGTCAGGCTCTGGGCTGATGGCTCGGAGCCTGGAGCCTGTTTCCGATTCTGTGTCTCCCTCTCTCTCTGCCCCTCCCCCGTTCATGCTCTGTCTCTCTCTGTCCCAAAAATAAATAAACGTTGAAAAAAAAATTTTTTTAAAAAAAGAAAGGAAAATGGTAAGTAATGGAATTAAATTTGTTAAGGAGGTTATGTAGCAGGATTTTAACACCAAGGAAAGTACTTTATTTTTTATTTTTTAAGCCATACTTATAGCTACTTTAAATTTTATTTAGTTTAATTTTACTTTATTTTCCTTGCAGATTATTTTGATTTTTGCAATAAATATTCTGTCTCAATCTAAATTGGGTTAGATCAAAAAAATAAGTTGCTTATCACACAGCAATGTGTTTAATTAGGAATTAAACTATATACCAAAACCCACACTTCTACTGCCCCACACTGTATCTCTTTACAACTTTTGATCCCATAATTCCACCTCTTGTAATTTACTACAAGGAAATAATTTATCAGAAGAAAACAAGCTGTCAGGAAAGAAAAAGAAGGAATTTAAGGTGTCTATAATAACAGACATTTAAACAAATTAGGGTAGATGAACTAACAGGCTATTTACATATTGTGAAAGAGACTTCCTATTAATGAAAAGTTCAGCTCTTACAATGTACCTACCCTTTCTTCCCAAACCACTCTAAAATGACAAGAAAGGTGGGGGGGCAACAACATAAAGAGAGTATGAATGGAAAGAACATCAGATGAGAGGTGCCAACAGATTTATGGAAAGAAAAAAGCCCAGCACATGTGTTACTGGATTTAAAGAGCAGAGGCAACTGCACTTGAAGGCACTGCAGATGGGGACACCAAAGAAAAGCAAACCAGCCACTCCAGGAAGCAGGGAAGGGCTGGGGGCATATGGCTTAGTGGGAGGCAAGGATGGGATGGGGCTTGGGGGAAAGGCTGTGTGGAAGACAATGATGGATTTCTCTTCAACATCTGTTTCTCACCCAGTCTTCTACAGGCTCACCCTTTCTCCTTCTTGGAAGAACACTGTGTCCTTCTCTGAGTGGGACCATGTGACTCAGAGGAGGACATGGGCACAGAATCTGGGAAACATAAAACTAACACAGGAAAGCAAGGAGGCAGGCTTAGAGAAGGGGCTCACCCTGGAGAGACTCTGTTAATTGAGTTCTGCAATGCATGTGGTCAAGGGCAGCCTGAGGGCACAAAAAAGACTATTCAGAGAGCACTTTGGCTTTTAAAATGCTCAATTTAGTAAGGTTACAAATTCAAAATTCTTAAGCACTTAAGTTGACTTAAAGATAACAGTGTCATATTTATAAAGCTAGTAAATTTTAATCACTTTTCAGGGATCCTCTTATTAATATTCAATCCCATTTAGTAGCTTGGTTCATGAGACTTGTTTAAACTTTTTAAACTGCATTTTAAATGCTTTAAATGTGCGACACATATTCCAGTCCAAGATGCTCATATAATTCTTATAAATTTAATGTTAGATTTCAACTTGAAATTAAATTAAATCAATTACACATCTTAAAGTTAGAATCATAAAGCTGATTTGTTAAGTCCAATTAGCCAAGTTTTTTTAAATACTACAGTTCCATAAAACTCAAAACTGCAGATTCTTTTTTAAAATTTCTTTTTTAATTGTTTTTAACATTTATTCATTTTTTGAGAGACAGAGAGAGACAGAACATGAGCAGGGAAGGAGCAGAAAGAGGGAGACACAGAATCCAAAGCAGGCTCCAGACTCCCAGCAGGATGGGATTCTTGCCTTCAACTTTGCTATACTAAGTAAGCTATGACCTAAAGAAGGAAGAGGGTTTTAAGTACACTGCAACTCTTAAAATGAAAATACACATTACCTATTTTTTTCTGTCTACTCAAAGAAGTTATTTCAGCACAGAGACAGATGTGGGGCTTGAACTCACAAACTACAAGATCATGACCTGAGCTGTAGTCAGATGCTTAACTGACTGAGCCACCCAGGCGCCCCTTTAAAAAATTTTTTTTAAGTTTATTTATTTATTTTTGAGAGGGAGAGAGAGAGAGGTGGGAGACAGAGAATCCCAAGCAGGCTCTGTACCATTAGTGCAGACTCCATGTGGGGCTTGAACTCAAACCATGAGATCATGACCTGAGCTGAAATCAAGAGCTGGTCTCTCAACTGACTGAGAGAGAGCACGTCTGTGCAAGTGAGGGAGGGACAGTGTTAGAGGGAGGGAGAATCTTAAGCAGGCTCCAACTCAGGGTGGAGCCCCACAGGAGACAGGACGGCAGGGTTCAATCTTACACCCACTGTGAGACTATGACCAAGCCAAAATTAAGAGCTGGATGGTCAACCAACTAAGCCACCCAGGTACCCCTGCAGAGATTCTTTAACACAAAAAAACATTGTTACTTTGATTCCCTAAATATTCCTCTACTTAATTCTGAGTCTTATCAAGGTTAAAAGATAAATAGTTCTTTCCCACTAAGGAAAAAACTACTACCTACCAATAAAATATTGAACTTACCATCCTATGTCATTTTTATGGCCATCTTCTCAGCTTGTTCAGTTTCCTTCTGTTCTGAGAAGACCTTGGACTAGGCAAGGATGGGATTCTTGCCTTCAACTTTGATGGGACTTAATGAGCACTGCTTATAGCTGCTATACTAAGAAAGTCATGACCTAAAGAAGGAAGAGGATTTTAAGTGTGCTGCAACTCTTAGAATGGAAACACAAATTATCTTAATTTTTCTGTCTACTCAAAGAATTCTTTAAGTTGACCACTTCCATGTAATTGGCTATATGACTTGATGGGATTTTGAATTTCTTTGGCCCTTCTTCAAGTATAAATATCTCCCTGTCTAACTTTAAAAACTGAACTTTATGAACCCTTCATTCATT
The DNA here is from genome assembly GCF_014898765.1 of Herpailurus yagouaroundi. Classification (NCBI taxonomy): domain Eukaryota; kingdom Metazoa; phylum Chordata; class Mammalia; order Carnivora; family Felidae; genus Herpailurus; species Herpailurus yagouaroundi. The sequence goes on from NW_024412377.1 coordinate 75,837,547, forward strand.
TTGAATTTTTCCTGACTGGTAAGACCACACAACTCTTAGGGATAGAAAGATGTCATTGGATTGACCTCTGAATATCTGTCATTGTTTTTTTGTCTAGTTTTGTGGGCCCAACTTCTAAAGTCATCCTACTGACAAGAAACAAGAAGGTGATATTCAAGGGGAAAACATGGAACTAATTAGTTATCTGTTACTTTGAAAATAATACTGAACTCTGCTTTATATATTCATTGGAAAATTAAAAAAACTCACAATACATATACTGAATGGGAACCAATGAAACAGTTTCAAGACCAAGTATTTTACAAGAAAAGGAACAATCAGAGCATTCTACCTGGCTCAGCAATAAGCAGTATTTACACAACCACTAATTGTATGCACTGATTAATGATTTAACATTATTAGAGACAAGGAAGGTAGACTTTAGAAATTTAAATTCTTACTTACCATAACAAGAAGTCAATAGATAATATCTAAAATTGATAAAACACAGTTGTAGAAGATTATTATACAGAAATATGGGGGCAAATATCTGAAGAAAGGGCTGGAAAACTTATAAGGAGATGCCTTTAGACATTGAGACTTGGGGGCACCTGGGTGTCTCAGTTGGTTAAGCAGCCAACTTCAGCTCAGATCATGATCTTATGGTTTGTGAGTTTGAATCTTGCATTGGGCTCTCTGCTGTCACCACAGAGTCTGCTTCAGATCCTTTGTCTCTCTCTCTCTCTCTCCCTTCCCAGCTCTCTCACACACACAGCCTATTTCTATCAAAAATAAAACCAAAAAAAAAAAAAAAAGAAAGAAAGCAATCAGCCAGTTAAGCATCCGATTTCAGCTCAGGTCAT
>NW_024412377.1:75838398-75956291 GCF_014898765.1 Herpailurus yagouaroundi
GCTCGTGCTCTGTCTGTCCCTCAAAAATACATAAACATTAAAAAAATAAAAAAGCCGGGCGCCTGGGTGGCTCAGTTGGTTAAGTGTCTGACCTCCACTTAGGTCATGACCTCAAGGTTTGTGCGTTCGAGACCTGCGTCAGGCTCTGCATTGGGATCCTCTCTCCCTCTCTCTCTACGACCCTCCCCTGCTTGCATTCTCTAAATAAATAAATACTTTAAAAATAAATAAATAAAATAAAAAAAAATAAATAAATAAAAAAGAAAAAAAAAATAAAAAAGCCAAAAAAAAAAAAAAAGAAAATGAGATTTGACTTGGGGTAGGGATGGGTAGAGGTCAGAGAAAAAGAATAAGGAAAGTGAAGCTCTTTTGTTACATTTTAGTAACATTTGACCTAATATGTAAGTATTACTCTAATAATCTTAAGTAAAATGCCAGATTTTAAAGTGACAATTATGACCATTATAAATACTACTGATCATGGGAAAATATCATGTAATGTGGAGTAAAGAACCTAGGAAAAACATTTTCTGTTTATGGTGCAATAATTACAATTATGTAAAGATACTTAAGAACAGTAACTGTAAGAGACCATGAAAAAATGAAAACACATATAGGGTAATAGAATAAAAGTGACTTAAAATTTTTTTACTTACTGTTTTAATATTAGCTTGACATCATTTATTTTGAAAAATTATTAAAACTTACAGAATACCACGTTGAAATACACACTTTATTTGGGATTATGTCAGCATGGAAATCATCCCTGTCTCCAACAGTTTATATTCCAATGTTATGAAATTCTTGAAGTCTCCTAAATTAAAGTCTCCTACTCTACACCACCCCAAGCACATTCATGAAGTCGTCACTGTTTTCCTATCTTACCCTTTAAATGTCTCTTCCTGCCCCCACTTTATTCTGCTCCTTTTATGCCACAATAACACACCACCATCTACTTCCTCAGAAAATCTCCTAGGATGCCAAGTGTTTTTTCATGGGATTTGCAAGGTTTTTTTTTTTTTTTTTTTTTTAATGTTTATTTTTGAGAGGGAGAGAGACAGAGTGTGAGCGGGGGAGGGGCAGATTGAGAGGAAGACACAGAATCTGAAGCAGGCTCCCGGCTCTGAGCTGTCAGCGCAGAGAATGACATGGGGCTTGAATTCACAAACTGTGAGACCATGACCTGAGCTGAAGTTGGACGCTTAACTGACTGAGCCATCCAGGCGCCCCTGCCAGTTGTTTTTTGAGTGAGCTTTTTTTCAGTGTGATTTCTAGTGTGGAAGCGCCGTGTGTGTGCCCTGCATTGTGCAAGTGTCCCAGTGTATGTTTTGGCATTTGCTTCTTTTTGTGGACCTACAAGGGTAGGTATGAGATCTTACAGTTCTGGTTTGCACACTGTAGAGCCTTTCCTGCTTTTACGACTGGAACCCAGCTCCAGCCATATAGACAGTTTGCAACTTCAGGGCTTCCTCAACAGTACCCTTAGCTAATATAGTTCATGCTGATCAAGTAAATTATCCCTGAAAAATCAGGGATTCAGGTACCCTTTGAATCCCTTAGACAAAAGGACTTCAGACTTGATTCAATTGCTGATTCCTTTCATTTCTGATACCTTCTGGTTTTAATTTCTTGCTTTTGAGCTGCTACATGCATTTCCAAAATAAATATTTTATCCAGAATTTTTAAGTGTTTGAAATATAAGTTCCTCACTCATTTTGCCATGGTCTCTGCGATTGCTTTAGAGCACTTGGTCTCCAATAGATAGTAAATTCTTTGAAGAATGGCAACAGGACTTTCATTTTCACCAGGGTTTAGCATAGTAATGGGTTTATAATCTGCACCCACCACGCATTTGGTGAAGGAATGCCTTTCGGAAGACAGTGAGAAAAGCATTTGATAAATTATGGGGTTAATGGCCAGATTAATGACATAAGCCTTCCAAGGGTATTTGCATATTAAAAGGGGTTATCTGTGTGTCTGGCAGGGAGTTCACTGAGCTTTCTTAATGATTCTCCCTACATAGACACTGTATCCAGCAAGTAGGTAGGATTTTGAGCAGATAAATTCCTCCCAAATTCTTACTCCTTACTTAGCAACCAACTTTTCTGCTCAGGTCGTAGCCTCCTGGCCCAAGTCTGTAATATGGGGGTCATCTGATTCCTATGGAGTAACTCTAGTTTTTTAGGGATAATTTTTTTTTTTTTGGTCAAAATGAGTTATAACCATGTTATGATAGAATGCTATCAGTCTATTATTTCTCATACAGCAAGTCAAATCATCCACTTCTTTGTGGTTGCAGCATTGGTCAGAATATAGAGGGCAGAAGGTAACAAGGAAAAGAACTTTCTTAGAATCACATCACCATAGACTAAAGACAGCTGAGAACCCAGATGATCATTTTATGCCACAACTTCACAGATGTCCATTTTAACAACCAGACAAGGCAATAATGCACATGTAGTGGAACTTATTCTATAGACTCAAAGATTTCCTATTAGCCATCTGCTTTTACACAATCATAGTACTACATCATCGATATGCTGGGTATAATTTTTTTCTTGTTCTTGCTGTAAACATTTCCATAACTATATTCTATTGTTTAAATATAAAAAAGCTTGCATTTATATTATCAACTAATATCCAGAACTAAATGAACTCAGGTTAACAAATGGGAGCTAGTAAAATCCTCATATAGATAATTCTAAAATTATAAATATTGAAGCATAAACTTTATTTATGCTTACTGTTAACAGTAAATTCTTTAAATGAGCATCTGGGGAGCAAGAGGGAGTAGTAATGGCCATCAGTACCAGTAACTCTTACTTTAGTTATGCTATCTACCTAAATTAATGTTCAAGAACAAGGTAGGTATGGCATATGGCATATTAGAAACTTTCAGAAAGGTTTCTAAATGACTAATGAAGAGTCAGTTATACAAAACTGTTGTGAGTTAAAACATTAGGGACTCCCAGGTCTCATTTTACTATAGGACAAGTTAGCATTTCTATGTATGGCAAGAGTCTTTAATTATCTGGCCTCCAACTTCTTCATATCAGCAATGTTTTTTGGTAGTACAGTAGAGCTTACGTTCTTTTATTCCCTCTGCCTCACTTCTCCCTCATTTTTTTCCCTTCATTTTTCCATCTATTCATCCATCCATCCATCCATCCCTCTATCCATCCATCCACCTTTAACAATGAGCATTCTAGTCAATTGACTGGTTTCAGAAAAATCTAGTTTTCGAAAGTAGCAAAACACTTTCAGAAGGCACACTGTTTTTTTTAGCTCTTAAAAAAATCATCCTTCATATATCAAGGACTCTTGAAACACGTTACATGGAATGATAAATAAACAGCTTACTTTCTTCATCGAGATACATCCTTGTAAGGGCTTTAAAATGGGTATCTAAATCATACATCCGTTATCTCACCAGGGTCACATAAATTGTGTCATTCACACCACACATGACATGAGATGGATGGGTGGGAGGGAAGGCCTCATTTTGTTTTGTTAAATACTTTTTTTTTTTTTTAAACCTTGCTTTAAGAAGGACTGTATTGTCTTATTTGAAAGATTTTATAAATGGAAAAGATGCCGAAATAACCTTGATTTTTTTTATTTTTTTGGTTTGTCAGATTGTTACTAGGCAAGCTGTTCCTGTGGCAACAAAAGCAACCATAGAAGAGTATTGGGAGCTGTCTAGAACATCCTTGACTGCAAAAATGCTGAAATACAACTGAAAACAGAAGGCTGGTTGACATCTGGACTATATACAACTCCATTACAACAAAAGAACACAAATAATGCTTCAAATTTGTTCTTCCTTTTGCAGTTTACCAAATCATCATTTCATTTGATCCTGACAACATTGGACTTTAGGCATAAGGGGCATTATTAACTTCATTTAAAAAAACATAGCTGTGGTAAGAAAATAGAAACTTCTCCTTTTCTTCCTCTTCTTCTTCCTTGATGTCAAAGGATAGTAATAAAAAAAAGAAGTGATATCCAGTTTGAAAATGGAGAAATCATTTCTCAATAAAAATGATCATCCCCAAATATAAAACAAATATAAATTATCTTAAAATAAAAGAAATATAAACAGTCTTCAACAAAACTAGAAAACACTTGTAACCTCCGCCACAACTTCTGAGAAAGAGCTAACAAATGCAGTCAAGATATAAAAGGAAGATCCCTGGAGAGGATGCTTACAGCTCCAGACCTCAAAGTTATCAGAGCAACAGACTCCAAAATAGCTGGCATATTCTAAGGGGCAAAGCCAATTCCTTGTCTGAAACAATGGAAATGGAGTCAGCACCACCATTCGGGTGTTTTCTGGATACTTCCTGGTACCACAGAGGAGCAGAGCTGCAAAGCCCAAGGAGGAAATATAGACATGTCACTTACAAGAAGCAGTATGTGGATGAGACAAGAGTGTAGGAAAGTCGCCCCAAAGGGGAGCAGCTCTGTGGCTGACAGTCACTGTTTGCTGCAGAGAATAAAAAGGCTAAAAAACAACTTTTGTAGACCTGCAGACCTGGGATAAGTCGCTTCCGTATTACCCAGGAAGAATTGTTAGCCCAAAATGCTATTAACTACCATATGGAAGTATATCAAATAGGTGATCCAGAAAGGAACTTATTTCGAGATGATAGTGTTCATACATATATAGTGCATAATAGTGTTCATACAAATATACTCCAAAAAAAGCAGGACTGGAACGGGAGAAACAATAGCAGATAAAACCATTCATTGGAAAAAAATGAATCCACTGAGCATATGAAATATATGACCAAATAAGAAAACAAAAACTTCATCCAGAGATACAAGCGATCAGAAACCACATAGCGACACAACCAAAGGAAATGCAACAGGAGCTAAAAGACTTTAGGAAAGAAATGGAAAAGAGAAGAAGACCATGCTCCAAACAATGCTACACCAGAGGGAATACAAGAGGTGGGTAAACTGAGAGAAGGCCAAGAGGGGATAAGGTGGAAATATTTTCAACCTGTTAATGAGGGGTGCAAAATATAGCATTTAAACTGATAAGCATGTAATAAAGGCATAACACATTTACAGGTATAAAGCTAAACACAAGAAGAACCAAGGAAATAATACTGTCAACTTAAACTGCTCTAGAGGAAAGGCAGAAAAAAGTACACTAATTGGACATTGCTCCTAACAGGGTATCAAGAGCATCTAGAAAATGAAATATAGGGGCGCCTGGGTGGCGCAGTCGGTTAAGCGTCCGACTTCAGCCAGGTCACGATCTTGCGGTCCGTGAGTTCGAGCCCCGCGTCGGGCTCTGGGCTGATGGCTCAGAGCCTGGACCCTGTTTCTGATTCTGTGTCTCCCTCTCTCTCTGCCCCTCCCCCGTTCATGCTCTGTCTCTCTCTGTCCCAAAAAAATAAATAAACGTTAAAAAAAAAAAAAAAAGAAAATGAAATATACAAATCAAAATTACAGTTAAGAACAAGTGGAACAAAGGGAAGTACAGCAAACACGGATAGTACAATGAAAGTGTAGTGTTCATATTGTTGATCACTTACCCCTTATTCATTCCTCCACCCCTTTCCTAAAAGAACCCTAATTTTGGTCATATATCTATCCTTTTTTCACATAATCTTATGCTTAAAAGCAAGGATTCTTAATTGGGAGTGATTCTGCCTCTGTAGGGGACATTTGGCAATGTCTGGAGACAATTTAGACTCTCTTTCAGGGGGTGTTACTGGCATTTAGGTTAGAGACCAGGACGAGGAGACCAATTTCAGGCCAAAATCCTATGTGTGATCTATCAGGCCTTCTTTATCATGGGCAATTTAAAAAAGTTTTGCCTGGAAGTCTTTATGAGGAAAAGCTGTCCTCCATACAGTCTTCTAAGGGAGCTATATAGTCAAAGACACCAAGGGCCAGCATGCTTATATTCATATCTGCACTCCTAGCCCTGACACCTCCATTCAGAGGCCTCATTCTTACGGGACTCCTTCAGGTGTCTCCACCGAGACCTTCTTCCCGGGGACAGGTCTTGACCAAGGTATTCTTCTCCACTCTGTTTTTCCACTTCTAGCCTTTCCATCTCTCCCTGTCCCCAGTTCCCTGGGTTCATAAAATGGCAGTGCTCCTCAGCAATAATCAAAATTTCCACCAAAAATTGTCTTCAAAACACTGAGACAATTTCCTCCACCTGCACTGCTTGATTGACCCTTGGCCAGTGCCATTCAGCGGGGGGCTAGGAAAGAACAGTGAGGAGCCAGTGCTACATTCCTTTTTGGCCTCCTGCTTATATTGTCACAGTAAGTAAATAAAAATTTGATTATTATTTTCATTTTGGCTCATTGCCTTAATTGACTACCTCAACTAGCAGCTTAGCATAGGATTATTGCTAAACATCCTACTATGCAGAGAACAGCTCCCAGAAAAGCATTAAACGGTCCAAACTGTCAACAGGGCTGAGGCATTTGGCGGAACTTGACTCCATCACCACCACCTCCAGAGCCAATACGCCCATGGATTTCTCCTAGAGAATGTTATTCATCCAGGAGCGATAGATGACCAAATAAGAAGGCCTAATCATACTGAAATGAAAGACTATTCCATGGCTGAGGGAGAATTTTCCTCAATTTTTGTTGTGTTGGACATGAACAAGAGAACATAAAACCCTGACTGCCACTGGCAGCCATCTTGTGAACATGATGTGTGAACATTGTGGGAAAGCAACTTTGGGATGAAGTACTTGTACTATGCTACAGGAGTGAGGTAGAGAACCCGGGTCTTTGATGACAGTATGACTGAAAGCACTGTGGCCAGAACGCACCCTGTCTGTGGACTTCCCAAAATGGGTAATAAATTTCCTTATGATTTTAAGTTTCAACTGGAGTTTTTCTTACTTGCAGTGAAAACTGTTCTACAAAAAAGATAAAAAAAAAAAAAAACCTAAAAAAGCAATAAAAACAGAAAGCATTAATCTAAAAGCAGAAATATATTACATATAAAAACACTACACTAATGTATGAAATAGGAGGAATCCTAAAAGTGAATCACAAAGCAAACCACACTATTTTAAAATACCTAAACACAGTGACACAAACATAAACAAATTCAGGGATAGATAAAGGTGTATCAAGCAAATGTACTTTAAAATAAAACGTCATAATCTTAATATCTGACATTTTAAACTATAAGGCAAAAGCATCCAATGAAATAACAACAAAAGATATTGTTATAATGATAAATGTAAAACCCACATTGTAAATCTAGCAGTCATGAATTCATATGCAACAGAAGACATAAAAATATAGAAAGAAATAAAAAAAAACCACAGGTAATAAAAGGAGAAAATCCTTATATGGAAAGTTTCCTTTACCTCTTTCAAGTCATGACTAAGCACATGGGCCAAAGGGAAAGGTTATAGAAAACCTAAGTGACATATTTGAGATATAATTTATATATGTTATAAAATAATAGATTTTATAAAGTTTTCCATTCTCTGAAAATACAGAGTAGACCCTTCAACAAAAACTGACCCATATAAAGAAAACCTTACACGGCAATAGTTTGGTACCTATGAATGATTCTGTGCAAAGGGAGAGCTATTTCTACTTGAATTCCTTATATCAAGTGACCCCTTCAGAAGGATAAAAATTGTCCCCAGGGGCAAGAATGCTGCTGTTGATGACAGCTCTGGGTACAGCTCAAGAGAATTAGAGAGGGTCTAAACTCACAGAGTTTACTAAGAATCCCAACATTACTAAGAATAATATAGGCAGTCTACTCTGCCCAGATAAACCAAGGATAAAATGAGGTCATATTAATGAATACTATATGTAAAGCAAACTTTGATAAGCACACAAGGAAATACTGTGGACGTTCCATTAAAGTATGCACACAAGACCAAGTAAAAGCAAAATCTTAGCATGAAAAAAATTTAGCATGAAACTAGGTAATAGTGGACATGCACATTAGAGTCAGCAAAACCGGGAGGAAACTCTGGGTAATAATACTATTCAAAAGAGGCTTTTCTCTTGTCTTAAGAATTGTAATTAGATCTTTATTGAAGAGCGATACATTTAGCTTTTCTCTTTTAATTGCTGTCTATTGCCCTTTTGTTCCATGTATATGCAAGCAAGCACACTGTCACATGTTCTCTGTCCCTTTACTGTTTCTCCTCTGCCTCCATTTCCTGCTCAAAGGAAACCTGAGATAAGCTGTTCAGCACATTTTGCTGTTTAATCCAATGTTGGTACAACACCTCAAATGTATTTCCTGGGGTTTAGAATGGACTTAGGAGAATCCTATAGAACCAGGGCAGCAAAATCTGCCAGCATTGCTTCAAGGGGAAAGTGAGGTCTGCGTTCAGATGCGGGATTAAGGAAGGAAAGATGGAATAATGCACCATGAAGACTAACATCCTAGAATGGCTGGACAGCTCCTCAGGATGGGCTTTCTCATCTCTGCTGCTTGGAGGACTGGGCTGCAAGAAACAGTATCTTGCAGTATTTAAAACAAACAAACAAACAAACAAACAAACAAACAAACCCATACAGGGATAGAATCATGGGAGAAACGGATGGTTCAGTCAAACCTGCACTAAAGAGTGATAACTGTAATTTCTTGCCCTGATATATAAGACTTCTGTTGTTTTAGAAAATGATTCAAAGATTCTTTCAAATCAGTTTATCTAATCAGTCTACACAAAAATATTACAGAGTTTAGTGACTACGGTGAAATCATAGTTCATGTATAACAATGGTAAAAATGAGCTATGCTGAATTTCTGTAGCTAATTTCTAGGAAATAGATATGGCCAACAGTAAGTTTTATTTCATATCTGAGATTAGCATCGTTTAATACTCAAATAGTTTTCTTATTTCTACTTTGAAAGCTAAAAGTAAAGAGATAAAGACTAGAAATCAAAAATAAGTTGCCACTTAATTGACTCTCTGATTCTGGAAATAAAATATTTTAATTAAGTTCCACTTAAAAAATAAAAGTAGCTTCTTACTCCCACACTGAGCACATTAACATTTTCACATACAGAAAGTTTAGGTACATTCAACTGTTTACAAGACATGTCTCCATATAATACAAGTACATTCACGTGAAGTATATGAACTTATATAATTGTATATATTTGTGACTTTTGCATCTGGTACCTTTTAAAACTAACACTTAATATGTTTATTTTCTAAATGTCAATTCATAGGTGATGATTTAAAGTTAGGAGAGCCTCCTGAAGAGTTTTAATAGTTGTGTTCGTATGAGAATTCAATAATATCCTAAATACAAGCTTCAAAGTAAAGCTTTAGCAACTTAAGTTACCTGACTGGCAATGCATGGAATTCTTACCAGGTTGTATTGTTTGGTTTACAGTTTAAGTCATTCAAGTGGCTTATAATTATTTGTGCACTAGGGGATAAAAAAGCACCAATACAATAAATATTTTTTCACATCACAGATGAAATCACAAAACAATGATCTCAATTTCCTTTCAAAATCTAATAGTTTGAAAAGAGCATTTATATCCAACGTTCAATCTTTAAGCTTTCTTAGTGAGATCAACTGATACACTAGAGATAAGAATGGAAATGCTAAAAAGAGGTGTTATGCATAATACCTCCTAACTACAGAATTGAGACATTCTCCTCACACTGCTGATATCCATTTTTGAACTGGTTTCCTTAGATCTAAAAAGAACTCTGAAAATAAGTGTAACATTTATAAACTTATCAACTATGTCTCTTAAAAAGAAATTCTAAAGATGTCTTTCTTCCCGATACATAAAGCAGTATTTTCCTGATGAGCAAAAGCACCTTATGATAAGGAAATATATAAAGCAAGTATTTTCTACAAATTAATATAGAAATTTATGCACATAAAGGTGTAGTCACCCCAGCTGTATATGTAATATTTTAAATAATACACAATAAAAAAAAAAAACCTCAAAGCACATATTGGAAAAATAACCCATATGCTAGTACTCCAGTTATTAAATATTGCAGCATATATGTAATTCTAACAATTGGAGGAAAAAAGTTTCTAACCCAAATGGTCAGTGAAATCTCTTTGGAAATATACTTTAAAAATCTATAATATGTAATCCTGGCTGTCAAATTCCAACTCAAGCTATAGGTTTTTATAGCTGACATACAATCCCGTGAAAATGAAAGTATGTATAGAGGTCACCTCACAGATTCTTGAGTAAACAGCATTACTGGTGAGACACTGGGACAGGCTAGCTGAGGTCTCCTGTCGTTTTCTTTACAGAGGGCACATAGCAAACATAATATTAAGAATGACAGACCTTCATCACCGTAAGTTTTGCTAAAATGTTAATAAACATTGTTTTAAACATTTCAAGATCATGAGAAAAGGTCCTTACCTGAATATATACAAAGAATTCTCTAGATTTAACATATTTTAAAATGAATACAGAGGTGTATAAGGAGAAACATCAATTACTTGCTTTGACAGTTTTCAGTCAAGGTTTATTACGTGTCTTTTTCTATCGAACAATGTGATTTTTATAAATATATGGAGCTCCAGCTTCCGCTAAGATTTCATTTCTTTTTCCCAGTGGTTTTTTTGTGTTCATGCATTTCTGTTTTGCTAGCTATAGTCTTTTTTCGAAATGAGGTATTAGGAACAACGGCATTAGAAGGTCCGCTGGTAGCTATACAAAAAAAGAAAAATTGTTTAGATTTTCACAAGCAATTCACGTTCAAATACTACTGCTAAGTGACAAATAATTAACTTTATAACTGTGATGTAGGTGAAACATTGTAAATATTCAATAGAGCATTTTTAACCTTTTAACTTTTTAGAATTCAACATCAATACAGGAAAGTAATGTCAATGGGGTGTGTTCCAAATTTGTCTTTTCACTCTACATTTTTCCTGGAAAACTAATTTATTCCATCATTTTTAACTACCATCTATCTATTGTGCTAACGATATTCAAATGTATACTTTTGGTCCAGGTCTTTTCCCTTACTTCAAGATCTGTTTATTCTGTTTATCCTATTAGAAAACTATAGAAAACTATATATATTAGAAACTATAGGGGCGCCTGGGTGGCGCAGTCGGTTAAGCGTCCGACTTCAGCCAGGTCACGATCTCGCGGTCCGTGAGTTCGAGCCCCGCGAGTTCGAGCCCCGCGTCGGGCTCTGGGCTGATGGCTCAGAGCCTGGACCCTGTTTCTGATTCTGTGTCTCCCTCTCTCTCTGCCCCTCCCCCGTTCATGCTCTGTCTCCAAAAAATAAATAAACGTTAAAAAAAAAATTAAAAAAAAAAAGAAACTATATATTTCTATATAGTTTCCATAAATATATATTAGAAAACTATATATATTAGAAAACTATAGAAAACTATATATATAACTGACAGTAAACATAAACTTAATATGCTTAATACTGAACTTGTCATTTCCCCTTAAATCTATTTTTCCTCTTTTATATTACCACTACTTAAAAAGTTCAAATGTTAGAAAACTATAAACAGTCTTGACTTAGAACTCATCCTTCTACATCCAAACCAACATTAAGCCCTTATGAGTTATCAAAAAGTTATTCTAAGATAGATGACACTTCTGGTATGGATGGGCAAGCTCCTACCAGACTAATTCTGCAGGTTAACAAGTATAAATTCTGGATAAAATATGAAAAACAACTACTTGAAGACACTGAAGAGTAAACAAAAGCAGGTGTATACTGGAAAAAAAAATCAACACTTGGAGGAAGGAAACTCATGTTGAGTCCCCCCCACCCCCATTTTTTTGAAAGCTGTAGGCCTAAGGAGAGTATCTGGTCTGAACACGTGCAATGACTACAACTAAACATAAAACTCATTCTTACTAGCATGAAGAACCAGAAGATAAGTACTGGAGCAACTATAGCTGCTGGAAAATCAGGTGGGAGATCCCAGAAAGGGAGAGCCTCCAGTTCTTTGTATAAAACATGATCACATTTATGGCATGGGGAGGGTAGGCTCCAAGAGTACAGCTAAGGCCAAAAGGAAAGATGTGAAAGATGAGCTGCTGACTGCTTCAAGGAACACAGTTTTGCAACATGAGTTTGCCCAAGGTTAACTCTTTGCTTGAAAAAAACCCAAACAACTCAATACTCTTGGGAAAAGCCTAACAAAAATAACAGTCTGGAGTTTATACAACATCTCATTCATAATGTCTAGGATGCAATCCAAAAGTACTCAATGTATGAAACAAAACAGGAAAACATCTTTCTTCTTGGGAATGGATAAATTGGTAGAGACTATTTCTGAGGTCAGCTAGATTAGTACACAAGAATGTTAAAGCAAGTACTTTAACTTACTCAAGAACAAAGGAAAATATGCTTATGATAAATAAAATTTTGGAGATCTCTGAAGAATCAAAAAAGAGTATCTAAAACTAAGGAATAAATATCTGAAAAAAAAACCCACTAGATAGCTTAACAGCAGAATGGAGATGATAGGTAAAAGTGAACATCAACCCAGATTATTAAAAAAAAAAAAAAAATTTCTAAGCATGCTTGCCATAGACAAATTGCTGAGAATCAAAGCTAAAGAAAAAATATTGAAAGCAGGCAGAAAAAAATAATTCAACCCACTGCACACATTGGGACAATTCAAATTACCAAAGACTTCTCATCAGAAACAATGGGAACCCTAAACAGGACACAACACCTTTAAAACACTGAAAGAAAAAACTTTCTTCCTCAAATTGTCAATCAAGACTTTTTCAAATACAGTAAGAGATCTGCAGTATAAAAATGCTAAAGAGATTCAGGTAGAAGGCAAATAAAACCAGATGGAAACAAAGATTTAGAAAAAGGAATGAAGACTGATGGCTAATGTGTGGATAAATAAAATACTTTTTTCTATTCCAAGTGTCATTAAAATACATGACTGTATAAAGCAAATATTCTAACATTGTATTGTAGCCTTTATAATATATGTGGAAGTAACATACATGGATAACTATGTGTCAAGGATGGGTGGAGAGGAAGGTAAATGAATCTACAGAGTTGCAAGGTTCCTACATTTTACACTGAGTAGTATAAAATTATCTCTAAGTAGATCATGAAAAGTTAGGTGTATTTATAGCCACTAATTAAAGAATGATACAAAAAAGTAAAGGTACAAAGTCAGTAGATAAGTTAAAATAAAACTCTAAAAAATATTTTTTTTTAATTTTTTTTTTCAACGTTTATTTATTTGTGGGACAGAGAGAGACAGAGCATGAACGGGGGAGAGGCTGAGAGAGAGGGAGACACAGAATCAGAAACAGGCTCCAGGCTCTGAGCCATCAGCCCAGAGCCTGACGCGGGGCTCGAACCCAGGGACCGCGAGATCGTGACCTGGCTGAAGTCGGACGCTTAACCGACTGCGCCACCCAGGCGCCCCTCAAACTCTAAAAAATATTGAATACAAAACAAGGCAGAAAAGAATAAAAAATAACAATCAGAATGTATAAACCAAAAATATAATAACATAGTAGATCTAACCCAACCATATCAATAATTACAATGTTAATGAACCAGAAACATTGCAACTATAAGGCAGATATTGTTAGAATGGGTTTTTAAATTTTTAAAAAATATTTATATTCTTTGAGAGAGACAGAGAGAGAGAGAGAGAGAGAGAGCACATGTGGGGAAGGGGGAGAGAGAGAGAGAGAGAGACAGACAGACAGACAGACAGAATCCGAAGCAGGCTCCAGGCTCTGAGCCGTCAGCACAGAGCCTGATGTGGGAGTCAAACCCATGAACTGAGAGATCATGACCTAAGCCAAAGTTGGATGCTTAACTGAATGAGCAACCCAGGTGTCCCTAGAATGGGTTTTTAAAGAAGCCAAATATATACTGCCTACAAAAAAAAAAAAAAAAAAAAAAAAAAAATCCCTTACATATGAAGACCACAGGTTGTTTGGAAAAATAATCCATGCATACAGTAAGCATAAGAAATATGAGGTAGCAAAATTCACATCAGATAAACTTTAAGACAAAGCATTACTAGGAATCAGAGGGAAATTTCATGATGATAAGTGAGTCCATACATTAGGAAGGCATACCAAATATGTATGTATGTAATCACAAAGCTTCAAAGCACAGAATAAAAACTGATTGAATTAAAGGAAGAAAAAGACAATCGTACAGCTGTGAGTGGAAACTGCTCTCTAAGCAATTGATAGCACATTCAGAACCTCTCCTCCCATCCACATGTCCCCACCCCTCAAAATAGGAAAAACACATAAGATATGAAAAAGATTATCAGCAATTCTGACCTAATGGATACTGATAGAACATTACATCAATGAACTATGGAATAAAAATTCTTTTTTAGTGCTCTTGCTGCATTTAAGATGTACCAAGTCCAAATGTTAAGCCATAAAATATCTCACATTTAAAATACTAAGACTGTACAGTATATGTTTTGTAAATGCAACGGTATGAAGGAGTTGGTAACAAGACATCCAAACTCCAACCCCCAAATATTTGGAAAGTAACCAATATGTGTCTAAATACTCCATGACTCAAGGAATAAATCACAAATTATAAAGTATTTTTAACTGAATGAGAATGAGAATTAAATGTAACTTTTGTGAGATGTAGCTAAAGAAGTACTTAGAGGGAAACTTAAAGCCTTAAATGTTTATATAACAGGAGAAGAAATGTCTAATAAAAAGTGATTTAAGAAACTAGAAAGAGAATAAAGGTCAACCCAAAGTAAGTAGGAGGATGGAAATATTAAGAGAGAGAAATCAGTGAACTATAAAACAAACAGCTAAAATCTGGTTCTTTGAAAACACCAACAGAATGGATAAATCCCTAGTGGGAATAATGAAAAAAAAATCAAAACACAAATTATCAGTATCATAGTGCAGTGGGGCGCCTAGGTGGCTCAGTCAGTGAAGTGCCTGACTTCGGCTCAGGTCATGATCTCATGGTTCGTAAGTTTGAGTCCCACCTTGGGCTCTGTGTTCCAGAGCCTGAAGCCTGGAACCTGCTTCAGATTTTGTGTCTCCCTCTCTCTCTGCCCCTCCCCTGCTCTCTCTCTCAAAAATAAAAATAAATATTAAAAAATATTTAAAATAAATTAAAAAAGGATAATGAAGTAACAAGAAAATTGACAACTTAGATAAAATGAACAAATTCCTTGAAAAACCAAGTTACCAAAGCCATGACTAAAATGTAACAGAAAATTAATTCTATCAAAATTTAAGTAAGAAATACCTCTCTTATAAAAAACTTCATTCAGAAAATAGATGGAAGAAATACTTCCAAATCATTTTGAGACCAGCATCATCAGCCTGATACCAACATTTAAAAGACATCACAAAAACAAAACCCAACATGAAAACAAAAACAACAACAAAAACAAAAAATAACTACAGACGAATCATTATCTTTTAAAAATGCAGGTGTCAAAATCCTCAAGGTCAAACTGAATCCAGCAACATATATATAAATTATTCATCATGACCAAGTGGGGTCCATTCCAGGAATGCAAGATTGGCTTTTATTGGCTTATGTTATATTGAAAAAGTCAAAATAACACCATTTCATCTTTATTATTTAAAAAGGCATATGAAATAATACATTTATTATGTGTCTAATATATAGAGAAAAACAATGGACCATGATTCAAAGAGCATTCAAATCTTAGGCCTACGACTGTTATGTGAACAGGGATTAGTCACAACCTCTGCAATTTTTTCATCCGTAATGGCATAAGAATGGTATTGATCTCTGAAGGCCATGTTTAGAAATGTATGAACAAAAAAAGTGTTTTGTAGCATAAAAAACTACACAAATGTTAGCTTTGAGTTGTATATGGAATACACTGTAATTTATATTTAAGATACTTTTTCAGTGTCTGTACCCGCATATATTGATTATTTAGAAGGTGCAAACTTTGTATTTAAGATATTGCCTTTAATGTATAAGGCCGGATAACCTGACAGAACTATAATCAGGGATAAATGATCAAGTCAGTGGTACAGAGTGTTGTAAGAGTTCTCGTTTTGGTAATCATATAAATACATCACCAGTGGAGGGGGCTGGGTTGGGAGTAGGAAGTAAAAGGAGAACATTTTAGAAGAAAAATGACCTGAGTATCACAAGGATTTATTTGGGAGGAAGTGAAGAGTTTGGCAACAGTGTAACAACAGCAACTAACATTTAGTGAGTGTTTACTATGTATGTCAAGTACTTTACATAGGTAAGTATTGCATTCATTTCTGACAACCTTTAAAAGAGTACTATTACCCCGATTTTATGAAACCGAGGATCGGAGAGGTTAGTAACTTACCCAAAATCATAAAGCTAATAAGTAGTAGTGTTGAGATTTTAATCTAGGTCCCTCTGACTCCCAAGCCTAAACTATTAACCAAAAGAATTTGTGAGAGCACTAAAATGAGGAAAAGAATGAAGAAATTTCCAGTGAGGATACAGTCAAACCTTGGAGCTACAAAGAAGTCTCTCAAGAAAAAAAAGTATAGGGTAAGAAAAAGTGAACAGGTGGATGACCCTGTCTGGCATAGCAAAGTAGGAAGAACAACTGTCAGATAAGACTAGAAGAATCGGGTAAAGGGAAATAACAGCAAGGCAGAGTACACCATGGAAGTCAGAGTAAGAGAGGATTTCAGCAAGGATCAACCACACAGTCAAATATGCCAAAAAATAAGACCAAAAAAAAGTTGGGGTGTCTGGCTGGCTGAGGCAGTAGAGCATGCAACTATTGATGTTGGGTTGTGAGCTCAAGTCCCACGTTGGGTGCAGGGATTAGTTAAAAAATAAAATCTTAAAAAAAAATAGAAAAAAAGCTGATAAAAGATAGTTGAATTTGGTACTCATGTCATTAGACTGCACATGGAGAATTAAAACACTGTAAAGAAAGAGACAAAAGGGGCGCCTGGGTGGCACAGTGGGTTAAGCGTCCGACTTCAGCCAGGTCACGATCTCGCGGTCCGGGAGTTCGAGCCCCGCGTCAGGCTCTGGGCTGATGGCTCGGAGCCTGGAGCCTGTTTCCGATTCTGTGTCTCCGTCTCTCTCTGCCCCTCCCCCGTTCATGCTCTGTCTCTGTCTGTCCCAAAAATAAAAAAATAAACTTTAAAAAAAAAAAAAAAAAAAGAAAGAGACAAAAATAGGGGGCGTGTAGGTGGCTCAGTTGGTTAAGCGTCCAACTTCAGCCCAGGTCATGATTTCATGGTTCATGAGTTTGAGCCCTGCGTCAGGCTCTATGCTGACAGCTTGGAGCCTGGAGCCTGCTTTGGATTCTGTGTCTCCCCCTCTCTCTGTCCCTCCCATGTTCATGCTCTGTCTGTCTCTGTCTCTCAATACTAATAAATAAATGTTTTAAAAAATTAAAAAAAAAATCTTTCATATAAAATGACTAAAGTAAAGCCTAGACTCAAAAGAAAAGCAATAGGAGACAGTTCATAAGTTAGTTTGGAGAACAGTATGAGTATGAAATATTTTATTAACAGATACAGTGGCGGGGGAGACAACAGAGGAAAAAATACAAATACATCAAGAGACTACAATAAGTTTTTAACTCTAGGAAGTATAAAGATCCTTTTTAAAAACAGATTTTAAACTCAAAAGGCAAGCTATTACTACTCCTCTAATTGCGCTACAGAATCCACAAATTCACACACTGCTAACCTGGCTTGCTGCTTGCTTTCGTATTCTTTAAGGTAGCTGGTGGTGTTGGGAGGATTTTTGCAGGTGTATATGTATTTAAAGATATTTTTCTTCTCATTACTGGACTGGAACGTGAAGCTGAAGAGGCTGAAAAGAAAAAAACAAAACAAAACAAAACAGATATGGCAGTTCAGTAATTTCCTACCAAGTCCTTACATTTAGAAATTTCTAATGACATATTTAGTGGACTTAGGACTATACATTACACGAGAAAATAGACAATGCAAGGTTTACAAAGTAAATTCGGCTACATCATCTTTCCTATAAAAAGTTCTCTCATGCTCTTAGCCCAATAGATGTTCTGTTTATACTGCAAATAATAAGCATTTAACAGTATTTACTAATGGCATGCCAAGAATAGAGAAATGGACTTAATTTTATTGTCCTGATAGAAACTCAGATTCTTAAGGGATGGCAGAGAGCTAATGGAATAATTTTACTGCCTAGTTAAAAAAAAAAAACAAAAAAAACAAAAAAAAAACCAAAAAAACCTCCCAAATTGTTTTTCTCTTAAAAATATGAAGTAGAGGGGGCGCCTGGGTGGCGCAGTCAGTTAAGCGTCCGACTTCAGCCAGGTCACGATCTCGTGGTCCGTTGAGTTCGAGCCCCGCGTCGGGCTCTGGGCTGATGGCTCAGAGCCTGGAGCCTGTTTCCGATTCTGTGTCTCCCTCTCTCTCTGCCCCTCCCCCGTTCATGCTCTGTCTCTCTCTGTCCCAAAAATAAATAAAAAACGTTGAAAAAAAAATTAAAAAAAAATATGAAGTAGAGATTCAGGGACAGTTACTTTATAAACACTATGGTCTATTAATCTATTATATTTATAAGTAATAAATCAGACTGTCTCCCTATATTACCTAGTGAGATTTATCTTAATGCAAGGACTTTTAAAGATTTTTTTTCCTCTTTCTAATCAAGGTGCAGTGGTTGAGAAGCATGAAAAGGAAAAGTACGGTAATTCTGAAGTATGAAGTCCTCTGGGGAAGGAGAGCTTCTGGCATGAGCTTCCAGGTTCTTAACTGAAGGGAGGTGAGGAGTTAACAAAACACCAACTCGCCTGCTTTTGCAATTTTTGGAGGACCTGATAGCAATAAACAGCATGTCTCTGAAAATCAAATACGTGAGCCAGTCACAGCAAATGTGTTTCATGTGGCTGACCCGTATCTACACTGAATGAATACAAATCCTATTGGCAGAAGCTCCAAGTAGTCACTAACGATATAACATACAAGTGATGACAAAAATCCCGAAAGCATCATGTAAAGCACTACACCACTACTAAGCTCTTTCCTGCTTACACGTTTGATCCTGTCTCGTTAACTTCCATCTCTAACTTATCCAGTTAGTATTTCCACACCTTCCCCCCATCTGATACTGTTAGTGTTCCATTGTAAGCTAACTTCTAGTTGCCACAAAATTGATTTAATTTTGTTTGAAGTGAGGAAAAAGCCTTTCTGAATGACAGAGGATTAACAATATCGGCTTCATTATAAATAGCACAAAATCAATATAGTCTACATTATAATGCTAATTCCTTGACAATTCAGGGAATTAAGTATAAAATAATATAAATATACTGTGATTACTAAATATTAATTCTGCAGTTACAGTGTAAAATAGAGGATTCAGAGGCTTCTATTACAGCTGGCACCTATTTTCTTTTTTTAATATGAAATTTATTGTTAAATTGGTTTCCACACCACACCCAGTGCTCATCCCAACAGGTGCCCTCCTCAATGCCCATTACCCACTTTCCCCTCCCTGCCACCCCCCATCAAACCTCACTTAATTCTGCAGCTACAGTATAAAACAGAGGATTCAGAGGCTTCTATTATAGCTGGCACCTATTTTCTTTACTACTCAAGAAGAACCAAAAAACCATACACTCAGAAGACATGAGTTTTTTAGTATTGCTTGACCACTAACCACTTGATTTCCTCAATGGTGTCTAAGTTTTTTTTTCTTTAAAGAATAATTTTTTTTCTCAAATGAAATCTTAAATAAAATAGATGAAAACATATACTCTAGTTGAAGCAGCCATGCACGACCTAAGGCCTAACCATTCAGCATCATCTTCTTAATGGAATTTCCAAAAGCTCTTGGGAATACAGTCTGAAGACCAATGAACTAGCTTGATTTTAAGGTTTATTCAACTCTATGAATTGCATTAACTGTATTTACGTTCTTATCTAGTTTCCTTAGTAAGTAATGGCAGGAAATTTTAAGAGAACTAGAGAGAATATGGGTACACCTTATATCCATGATATAGAGAAGAGCTAATCTGAACTGGAAAAGGAATTTAATACCCTTCATTAATACACCTCAATAATATACTCTGATTAATTGAATTCACTAACCACAGAAATAAAGCCATCATAATAAAACAGCACCACAGAATATACCTTCAGAGATTTTCTTTCTGTAAATGTTCTAGCACAATTCTCTTTCCAAAACAGATGTCATTACTGCTGTTACCTGTAAGTCACTCACTGAAAATCTTCTAAATTCTAAATAACATTGATATCTATCCTAAGTTCTTTTTTACTAATTAGAACTTTTCTTTCATTTTTATTTTAAGATTATAAATCCTTGCCCCAGTGAAGCTGTGAAACATCAAATATAAAGGGGTAAATGGTAAATGAGAATTAATTCAGGTTCTCCACTGCATTCTGAGGAAAAGCATTTTCCATTCTATCAGCTAACAGGGAAAAGAAGATAAACATACTTCATTTTCCTAACTTTGACCTCACACAGCTTAAAGAAGTTATTTCATTTGGAGTATTATCAATTCTCAGAGTCAGACACATTCACAGGAAAACCTTGAAATTAAATCCTACTTCCTAAAACCATTCCTAAAGTGAAATATTTTAGAACATAAACCCAAGAATCTCTCCATTGCCATCAATGATTGAAACCTGACCTCTACTACTATACGTGGAAGAAAAGGGAAGCCCACTATACTGGAGAAATGCAAGGGGTGCCATTTAGACAGAATACAATGTGACGAGAACGCTCTAGAATAATACAATGTGAAAGCCAGAAAAGGGAAGAGAACAGCAATACACGAAAGTGGCTTTCATTCTAAGACCTCTGGTTTCATTCTTCAGAGAAACACATTTATAGTATGCTCCTTACAAAAAGAAGAAAGGTATACACTCAATGTTTGTGACTTTACAAAAAAAAAGGACTAGCCCTAGCAAGATTCTTAACTAAGCAGAGCATGCTCTCCCAAACTGGATGCTTCCTAAACTGGAAATTCCCACAGGCTGAAGGATCCTATAGAGCTGAGGATCATAGTAGTCAGCTGACTTCTCATACCCAAAAAAGGTACCCCTAAAGGTTTCCCAGAATGATGTCCCTCAGAATAGTGCTACATGGTGTCTAAATGTGTCACCAAAAATGTGTCTTCGCAAAAAATAAGTTTTAGAAAATCTAAGTATACAGTTTTCCTACATTAATGTAACTCTGTCTCTCCAAAGGGAGGCGGGATATAATACACAGTTTCCAAAATTTACTGAGTCATGAATCCCTTTTCTTCACACACATGCATTCACTTTTGCAGAATATTTTCTGAAGAACATAATTTGAAAACCTGTTGTCCTAATTTGCTCTCTTTAGTCAAAAGCTCCTTCTGAATCATTGTGAATATGTACCAGAGGTGGTGAGGCATGGAATGGTATTTGTGCATGTGTGGGTTAATGACAAATGGTATTTTGTAGTTTTTAAAAAAACTACAATAAAAGTTTATTGTAAAATCACACACAGTAAGAAAATGAAAAAAAGGCCATCAGTCTATATTGTTGACTTCTATTGCTGGGTCTTAGATTTTTTTTTTTTTCCTTTTTTGGGAGGAAAGTTTTTTGGGAGTTATAAAGAAAAGTGGTGCATTCCACATCAATAACACCAAAGAATTTCAAATAATGTTCCTTTATACCCCCTTCTCTCCTAAAATTTTATTCACTATCACTACTTGATTTTGTTGTAATAATTCTTCTTATAGTCTGATAATATCACTGCCACAAAATAATGAAACTAATAACAATAACAACAGCAACAACAACAACAATAACAATAATAATTATTTTCCTACAAATTTCAGGGGTCTTCCGTGGAACTTCACTTGATGGAGAAGCAATGGAAGCAAGAAATTCATCCACCTGCTTTAAAGACAGGGCATTGTGAAGAGTTTCTAGAGGACAAATAGATGGCACCATGGAATACAATTCAAAGCCTGAAAAAAAGAAATGAAAAAAAAATTTGGATATTTAAAAAATAACTAAGAAGGAAGATGACCATTGCTTAGAACTGTACAGGTTAGGTCTTTCCAATCTATCACATGCAATCACATGAGATCTCTGAAGTCATGACACCAGATGCTATGCAATATGGGACTGGAACAAGATGTGACAAAGATTTCATTTTAAATGTATTCACATAGTACCGCATGCACACAATTTCATTCTACACTTTAGTAAAATCTAAGAATGATATTTAAAGAAAAAAAACTGGGGGGAGGGGACAGAAAAATTACATTGTTTAAGTTTGTACTTTATAAAAATCAGGTCTATTTGACAGGTGAGTAAGTTGATGCCATGATGTGTCTCTGATGCTAGGATGTTAAAATTAACTTCTTGTTGAAAAATGATTACATTGTAGTTACTTGAGGAGTGATTTTAAGTAACTTTTCTAGTAATACCAAGGCCAACAATACTCTCTAGTGTGACCTGAAAAACCACACTCATTCATTTATGCTGAAAATCAAATTCCAAAACACATTTTACCTACCTTTATTGAAATAACTCAAATATTGTATTGTTGGAAATTGCTAGCTGAGTACCGTTAGGCCAAGTAAAAAGCAATACAAAATACAGACATGTTTGCATTCAACAATGGCACAGAAATAGAAAAATTTCATGAAACAAATCATGCACATATATATTAATACCATCAGTGAAACAAAACTGCTTACAATATACACTTTTTTAAAAAACAAGATATAGGTTATTCGCTTTTTATAAAAATTGCCTGTTGATTTAAATTTTATTCAACTGAATGGCTTTTAAAATTGCTCTCATAAACAATTAAAGTAGTAAGTCTTCCTGCACCTCTTCTTTCTAACATTCAAACTAATTTCCCTCCAAAGGAAATACTTTTAATACTTAGATTAAGATTTTATATAAAGGCTAACGTTATTAAATAAAAAGTAAAAATTAATTAAACTCAAACAGACTACAAAATTCTCTCCTTCAATAGGCATGTGCTCATTTTAACACTGACTGATATTTACTTAATTTCAGGAGGAAACAGTGACCCAAGAACTGACTAATTCTTGGCTGGAATAGAGAAACTGGTTAAAAGAGAATCTAATCTTTCTATGAAAATAACCAAAGGATTTACAAAATTGGTATGTTTGATTTTCAGGTGCAAACCAAAGCATGACGGAATGTTACATATGCTTAAAGAACAAAACAAAACAGAAACTATACCATAACAGCAGCTAAAGCACCTAAATAAAGCACTAAAAGAATTGGGCTTGCACAAGTAATACATTTTTTTAAAGTATAAGACTCATGCAAATAAGCGCAAACCCTTTCTTTGCATTACACAAAACTTAGCAATGTTACGTTTTTTATCCTTTCATCAGAATGTTGCTAAGTATTCTGAAACAGCTATTTCCTTGCATTTGCCTGTTAGATTTTATAACAGGCAAA
Source organism: Herpailurus yagouaroundi (assembly GCF_014898765.1). Lineage (NCBI taxonomy): Eukaryota > Metazoa > Chordata > Mammalia > Carnivora > Felidae > Herpailurus > Herpailurus yagouaroundi. Next base: position 75,861,799 of record NW_024412377.1, read on the forward strand.
TAATAATATAATCAGGTTCCTCAGGACTGCATTTTCTCCCCATTTATCTTTAGTAAACTTTGTATTTAATGCACAATGAAAGGGTTAGCGCAGCAATTTAAAAAGCCACCCTGCTGTCATGTTTAGAAGCTATAAAAACATACCACTGGAGCCTAGACATTCCACAGAGGAAACGGACCAGCACCTATAGAGGTGTAGGTGTTCTGCACAGAGGCCCAGAAAATAAGGTAAAGCACTGTCAGAAGATACTTGTTTCACCATGTTCCTTGAACTAAAGATGAAGGGAGGGGGTAAGTCCATGATATGTATTAAGATGGAAATAACATGAAAGTTAGGGGGAAATAAAAAGTGAGAGTCAAATGACAATTCATAGGACAGATAAGACAACACAGTATAAAAAAGAAAAAAAATCTTGAAAACCCCAAAGAAACATTTCTAGAATTGAAAGAAATGCATTTTAAATGCATTAAGTCACGTGTGGAAAATCCACATTTTTAAAAAAGCTTTAGCCAAAGGAATATAAAGTTACTCTATTTTCTGTTAAACTTTTTTTTTTTTTTTTTTTAAAGCTTCAGTAAACACAGATTTCTCCTATGTAAAACTTTCCATACTGGCTGTAAATACATAAGCATTCTGCACAAAAACTATAGTCAGTCTTAAACCTGCAATGTCTCTTCTTAGAATTTTGTGACTTGTTTTTCTTGTGACTTTGGTTTTTCTTCTAACAAGTTCTTTAGAAGCTGCAGCTGTAGCAAATAAGGATCTTTTTCTTCAGAAAGTAGCATTTAAAGAGCTACAAAGGAGGAAAAGCACATAAGCTTTAAGGGTAAATTTTCTTGTTGAGGATGAGATCTTCTTACTCCACCTCCAGAAGTATTTAGTGCACTTCTATAGGATCCAGAAGGGGGAGAATGGCTATAAACTTGTGTTTAATCCTTCAGTTTCATCTAAGTTTTTGAAAGACTTGACTTGAATTTTTGAAAGGTGTATTTGCAGTTAAAAGGAAAAAAAAAAAATTCCAGGGGATAAAAGTACCTTCATTCCGAATAAAAGCAAAAACGGGTATGTTTTCTTTTAAATTCTTCTATCCTCAATTATTTACAAGTGGTCAGTAAATATTCCCTCTTGACCCAGAAGAACAAGCTCTGTGTAAGAAAGCTGTAATAATGCAACAATTCAGTTTATAAACAATGGCCACAAAAACACTTTACTGTTCAGCCTCAGAAATTGAATTTAACTGAATGAGCTTTCTAGATTTTTAGCTTAGTGTTCTTCCTATCAGAAGTTCTCCAAATTTTAACGAAAAGCAGTGGTACCAAAAAGAATTGGTTGCTTGACAACAGCAAACCATATGGCCACGTGAGGATAAAGTAAATACTGGATAAAATTTTCAGAGGTCTCCAGACCAGGTTGAGTTTGCTTAAGACAAAGAGCCACTGATAAATGTTACACAGTGAAATCTGCATCTCCTAGTTCCCAAGAACTTTTCAAAGACATCATCTGGCTGTTTGACAAGCGTGGCTCAGTATTTTTTATCAAGTAGCTCAATAAAATAACTATGTGATCGGAAAAGAATTCAGGAAGAGAAAAAAAACATTAAAATATTTAAGACTTAAAAAGAAAACAATACTAATTGTTGTATTTTTAAAATTTGTGTAGACTGATCACTTGAGAAATTAGAAGGGATTTTTAGGTGCTAATTTAGTATTAAAACTCATCATCATTGTGGTCATTTAAAAATTTGAGATGAGTGATGTTAAATGATTGTGTAAATTACAGCTGAAAAAGGGAGCGAGACAGTATCAATATTTTGGATTAATAGTAAGTTGGAATTACATGCCAACTGAAATTAAGAATGGAGAAATGAATGATACTGTATACCCCACAGTTTGAAATAAAAGAAAAATAAAAAAGGATGAAGCAGGGGAGTATCTTTTAAAATAAAAGCAAAACGTACCATTGGTTGGGTGTCGAGCAAATGAGATAGAAAACCTTTTAACAGCAGAACCGCGTGTGGCGTCTGAGAAAGAGAAAAACAGGTACCTGAAATTCGTAATAGCTACCAAAAGAAGGACACTTAAAAAAAGAGGGAAAAAACAAATATATAAGGAGGTTAGAATTAGGTGACATGCAGAAGGGAATGAGAGAGGGTACTGGTTAAAAGTAAAATGGCTTGAGGACAGAGGCAAAGTGTTTAATGAAATACACAAAAGAAAGAAAAGCAGGATGAGCCAGCAATTCTGTTAAGTCCATGTTTTACTGACTTAAGTAAATTTGTGGATATATGAAAAGAAGTTTTAAATAAATCAAAGGGTAATAAACACTCCTATTAATAGAAGGGACAAGCTTCCAGAAGCCTCCAAGGATAGTCCAAATATTAAAACTTAAGGTACATTAACAACAGTGAGAGGCCATCCAACTAGGGATTCTAAAATATTCTCATCATATGTTTTTTTTTTATAAAAATATTGCCAAGTATAGAAGTATATTTTCTTCTACTTATCTACATTCCATTCACTTTATTTTATTTTTATCAATATCAGTAAGTAAAATAAGGGATAACGATAAACAAAAGTTTAAAAGATCAAGGAAAGATTTATTCTTTATAATATGGCTTATCAACTATCTAAAAGACCCAATACATGTAATGCAGCTCTAAACTTCACATTTGAACAAACTATTTATTGAATAAGTACTGTATGTCTAACTACAATTAACTCTTTGATGAAACATGAATCCAAGCTATGGATAAGAGAGCACTGGTTGTCATTTAGGCAAAGGGTGCTAGGATTCCATTTGAGTTAGTCAGTGGGCTTAGGCTTGTCTTTGAGAAGTACTATATGCTCATGGGTGTGTGCATGGGTGTGGATATGAATCTGTGTGTGCATGTGTGCACATACCATCTATGCAGCCAGAAGAAGTCAGCTTTTTACGATGAGTACGAGCATAATCCTGTAGGTTAGGTGCGCTTGAAGAACCCCCGAGCACCGAGGTGCTAAACAGGCCCGCACAGTGAGACCCTGATGGGAGTTAGAGAAAATACATACACAACGGGTGTTCTTCCATTCACATTGGGAATTCATGCAGCATGCAATAACATGGCTCTTACCACACTTATCTGGCAGTGCCTTGAACAGGCTCACAATTCGCTTGTAATGTCAAGTTTAATATAATCACCACCACCATTTATCATATGTACAAATGAGGGTACTTAACACTGTATAAAATGTTGTCTTTGAGGAAAATAATATGCCTACACAATTAGACATATACATTTTAAAACTATTAAAAACACTACTATAGAAGTTAATTTAGGTTGATAAGGGATTCTGTCAATTTGCATTAACAGGTCATATAAAGAAATCTCTTCGCACAGATCTAGTCACAATAGATCAGCATTTTTGAATGTATGTCTGTAAATGAAGAATTTTTTCTGAAACCCTTGAGTTAAGAATCATCAACATATGTTATGAAATAAAACAAAGCTTACTAATTTGTGAGAAGACCAGGTAAGAACAACTTCTTGTAGGTCATCCAGGCCTAAATCATCTTACACTTCTAATACTTGAATGACTTAAGATCTTAATTAATAAGACCCTATGAAACACATTATTAGCAAATAAAACACAGCCAATACAACTGATGCTTAGTTTGTAGTCAAAGTCTTCACACCCAAGTAAAACTTTTACCACTAGGTGAAGATTAAATAAATTTCTATCAAATACGTTTTGATACATAAAGGAAGATCATGTGGGAATATTAAGTTACCAACACAAGCTATACGTAATTAACTAAAGATATTCAAGTAAGTAGGCATCAACAAGCAGTTCATATACTTAGTATACAGAGCAAAGTACATATATAGTTGAAAATTACTTATTTATGCTTTTATTAAACCTATTTAGACAACTACTTACAGAAAATACTATGCTATTACCTCATATAGTTTATCAACAATGAGCTTAAAACCGGTAAGTTTAGCAAGATCTTTCTTGATGTTGCTTTGCAACATTATTTGCAAAGAACCAATTATGTTCTATAGGTCAAGAAAGAGTAACAACTATCTCTGTGCATTAGTTTTGCTTTGGTTTCTCTTAGGAAATAGTCAAAAGGAAAATTAATACACCAAGAAAGGGTTTAAAACACTCTTTAGTAAGTAACTTAAAAACAACAACAACAACAACAACAACAATTTTTTAAAGTAGGCTTCACAATAGCACAGAGCCCAGCGTGGGGCTTGAACTCATGACCGTGAGATCAAGACCTGAGCTGAGATCAAGAGTTGGATGCTTAATCCACTGAGCCACCCAGGCGCCCCCCTAAATTTTTTTTTTTTTTAATCAGAAAAGTAGAAGGTTCTGTTTTGTATGCAATAGCGTATTCACAATTTTATCAAGTGGGAAAAATGAAGTTCCTTCCTAAATTAAAGCATTTTGGGATTTTAATTTATAGAATACAAGACTAAAAACTAGCATTGGCAATTGGACTAGGCAGTTTACATTATGGACATTTAAAAAAAATTATACATCAAAATTAAATGCTATTTCTTGTTCATTTTATCAAAACTTTATTGTATACTTTGAGTTGTACAACTCAACATTTTTGAATTAGTGTATGTTAAATAAAAATAAAGCATAGCATTTGGTCATGCTTTCGTCACTGAAGAGTTAGTTTTACATGTGTGCAAAATAGGGAGTTGAAGGTCTGGAATTCAATTTCCTTTAGACCACATACCTACAGTAGGGTTCTGCTTCTGTTCCACAAGAGTTCTTGGTGTTCGCAGATAATTAGCATTTTCAGATACAACCTGCACAAGGAAAGCAAAATAAATGAGGTAAAACAGTAAAATCAATTTAAAAGTCCATACTTCATTTGCAGCCTGTTCCAGACAGACAAAGGTTAATAAGCTGTATGATAAATATTAGTAGAAATACATAAAACATGAAAGATCATGCAAGATCCCCTTCTGAAGGGAGTCCATTTCATATGAAGTCCTTGCAATGAAGTGGTGCAAAGCAGGCATTCAGAATGAAATATCATGTATGAAACAAGACAGATGAAAAGAAACAATTAATAGATTGATAAAATTTCACACTCTCTTAAAAGAAGCCAAATGCCCACTTTTAAACAGCTCCTGTATTTGAAGGGGGGAAAAAACAATCACAAACAAAAGAAAAGACAGACAGAGACTGTTGAGGTCACCATACAATTACTGATCCATGCACGGGCTTTATCAGAGTAACCTTTAAATATTCACAGCCTTAATGGATACCATAATCCCTTTTCCTATAATCAAATGCATTATACTTCCAAAAGGAAATTGCTGAAATTCTCAAAAAAGTCATGTGTAACAGCATGGAAGTGTAAAACCTTCCACTATAAAACAAAACAAACCCCCAAACCCTAGTATTTTAAATTTGCAAATGTCATCACAGAAAGTCCTTCTGAAATCATTTAACTTTGGCCCACATTATTAATGGGCACCTATACATTATAACCTCTCATAAAGAGAGCATTAAAATATTACACAACTAAACCCCACGCTGTATATATCCCTTAAATGAGATACTTCCAGATAATACAATAGTGAGGGAGAGAACAATCAGTATTACATGAGCCCTGCTAATTAACACAGGACAATGTAAATCTTGGATTTTAAAAAATGTTCAAACTGTCAGCAAATTCCAAATGGAGTCTAATATTTCAATTATGGGGGAAATGGTTACTGAATTTTCTTACCATCAAATTATGTAATTTTGTTTCTAAATGTTTTAAAGGACAACTACGCCAAAAAAACGATTTCTCTCCTTTAAAAAAATTTTTTTATTAACACTAAAAGTTCCAGGAGTATAAAACTTATTAACTTTTTAGTCCTGGATATTTAAAACCCTCCCAGTAAAAATCCTAAACACATGCAAGGTAAGTGGTTTCTTTCCCTCAAATATTGTCAGATATCACAAGCATTTGAAAATTAAAAATTAAAATACAGAAGGATTTACTCTGATGTTAAATATAAGGGATTAGATGTCCTCAAAGACAGCTATTTGTTGCTCTGAATGCAGGTAGAAAATTTTAATGAAGTAAAGTTTAAAAACCTGTTGCCATGAGCCAAAAATACTGGATGTGAAAGCCAATGATTTGGGGGAGACAGGGGAAGAAGTGATTTGTTCCCCTGATCTGCGTCTTCGACGCCCAGTACCCACACCACTGGTATAATGCAGCCAGGTACCAGTACCCTCTGGGCTAGACACACTCAGGGGGCTCTCTTCCTGGAAGTGAGAAAGGGGCAAAAAAAAAAAAAAAAAAAAAAAAAAAAAAGCAGAGCATGCAAAGTTAGATACAACAGAGCCAAATGATCAGAAAGAAAAAAAAATACAGTTTGTTTGCATTTGTTTAACAATTTTTAAGAAACTATTAAACAGTAATTTGGGAGCCAAATAATTCAAATATTTGAGAAACTGACAGGAATGGCTTACAAATCTAATTGCATGTGACAACAACTGTAAGAATTACCTTATTATCTTAAATATACAAAATATCTATACTGCTTAATAGTTGTTCCTTGTCTCTTAAAACTGGAAAGATTTAACAATTTTCTGTCTTAGCAACTTATAAAATATGAAAGTATTGTTTAATTTTAGATATTCAAGACGTTTTGTGCTATACTAACCTTTTAACCCAAAGCACTAAAGAATTGTGCAAAGGGTTAAAGAGATTTCAACGTATGTAAGGTAGAAAAGAAAACCTGTCTGCCAGCCATATTAAAAAAAAAAAAAAAAAAAAAATAGAGGTAAGATGGATTCAAACTGCACTTGTTTCCACTTTCAAGTTATTTGTTTACCCCCTCCAAAGATTATTCATAGAGTTCAATAGGCAAAACATGCAGCAAACATTCTCATTTACATGTTTGCATGTTTAGGTTTCAGACAGTGAGGACAGAGTAAAATCTACTTGCACAAAATGAAGAGAATAGTCTTTCTCTCTGTGTGTCTTTTGGAAGTACAAACTTCTGATATCCATGGAGATGGTGGACGCTGGAAAAAGTCTTCAAGGTTTTACTTGAATTATTTACCTTATGGAAGTAAAAGTTTAGCATGGCATAGAAATAATCTCTTGAAAGCAACTATTTAAGTATGAGAAAAAGGTTTATAAATGTGTTCTGCGTCTTAAGAATTAACAGGGCAGTAATTTTGTTGAAGATTTTATAAATATAAATGTGTTGCAAAATGGACTCCCAACACATTTGGCTGTATCAGTGTTATAACGTTTTTGGAGTGCAGGAGAAGGTTTAATGGTGAAATTTTGAACAATCTGATTAATTTGCAGATTGTTCTTATTCAACAACATCAAAATCACTGCCCTCACACAAATGGTAGTTTAGGTTATATTAATATGTCATTTCCCGATTTTTTTTAATTAAAGATACCTGAACATAACCCCAGGTTTCTCATTTTTAAGTTAAGTATAGTAGAACATAATTCTAAATTCTACAGTTGCTAGTCATCCTCTTTTATAATTAACTTAGAATATCATAGAAATCCTAACTAGTACACAATTTTTATTATAAAATTATAACAATCTATTTTACTGATGGATGTTTTTCCTATTCATACTTGCCCAACTGGGTCACAGATATATTTGAAATTTGAGAATCCTAAAGCACTTATGTTTGTATAATTTGAGGCTACAGAAATGAGCATAATTCTTTTTTGTTATTTATATTCTGACTCAACAACTGCTAAATAAATGTTATACCTAACTCTTAAGTCTTGGCATGTTTAATTATCAACAAAAAATATTTTTCTAATTAAAAGTTTATGGTTGCTTCTATCTTACAATCTTGCTCTATGCTTTTACTTTAGCATTTAGACAACATTTATAAGCACTAATCTCAATCAGTGCTGGGGAGAATCATGCTACTGAGAACACAGATAACCCAAAATTAAGGTATTTAAAATATAAAAATATATACAGGTGTTAAATATTTATAAACTAGCTATAATCCAACTCTTCAACTTTCCTCTTAAGTCTTCTTTTAGTAGTTATTTAAGTGTTATTCTATTAGAGAACATAAGAACTAGCTTTATTTAATTGTAGACAAAGGTAAACTTTCAACTATCTCTTCAAATTTTCAAATTCCTATACTGGTTTTTGCAATCAGGCTGACATTTTAGAAGTTCATATCTTTATTACAGTGTCACTGGAATCAGTTGTTGTTGAAGCATTTCTGGCAATACCTCTCTCCTTTCAGACAAAAATTATTCTCTGCTCATTACATCAAACTCTTAAAAAAGTTCTTTATTAGAATAACCTAAAGTGACAGGACAAAAAAAAAAAAAAAAAGATCAGCTTTTGGAAAGGTCTTATTTTACCATATCTGTTCAACTTGGTTACAAAAACTATACATAGAGCTCCAGATTCTTAAAACTAATCTCTTTTTTAATGGCCTCTATATTTTTAAAGTATTTATTAGAAATATAGGCAAAGATAAAAATAAAAAATCTGTCAGGGTCCCAAGTTCCATAATTAAAGCTGTATTTTCTTTTCTGGTTTATTAAAATATAGTTAGTTTATTTAATAAAAACATGCTCTGACACATATACTTACTTCATTTGTAGCCATCTTCCTAGATCTTGGAAGTGGAGACTTCCTGTGTATATGAATTGGCTCTGATACCATTGGTTTGAACAGTATCACAGCACGATCAACCTCATCTTTTTTAGAAGTATGTGGTTCCTCATCATTATCAATTTTAAAAGATCTCCTGCCTTCATTCTGTAGGCAAAGAATACAACATATAAAATTCAGATAAATTCTCTTCGTTCATCAATCCATATTAATTGAATTTTTACAACAGCCTAGTACTATACTAGGTATCATGAGACAGATGACAGAGTACCCAACTTTAATAAAAACATATACTCCACAGAGAAATTAAACAGCTAAATGACAATATAAAGCCATCTAAAACAAAGTACTTAATTTTTATCAAATGCCAAAATAAATAAGAAATAATAACAAATGACAGTAATAACAGACATCAATTTTATTATATAGGAATGGCATCAGCATGAGCACAAACTAAAACAGCATTTTAATTTATAAATTTCAGAATATTTAAATTCTGTTCCAAATATTCCCAACACATGTGATGACTGCATACATAAATAATCATGCGATGACCTACTAAATATTTACTGGGTGTGCCAGGACACAGATGAATAAGATAAAGTCCCAGGTAAAAGATAAACAAATTAAAAAAATGTATACCAAATATATATCTATAATAGAAAAAGTAAATTGGGGCATAGTCATAACACTAAAACACGTATTGTAAAGCAGTAACAATGAACAGACTAAAAGTAAATATAATTATATCAAAGAATCTCACAAACATAAGATTAGCAAAAAGAAGTCAAGCAGAAGTACCTAAAACCCCTCATCAAACTAAGGAGTATAGGAAATGAAGAGGAACTTCTTTCATTGGTTAAGGGATATCTAAAATCTTGACAACTGAGCCTGGGTGGCTCAGGTGGTTGAGCATCTGACTTTAGCTCAGGTCATGATCTAACAGCTTATGAGTTCGAGCCCTGCGTGGGGTTGTGCTTACAGCTCAGAGCCTGGAGCCTGCTTTGGATTCTGTGTCTCCCTCTCTCTCTGCTCCTCCCCTGCTCGTGCTTGCTCATTCTCTCGCTCTCTCTCTCTCTCAAAATAAATAAACATTAAAAAAAAAAAAGATCTTGACACATCATCAGTTAATAAATCACTGAAATATTAGTGTGTCTACCATTACTAAATCTACTCAACATTGTACTGGACATTTGTCACAATTAATAGATATGATCATATACATAGGAAATCCAAATGACTCTATGGATAAACTACTAGAATGAATAATAGCATGCAGTGAGGCTGCTAGTTATAAAATCTTCATATAAAAATGAGTTAAAATTCAATTTGACAATAACAAACAAAGAAGAATTTGAATAAACCACTTATGATAGTATAAACTAGGAACTAATCTGACAAAGATACAACACATGAAAAAAATCCCTTAATTGTATCAAAAAGATATAAAAATAGCTAAATAAATTCAGAGTTATACCAAGTCCTTGTTATTGCCCTCAAAATTGATCTGGAGAATTTATGTAATCTCAATCAAAATCCCAAAAAGATCTCTTTGCAACATTACTTTTTGCTTTAGCTTGAGAATGTCTAAGTGTTTAGTATCAACACTTCTATTCAACACCATACTGGTCCAAGCTAGTAGCACTTCATAAAAGCATATCCAAATGGCCAATAAACATATGAAAAGGTGCCAATCGTTACTGGTCATGAGGATAATGTAAATTTAAACCATGACAAGAAATCACTACATATCCCTCAAAATGGATACATTAAAAAAAAATCTATCTATATCTATGTCTATGTCTATGTCCATATCTATATCTAATTCTATATCTATATCTGTATCTGTATCTGTATCTGTATCTGTATCTATATCATACCAGGGGCTGACAAAGATGGCAGTATCTTTAGAAAACTATTTGACTGTATTATCTCAAGCTGAACATATGCACACCCTATGACCTAGCAAGTTTACTCTTTGATGTATATCCAAAAGAAATGTGTACATATATTCACCAAAAGACTTGTACAAGAATGTTCATGAAAGCACTCATCTTCATAGCTTGAACTGGAAACAAATGATCAAAGTGGAATAGATGAACACATTGCACTATATTTACTTCTATTTATTGTTGCCATGTAATCCTATATGACAACAGAAACAACAGAATGGATGAAACTCATTAACATAATGAAAGAAAACCCACCCCACACCCCCACAAAAGCATGTATTTTGTGATTTCATTTATAACAAGTTCAAAAATAGGCATAATTAAAACATGGTGCTGTCTTGATAGGTATCTTTGGGGAGAAGACAGGGAGGCTATGACAGGGAGGGGCACAACTGGATCTTCTGGAATGATGATATTATTCTATCTATTACCTGGTTGGCTGTTTTATAATTGTGTTCATTTTGCAATACATCATTAAGCTATACACTTTGGATTTATCAATATGAGTTATAGTTTAGTAAAAAGTTTTAAATTTAATATATATTTAACTTTGTAAGATTACTCTAAGAATTAAAATACAGTAATTTGTGCCAAGTGCTTATTAGCACAATGTTTACCATGCAATAGTGCTCTGTGGGAGATGCAGGAGAGAAGCATCAAAGGAAAAGACTTCAAAAGGGAAAGGCTGGAGAAGGTGCAAGGCCTTAGGAAATGTTTACATACCTGAACTAGGCTGGCTAGACTCCTAAGCCTAGAGCCATTAACATTGTCCAGGGCCGGATCCTCCTTCACACCTGACCCTTCCTATTGTTATAGCAACAATTAACTCGAAATTCAACCTTGAAAAGCTAAACCATTAGATTAATTAATACTTGCTTAGATGACTTTATGCACAATTATCCTAACAAAAAGCTTCATTCTGGAGTCGGGGGCCCTGGGGCCTCATTCCATCCAGTATGAGGACCTTTGTTTAACTGCACTTCATTTGCGCACTCATGTTTTGCGACAGGCCATACTCCCTGCAACAGTGCTCAAGTAATACGACAAAAACCCAAACCAAAACTATAGTTAAGCATTGTAAATAATGGCCTTAAAAATACAAAAAGTTTAGGGGCCCCGGGGTGGCTCAGTCGGTTAAGTGTCAGACTTGGGCTCAGATCATGATCTCCTGGCTTGTGAGTTCGAGCCCCATATTGGATTCTGTGTTAACAGCTCAGAGCCTGGAGCCTGCTTGGATTCTGTGTCTCCCTCTCTCTCTGCCCCTACCCAGCTCGAGCTCTGTTTCTGTCTCTGTCACTGTCTCTCTCTCAAAAATGAATAACATCAAAAAAATTTTTGAAAAAAATACAAAAAAATCTAAATAAAACATAAAATTCTAGTATGCTCAGAAATGTTGTCCTCCCAGGGTGCCTGGTTGGCTCAGTTGGTTAAGTCTTCAACTCCTGATTTCGGCTCAGGTCATGATCTCACAGTATATAACCAAGCCCTGAGAATTTCATCTTTATTACCTCTCTTGAAGCTGGTCTATATCCATAGCCTGATGGTAAATTTTTGTCTTCTTCGCATCCTTTAGCTCCAGGACTAAAATGTAATTCAACATGAAAGCGTTCCTCTGAGGAAAGATCCTAAAAAATATTATAGAACATTTTCAAAATGAAAAACGTCAGGCTATTTATTTACCTATGGTAATACACCCAAATCAAGAACTCTTTTTACCTTGTTAGGATCCTCATAAAGCATGATAACAATCTGAGTCATATAATTGAGTTCATTGACAACATTTAAGTAATCCATAGCCCGTTTCCACTGTTCATCCTTCGATTCCTAAACAAAAGGTATATGGTAAGCATTTTCTCCTATTGCTTTACTTGAAAGTCACTCTATTTTCATTATGGTAGTTATTTAATCTTGAGTGATACCATACAAATAAGGTAAATAAGTATATGCTCAACCTCTCAAAATAACTCCACTATCTTTAAGTCTTGATAAATTACTTATGTTTAGGTAAATTATTTTAAAAATCTGTTATGGCATTCTTAGAAAGTCTAGTGGTAACTTTTTTTAATAGCTTCTAGAATTTAAAAATTAAAAATCTCTTGAAATACAAACCCACAACTGAATTCTGAGGGTAAGGAGCAATGAGTTGTTAACCTTAAGTTCCAAAGTACCTAATGTAGTATCATGCTTCGTAAACTGAATACTATCGTCTAAGAATAGAGCTATTTTTCCACCATCAAATAGTGCATGTATGTATTACATGCCTATTAGTAAATATGCCTTGTTACACTGGAGTGGTATTTAAAATAATCAGCAGGAGGTGGCACATGTAGGTTCCATTAATCTTACCATCTCCTTCATCGCTCCTCCACCTTCATTTAGATAATCATGGTCTTTAAACATCTAATCACAGATCATCAGAACTGAAAGGGATCCTAGAGAACATGAACTACAAACATTCTAAGTAGAAAATTCTATCTGAAAAGGTTAAACTAGTCAAGGTACAAAGTCTACAGTCAATAGTCAATAGGGTCCACATCACAGAAAACTCTCTTCCACATGTCATAAACTTTAGAAATAAAGGCATACAACAATTTTTTGCATATAGTAAGAGTATTCAGTATTTTGCACTTCAGTATAAAATGTGCATTGTTTTAAGAAATGAAATTTGATATACAAAAGCCCAAACTTGTAACACCACATGTTAATTGCACATTAAAAAAACCCAGAAAACAAAACTAGCATGTATTTCCTTTTCAAATTTAGACACTCAACATCCCTGAGGAAGCATGCCCCTTTTCAAGTTTATGGAAGAGTAAAATTAAATATACATCATATAATTTGTATTCTTCCATGTGTGCTTAGCATCATTGTAACAAATGGCTATCCACACCTCTAAATGCTGTAATGCCAAGCTATCAAAGTGGCTACTCTTAACCTAAGCAATATTCCAGAGAAACAACTGCATCTGTGTGTTTGTGAGTGTATTTGCGGAAGGTATATGTGCAAAGATATATATTTTTTTCAAAATTAATAAAGTAAAATATAAGTTAGTATAACATTTCTGAGTTATACTAAATGAGAATTACTATAAATGAAGGGTTTAAACACTAAAAATTTTCAATAGGTTCATGATCCTACATTATGAATAAGAACACCATCTAATAATATCTAATTCAGTGTTGTAGGTACAGGTTCTGCTAGGTCAGTGCTAATGAAGAGATGAAATTAAATAATATTTAGTAGCACTTTTATATTTATATACATTATATATAGTACTATATATCTTTATATACTATACATATTGTATATATAATAATATATATCTATATATATATACCATGTGTAGTATGTACATAATATATATAGCACTATATATACTACATATTTAGTATATTTAGCATATATTTAGTAACTTCCTGAATATAGTCAGTATGCAAAAATCCATAAAAACCTTTTTTTTTTTAAATTAAGTCTCATTCAATATAGTCCCTGAAATCTTGTTTACAATATTGTTTCCTTAATAAACACCTTTAAAAAAAAAATCTATTATGGAGAGCTAGATTTTACCGAGTTCACACTGAAAAATCTACAATTTCAAAATCTACAATTTCAAGGTTTTAAGTATATTAGTTACAGGGTCTTATAAAGATATTATGACCTGGGACAATGATTTATAGTTCAAATAAATTAATTTTTTTTAATTAGCAAATGGGACATCATATTGATATTATAGACTTTACATGTATTTACTAATGTGAAAAGTACTTTTTTTTTTCGAAAATCTGGAAGCAGAGTTTTAAAAGAATGGTGTTCAGTTTCTGTTTTACAAATGCAGCCGAGCGTGAGATATACTCAACAAGCTCTAGTGTATTGCCACCACCCTAGTCCAAATTACATCATCTTTTTTAGATCACTGCCATAGCTTCCTAACTGGTTTCTTCATATCTACTCCAGCCTATCTGCTGTCCACACAGCAACCAAAGCCATTTACTTCCCTGCTTAAAAATTGCTTCCTAATCCCTTTAGGATTCCCAAAGCACTGGCTCTTCATCCTTATTTGTTGCCATTTTCTCCATTGCTCACTATTATGCTCCATAGCCTTGTTCTATTGGTTCCTATATTTTCCATGCTTCATCCCCTAAGTAAATGTAAGAGAGTAAAAAATGAACCATGTAAGAGATGTAGTTCTCTCCCCCAAGAACAATTCCATCATTACTACTGGATATATGAATTCTTGCCTTGCTAACTAAGGGTCATTTTTTTCCCCAACTATTTCATTTATTAAAACTGCAAGGGATGTCACTTGGCTATTCCTTAGGGACCAACAAGAAACCAAAACAAGAGGGAAGAACATATGAATTAGAAAACATGATTCGAACAGAACACTGAAATAACTTCAGGGTTACTTTAATATTAGTTATTCATCAAGGCTAATAATAAAATTAAGAATCAAGAGACATAAAAACAAATCTTCATTATACATCTAATTTCTCTTTACTAAAAAAGTAGGAAAACAAGGCTGGATTTTCTTTTAAGGATAGACCATTTTGTTAACAGATGTGTATAGATGTGTACATCAATATATATACCAATGTCAAATTTAGGATGTAATAGAATAAGAAAATTAAAGGAAAATTCTTATTTGTTGCTATTTTACAGATGATGCAAAAATATTTTTGATATAAAACAGGGTGACATTGTATTTTGGATAATCTATGGTTTGGGTATACTGAGAAACAAAGAAGATATTAAAATTTTTAAGTCTCTTTGGTACATTATCACTTCCATTGTCAATCCCTACAATGTCATTTTTTTTATCTTTTCAAATGCAAAATCTCTGGGAATCTTATTACCAGCCACTACTTTACTGTCATTAATATGTTGGCTTAACTCTGTACCTTTAACTCACATCTGTGTCCTCACATATGAACATACTCAAGCTGTCTAAAACTAAACTTACTACTTTCTTTCTAAGACCTGATCCTCTCTGTAGGTGTTACTTTTATCAGTGAATGGGTAGGAATATCTACCAATTTACCCATATTAGAGATATGGGAATCTTTCTCAGTTCTCTTCTCTTTCTTACCCTTCATACCTGTGAGCACTGGAAGGCTCTCAAGGAGAGCATTAGTGAAAGCCTAATGGGCCGTGACAAGGTTGTTGGTGAGGGATTATAGAAAGAAAAATGTTACTGGAAGGTATAAGAAAAAGAACTCTTGCTATGTAGTGGCATAAAGTGTAAAAACACTAGCCTGTAGATGGTTGAAAATAAAAAGTATATCTAATGAGCTAGCTATGGAGATTTCTAGGAAAAGTACTGAACATGTCATCAAGATTCTTCTCACTGCCTGTGACAGGAGACAGCTAAGCTGCAGGGAAATTGTCAATTACAAAGAAGCCAAGACTTCAAAAAAAAAAAAAAAAACACACACACCAAAAAAACTGTTCCTCATTCCGAGCCTTTTTAGGGAACAAACAATGCTGTAATTAAAAGATGGCTTTCAGGAAGAAAGGGTACACAGGAATCTGCCATGAAAACGATGTGATTGCAAAAACACTTGTTAAGACCTCAGATCCTCCAAAGAAACAGAAGACTTCCTCAAGATCTTAGGAATATGTTTTTCAGATGCTCAGAATTAAATAATAAGGATTGCTGAGTGCCATCCCTTAATAACCACAGAGAGAACCCAAGGTAGAAAAGGGCTTATCCTTAAGAGATCTTTGGGTATGATTTATTTAGTACAATGTATTTCAAATTACTCCAGAATGATAGAACCCTAATTAAAGAATGGGCAACATGTACCTAGGTAGATTTCAAAATTGCTATGACCAATGACTACAGTATACCTTCTGTTTTACCCTCTCTTGAAAAGTTTATCTACTATAGTTATCTCATGCCTAACCCACCACTGTATAATGGGTATTTGAAGGACAGATAATTGGTCTCTTCAGTGCATAGGTCTTTAAGACTGAATGCTTTTGAGCACTCAAGGAGTTGTGTCCAAGGAGCCCCACCTACATCTGGATTTGACTTAGATGAAGAAGCCTGGGATGCCAAGTTTATAATTAAATAGGATAGGATGGGTATTACTGGGTAAAAGGTTAAGTGAATTTTGAATATGGGAGAAATATGGATTGTGTGGTCAAGATGAGACATATTCTCATCGGATAATATGACAGTGACACTCCACTCATGTAGTAACGTGGATCTATCTCCCCACCTCTTGAACCTGGATGAACCTCTGTGATTGCCTCAATCAATACATCTCAGTATAAGTGATGTTATGTGACTTTGTAAGTTAGGTCATAAAAATGTCTTGCACTTGCACCTTGTTCCATTATGAAACTAAATCTTGGAACTCAGCTACCATGTTTGGAGGAAGCAGGTCACATGAAGAGGCCAGAGGTAAGTATTGTGGTCAAGAACTCAAGCTGAAGTTCTAGCTGACATACAGCATCAAGCACCAGACATGAGGAAAGCTTTAGATGATTCAAACCCCAGTCACTGTCTAACTACAACCTCATGAGAGACCCAAAGCGAAACTGCCTAAGTATATCAGTCAATCCTTTAAGCTGTGAGATAAAAATGTGATTGTTTTAAGCTAAACTTTGGTATGATTCATTACTAACAGTAGATGAGAGGAACAATATCCAAACAAACACCAAGTTCTTTCTAACCCCTAAATAACTCAAATTTATCAGCTTCTCTTTATCTTATTACCACCAGCCTATAACATCATCTAAAATACTTTGCATTTGGGGCACCTGGGTGGCTCAGTTGGTTAAGCGGCCAACTTCGGCTCAGGTCATGATCTTGCGGTCTGTGAGTTCGAGTCCTGAGTCGGGCTCTGTGCTGACAGCTCAGAGCCTGGAGACTGTTTCAGATTCTGTGTCTCCCTCTCTCTGACCCTCCCCCGTTCATGCTCTGTCTCTCTCTGTCTCAAAAATGAATAAACGTTAAAACAAAATTTTTTTAAAAATATTTTGCATTATTGTTTATTTAAATTAATCTTCTCCAAAGGGAAGGGAACATGTCTTTATTCCCAACATCTATCACAGTGCTTGGAATATAGTAGACCCTTGACAAATGATGGCAAATGATCAACTGTTGAAACTGCACAGTAAAGACTAGTGTTAGTGATTTGATTACAAATTCACAGAACCATATTTGTTAAGTAGATTGGAATAACTTACTTTACTTACATTGCATAAGGCACCATAGCGAAGAATAGATAGTAAAGAATGTACATGACTTTCACTGGTAAAATATAACCTGGTACGGACATGACGTTCAGGAGACAGAACACCTCTGGAATACCTGAAGTTAGTAGCAGACAGTATTAGAATATAAGCATACAGTCAAAACTCATTAAGTACTGACATTATTTTGTAAAATGGAACTTAATCTTACTAGAAGTCAAAGACCACAATAAGTAAATCTATCAGTCTTCCAACCACAAGGAGGAGTTACCTTAGTAGATATTTCTCTAACATGAAGATTAACTAGAACTAACTAGAAGTTCTGAGATTAGTCAAAACAAAAGTTAACATTAGTCAAGTTCACTGCAAATAATTTGGTCATTTTAGCTCCTCTATTAGCAATGACAAATGTCTTAGCACTAAGGAAGTTCACAGACATTTATGGTGCTGAATGGGGTACACATTGATGATCCCATGTGAATGATGACACATATCACCTTTTCCTGTTCACCTCAGTTTTTCCTCAATTTGGAGACTTAAAGAACCTTGGTTGGAAGTTAACTGTTAGGAATATCTAGGTAATCCTTATTTCCATAGTGCGCTAAGTGACACATTCCTGATTTCTTCATAGGAACATTAGAGTTGAAGTATGGAAAAACAGATGCCTACAGATTTAAATACCAGTACAGTCTCTTACACAGGGTGGAGTTTATTTACAGTGTCATCATCTTGTGTCCTCTGAAGGTCTGAGCGAATTTTTCTAACTAGAGGAGTACAGTAGCCTTTGGCAATCTCCAGTTTTTCAGCTTTAGTTATACCATATTCCTGAGCAGAAAATACATGATATTATTAGAAAAAGGGTATAATGACAAAGCACTCTAACAAATGCACTGCTAAAACATTCTAGTAACAGACAAAATATTTCTATTAAGCTTTTTTTTTTAATATTACACAATTCCTAGTTTACATTTTTTGCAAATGCAAGGATACTATTCCTACAACTATTAAGTATAATGGGAAATTTTTTTTTGGTAGAACTGAAAAAGCAAGTGATTTCTTAAAAGGGAAGGATGAATGGATGAATGTAATCTTTATGGACAGTAGCTCAACTCAATCATAAAGTTTTCAATGAAGAAATAACCCTAAAAGAAAGATGGATTAAGGACATAAACACTAAAGCACAGAACAACAATCAATAACCCTATGAAAAGAAATATAAATAAATGAAACCATGAGATTTGATTTAAATGTCCAAGATGAAAAAGGCTAAACAATTATTTAAAAGCCTTTGGCTAATACTTTTAAAGACTTACCTAGTAGTGAGCAAGAAATGTCATGAAATTGTCAAATTTAATGATGCCTATAATAATGAGTTAATTAAATTTACAATGAGGAATTACGATATGAAGTGTTAAGAGAACATACTCATAATTGTAATAAAAATGAGATCAAAGAGGTAGATTTAAAAATGACCTGATGTGTGAAGAGAAAAAGCTTTGACAGCTGTGTAGATGGAAAGAGGGAGAAAGCAGAAAAGTGGAGTGGGAGGGACAGAGACAGAAAGGAGAGAAGAGAGAAGGAGGGAAGAAACAGGCATACTATCGCTCTCTAAGTTCATTCAGGATATCTGAATTTAAAGGCTACTTCCTGCTATCAGGAACTTCCCAGATAGCAAAAATTATTTATGGATAACAGATCTGAAAAGTGCCAAATAAAGAAGAGGTTGATCGATTACAGATGGAAGGCCTATGAAAATACTCTTGGTGTCATTTATCTTAAACTAAAGCTTCATTGGTTCAATAATCTTACCAACATAGGTGACTGTGAATTGGGTATGCAAAAAACATGTATGTATACATATAATTGTGTATATGTGAACAAAAGGAAAATATTGGCATTAAAAATCATCAGGGGAGGGGTGCCTTGGTGGCTCAGTCAGTTAAGCATCCGACTTTGGCTCAGGTAACAATCTCGCTGTCATGGGTTTGAGCCCCATATTGGGCTCTGCGCTGACAGCTCAGAGCCTGGAACCTGCTTTGGATTCTGTGTGTGTGTCTCTCTCTCCTCCCCTGTTCACAGTCTGTCTCTCATTCTTTCTGAAAAATAAACATTAAAAAAATTTTTTTTGTTGTATGAAAACCAATATGACAATAAATTTCATATATTAAAAAAATAATAAAATAAATAAAAATTTAAAAAAAATCATCAGGGGGAAATTTTGTGTGTGTGTGTGTTGTTACCAAGGTATGAATAAACAGGTAGTCTTCTACACTGTTTAACTGGAAGAAAACTGGTAAAAGATTTCTGGAGCTACAGAAATAGTCTTGAGTGCATGTGAAGATGTTTAAAGAGAGCAAAATAAAAGATATCATGTTCCCAAATATGAAAAAATCATTACATAATTATTACATCATACCATTTAGCTATTAGAAATAATGATGTACATATAGGTTTAATAAAATGAAAGAAGTTCTTCGTTCTAAGTGAAGAGACAAAAATCAGGTTGTAAAATAGTATGGCTTTCCTGGTTCCCTTTTGCAAAGAATACATTTGTTATATGTATGAATTTATGAGAAAAACTGTATCTTCATGATTCAAGAGAAAAGTCCTTTAAGAATTTTCCGAAACATTAAAATGTTTTTCTCTAGTTGGTAACATCACAGTGATCTTTTTTGCTATTTCTACATTTTCTAACTTTACACATAAGTATATTAATTTTGTAATAAAGACATCTTTCCCTTTAACATATTGACATATTTTGTTCATCTGCTACCACCAACTGGGATCAAATAACTGTTGGATATCTTAGTTCTCAAGTGTAATTACAATATTTCTGCCATAAATAGGACTAACTAAAATACGAGATGAGGCTATCTGAAAGCTTATTATGTGGTTTTATTTAATGAGAGTGTCAATTGACTTTCTATGGCAAATACTGTTATAAACAATCCTCTGCATTTCACAATCCATAAATATTCAAAGACACGGTTTTCAAACTTTCTTAAATGTGATCTCTGTTAAGAAAACCTTAATACCAAATTTAGTCTTTACATACTCTTATTGACTGCCATACTATCATGATGCTTTTAAAGTATCATTTTTAAGCCAGGGTCTCTATTTGCTGAAAATTGAGACTGGTCAAAAGGTGAAAAGTTAATTTTATCACAGCAAAAATTCTGTTAACAGCTGAAAATTAGTTTAACTGTTAAAATAATTAAAAGTAATTATGTTGTATTTAAGCTTAGATATGATTAGAAGCACATATTTCACATAGCACTGATATAAAAATCAGTTCAATGTAAGAGTAGAAATGTATTTTTAGAGGTATAGCAACACTTTGAGGTACACCAGAGCATATATACATTTTTCTTGCACAGACAGTGATATTCTCTAAAACTAAATTAGTATATTCTAAACAAGTCAAAATTTTACATTATTTAACTGAATCAAGTCTCTCTGCTTGAAATACTCTTTATTTCCTTGAAAATGAGGTAGGCAAAATTTTCATTTTTCCCCATTATAAACTATAGTATCATTACAATTACTACATATACATTAGTAATTTTTAGTTTGTTCAGTGATTGAAAATGCCTGTTTTTTTGTTTTGTTTTGTTTTGTTTTTTTGTCCATGGTTCTGGATTTATAAAGGCTTACTTAAAGTAACAAAACAAAATATTATTTATTGGAATGAATTCAGCACTTCATTAGAAAAGAAGAGATCCCAAATTTTTGCCACAATAAAGAGTATCAAACCAAAAAGTTAGGGAGGTAAACCCAAAGTTGTCCTTTCCTCAAATTATAATTTCAAAACTCTAGGAAAGCATGTAAAAAAAAACTGCTGCTTTTAAAGTTATAACTTTACCAAAATACAATTATGAATTTACCAAAAATAAGACTGATTCTGGTAAGCTTGGACAAAATGCTGTCTGAAGAGTTCTAAGATTTAAAAAATAAATAATTTATCCAAGAAAAAAATTCTGGAGATGTCTTCAAATAAGTTCTCAGACTGCTGAGAAAATCTAAGCTAAGTGCATCAAAAGACAATGTAAGAGAGACTGAGAACCACTGAGCAAGACCAATTACTTTAAAAGATACAAATGACATCTCAAATCTTTCCCAAACTATTCTCATTTTTACTGGTTCTTTTAATTACAGTACTTTAAAAAATTCATTATAAAAATTTAAGTTACAAGGAGATGGTAAGAAATTTCTTCAGTGATGTAAGTAATATACCTGAAATACATACATAACACATAGGAGAGATTACATCTAAAACCCTTTTAACACTTGACTATCTTTTTAAGCCCAACTCTAAGAAACCAACTTTTCATTCCCAATTCTAGAACATGTAGTATATAGATAACTGAAAAAGAGGCGACATGAGGTAAAATAAGCCATGTAACAAAACAGACATGATTATGTAACAAATCATTTGTGTATTTAGCCACTAAAGTGGTAAGTTTAGATATACTTAAAGCATACTTTGAATAATGAATATAGTCACCTAAATATTTAAGAATCTTATATTAACAGCTCACCTGTTAAACAGCATACTTAAAAATAATCTCCACTGTAAGAGTAAGTATAAATAATGTGCACTGAACCTAATATGCACAAAGCAATACAAAACAGTGAAAAAAAACCTGGATCTTACTTACACTTCCAACCAGTGAATCATGTAATATACCAAAGATGGTCTATATTATACATCTAATCAAACAAATAAGTAGTGTTCTCTCATGCTGAAAGAATAAGCTAATCTTTAACATGAACACAAGTAATTATAGGCAAGTTGTGCACTGTCTGAATTTCCAGTTTGTCAAAGCCTGTAGTTTTTCCTGAACTTTCTGTAAATAGTAAGGACACTGATCTTAATTATTTTTATATGTATCTTTAAGTGAAGCAACTTTTGCTCAGAATCCTCATACTCTTCATGTATTCCATTTTTTCCTGCTTTTTAAGTTTGCTCATAGTTGGAATGTCTGATCTACTCCAATCTCCTCTTTAAAGGTCTTTTTTTAAATTTTTTTAACGTTTATTTATTTTTGAGACAGAGAGAGAGACAGAGCATGAACGGGGAAGGGTCAGAGAGAGAGGGAGACACAGAATCTAAACAGGCTCCAGGCTCTGAGCCATCAGCACAGAGCCTGACGCGGGGCTTGAACTCACCGACTGTGAGATCATGACCTGAGCCGAAGTCGGACGCTCAACTGACTGAGCCACCCAGGCGCCCCTCCAATCTCCTCTTTACAGTATCCACATAATCATTAGTAACTAAGTTGAAAACGGGTCCCAAAAGGGTATCTGCTAACATTTCCTGTATCTCAATTTGTCTTGTTACTTACCTCTTTATTATCAATCTGATTCTCTGCCCTAATTACATTTAAATTATTTGAATTCTGGTTACACCTTTATTTTTATTCTCCTATAAATGAAAAGACCCATGACCCAACCCACACCCCTCCGATAACAACTTACACCTTGACCTCTAAATAATAATTTCAAAATACTTGCACATGAAGTAAAAAGACTTGCAAAATTTGGAGCCACAGCTACGTTTTTCTCCCATTCCTCACATATTTTCATAGCACAGACTTGATAGGTACATAATGGGTACCCAGCAAACACTTAAGTAATTTATTCCACCCTGTTTTAGTTGTCTTGTTTGTTAGATATTACTGTTCTTTAAGAGTATTAATTCTTAAATTTTAAAAAGTCACTACAATCAAACTATTAGAAAATCAGGTAATGACTTACTATACTAAAAAGTTTTGAATATAAAATTCAAAATTATTCAGTTTCCTTTTAAAAGTTATGGATTTTATAGACAGAAGAAAACCAACTATGTTTTTTTTTTTAATTTTTTTTTTAACGTTTATTTTATTTTTGAGACAGGGAGAGACAGAGCATGAACAGGGGAGGGTCAGAGAGAGGGAGACACAGAATCTGAAGCAGGCTCCAGGCTCTGAGCTGTCTGCACAGAGCCCGAAGCGGGGCTAGAACTCGCGGACTATGAGATCATGACCTGAGCCAAAATCGGCCGCTTAACCGACTGAGCCACCCAGGCACCCCAAAACCAACTATGTTTTATCCAGTGATAGGCATTGTAAAAGAATCTACTCAACACTGTAAGAAAACTGATTCCTAGGAACTACTTACCTGAGGGATAACAATATCTGCTAATGCCTTTGAAAGCCTGTATAATTCCATTGTATTTTCTAATTTCAAGGAACCATTATGCTGAACATCATATTTTATACAGTCATATATGTCAGGGATTTTACTAATGTCGTATCTTCCATTCTTTGTTTTAAAGTCTTTTTCCAACTTGGACCATCTACGTAGCATAAGCTCTAATGTTTCACTATGGTAAAGTTGAATATCTAAAACAACATAACAAATTTAGCATATTAAACTTAGACTCAGATTAAGGGTATATATTAAAAAGTTGACAATTAGAAACATTTTTTTTTTTAATTTTTTTTTTCAACGTTTATTTATTTTTGGGACAGAGAGAGACAGAGCACGAATGGGGGAGGAGCAGAGAGAGAGGGAGACACAGAATCGGAAACAGGCTCCAGGCTCTGAGACATCAGCCCAGAGCCTGATGCGGGGCTCGAACTCACGGACCGCGAGATCGTGACCTGGCTGAAGTCGGACGCTTAACCGACTGCGCCACCCAGGCGCCCCGACAATTAGAAACATTTTTAAATATCAGAGGTATAACTGTTAAGAAAGTAGGGAATGTTACCATAGGAGTATACTATTAGTAACCATACATTTTATAAACTTAAATAAAAGATATAAATACATGGCTTAGGACTTGGGTTTGGGTTTGTAAAAGACTTATCCTCATGTTACACACTTCAATAATCAAAAGAAAAAGAACAACAATAACAAAACTCTTAGGCTAATACATTTTCAATTCAAAATTTAAATACTATATAATTTTCTTATTAGATTCACAAAACTAACAGAATAGACAGTCTTTAGCCGAAAGGAATCTTAGAAATCAAATAGCTGAAAGGATTTATTCTTACCACTAAGAATCCTAGATTTCAAAGTTGCCAAATTAGAACCAAGCTAATCTCAGAGTGAGAGTCCAGATCTTCTTCCAATTGTTTGCTTCTTATTATGCTAGTTATTTGCTGCCTAACTATATGACAATGCTATGTAATTAATCAAATAATATTTTATTATCTTTGTCATGCTATCATGGATAAAATAAACCATAACCTAATTATTATTCTTTTGCTGGATGTATGTTAACTCATACCTAGATACAGTATGAGACTTAATTTTTTAAGAATTGATGCATCTTATTTTAAAATGTTTATAGTAATTAGTTAATATTTTTATTTGCTTTATGTTCCAAGGCACATAGTATTTACCTGATGATTTGGGATCTTCCATTCGATGTCTGATCTGAGAAGTCAAACTTTGTATCAAGGAATAAACTTTGTCACAGGTCTTCACAGGATTTTTAATTAAATGCATTGATTTGATAAGAGAAATGCTCCCAGACGGAGTAAGCTACAAACGAGTAAAGTATATATTTCACATGTAGTTATGCCTAATTGTCCAAGAGAACAATATACAAAACTTTCCAGTAGTTGGAGAACAATTTAATACCACACATGAAGATGACCCCCCCAAATATAGTAATAACATCAAGAAGGAAGTAAAAATCTCAGAATTACATGTTAAAAAAATAGCAAACATAAGCTATCATTAGATTGTCCACAGAGAAAATTTAGCAAAAGTACTCTAACTTACAATGAGAGTTTATTCTAACAGTGACAAATTGCTGACTCAATATGGTTCTAGTCGTTCAACATATATTTACATGTAATAACACTAAGACTCTATTATTATCACCATCTTTTTCCAGATGAGGTACTTAACAGAGGTTAGGCAACTTGCCTAAGACCAAACCAAGAGTATGTCAAGAGTGGGATAAACTATAATGGATTCATATATAAATTTACCAGTAATTTATAATGTAAATAAAATTGCCTTAAACAAAGATTTTCATAATAAATTAAAAAAAAACTAGCTTTATGCAGATTTTGATACACCTAAAAATATAATTTCCAAAAGATTGAAAGTAAAAAAAGATATACAATGCAAAATCAAGTAAGAGGGGAAAAGCTGTTGTTACTATATTCATCTCAAAACTTTGAGGCAAAATGTACTGATTGAAATGTATCTATTCTAAATTTGTAATCTACCTAATAACATGGTATCAAATGTAAATATGTAAAGCAAAAATTAAGAGAACTACAAAGACAAGGAAAATCCACGAGTGAGAAATTTTAACACACAACAGTGAAGAAAGGAAAAAAGTCACAAAGTTTTGTTTTTATTGAAACGATAGAAAGTTCAAAATAAAAAAAAGTTTAACTTAAAAATGTCATAGGTTTGGAAATTCTAAAACTACAGCTCTGAATCATCTATGACCAAAGAAGAAATCACAAAGGAAATTAGAAAATATCCCAAACTGCATACACCACAAAATTTATGCGTATAATCATAAAGGGAAATTTATGGCCTAAAGTCCTTATTTTAGAAAAGATTGAACATTCAAGAATTAATAAGCAGACAGCTAGTGACACAGGTTTACAAAAGTGGAAGGAAAAAATATAAGCAAAAATTAATCAAGTGGAAAACAAGTGCAAAATTCAGAAGACCAACAAATCAGTTATTTCTGTGAAGGGAGTAATAAAGTATATTAACCATGGTTAAACTGATCAAGAGAAAAAAAACTGTAGAATGTTATGAAATAAGAAGTGACAACTCTACAAAATCCTATAGACATCACAAAGAATTTAAAGAGGATACGATAAACTCCTTCAACAATGTAACTTAATACTGACACAACACATAACAACAATTACTCTGGACTCCATGATTATAATGATTATTTGATTTCCCACAAAGAAAATGTCCATAGGATTTATCAGTAAATCTTACCGAACATTTCATTAAAGATATGTATACAAACTATTCTCCCAAAATAGGACTCCCTAACTAATTTTATGAGACTAGCATAATCCCGATATTGAAAGCAGACAAAGGCATAAGAATTAAAATGTAAAGGTTAATCTGAATCCTGAACAGAGATGTAAAACTTCTAACCAAAAATAGTAAACCCAAACCATTGAGATATATTAACACCACCACCACCACCACCACCACCACCACCACCACCACCACCATGTATATATGTAAACTGAGTTTATTTTAGGAGCCAAGATAGCTTAACTTTATTTACTTTTAAGAAAAAGGGAGCATGAAAGGGACAGAGAGACAGGGGCACAGAGGATCCAAAGCAGGCTCTGTGCTGACAGCAGAGAGCCTGATACAGGGCTCGAACTCAAGAACCGTGAGATTGCGACCTGAGCTGAAGTTGGACACTTAACTGACTAAGCCGCCCAGGTGCCCCAGAAGAGCCAAAATAGCTTTACATCACAAAAAATCATACGATGCAACAGATGAAAAGAAAATGATGAAATTCAGTAACTTTTCATGATAAAACTTTTAGCAAAATAGGGACAGAGTGAAATTTATTTTGAAACAGAATAGCTATTACAAAATGTACAGAAAACATACCTAACGGACAAGCATTAAAGGCTTTCTTTGAGAACATGGACAAGAAAATAAATGCCACTTCTATTGAACATTGTTTTGAATGTGCTAGTTATTGAAGTTAAACAAGAAAAAGAATAAACAAATAAGGATCAGAAAGGAAGAAACAAACCTGTGAGTATGCTTTTAAAGGATCAAAAAATCTACAGAAATATTATTAAACTAACAAATGAGTTCAATAAGGTTGATGCATATAAAGTCAATATTAAAAAGCTATTTCTATGTATCAACAATCAAAATAAAATTTTTAGAAGTACTATTTACAATGGCATAAAAATATATTAAGATAAATTTTCAGAAACTAGATTTGATGCATCTAAATCAATAACAACAGGATATTTGACAGCATATTTTAAAATTTATATGGAAATGCAAAAAAAGTCCTGAAAAACTTGAAGAAGGAAGCATGTAGGACTTGAGAGATCTTATTCAGTGGCCCAGGATCGAAAAAAGAATATAGTGTAGAAATAGACCACCAGATAGATTATAAAGATGATACTATAAAGTGATACTATAAAGGGGAGCCTTTCGGTATGTGGTATTGGTATATTTGGATGTATATACACTTGGCAAAAATTAAGTTTGACATCTTTACCTTATAGCACACACAAAAGTCAATTTTAGCTGGATTACAGATAAATGTGAGGGGCAAAACAGTAAAACTTACAGAAGATCATGCATAAGAGTATTTTATGACCTCTAGTTAGAAAAAGAAACATTAAAATGCACTGACCACAAAGGGGAGTGGGAGATAGAGGCATCCAGTTATTGAAGTCATGAGGACAGACAGTACAGCATAGAGAATATGGTCAGTGGTACTGTAATAGCACTGTGTGGTGATAGATGGTAACTAGACTTGTGGTGCTGAGCAAAGCATAGAACATATAGATTTGTCTAATCACTATACTGTACACCTGAAACAACACTGTGTGTCAATTATACCTCACTAATTAAAAAAAAAGAAAGAAATTAGACGACATCAAAACTGCACTGACCATAAAGGAAAAAATTCAACTTGGAATTCATGAAAAATAAGAACCTCTGCTTACTGAAAGACATCATAAAGGCTCAGAATAGGTGGTGGTATTTAGAACACATATCCAAAGAACCTCTACCACTCAATAAGAAAAAATACAGACAAAAGGTAGAAATAAAGGACAAGAGATTTAATAGAAGGCTTCATGAAAGACGATATCTAAATGGTCAAAAAACATCAAAGCCACGCTGAACTACTACACATCCATCTTCAGAATGGCCAAAACTGAATAGTCGGAGAATGCAAAGAATAGAGACTATGTAGAACAATGATTATTTTCATGGACTTCTAGTGGGAGTATAAATTGGTTCAATGACTTTGGAAAACAGTTTGACATTATCTGATACTGAAACATAAGCATACTGTGGGTCACAACAATTCCAATCCTAGAATGTACCCAAGAGAATGTATGCTCATATGCAGTAGGAGACATACAAGGACACTCATAGAAATATTAATCACAACAGCCCAAAACTATAACAATGATACAAGGTATATATCAATTACGGTATGTTCATAAAATAGAATACGGGTCATTAAACTATGGCCTGCAGGCCAAATGTGGTCTGTGGCATAGCCCATGGACAAAGAAAGGTATTCACATTTTTATTTTTATTTTTTAAGTTTATGTATTTATTTTTGACAGAGAGTGCATATGCAGGAGGGCAGAGAGAGACATAGAGAAGGAGACAGAGAATCCCAAGTGGGCTACACACTGTCAGTGCAGAGTCTGACGTGGGGCTCAAACTCATGAACCACGACCTGAGTCCAAATCAAGAGACGGTCACCTAACCGACTAAGCTACCCAGGTGCCCCAGTATTTTTAAAAGGTGGTTAAAAATAAAAAAAGAGTATGCATCAAGAGACCACATGTGACCGGCAAAGCCTAAAATTTACTATCTGGTCTTCTACAGAAAAAGTTTGTTAGTCCCTGAAATAAAGTACTACATAGAACTGATTATTAGTTAACTGTGGAAATTCTCAAAAATACAGATAAATGTCACAAACATGACATAGGGCACAAGAAGCCAAACATAAAAGAAAACCTAATCTAATGTAAGAAACTTAGAAAACAGCCAAAACTGAGACCATAGTAGTTAGGGATGATTACTTACCCAAATAAGTATTCTTGATATCAGAAGACTATAAAAAAGAGCACTATTAAGTCAGGATAGTAATTATTTCTAGGAGATTGGGAAGGAGTTGCAATTGAGAAGGGGCACAAAGGGATCAGAGGTGTCTCAATGTTCTATTTCTCCATCTGGATGGGGACTATAGGAGTATTTGCTTTATTTAAAAAAAAAAAAAAATTAATGTTTATTTTTGACACAGAGAGAGAGGCAGCATGAGCAGGACAGGGACAGCAAGAGAGGGAGACAAAGAATCCTAAGCAGGCTCCAGGCTCTGAGCCATCAGCACAGAGCCTGACACCGGGCTAGAACCCACGAACTGTGAGATCAACCTGAGCTGAAGTCAGGCGCTTAACCGACTGAGCCACCCAGGCGCCCTTAGGAGTACTGCTTTATAATACAATAGGCTCTAAGTTTTTGTTTTATATACTTTTTGTTATAAGTTTTGTTATAAGTTTGTTATAAGTTTTGTTTTTATATACTTTTATATGTGTGTACGTATTTCACAATATAGAAGAGTTTGCTAAGACCCACCTTTTCATAATCTTCAGCCGTAAAATCTCTATCTTTCTGAAGTATTTCATGAAGTCTTGCTTTCACACGTTGCTGGCAACTGCTCAAAGAGTCACTATCACTATCCAAAAGACCATTCATATTCGCACTTTTTACCATCTGAACAAGAATGGGTGTAAGCTCTCCTTCTAGGGCTAAGAGCCCCTAAACATATTAAATAAAGCCAACACAAATTCAAAAATTAGTATGCAAATTAATGAAAAGTATCATAATTATTTTGTTACATGCTGAATTTCATAAGGAATAAGCTAACTATTTGCAATGAATAAACTTTATTAATAATACAACCTATCACAATTACAGGGCTTGAGCTGGAAATTTCAAATTTGGAATGTTTAAATATTGCCTTAGCAAAAATCTTTTAAAATGTGGTATTAGATGAAATTTCTAGTAATTCTGAAAAACATTTATTTATACCTTTGCAAAAGCAGCTGCAGTCATCTGGACTCGTCCTTCATCAGAGGCATATATTTTGAGGTCATGTCGGTAGGTACTATGTAATCTAAGTAAACCACAACCAGGAAATCCTGCATAATCTCCTGAAAATAAATACTCAAATCACTTAAGCTATATTTTTGTCTCAGTGTATTTCTATAAATATTTAGTAACATCTCAAAATAAGTGAAGATTTGAAAAAACAATGCATAAACTTAACCAAATTAAAGAAACTCCAAGATTTACCTTGACCTCCAGGATACATACACCTGAAAGCTCTTCCAAGTTCTTCGGCCTGGACCCTGCCTGCAGGAGTTAGTTCTCCTCCCCATTTTAGAACCAAAAGTAAGGATGGTTCTTCTCTTCGGCTGTCTAAGATATATGTTAATGAATAAAAGCAAATAAATGTCAAGTTTGTTTCTTTTAAAGAGGCGTGTTTCAAGATTAATTTTTTCTTTGTTTTCTCTTCTGTAGCAGAAAATAGCTTTTATGTAAATTATTTTGTTCCTTTGAACATACCTATCTTTGTATGCTTTTGATTCTGTAGGGAACAACCCTTGCTCTACCTGTTAAAATCTTACTCTAATTTCATACTCTTCCTCACTTTAGGAAGAAGGCTCTTTCCCAGTTTTCTGAAAGGAAGTGATGTTTCCACCTTCCCTGCTCTCATAGTGATATCACAGCAACAGTATTTGTCCAATATGTTTAATTTAGTTGTCCCAGCTGTTACATTAAGAGCTCCTTCACCACAGGATCGAGATCTTGTCTTTATATCAAGAGGCTCGCATAAAAGGTAATGTTAGCCGAAGTGAGGATGTATACATTTTTACAAAGAGGAATCAATGATTTGCATAATTTTTTGAAAGATGTGAGAGAGCCTAAAACTTACTGTAATTTAAACTTATGAATGAGATATACAATAAAATGTAGCCAAGAGCAGCTTTTTAAATTTGGAATTGTGGGGGCACCTGGGTGGCTCGGTCGGTTAAGCATCCAACTTTGGCTCAGGTCATGATCTCACGGTCCGTGAGTTCGAGCCCCGCATCGGGCTCTGTGCTGACAGCTCAGAGCCTGGAGCCTGTTTCAGATTCTGTGTCTCCCTCTCTCACTCTGCCCCTCCCCTGTTCATGCTCTGTCTCTGTCTCAAAAATAAATAAACATTAAAAAAAAAAATTAAATTTGGAATTGTGTAATCTTTTTCTGTACCCGACCAAAGTTTTTTCTCAGATATTCCACAAGTGAATGAATTTCTGTACCTAATTTATCTGCTCTTTATGTCCTAAGATCTGCAATAGGCTACAGAAAAGAGGTAATTTAAAAATGAGCAATATAAGTGCTAAAAAACTTAATGATGATTCATGAAAAGTGATAGGAATCAACTTTGTGCCAGGGGTAGTACCTTGTAGTTGTATGTGCTTTATCATGCAGGCTAATATTAATTTATGGAAGGACAATTAATTAACAGACTTTTTCAATCATAGTTATACACAGAATATTTTTGATTACAAACATTAAAGTATAGGAAATTAATCTGTATTGCTACCAATCACAAAGTGTGACACAGTAGCAATGTCAAATTTTAAAATAAATATATGAAGATCAATATAAACAAACTTGTGTTCACATTTAAGATAATCACTACTTCAATTTATGCCACTATAAATAATGCCATTTGGGATATCTCCACAGGCCAATCTTTCCCTGAATATTTGATCACTTCCTTGGGATAAATCCTTATAAGTAGAATTAACATATGAGAGATGACTGGGTGGCTCAGTTGGTTAAGCATCAGACTCTTGATTTCGGCTTAGGTCATGATCTCATGATTTGTGAGTTTGAGCTCCACACGGGGCTCAGCACTGTCAGTGCAGAGCCTGCTTGGGATTCTCTCTCTCTCTCTCTCTCTCTCTCTCTCTCTCTCTCTGTCCCTCCCCCTCTTACACACTGTCAAAATAAGTAAATGAACTTAAAAAAAAAAGGTAAAAGCATATGTGAAGTTTCTTATATTGCCAAATTACCTTGCAAAGGGCTACATCAATTTATACTCCTACCAACAGACTGAAATCCACTCATACTATATTCTCATCAACATTCTTTAATAATGATTTGACAAAATAATAAGAAAACACTCTGCTAGTGAGATAGGCAAAAGTAATTATTACTATTATTATAACTGTTTTGTTGGGCATCTACATTTCTTCATGAAATGGTTTCTACAATTTCTGCCCATTATTATTATTTTTTTAATGCTTATTTATTTATTTTTGAGACAGAGAGAGAGTGGTGGAGGGAGGGAGGGAGGGAGAGAGAGACAGAGAGAGAGAGAGAGAGAGAGAGAGAGAGAGCACAAGCAGGGGAGGGATAGAGAGAAAGGGAGACAAAGAATCCAAAGTGGGCTGCAGGCTCTGAGCTGTCAGCGCAGGGCCCAATGCGGGGCCAAACCCACAAACTATGAGATCATAACCTGAGCCTAAGTCGGATGCTCAATTGACCCAACCAGTCAACCAGGCACCCATCTGCCCATTTTTATTTTAAAACGTAAATGAATTTTTGGAGTTTTATGCTGACTGCTTTTAGGAGAATGACCTTATTTAAATGCTTTATTCAGACTTAATTGGTGGAGGAAATTAACTAATTAGAAACATGATTATTGTGTATTCTTTCAAATAGTCTTTTTGTACTTTTTGAGCTTTCTTCCTGAATACTCTGCCCTCTTCTACCAAAAGAGGAAGAAAGGGACCGATTAAGTAACATTTAAATAAGGTTTCTGAAACAACCCCAGAGTAAATGGGGAGTCCTACAGTTTTTAAAATAAAATAGATCCTTTCCTTAAAGGGTAAACTATCCTTTATTTATTTATTATTAACAAAAAATTTTTTTAATGTTTTTATTTATTTTTGAGAGAGAGAGAGAGAGAGAGACAGCATGTGAGCAGGGGAGGGGCAGACAGAGACAGGGAGACACAGGTATCTGAAGTGGCTCCAAGCTCTGAGCTGTCAGCACAGAGCCTGATGCAGGGCTCGAACTCACAACACGTGAGATCATGACCTGAGCCTAAATCAGACGCTTAACTGAGCCACCCAGGAGGCCCAATCTATCCTCTATTTAAAGGATAGAAAGCAAAGTTGACAAAACTCCACTTTAATTTTCCTTTATTCAGCATGTCAGCTCCTTAACTGTTACAAAGGAGAGGGTCCAAAGGCAGTACAATGAGTAATAAGTCTCTACATATAATTAAAACACAATAGGCATTAATAGTGATATACCTTCCTCTTCACTAGATGTTTTAGGACAACCATGAGGGAGATAAGTTAGTTGGACTTTACGATTTATTCCAGAAAAATGGCCATACCTGAAAAACAAAATGGCAAGTGGAATGAACAATTTTCAGTAAGTGTTCAATGAAACCTCTTAAAGAGAAACTAAAAGCCATCTAGAGAAAATTAAATCTACATATTAATGCCCTCCTCTATTTTTAACTAATTGTTGAATTCTTTAAAATACTGTTAGCAGAATGTCTGTACCATAGGTAGTCATTCTAATCACATTAGAAAGGAAAACACAAAAAAGTTTCTCTACAAAAGTTAGACATTTGAAGAGATGACAAAGTATAGAAATATATAAAACAGAAATGTATGGGCATTTAAAAAATTAAGGAAATAAGATTCTAGGTGGCCAAATGTAAAGCTTCCAATAGTAATACTGGTGTTATCAATTTCACTTGACTAAAGCATTGTTTTTTACTTAAACAACATTTAATCTGTGCTCAAGTTAGCCATGTTGCTTTCATCCTAAGTGGTACTTCATAAAAGATCCAAATGTTTCTCATCAAAATTAAAAGTAAAACTAAAACAAGAAACTTCAACACAACAATCTATTTTCTCACGGGTGCAAATAAAAGTCTCACTAAACTTTCGCTAATTTCTCTTCAGCTTCAGCACTAAAGTGGAAAACGATCAAACTGTGAAGGCAACTTAACATAGAAAGTCATACATTATAAAAGAACACTATTATCAAATTTAGTTATCAAAATTAAGGGTTTCAAAAATATTCTCACATTTCTAATACGGTCTTAAGTTGTTCAAGTTTTGACTTGTTTTCTTCAATTTCAGAATCATTATTTTGCCCCAGCTCCATAAGAAGTTGTCGGGCAATGTCCAGCACTTCCTATAAAATAATAAAGAACTGAATTTTTATGTTACTTTGCCATTAGCAATTTATAACCAACAAGCAGTCAAATGCACTTGCCTGTAATTGTTTTGGCTTTTTGAGTTTTAATTTCCCAGATTTATATCCATCACACTTTTCAAAAAGATCGAAAAATCTTATTAAAACAAAAGAGCACAGTTAGTCCTTTGCAATAATTACTATTACCACCATAAACTTAACATAAATCAATTATAAATGAAGACATGGGACTTGGTCTATGGATTTCAAATACTGTATGTCCTCTTTCACTATAGAAGGTTGCTCATCTACTGTCAGTGACAAAACTTGGTATTCTCCTAACCACGGCAAGCTAATAATCACTATAGATTATTTTTAAAAGTTTTCTCATGATGGAAACTGAATATATGATTGTAAAACTGCATATTATGTTCTCTGAAGTCACTGCATACATATATATATAAAAAATGTTTCAACACATATTTATTGGCTCAAGTTTTAAATTTTTATTATTTCCAAATCAAATAGTGAATAGAAATAACAAACTTTTATTCTACCAAGTTTTTTCTACAAGGTTGAGAGGTTCAAGGACTCAGAGAAAGCAATGTGAGAGAATAACAAACCAAGATTTAACATCTTAGGATGTTTACACTTTTACAATAAACGAAAGTTAGGTCAGATGGATGATAATTTACGGATATTGCCATCATAATTTTCAGATGCTAATATATACAATTACTTTAAATGGATTTTGTCTCCATCCAGTGGTTTAAATTAATGGCCAAGAAATGGGAAAACAGTTTTCCTGTATGATGTATTGATCAAAATAGCTAATCGCCTATCAGAAATCTTAAATTATCTCCTAAGTGTTAAATTATTCCCCTTAAAACATACTTTTGATGCCTCACTTCCATTTTCATTTTTTGTTTTGGTGTTCGATCCCCATGACGTATTACAGCTATGACACATCTGAGTTCCATCCTAAAATAAAATAAAAGTTCTCAATTTTCTAACAAAGATCTGTGTTATATAATTCAGACTCACACAACATCTCATTTCTTTAGAGCTATCTTATACCATTTCAAAAAGTTTCCTATTGAGATAGTACTTGTAACAACTAGTCAATTTTATCAAATCCAATCTTAAAAAGATTTTACAAAGCTGGAGGAGGAGTAATATTAAGCTATATATCAGCTTCTTCTCTAGAGATGACTATGCTAACTTTGGAATAAAAGTAAACGAATGACAATCCCGGAACTTCATAAAATACTTGGTCTGTAGCAGAGATTAATTATTATTAAATCAAAGCAAAATAAAGCTTTACTTGATAGCTGCTATATTTATTTTGCCCTTGTAAGAAGAACAAGTACTTCAAACTTAAATTACTAGAAGATAAAACTGTCTTAGAAAGAATGCTAGGGTATAATTTAGTGTTTGACAAACTACAGGCCACAGAACACAACCCTGCAGGATTTTAATAAGTTACCTAAAAATTTTTATGTTAAATAGTTTGAGAATACTGGTTTAAAACAAAATTAAATATTTGTGTTTCTCCATCCCAACCAGCCCTTCGCAGAATATTTAACATGCTAATGTAAATGTCTAACTTGTAAATATGAAGCATTTGGTCAACCCACCTGAGTAGCAGGTGAGTTTCAAGCAGTAATTTTCACTAAAATATTATAAAACACTTTCGCAATACTGGTCTAATTAATTTACCTCAAGATAAAACTCTATATTTTTTCTTCATACAATAAGAGAATAAAAGCTGTACAGCCACTGACTATGAACCTTTAAGTGACATACCTGTTGGTACCTCCTTTATTTTTGTGACTTAATTCAATAGTTCTATAGTTATACAAGCATTTTTCAGGATTTTATTTCATTTTTTTTCAGATTTTATTTTTAACAATACAAAAGAGTTTTAGTCTAGGTGGACCCTTGCAAAAGCATATAGTCTATTTTTCCATCTGCAAAGTGAATTATATGAAAACATACAGAGTAAAGTGTCCAATGATCGTTTAGAAATTTAATCTTTATTGTAATAGCAGAGAGTGATGTACAAAACCCAAGGAATTTCTAAATGAAAATATTCAAACTTACATAGTTCCAGATGTAGTTGGTACAATTGGGATATCTTCAGCTTCTAAGGGTATTGACCAGGGGATATGAAATTGTGGAGCAAGCTCTCGCATTACAATATTGCTTTGATACAAAAATAAAAAGCTAAGAATTAATTTATTTTAAGGCAAACCTCAGTACTTAATGACTAATGATATAATCAATGAAATTAAAGTCAAACTAGTGATTCTGTGATTACAGCACACAAAAATTAACTCAAAGACTCAATCCTGATAAAGAAAAATTAGATTAGCAGTTCTAAACTGGTATATAAGAACACCCTAAAGAGATGCCATGAATTTGGAATTATTAATTATTTACGTTAGTTTTAAAATATAAGTCACATTGGATTCAAATAAATCACTAAAGCTGCATCATATGCACTTATAGATACAATCTGAAAACCAAGATTGGCTCTTCTTTATGGCTACGGATCATTTCTTACAAGTTTATTGATCACTTTTGAAGTTACTCTAAATACTGTGGCTCTTTTTTAATAAATTTCTATTATACTTTACTAATAGGGTTAAAAACAGAAAACATGTTAAGTAATTATAAAACATTTTTTGTTTTGCTTAAATTCAGCACTTATTCATGCTAAAATTTAGTAAGCTCCCCTAAATTTCACCTTAAGGGTTAAGTTCACCAATCTTTAAAATATTCTATAAAAGCTGACTCCAATTAGGACAATACATTTCTTTCTTTCTTTCTTTCTTTCTTTCTTTCTTTCTTTCTTTCTTTCTTTGAGAAAGACACAGTGAGGGAGAGAGAGTGCACGCATGAGTGGGTGAAAGGGGCAGGAGAGAGGGAGGGAGGGAGGGAGGGAGGGAGGGAGCGAGGGAGAGAGAGAGAGAATATCCTAAGGAGACTCCAAGCTAAGCATCACATGAGGCTTGATCCCACCAATCTGGGATCTTGACCTAAACTGAAATCAAGAGTGAGATGCTCAACTGACTGAGCCACCCAAGTGCCCCATGACAACACATTTTAAAATGTAAGTTTCTTATGGCTCTGTCATATATACTTTGAAATGGTTCAAAAATATTTGTCTTATGAATCTTCTAAATCAAAGTATAAGAAAATAGGTCAAAGAATATAAAAATGGTCTTTCTACATGCAGTACTTTCTTTTGGATTCACTAATAATCTCAAGGGATTATCTTTAACTGACATATGCTTGTAGAAAGCAGTATCATTCAAAAGAACCCTGAATTCCAAATATTTCTATTTTACCCTGGTTACTTATTTCATGAATATTCATTTTGTACCTTAAAGTAAGAGAATTAAACCTTTTCAATTATGTATCAAAATCTTGAGGGACAAAGTAACCTAACAAATTAGCTGTTTTGACTAACAATCACTGTAATAATCACGGTATATATTTGTGAATCTATGAAGTTAAGTATCTTTAAAACTTCATCTATATTGGCCCTAAATTAATCCGCCTTTGATATCCTGAAGTATAATTAAACATTTGTCATGGTTCTTTGGAGATGTCATTTTGCGAACATTTGTTTTTACTCTAGAGTGCTTACAAGATTCTGATCGTTTGATGCATTTACAATTATTTGGTTTCTGAATACCTACTATGCATTAGCTATAACAAAGGTATAGAAGAAAAAGATAAAAAATTCTTACCCAAGTATTTTTGCACAATCATCATAATACTTCATGGAATTTTTCACAAAACTGAAGCCATTGACATCACAGACATAGGACTGTCCATTGGCCCGTAACAAATCAAAACCACAAACTGTTTGCTATTTAAAATAAATTATAAACTTTAAAGTTACATTTGAATTAGGATTCACAATGTTCTAGTCTTATTACAACATATCAAATTTTATAAATGCCTAAAAATGTACTACTGCACCTTAGTTTACTTCATAGTAAGTAATGAAATTACTCATCTGTAACCTGAGTACTCTGAAAATATGTCAAACATACTATATGATTGTTTTAGTTCCACACCATGAAGTAAATATGGAACAAAAATGCTTCAGGGACTAGAGAGGCCAAAAAATAACCTACTGTATCAAGAAGTTCTTCAAGTAATATTTAATTAAAAAGAGTAAAAAAAATTTTAAAGGCTTTGTAAAATTTTGTGATAGTAGAAATTATATCACTTTAATCCAAAGCATAAAGGAAAACATAAAGAAAAATAGTTTTGAAGATATGTCCCAGAGGAAATGTCCAATTATCCCTATGAATCTTTTTTTAAAGAAAGATTTTATTTTTATGTAATCTTTACACCCACTGTGGGGTTTAAGCTCACAATCCTGAGATTAAGAGTTGCAGGCTCTACAAATTGAGCCAACCAGGTGCCCTTCGTTCTGAATCTTTTAAAACTTGACAACTATATACTTGTGAGCACTTGAAATGAATTAAATACATTTTATTTGGGAGAAGAAAACCATTGCAAGGTATAAATTT
The DNA here is from genome assembly GCF_014898765.1 of Herpailurus yagouaroundi. Lineage (NCBI taxonomy): Eukaryota > Metazoa > Chordata > Mammalia > Carnivora > Felidae > Herpailurus > Herpailurus yagouaroundi. Next base: position 75,901,121 of record NW_024412377.1, read on the forward strand.
CCTACTCAGGCTCCAAGAATTTTCTAACTTCTGCATTTTACATTCAAATCATGACACATTAGCATAAATATGATTTTAAGTCATGTCTTTTAGAATCCTGGTATTACGAAGTTAAGACAATTCGTACAAAGCTATTAAAATATACTTACAGGATAATATTCCTTCCATAAAAGTGACTTCAAATTATTAAGACATAAAGTATTATTTAATAACCAGTAACACATCCTAGTCTTTACATTATAACTCAAGACAAGACTTCAAAAAGGTGAAGTTTATCCTTTGTTAGATGCAACTTGTACTACTTCTATTTAAATCTTTACCAATACATTACTGGAAACCTAATGATGTAGACTGAGGGAACTAGTCAAATGTTAGAAGTAAAAAGTTTTCTTTAAGGAATGTTATTTGTATTGCTTTCAAAAACACATTTTATCATATACAACAAATAGGCTAAAGGATGTATTACCAAGGCTAGAAGACTACTGAAGACCTTTTTTATTCAAGAAAACAATCATGTATCAATTCTGAGTAAATAGTACTTGCAACCAGTTGTTTTAAGCATGTTAAATAATACCTCTAAACATTGGTTAATGCTACTGTTTTAGTTAAGTTTTCCTCCATCATTTTAATTTCTGAATAAATTGACAAAATTCCCTTTTATGTAACAGATAAAAGAGAAACAAAGGCCTTCATTTATGATGTATTTTTATTAATGGCGCTATAAGAATTCCCTGAAAAGTACATAAACCATTTAAATGTATCATTTTTATTTTCTCAGCTTACTTCTACCACTAAATGCCCAAATAACATTTCTTTTACTCAAAAAAGACATTAGAATTTCTTTGACAGGGGCCTGTATGGCCTTTAAAACATCTTACCTTAAAAGCAAGGCAGACTTTCCAAGCAATTAATTTCTCGCGTGCATTCAGAATAACAGGGTATCTAACTTCTTTTCCCTCACTATCTCGTTCCACCTTGCCATCAAGGGCTGGAGATTTTCGAGCCTCAGCATGAGCATAATCTGGACCCACTGTATAAACCTTTCATTAAAGTTAAAGTATATAAAAATTTTTATATTATTCAAAATGTATTTTAAAAAACAGCAGACAACAAACTAAAAGAAAAATAATAAAACTTTACTTCAGTCTCCAGACTTCATTTCACACCTCTTTCTATTTCACATGCCAAAATTTTCAATACAATGGAAAAGGTTATAAACAATAACATGGCAAAAAAATGGTAAACTGAAGTTCTGTTCTTTGGAGAGATTGATTATGCTGAGCATTATGAGGGAATACTAGGTTGTATATGAGGTGATCTTTTTCAAATTGTTTTAAGTTTAACAAAGGAGAGGTACAAGTTAATTATAAAAACATAAAAGAAAGTAATGGCCAAAAGGAAGATTAAAAAATGGGGGTGGTGGTGAGGGACAGCATAGAATGAAAAGCAGATGAGAAAGAGAACAGCACTCCAAGCACAGGTAATTAACACAGAGGCCAGAGGTGTTAAAGAGTACGATGTATTCAGATAAGAGTAAATTATTTAGTATAGTTTATACTGTAAGAAATAAGGTTGATAGAAGACAGACTGAAACATTCTGTATGCCACACTTAAGAACCTGATTATTATCCTCTGGTCAACAAAAATCCATAAGAGAATTTTAAAGGAGAGGCTCATGATCAGGTTTATACCTTAGACCAAGACTGGCTGAAGGTAAAGCAATTAAGACCTTGTCTGTCACCAAAAGAAGTCAAACATATTTTTACATTATGCTACGGTTGCTGCGGATCTCAAACATCATTTATGCTAATCAATGCTTAGAAACTGGTGGCTATTAGACCTTTACTGCTTTATTATTTAATGTCCTTTTAAAGAAGCATACATTTTATTATATCACCAAGTTGTTTATTAAATATTTTTATAACTGTATTTCAATAAAATTTGTCTCCTTGGCAATCCTGTTTTAAGCATTTAAGAACATTATTCTAAAAAAAGGGTCCATGGCCTTCAGACTGTCAAAGGCATTCATAATACAAAACAGATTAACAATCTCTAGTCACAAAAAAAAAAGAGATCCAGAATATAGATATAACTAATTAAAGGGTAATCTCTTTTTCTGTTGCCATCGGTAAACTAAATACAAAATTAAAATATACTGTAATCAATCCTACCTTTACATCAGTACCATCTGTGGGCATAAACTCTTCATATATATATGAGCCTGTTTTTCGTACATTGCTTTCTGGGGAATAAACACTACTTCTACTGCCAATCTGAAAACAAAGATGTCCATGAATATAAAAACTAAATTATTCATCTCATTTTATTAATATAAACTTTCACCATATCTTTCCATCTGAGATATTTCCAAAAAAATTTTTTGGTGCACAAGTATTTAACAACACTTACTATACAGTTGACGCTGTATTATTTTCTACCATAATTACAATTTATATGTAAGTTAAATAGCATAAATATACAATGAATGGTAAGAATAACGCTTCTTAGATTCAACCATGTTGTTGCATGTAACCTGGTTTGTTCACTTTGTCTACTATAGAATTTTCCACTGTGTACGTACATGGAATTCATTCATTAATGGATATTTCGGTTGTTTTCTAAGCTTTTGTCAGTAGAACAGTTTTGCTTTGAACATTCTTATATGTGTCCCATGTGCAAGAGGGTTTCTAATGTATATACTACAAGTAGAATTACCAGGTTATAGAATTGCTAGGTGCTCATATTCAACATACAAAGATAATGCCAAAATCCTTTATGAACTGTTTTAACAATTTAGAGTTCTCTTAGCACATATATTAGTTCCCACTGCTCTACTATAATTGGTATTGTTAGACTTAATATTTGCCACTCTAATGGATATAAAATAGTATCCCACTGAATTTTTTCTTTGCATTTCCTTGATTATAAATGTACACACATTTTAAATCTTAATGTATTATTAAATTATATTGCTAAGAGGCTATATTAACTTGCATTCCTGCCAACAACATGTGGGCTTGTGCTTGTTTTCCAACTACCTCAATCTTTTAGATCTTTGGCAATCCAAAAAGTAATTCAATGTCATTAACTTTTAGACTTCATTTGCATTTATTTTATTATGGGTACAATTTTTTTTAAATCTTTAATATTATTTTTTATTATTTTTTATTTTTTTTAATATATGAAATTTATTGTCAAATTGGTTTCCATACAACACCCAGTGCTCATCCCAAAAGACGCCCTCTTCAATACCCATCACCCACCCACCCCCAATCAACCCCTCAGTTTGTTCTCAGTTTTTAAGAGTCTCTTATGCTTTGGCTCTCTCCCACTCTAACCTCTTTTTTTTTTTCTTCCCCTCTCCCATGGGTTTCTGTTAAGTTTCTCAGGATCCACATAAGAGTGAAAACATATGGTATCTGTCTTTCTCTGTATGACTTATTTCACTTAGCATAACACTCTCCAGTTCCAACCATGTTCCTTCAAAGGGTCATATTTCATTCTTTCTCATTGCCATGTAGTACTCCATTGTGTATATAAACCACAATTTCTTTATCCATTTATCAGTTGATGGACATTTAGGCTCTTTCCATAATTTGGCTATTGTTGAGAGTGCTGCTATAAACATTGGGGTACAAGTGCCCCTATGCATCAGTACTCCTGTATCCCTTGGGTAAATTCCTAGCAGTGCTACTGCTGGGTCGTAGGGTAGGTCTATTTTTAATTTTTTGAGGAACCTCCAAACTCTTCTAGAGCGGCTGCACCAGTTTGCATTCCTACCAACAGTGCAAGAGGGTTCCTGTTTCTCCACATCCTCTTATGGGTGCAATTTTGAGCATACTGTCATGTATGTAAAAATTATTGGTATTATTTTTGTCTATGAATCATCCATCTTGGGGGCTATTTTTCTTCTCTCTCTCTGTTTTAAATAGGCTCCATGCCCAATGTGGGGCTTAAACTCAGACCCTGAGTCGCATGCTCTACCAACTGAGCCATCCAGGTGCCCTAAGGTGCCATTTTTCTTTTTTTTTTTTTTAACACTTATTTATTATTGAAAGACAGAGAGAGACAGAGCACGAGCAGGGGAGGGACTGAGAGATGGGGAGATAACAGAATCCAAAGCAGGCTCCAGGCTCTGAGCTGTCAGCACAGAGCCGGACGCGGGGCTTGAACTCACAAACCACAAGATCATGACCTAAGCCTAAGTTGGAGGCTTAACTGACGGAGCCACCCAGGTGCCCCAAGGTGTCATTTTTCTTAAATACTGCTGATCTTTACCTGAATTTCTCATAGGCCAGATACATAACTGGAAGATGCAAATGAAATCAAATAATACTCTTCATACTTTGTACCTAGAAATTTTGCATGCATCGCATTAAAAAATAAAATAATGCCTTGCTTTTCTAACAAAGAAGAGTACGAGTTTTCATTTATTCCTAAATGATACGTTCTTAGTCTTAATTCTATTAAATACTTGATTACTTTTAGTAAAATTTGCACAAAGTATGAAGAACAGTATTCCCTGGGATAACAAAGGTTTACCTTCCGAAAAAGTCTTTGACTTCCACCACCAGCAGATGTTGGGTAGTAAATGTAAACATTATGATCCTCTGCACTGACTGGCTTCTCTACAAATGGCTTTTGAAAAACTTCACCATTTACTTCTACATGATCTTCACCTTCAATCAGATTGCACTCTAGAAGTCAAACAGAACATCAGGAAAAATTACATACTGTATATTATCTGGAAATAATAGTATTATTATTGAAGTTTTTACTACAATGGAGATTACAAAGAAAAGTAAGCTTGGATAATATATGATTTGATTTTAGTTAAAACTATTTATGCAAACAACATACATCAACATCTATGATCTATGACATTAAAAACTATAGTTTTTCTTCAAAATCTTATGAATCTGTCATTTCACCTTATCAATCCGCAGAATACAAAGTTAGATAGGAAATGACACCAACAAGAAAGACTGAGAAATAATTTTAGAACGCTATCATCTTCTGAAAAATGTAAGGGATCATTTGTATCACAGATACTATAAAACATGAAATTATTCAGGTTACTAAAGTAACCTATACAAAGTAAGCAAGCAATCTAATTAGGAAATTATTTTTTTACCTCTGGACAAATGAGGGAAGTTCCCTATTACAGATAATAAATGTTATATTTTGTTTTTAATAAAAGTTGCTTTTAGATACAATAAAATCATCAGAATTCCCTAAAATACTCTTATCAGAACATTAAATCTTAATGCAGATAAACATTTATCTTGGTTTTTTTTAGACTGCTATATATAACTTACATGTTATGTTTTAGATAACCAGAAAAATGAAGCAAAGGGTGCTTTAAGACATTAGTAGGTAATAAGATTTCAAAATTCCTAGTCATCAGAAATTTAATCACAGCATTCTAGTGTGAAGTTTCTAATGCTTAATTCAAGTCAGAGATAAATCACTTGTTTACACTAATCAATACAAATTTATTAAGCACATAATTTAAAAATTCTTCTTTACATTTCCCAAATAGATGTCAAATGCAAACCAAAGAAAAGTAGGATATATAACTCTTAAATTATTACTGGGTCTTTTAGCTTATAGTGCTACACTTCAACTGAACATAATACTTAATTGGTTCATTTCTTTAAAAAAAAGTAAACAAAATACTATGAATTCTTCAAATTCCTTCTACTTAATTATAGAAGGGAAGTGGCTCAAAAGTATGTTGAGTGACAAAAGGCAGCTCGCTCAAAATCTCTTACTCTTACCTTTGGGATTATTTGGGTCACGATTCAAAATTGCGTAACGTGGAAGTAAAATACCTTCAGCCTGAAGAATACTGTATACTTCTCTCCTGAAAAAAAGGGAAAACATCCTTTATTGTTTTATTCTATTTCACAAGTACATTATTACTACTGTATTACTAAAAAGGCATGGATATCAAGCCTTATTTTTTAAATAAAAAATTTGTCATTTAAAGTATCAAAAAAATATGTATTCAAAGGAAATAATATGCAATATTAAAACAAAAATGTCTGCACAATACTTTATGTGGCATATTAAAATACTAACATTTAAAATTGGGAATGTAAATGTATAAAAAGAAATGGTCAAATAAAGTTGCTATAAGCAATGACAGAATATTACCTAACCATTAAAAACTTTATACCTAAAGAATATTTAATGGCATGGGAAAATGTTCATTGTATTGTGTGTAAATGTGTAAATGTAAATGTGTAAAATGTAAGTCCATGTACATATTGCTTTCTATATGAGAAAAATATGATAGATATGGTGGCAGGGTAAAATCCTTTCTTGATGCTTTTATTTTCCAAATTTCTTAAAGTAAATATGCATTTTCATATATATGTATATAACATATAAGCATGTATTAATATGGAAATCTAGGAAAAATGTTTTAAAGTTTTAGATATCAATAATGTCACTATCTGGAAGAACAGAATACCAGAAACAAAAAACCATAAGGCCTTATGGTTTATAAAGTATTTTCATACATATAATCTCATATTGTAATGTTCACATAAAGGAAAATCAAATGTTGGTGAAATCATAAGGGTAGCCATCAGAGTGAAACATCAAACAATATAAATAAATATATTTGTATTTTACAGTGTCTCTTGGAAATCCATGCTTTTGACCTGTAAAATGAATGCTAATATAGTGAGGTATTTTTCAAAACAGTTGCATTTTACCATTAAAAATAATCTAGTATAGCCCTAATTTCATCATCAGTCACCATGACAGAGAAGTTGTTCATAATTTTCAGGGGTTCAGTAGACTCCAGAAATTAAATAAATCTGGTTTAAGTCCTCGTCCCACTATTTGCAGGACTACTTGTGACTTTGGGCAAATCAATTCATCTCCCTGATTTTCAAGATTCTTCATCTACAAAATTGGGTATAAATACCTATTCTTAATTATTATTTAGAGGATACCAAAAATTAACGTATATGAAAACACCTGATGCCGTATCGCTTACAGTATATCCTAAATAAATGTTAATTTTCCTTCCCTTATTCAGCCATCTCCATCACTCACCTATCTTGTATGAGATACTGCATATTCAAGTCATTGATTACAAATGGATTCCTGAGTTTTGCATAGGCAACTGCTTTGTCCAGTGGAAATCCTAAGAACACATATTATTAACATATTCTGTACAATCTCAAGATAAGTTGACATCTATAACTTTATCAATTTGAATTTATGCCATTTCTGATAAAAGGTTAGTTTTATTATCACTACTTTCCATATAAATCATGGAAAAATAAACACATAAAACTTAACATACTATTAATAAGTCTTATTTTTTCCTAGTTAATTTGATTGATAAGGCACAATAAGCTAGTGGTTATATAACCAAATTTAGAGCACTGACACATTAGTCAACACCTGATTATTCAAAGTCACTGATAAAAAGTTAAGATTACCTCATACACAAACAGAAATCTATATATAAATAAATATATCACAATCACTTGGTGATTTTTAAAATATATATAACTCTTTTTCTCACTTTTTAAATTTGATATCTATACATATAAATTGTTGATAATTCAAAGAATTTATGCATCTTTAAAATAGCAAAAACAAAAGTTAATTCTCTTGCAAAGATATGCTCTAAATATAAAGTATATGAGTAGAATCATACTTGCTGTTACTAGGTCAACGTTATCAGAAATGAACTCAAAAATTACTAGCCTTTGGTAAAATTACTAATTACAAGGAAAAGAAATCAAATGGCAGATATAGTAAGAGGCCTAAAGTATCTAAAGCATTTTAATGATTCTACTATGCTGTCTGTATTGACGCTAAAAGCTCCAGTTTTATCCATCAATACCTATTACTTAGAGATGGTAAGGCAGTATTCCCTAAAGGTTAATATAACAGGGTCCAAAGTCCTGGCTCCATCTTTCATTAGCTACGTGATTTCGGGCAAATTTACCTAAAATCTCTCAGCCCCTGATTCACAACTATAAATGGGTATTTTGACAGTCTTACCTAGTACAGTTTTTGGAGGAACTCCATCAAGGAGTATACATAAAACACTTAGCACAGTACCTGACATAATAAGCTCCCAATAAATATTATTATTCCTTAAATGAAAATATTTTAATGAATATCTAATTGAAGAAATAGAGTAAAAATCATTAGGTATGCATAACTTTAGAATTTAACTATAGCATACTATAGTATACCTGTGAAGACACTGTGTTTTGTAGCATTATCGGAACAGTTGGAGAAGTTAAGTACTAAGGCATACTGATGTTAAAAAAAAATAAACAAAAAACCAGTCAGTTAAAAAAGACTTATTCCTAAATTCCTTTTAGTTTTTAAAATGTAATGAAAGTACTCTATACCTAGAATCACCTGGCCACAAATTACAAACCCTTCTACTTTTGTAAAGACTCTCAGAAGAATTCATCACTTGTCATAAAGATATCTCGAGGTCTATGATTTTACGTTTCCTAACAGAACTCAGCATATAGGAACCCTTATTCAGTTCCCTGCTTTTGTTGTTGTTGTGGTTAAAGAGGACATTTCCCTTACCAAGAGACAGCATATGGGATATCACCTTGGAGAGCACCTAGTTTTTACAAGCAAATAAATAGCTCTGTAGGAAGAACCATGTAGTAGTAAGGGAAGAAACCTTACCCTCAAAGATAAGCTAATTTTCATATTCTCTGAAATAAAGGACTTCAGTTTATAAAGACCAGGGCCTTGGCTTCTCTATAGGCTATAGGAGCACAAGAAGTCTCAAACATGCTCCACCCCTTTCTGGCTGAAGACGTTTCTTGAATACCTAAGTAAAGTGAAACTTTAACACAGCTAGAGATTACATATTTTGGTAACAAGTTTGCTTTAATGTGAATTCATTTATAACTGAGTACTTATCTTTTAAATTATAGTTCTTAGTAAGAAATACATTTAATTCACAGATAACTGGGTAATAAAAATTTCAGATATTCACTAATAATTTTGATTAGTGGGTTTTACTATGAAGGCATACTTCACCATCAAGTAATACTGAAGTTTAATTATATTTCACTTTGGTTTATAAAAGAAACCGAGTAAAGTCTAAAATTCAAATATTAAGCGCCTCAGAAATAAAATATAAGTATGTATATGAGGAAACATCATTTTCTATATGACAAAAGCATAGACCTTAAAATATTCAATAATTCAAGAATTCATTCTAAATAACTTAGAGTAACAAAGATATACTTTCAAAGGATTCATCAACCTATTTTTCACTATTTTTAATAGTGAAAACCGGACACTAATTGTTAAGATACTGGCTAAATGTTACAGTATATCCTCATGATGACAAGCTAAGATGTCATTGAAAATCAGGTCTCTGAAGAATGTAATGAAAGGAAAATAAACCTCGATATAGTTAATGGAAAATTAAATATAAAATTACATATACACTGTAATAGTAAATTTGTTTTTAAAAAATACACAGAGGAAAAATGGCTGAAAAGAAATATATCAAAATGTTAGCAACACTGATCTGTGAGAGTGGGTAAGTTTAATTTTATTTTTCTAATTTACCTAATAATCTACAATTAGTATGTATTGGTTTTATTATAAGAGGATAAAAGTAGTTCCCACCCCATTCTTTAATACCTTTAGAATGGAAAGAAATAAGACAATCACATAAAGGCCAGTTTTCTACTGGTTCATTCAAAATAACATCTTCTTCAAATACTACTACTGTGATATATTTAAATAAGGAGATCCGTTCAAGAATTTCCTTCATTGGTTTGGATTTGGATTTCTTTGCCATGGAACATATTCCAACCACAATCTGTCTTTCCGGTGGCTAAAACAGAAGGAAAACAAAACAAAAAAATCAGGTTGACTCAATACGAACTGCAAAGTAGAGCTATTTTAAATCTTGTTCAGAAGTAGATGAGGGATGTGATTAATACAAATGACACACTAACCAAAAAAGGCATTTTTCAAAATTACATTGTTATTATAATAAATAACAAATAGTTGTTTACAAAGGTTTGGAAAAAATTCTAAAACAATACACTTTCAGGACATCGTTACTATTTTCATTCTGATTTTAAACTTAAATACTCCTTTCTTGACTGTCTTCAACACTTGTTGTTCTCCTTACAAAAGAAAGGGGAAAATAAGGGCCAAAACTTATCTAATCCAAGTAAAAAGACCAATGAGAGTGAGATAAAGAATTCTCTTGCCTAAAATAAGATGTTCTGACTACAAAGCTGTATTACAGTGTTGAACTATTTTTGGAGACTGAGCTTGAATAGGAGTTGGTCACCAATGACAACTTGGAAGAAAATTTTGGAGAAAGACAAACTGCTAACAGAGGTGTCAATGCTCTTTGAAGCTCCTATCTTTATACTCAATATTCCCATTAATGGTGTTGCTCATCTCTGGCACCCCTACTATAGCTCAAAGGCCATGGTTCATCCTGAGACTAAAAAAAGGAGGAGACAGAAATAATTTATGAGCAGCTCACAGGTTTACAAAATCACTCAAGATTCATTCTGAGGTCTCTGCATTTAAATAGTTAATAATTTACCAAATAAATAAAGCTGTGTCTAGTTTTTCTTTTTAGTTCTCCCCCTTCCATATTTTATATATTTCAGATGACAATATAATCCATGCTCAGGTGTTTTACTAGACTCTCTCTTATAAATCTAAAAATAAAATAGGATAACATCAGATTTAAATTGCTATTCTTTATGCCTAAAATTAGATTTCCTCATTGCCTCTTCTAACTCATAAAATCTAGAGGTCAAATTGGTATTGAATTTGATTATAAATCCTAACCTTCCCAGGATTTGCTGTCTTTCCACCTTGATTATCCACTTTTATGTTCTCTTATTCAATTATTTCCTGATCAAAAGCCTCTATCCAGCTCATGATGTTCCTAATGAATATTTCCCTAGCCAACAAAAGTACTCAAGCTAAACCATCAACAAAACAAAAAAGGCAACCTATTGAATGGGAGGAGAAACTTGCAAATGATGTATCTATTAAGGGGTCAACTTCTAAAATATACAAAGAACTCCTACAACTCAACATCAAAAAAACCTAAATAATCCAATTAAAAAATGAACAGAGGACCTTAGTCGGACATTTCTCCAAAGAAGACATACAGATGGGCAAAAGATTCATGAAAAGATGGTCGACAACACTAATCATCAGGAAAATGTAAATCAAAACCACAATGACACATCACTTCGCACTTGTCAAAATGGCTAGTATCAAAAAGACAAGACATAACAAGAGTTGGCAAGGATGTGGAGAAAAAGGAATCCTCATGCACCGTTGGTGGGAATGTAAACTGGAGCAACCGCTGTGGAAAACAGTATGGAGGTTCCTCAAAAATTTAAAAATAGAAATACCATATTACCTATTAATCCTACTTCCGGGTATTTACTAAGAAAATAAAAACACTAATTCAAAAAGATATGTTTACTGCATCATTATTTACAACAGCCAAGATATGGAAGCAACCTAAGTGTCCATCCATAAATGGATACACATGTGATATATATTATATATATTACACATACCATATATAATGTATATATATGTATATATAGATATAGGATATATATACATGTATGTATATGTATATATATATATCAGGCATAAAAAAGAATGAAGGGGTGCCTGGGAGGCTCAGCTGGTTGAGCATCTAACTTCGACTCAGGTCTTGATCTTGCAGTTTGTGAGTTTGAGCCCCACATCGGGCTCATTGGTATCAGCCTGGAGCCTGCTTTGGATTCTCTGTCCCCCTTTCTCTGCCCCTCCCCTGCTTGTGCTCTTTCTCTGTATCTCAAAAATAAACCTTAAAAAAAAAAAAAAAAAAAAAAAAAAGAAAAAGAAAAAGAATGAAATCTTGCCATTCACAATAACACGGATGGACTTATAGGATATTATGCTAAGTGAAACAGAAAAACAAATACCTTATGATTCCACTTACATGTGGAATCTAAAAACTGAAAGAAATAAAAAAAAACAAAACAAAACATCTAGACTCAAACACAGAGAACAAACTGGTGGCTCTCAGTGGGAAGGGGAGGTGCAAGGATGGGTGAAACACGTGAATGGGATTAAGAGGTACAGACTTCCAGTTATAAAATAGAGAAGTTAAAGGGATGAAAAATACAGCATAGGGCATACAAAGTAGAAACTTTGTATGGTGACAGATGGCAACTACACTTATCATGGTGAGCATTCTGTAATGTATACAATTGCTGAATCACCATGTTGTACACATGAAACTAATGTCAATTATACTTCAGTAAAAACAGCATTCGACCTAACACTTCCTACTGTTTTACAGATTAAAAGGCTACTTTTATTTTATTTAATATTAAAATGTTAAATTTTGTTTATTACAGATCTATTTAATATCTACTCATTGGCTAAGATCAACTAGAAACTTTCAAGTTTAAAATGCACAAATCAAGCTGCATTATTAAGACAAAATCACAGAATTTTCCTATCAGGTAAAATTACATGATAGCATGTCATTACTTTTTAAACAGATCTAAATTACTTTGTCAGATTTAAGGTCTAAAATGAAATTCATACCTTTAATCTTAAAAACAGAATGACCTAGAACAAATCATTTTGTTCTACAGGTCAACAATCTATAGGTCAAATGAACCAAATTGAAGCTACTCAAAAGTGACAATTATACATCACAAATGTGAGTTCAATTTAATTCGTACCAATAGTCTAAGAATTATACTAAAAGTTAGATATACAGAAACTACCTACACTCAAAGTGCTGTGAATCTAACAGGGATTACAGTAACAATGCAGTACATTATGATACATGGAATACAAGTATATGTGTTAAGGTATAGAATGGTACTGAGGAAGAAGTATTCAAGTTTACAAGGAGAAGGGGAAGAATGAATATGAATAATGAGCAGGGTTTTGAAGAATGAAAAACTATTCACAAGGTATCCCTTCCCAGAAAAGGGCATTCTACACAGATAAAGGAATACACCCAATGGTGAAGAGGCATGGCACAACATAGAATAACACGTGAAAAGCAAAAATTTGATACTGCTGAAACATAAAAGGTAGAAGGGAAGAGAGACAAATAGAGTTCTGAATATAAGGGACCGAAGTCCTAATCTGGAAAAAGTGGACTTGATGGTCAGTGACATTCACAGTGTGTTCAGATGTACTCTAGTGAAAAGGGATAGGAGTACTTGAAGCTGAGTCAATAGCACTTCCTAGTTTAAGTCAGCCAGAGAAGGTCTGCTTTCCTGTTTTACTTATTGGATTTCTAGACAATACTTCAGATGAAGAAAAGCACTGCTCGTAAGAGAAGCTTGAAAATCATCTTTCCTGGGCTGAGGATGAGAGGTGGATGGGAAAGGTTTCAAGTGAAAGCAGTCTGATTCACATTTCAGACACGCATAACTGCACTGGGAAAAGTATTAAATAATTATGAAAAAAGATTTAAAGAATAATCTAATAGCTATTTTTGGTTTGTTTTTAACTACTTTTACCAAGTATAACAGGTTTGAAAACAAAATTCTCTTTCGAACTGGAAATATGAGGGGAAAAAAACATAAGTTTGTACCTTGAATCAGTCTTCACAGTAAAGCAATGTCTATGTGTAAAGGGAAAACAAGACAAATGTTGAGCTAATATAACTATGGTAAAATGAACATAATAAATGGGTGTTATTCCTGAAGATCCACTATGGTTATACATCCTAATAGATCAGATCAAAAAGAAAGTAAGACTTACACAGTTAAACACCCCTGTGGATACTTGAGGTAGCCTCTCCTAGCCACACAGTTACAGGCTTCTGAATAGTTAATACATAAGGCTATCTTTGAGTCAAGCATCACTTGTATTGACAACATGACAAACTTAACAAAGCAAAGAAGTCCTTCTTTGTAACTTTAAAATGATTTCCTTCAACTTACTTCTTTCTCTTGACATATTTTTTAGGTACTTCTACATACAAGAAATCCTTTTGGTTTATGGTCCTATTCTTTTTGCCATGTTTTCAACTGAGTCTTGTGTCACGCTAGGCATACCAGTGAAAGACACTAGAATAAGCATCATTAAACAACTTAGAACTCTGACTCCTGATTGGATTTCTTGATGCAACATAGATTCAATAATGTGGTAATGAAACATGCTGTTTTAGTGCAAAATACTTCCAACAAATTACTATGTGCAAAAATGGCTTCACAATTTAGACAGTAATAATTCACTTTAACAGTGATGAGTAAGAAGTCTATACTGTACTGGTCTTCTCTCACCAAACAACTTACAGACTCATCCTCTTCCTCCTCATCTTCATCTGCATGGTGGAAGAAATGTCGATAATTTCCTGAATTTATTTCTGTATCTTCAGGCCCAACAAAGAACCTGGGGGCTTCACTCATTTTTATTTCATTTGATATAGATATAAAGCACTATACTAAAATGGCTTTTAAATAAACCATTCTCTCTCTACTATACAAGGTCTGTTGCAGCTTGTTTTTGCTTTTACAATCACTTGAAATTGTGATGACAGTTAGTTGGCAAATGTTCTTCTGTTCTCAGATATCATTGCTTCATTTGTTGATGAAGTTTAAAAGAGAGGCTTAGTGCTTCAGTGAGTCGATGCAACAATCTTTCTACCTAAAATACAATGAAAAAATTAATTTTGGAGACTGTACTTCAAAAACATTCATGTAAAAGTAAAATGATACTTGTAAAATCAGTACCAGTAATTTGATGCATACCTTCAAATACAAAGACATTTTCTTCCATGATATTAAAAAATTAGGCTTTGATATTCAATAATCTACATTTTAACAATTCAACAAACTGATTCAAAAATAACAAAAAGACAGTAACAGTAACAATAAAAATACACAGTAAATTCTTTAAGTCCAAAAATATCTAATAAGTGAGAAAATTATTCAAATTATAACAAAATTCCATTAAAAGCTGAATTCCTTTGCAACACAGTTCAGTAATATCTGAATAGATCAGATCAATATCTGGGGGAAAAAACCCCAGATAAAATGCAATGTAAATTTAAAACCCATTGACAACTATAAATCAATTTGAAAACTCATTAAATCAATTTTTAAAAGGCTTTAACTTGAAAGTTCAACTCGCAAACGAGGCTTTTTTTATTTTTATTTTTTTTAGGGAATAAAACCTTTCTGCATTCTAGTCTCAAAAAATATCAATAAAACGAGAATAAAGAAAATATTTCATTTTAACAGCAGCTTTTGAAGTTTTAGAAGTCAAAAATTCTTTGGCTAAACTAATAAAAATCTATGGATTCTCTCCTCAAAAAAAAAAATGTACAAGTGTAACAAATTCTGCAAAAATTTTATGTGATTGACACCCAAGCTTTCCACATAAACAGATGTCTATCAACATCAGTTCAAGAAGTGTCATATAACAGTGACATCTCAAAACATTCTTTACCAAAGTTGTTTACATGTACTTGTTCCTTGGTCACATTAAAACTAATTACTTACCAAGATGAAACTATATATCAAATAATTCATTGGATTACTGGTAATATAATAAATTATTTGATCAAATATTCTTAAGAGTTGGGAGTGTATGTTAGATAAAAAACTGTAAAGTGTAACTCCAAAACTCTTATTTCTAAAGATGTATGTAATTCTAGTTTAATTGGTGGCTCCCTATTAAATAGTGAAACCCTAGTGTACCTAGGCAGGCTTCACTGTATCCAATTTTCAAATTAAAATTGCACGGTGTTAGGAAATTTAAAACAGTTTGTGATTAAAAAAGGTAGAAATACTTGTTCAAAAGACAAATGCTACTCAACTCTGATTTATAAATTGGAAAGTACCATGCTACTAAAGTATCAACACTCAAGGAAGTGGTTCTCAAACTTCATCACACATCAGAATCACCAGGAAGGCTTGTTAAAATACTAAAGTCTCAAAGTGGGAGCCAATACTCTGCATTTTTAAAATTCTATGGTGATGCTGATGCTGCTGCCCTGGTAATAACACTTTGAGAACCACTGCTCTAAGAGCGCCTGGATGGCTTAGTCTAATAAGTGTCAGATTCTAGATTTCAGCTCAGGTCATGATCTCACGACCCCAAGGAGGGATTCTCTTTCTCCCTCTCTCTCTCTCTGCCCCCTCCCCTGCTCAGGTTCCCGCTTGCTCGTGCTCTCTCAAAAGAAACCAACTTTTTTAAAAAGGAGAGAGAACCATTGTTCTAGACTTTGACAAAAGTGGGTTAGAAAGCTTTTTCTAATAGTTGTTCAGATCCATATCCTTAACTAAGCTACTGAAACTCTCTAGCCACCATCTGTAAACTGTGATAAATTTAATAAATTATTTTGAAAACTAAATGCCAAAGCAGCAATTTAGCACAGGGTAAACATTTAGTAAATGTGAGGCGTTTCTTTTATTAGCTTTTATAATTAAAAAAGAGATTCCTGATCTAACTTAACTGGCACAGAACAAAGACAAACCATTTAGTTTAGAATGTACCTATTTACTGCCCTTGCAATGAAGCCACAGAAACTCCTCTTTGTCACTGCTTCTGCTGGAGACCTCATTACATGTTTTCTAGTCTTACCACACTGCTTCAGACTGTCATGAACACTACTGCCTGGAATAAATACTCATCTTCTCCCCCAATTTAAGCTACTTAATCCTTAAAATGACACCTTGGATCATCCATCAGTCCTATGTAGTGGACAGAAGTCCGTCTTTCTTGAGGACCCTCAGCTCTTATTGCTCAGTCTAAATAGACACATGACCAATTTTCCTGAAACCCCAAAAGCATTTTCCGGATGGAAACATTGCTGTGAATGGTGACAATGCTCCTGCCAACGCTAAGTGTAATATCCTCACAACTACCATGAAAGTCATAGGAGTTTAAAACCCAAAATGGCAAGATTTGACTGGACAACTCTGAACCTTCTGCATGTCAGTTTAATCACTCGCTTTAAAAAACCCATGCTACAGTCAGTATTTTGGTTTCTAAACTATTTACTTCTGCATCAGAACAAGGAAGCTCCATGAGGACAGAGATCATTTCGTCAGACATAAATAGGCACACTGAATTTGTTTTTAATGAATACTTTCAGCCACTTAAAATGTTAGTGAAGTATCTGGAAGCAAGGAAGCACAATGGTAAGACAATAGTAACAGTCAATAATACAGATTTTGGAACCTGAAAAATCTGGTTTCTAACAGAGGTTCAAACGTTTACTAGTAGCAAAAGTTTATTAGGACGAGTTAAGTGACCTCTCCAAGCCTCAGTACCTACCTCTGGAAAATGAGACGAATAATCTAATATACATCACGGAATTGTTGAGAGAAGTACATGAGAACATATGTAAAGCACCTGGCACACATAAGAACTCAGTCAATGGCGGCTATCTTTAATATTTAATCTGCCTGAAACAAAAACTGTATTTTTCATTGAAGAATTTTCAACAGCAAAACAATACCCTATCCCAGCGTCGGGCAAGGATGCTAGGTGCTAAAGCCAGCCATGCTTCCTACTTCCCCAGCTAAGCCTTCCAGCACACTAGATTAAGACAAGTATCACCCATAGGAATTCAAAGGTCGCAAACTCCCAGAAGCCGTCCATAAACTAGTAAATGAGATACAATGGTCGCCACCCTCGTTCCTTCTCCCTCGAAGCGCGCGAGGTGCAACACACTCGAACTGATTAGGTGAGGCAGAGACCTGCAGCCTCCGTTTTTATTCTGGAAAGCTGCAACGCAAGGGCCTTTTTGTTCTCTTGAAGTGGGGGTGCAGGCGGCGAGAAAAGGGGCAAAGACTGAGGAATGAAAACAAAAACAGCGATCTCGACCCACAGCAGTCCCCAAACTCGAGGCTGCCTACTTTGGTGGAGCGAGCCCACAGGCTAGAGTATCAGCTTAGGCGCTCGGCAGTTCCCTTCTGGCTGGGCTGAAATCTCGTGTATCTCAAAACCAAGAAATAAAAAAGGGAGGCAATAGAAGAGAAGAAGAAATCCAGACGCGAAAAGCGCCTCAGGGATGTAGTGTCACTCCTTCCTCGCCCACGCTGCCTTTCGCTCTGGCACACGCCCCTGGAAAGAGCGCGTGTCTGGGCTCCGCAAAGCGCAGAAGACAAAGCAACTGCCCGGCAGCGGCCTCGGTGACCGGGTTCGGCAACTCGGTTCTCCTCCGGTCCCGGAATCCTCACCTGCCACCGCTGCAGTAGCCACGCGAGCTGCAGGAGATAGCCGAGCCCACTCGGGCTTCGGTTTCCCCTTTAATGCCGGAGACAGGAGTGAGGTGTTCGTCAAAAGACTACAGCTGTTAGGTAGGACGTCGGTCTCCTCTCTACAGTAGCAGATGAAGGGCCACGCAGAGGTTCTGCAAAGCACTACACCACCTCCCTTATCTCGGTCGCGCCTCACCCCGCCCGCCTCGGGTCTCACCAAGAAATCTCACCGGGCGGAACGATTTCCGGCAATTGCCAAACGGTCCGCACGGCCCTCATAAGCACACACCTCTTAAAGACACCGGTAGTTCCGCTTCCGGCAGCACCAGATAAGTCGCGAGAGGAAGCTTAATTCCTGTCGTTTGCTTTAGGACCACTTTCGGTGAGTGGTCGTCCCGGTATGCTTTGTTATGTCTGATGATTTTTAAAGTGAGGCATCACCTGACAGTAATTTCAAAACCATTTCTATCGACTAGTTTAAGAAAGGGTTTAATTGACTGTGGAGATTGCGCAGGCGCTCTTGGGGCGAGAGGGCCTTGCTTGGGCGTTACGGCGTCCCGCGCCCGCTGAGTGGAAAAGGGGCGAGTTTTCTTGTCAGGCTTGGGAAGGTGCCTAGTCTGTGTAACCGAGTTTTACTTGATGGTCTTCCTGCTTTTGTTAAATTTAGCTGGACCTTGCCCTGAAGAATTGATTAACGAGCCATTAAACCTCCCTGGAAATGCTCTCTAATAGTTAAAATAGCGTGCGAGAGTCGGAGCAGGTTCAAAAATTGACCGTGGCAGTTGGCTGACATGAACGAAGTCTCCCTACTTACTTTATCATAGTTGCCATTTAATCTGAAATATTCGCCTTTCGCCCCAAATTACAATCTCCTGTGGCGGGGAGAGACGCGAATTCAAGGGACAATCTTGTCCCGTAGTTCTAAAGGTAAAATACACACTTTATTTCTGTGGACTTTTCCTTTAAATGAGCTTTTCTGAACTAAAGTGGAGAAATAATTTTCAAAATGGAAATTCACTTATCACATGTGGCTTCATGTGTATGCATATAGGGATGAAGGCATTTTTTGTTAAAACAAATTTATAGGTTGAATCAGATTAGAAGTGCCTGGTGTAATTAGATTTCCCAGTCTTTAACATTACGTAAAATTATGCTTTTCTTTTTGTCAGAGATTAAAGTAGACTAACGCAGAAGTAAAAATAATGATCACAAGTTCACATGTTCATTGAAATGTTACAGATTTTAAGTTTTTAAGGTGGAACACATGCATTTAACAACTTTTTGGAGGCTTAAATTGGTAGCCTTGATGGGTTTTGTCCAATCCTAATTTTATTTAAAGTGATACGTAACCACTTCATTTTATTGCACACAAAATAAAATGATTAAAGGAATTAAGTAATAAGTATTTACACAGGTACTTACTGATTTTATTTGACGTTGTATTAGGGACATAGTGTTAAAGCTCAACCAAATTTGATCCTGACAGTTCCTCTTGCAAAATTAGAAGTTGTAGTCAGCCACCTTCACCTCCTTTTCTCATTCCTACTTTTTTTAATACACAAATTCTTAAAAATAAGAACATATTTAAAGAAGTCCTAAACTTCATTCTTATAACTTAAACCACTTAATTCTATCCTGTAAACGATACCTTCATTCAGTATTTGGGTATAGGAAGATATTTAGGTTTGTTCTAATATTACGGTTTAAAGCCGTTTTCTTTATATTCACTACTCAATTGGATGGTTTTTAGGGATCACATGGTGAGTGTACTTTGACAAGAAAAAACTACTGGTTCTTTGAGTTACTCTTGTGTATAAATGCCAATTAAAAAAAATTTTTTTTAATGTTTATTTATTTTTGACAGAGAGAGAGAGAGACGGAGCATGAACGGGGGAGGGTCAGAGAGAGAGGGAGACACAGAATCTGAAACAGGCTCCAGGCTCTGAGCGGCCAGCACAGAGCCCGATGCGGGGCTCGAACTCACAGACCGAGAGATCATGACCTGAGCCAAAGTCGGCCGCTTAACCGACTGAGCCACCCAGGCACCCCTATAAATGCCAAATATTAACAGCAAACTTCAACCTAACTTACACGATTTTCCTTTTTGTGAACTGATTTTTCTTAAGTATTTAAGCTTGTGAACCCCATTAGACTATAAACTCATTATAATGTATTAAATAACTCTTGAGTCTTCTGGGTTTTGATGTTAGCATTACAACAAACAAACATTGCCATAAAACATTAATCACCATAAGTGAAGAGACAAGAATTTCAATCTTTTTACTTGTAAGGAAAGCTTTTGAGAAAAGAAAGTGTTCTTTACTACTTTGAACAGCTTGATGTGGCTGATAATAGTGAAATGTTTTAACAGTAATTGTATATTGCTTGACTATTTGCAAAGGACTTTCCAAGTCTTTTCAATCTCATTGATCCTGATATTTATGAAGAAGGAGGGATAAGTATTATTTTCTTTTTTCATATGTGGATACTGAGACTTAGGTACTTAGGTAGCTCTTACACTAGAAATTCTGACCCCTAAAAGTCATGACTTATTAGACACACCCTTCTTGGAGTGCGATAGATATGCAAGTGAAGTATTGTTTTCCTAAGTGAAATAACAATTATCTTTGGAACATGTGTCCTTTTTTTTTTTTTTTTAATTCAGTGCTATCTTTCCTATGAGGAAGAGCAAATAATTCTTTATTCATTTACAAATAGTTGAATGTCCATTGTGTCCCAAACCATGTGAAATGATTAAAAATTAATATGGCTTTCTCATATATAACCTGAATTATGAATTAAAAAGTATTTTATAAGTTTTCTAGCAGAGGCCTGAGCCAAGAATTATTAAATCTGAGGACAATAATTCAGTTATTAGTGTAGCAGGGGAAAAAAAGCCAACGGGAAATTTGAAGCAACCTAGAACAAGCTGCAAACGTCTAGTGCTTGCACTTACTATGTTGCTTTGTACAAATTGGATAATGTCTGTGAACCTCTATTTTCTTATCTATGAAGTAGATATACAACTAGTACCTACTTGACAGGATGTTGAGAGGATCATCACAGTAAAGCACTGTATAAATGTTTGCAATTTTTAAAAATTGCTTTTGCAGTTATTTAGAGAATTCTCCTTTAAAAAAAAAAATTGTTCCCTGTTCCTGTAGTTCCTATAGTTTTGGCTTTTCTGGATATTGTATAAACAGTAGCATATAGTGGGTAGCCTTTTGTGTCTCACTTTTTTTACTTAGCATAATGATTTTTGAGATTCATCCTTACTATTAAGTAGATTTTTAGTTTGTTCCTTATTGATGTTCCTTATCAATTCCATCATATGGATCTACCATAATTTGTTTACCCATTCATCCACTGATGAACATTTGGTTCATTTTCAGATTTTAGCTGTTAGGAATAAAGCTTCCGGAAACAGTCACATATACATTTTTGTATGAACATATAATTTCTCTTTAGTTAAAACTGTTTTCAAACATGTTTACACCATTTTTTATTCTCACCAGCAATGCTCTGTACCCTTTGTAGTGCTTACTATTGTCAGGTTTTGTTTCTTTTTTGTTGTTTTTTGCCATTTTGATGGATGTGTAGTAGCATCTTAGTTTTTATTTGTATTTTTTTAATTGTCTAATTGTGTTGAACATGTTTTCACCTGTTTATTTGCAAGTCACCTTTAATGAAATGTCTGTTCAATCTTTTGCCCATTTTTTAGTTGGATTGATCATTACCTTATTGAGATTTGAGAGTTCTTTTCAAATTCTGGACATAAGTTCTTTATTATGTGTGTGTACTACAAATATTTTCTCTCAGCTGAGATTGCTGTTTTTGTAAAATT
Organism: Herpailurus yagouaroundi; assembly: GCF_014898765.1. Classification (NCBI taxonomy): domain Eukaryota; kingdom Metazoa; phylum Chordata; class Mammalia; order Carnivora; family Felidae; genus Herpailurus; species Herpailurus yagouaroundi. The sequence goes on from NW_024412377.1 coordinate 75,923,216, forward strand.
TAAATTATTTCTTTTATGGATGGTTCTTTTTATTTGCTCTCTGGAAATCATTGCTAATGTAAGCTCACCAAGATTTTCTTTTTTGTTGACTTCTAGCAGTTCTGTAGTTTTAGGTTTTACATTTAGGTCTATGACCCATTGGGATTGCTTTTTACACATGGTGCAAGTTATGAATTGAGGTTCATCTTTTTTCATATGGGTGCTTAGTTGTTGTAGCATCATTTGTTGTAAATATTATCCTTTCTCTATTGAATTTCTTGGCATCTTTGTCAGAAATTAATTTACCATTTCTTTGTGGTTGTTTCTGGACACTATTCTGTTCCATAGATCTTTGGCTATCGTTTTCTGATACCACAGTCTTGATTACTATAGATTGAAGGAAGTCTTGAAACCAGGTAATGTGAAATTCTTCAACTATATCCTTGTTTTTTGAACTTGTTTTAACTATTCTAAGTCTTTTGGTTTTTGAACTTGTTTTAACTATTCTAAGTCTTTTTGGTTTTCTATTTAACTTTAGAATCAGCCTGTCAGTTTCTACAAAAGAGCTGGCTGGGTTTCTGATTGTGTTGCATTGATTTTGTAGATCACTTTGAGGAGAACTGACATCTTAGGAAGTTTACCCAGCTTTTTCTCATTATTAGGATGGGAAGAGCTCTTGTTCCAGCATTCTAGATTCTAAGACAGAAGCTTCTATGGGGATTTTTTAATGCTATTTCAGAAAGGAATAATGTATTTCCATTGTTGAATATTATAATTTACCAATTTCTATCTAAATTAACCACCTGAAGTTATTTTCCTTATCTGGAAAGTGTGAGATTGAATCATAATCTCTGGCCTTCGTTTTAGTGGTAACCTACTGTGTTCTACAGTCAAAGATCTATTTTTACATTTGTCATGTGGTATATTTAATTTTTCAAAAATTTATTCATATTTCCTTACTTCTTGAAAATTAAATATACTTTCAGTATCCTTTTCTATATTAGTGTGATACCAGAGAATAGAAATATGAAATCTAGTAAGCCTTCTGTTAATAAAATTGGTCTTTCACATTAGAAAGCCTTATTTCAATGAACTTTTTTTTCTGGAAGCTAGAAACACGTATCACCAAGAAAGGTGTATGTTTTAAAAGTGTAAAAATTAACTTTGAAAGAGAAAATGAAATAAGAAATCTTATTCTTCTATGAAATTAGCTCTTGCTTTTTTTTTTTTCTTTATTTGGAAAGTGCTTAGAGAACAGAAATAAGAGATTGACCTAATAGGTGCTTTCTGTCATATACTTATAGAACTTAGTATTAACATTGATATCTGCCAGGTTTCTTTGGTTACAGTTAAACATTTGACAAAAACTTTCAGTCTGTACCTCTGATGAACCTATAATTAAAAAAAATTTTTTTTAATGTCTATTTTTGAGAGAGACAGAGACAGAATGCGAGTGGGTTAGGAGCAGAGAGAGAGGGAGACACAGAATCCGAAGCAGGCTCCAGGCTCTGAGCTGTCAGCACAGAGCCTGACTTGGGGCTCCAACTCACAAGCTGGGAGACCATGACCTGAGTCAAAGTTGGACACTCTACTGACTGAGCCACCCAGGTGCCCCATGAACCTATAATTAATAAATATCAGTGTTCTGGGGTACCTGGGTGACTCAGTCAGTTAAGCGTCTGACTTCAGCTCAGGTCATGATATTACGGTTTGTGAGTTCAAGCCCCGTGTCGGGCTCTGTGCTGACAGCTCAGAGCCTGGAGCCTGCTTTGGATTCTGTGTCTCCCACTCTCTCAGCGCCTCCCCTACTCATGCTCTCTCTCTCTCTCTCTCTCTCTCTCTCTCTCTCTCTCAAATAAGTAAACATTAAAAAAAGAAAAAAAAAAGAACTCACACAACAACCGAAATAAATATATATATATATATATATATAATCAGTGTTCTCAGTCTACAGCCTTTCCTTACTTAACATCTAGATATTTAACTCAATAAATCTAGTTTGTATTTACTTGTTAAATGCTTTAACTGCGGTTCTCAAATTGTGTGCCAAAGCTTTCCTGGACATCATAGTTAATTGACAGGATGCCATGGAATATTTTAAGCTTTCAAAGAAGCACAGCTGTACTCAACATCTATCAGATCTCTTGTGGACTACTAGTCTGAGGTAGTTCACAGTTTCAACATATGGTCACACTACATTGCTTTCTTGATATCTTGGCAAAACTGGTTTTTTAGATGGTTGCTGTGGTAATAAAGCAAATACTGCATGAAAATCAATGTGGAAGAGGAAATGAGGCCAGCAGTGCCTAATCTGATTGCAAGCTTTGAGAATTTGTACACTGACTAGCAAGTACATGCATGCCATTATAAGTAATTGTAATTATGTAAGAATAAAATAAAAAGATTATTTTATTCTGCTTATATGTATTTTTCAAGTGGTTTCTCAGTTTTTAGGTCTTAAAGTTCTTTATATATGCTGAGTATGAGTCCTTTGTTAGATATATATATTAAAAATATCTTCCCCCAATCTGTGGATTAACTTTCCTTTCCTCTTGAACAGGCTTTGATTTTGATGAAGTGCAATTTGTTATAATTTTTTTCTTTTAAGAATAGTGATTTTTGTGTCCTGTTTAAGCAGTCTTTACATATCCCAAGGTTTTGAAGATCTTCCTATATTTTCTTCCAGAAACTTTATAACTTACCTTTCATATTTAGGTTTGTGACTTATCTGGAATTAAGTTTGTGGAAGATGTAAGTAGTTAAGATTCATTCCCCCCCCCCGCCCGTACATATAGCAGATATTTCCAGCATCATTTATTGAAAAGACTTTCTCTTCCCCGCTTTGTATTTATTTATGCCTTTGTTGTACATTGATTGTATACATGTGGATCTAATTCTGGACTCCTTCTTCTGTTGCAGTGACGTATTTGTCCATCCTTATGCCAATACTTCACTGTTGTATTAACTGTAGTTTCATAGTAAGTCTTAAAACCTGATCCATTCATTTTTGATATTTTTTAGAAACTGTAATAAGTTACATTTGTTTGATTTTGGGATATAGCTATCTGTTATAAAATGAAAAATGCATATACTTAATATTTAGTTGAAAGTGAATAAACTTAGAACAAACTCTTTTATAATACATTACAGAGATAATTAACTTGTTTTTTAAGTTATGAGAGGACAGAATTAGCTTTGCAGAAACTTTGCCTTTAAAAATGGCTTATAGGGGCGCCTGGGTGGCGCAGTCGGTTAAGCGTCCGACTTCAGCCAGGTCACGATCTCACGGTCCGTGAGTTCGAGCCCCGCGTCAGGCTCTGGGCTGATGGCTCAGAGCCTGGAGCCTGTTTCCGATTCTGTGTCTCCCTCTCTCTCTGCCCCTCCCCCGTTCATGCTCTGTCTCTCTCTGTACCAAAAATAAATAAACGTTGAAAAAAAAATTAAAAAAATAAAAAATAAAAATGGCTTATAGTTCATGCTAACCCAAGATTAAAAGATGTTATAAATGTACTGATATTTTCACTGGAAGTTATGAAAAGATCAGAAACATAGTTATTGAATGTGGAAAGTGATATATCATAGGGGAAGACACTTAATAGGCTATTTAAGCCATGGGTTCCTAGGCACACTCTATTCTTTTTTTGTTCTAACATTCTCTCTGCAGTAGCATTCTCTTGTAGCCTCCTCCCTAGATCTTCTAGTGGTCAGTAAACATCTGTATTATTTTTAGAAATCAAAACTTTATGTATTTGTATCAGAGCCCTGGTAGGAAATAGAAGATACATTTTGCTGGGAATTTGAAGAAAATTTAATGAAGCTCCTCTATAAAGACATAAGAACAGGGTGCGGGAAATCAACATGGCACCTGGAGATTAGTAACAGCAGGAAATAAGGATGGCATAGTACCCCTGAATTAGCAAGAAGAAATGATGTTACAGACTTCTAATGAGAACTAGAGACATGGAGGATGGGCTACTCAACAGGAGGTATAGTTATAGAAGGTTGCAGCCTAAACCAAGGAAGGACCTGTGAAACGAATATCCTGACTTCTCCATTCTGATTTGCCTGCTGGTACCTCCCATTGGACAAGTCTAATCAGAAAACTATAAATGTAGTCTGTAAGGGTCAGTCTCTTAGGGCACAGTAGCAGGGAAAGAAAGGCCAAAAATTGATCTGGATTGATGAGAGTGGTGGCACACCCAATACTCTGCACAGAATAATTCCTTTTAGCTGAAAATATGAAAGACAAGGTCTTTTTTTTCTTTTAAATTTAGTGATTTCCCATATAATTTATGATCTAAAGTAGACACATTTTATTTTGTTTTAATTTTGCCAGTGCACCCAGAGTTTTCTTTATAACATGAAGTATGTACAGGACCAAAAATCATTTCTCTTCAAGAAAAAGCAGCTTAGATGCAGTTCAGAAGAGCATATGAGATCTAGCATAGCTAAATATCTTCTTTTTCATTTATCATTTGAACATTTCCAAAATCTCATAAATTATTTGGATAGGCTTTGTTTTTGCATTTCCCAATGACCATAAATATATTTAGGAGTAATATAAAACTATTTCTGCCTTTTATAATCTATCATGTATTTAAATGTCACATAACAACCATCTTAAATAAGTAACATTGCAATTGATGGTAGTGAGAAACTTGAAGCAAAACTTTTAGAAGTGTACTTGTTTATTTTCTTTTTTCCCATTATGTGGAAATTTTCAGCGTTTCTTCTCACATGGAAAGAGACAAGATAATGTGTCATGATGTATCTCAAAAATAGCTTTTGAATATTTTAGTTCATATACGTCACACACTTCCTTTTCTGTACTATAATTATCTCCGTCACAGATAGTATCCCGGGAATGTTCAATTCATATGTAAGCAGAAATATGACAGAAGCCTGCACTGAAATAGCAACTGCACAAGCTTATCTTTTAAGTTATATCTTTAAATATCTTTTACCTAGGTTCATGATGGTCCGTAGTGGAAAAAATGGTGACCTTCATCTTAAGCAGATTGCGTATTATAAACGAACTGGTGAATATCATCCAACTACGCTACCAAGTGAGAGGAGTGGCATAAGAAGAGCAGCAAAAAAATTTATCTTCAGAGGTAACATTAATGCCCCACATCTTAAGTAAAAAGTTAATATAGATGCTTTTCCATGTGTGTTCTCTGTGGAGTCCTGAGAATTTCTGCAGTAACTGGTTGTTGCTTAACAGTTCCCAGTGTAATTGATGATGCCACTCACTCAAAAGCAAAATAAAAATGACACTGAAGCTAACTGAATGCTAGTAAGCATGAAAAGGCCATTTTAAATCATAGACCGAAAATGATACCATGAAAAATTAAACACTCACCTAAATTAACCTTGCCTGCTTTTGTTCTCAGGTGGTTCCAACTTTAATGACACTTTCTACCACTTATGTCACTATCAATGAAGAGCTTAATTGATGCTAATATGAAAGTGTTGACGTTAACTTTTCTTGATATATTTATTCCTGTGGTCTCCCCCTGCCATCAGATATTCTCAGGATCACATTCATTTTTGGACACCTAATCCCCCTGAATGGAATGAATATTTGAAAGGCAGTAGTATGTTTATGTTGAAAGATTATGATAATTTTTCTCTTTCTCCTCTTCACAGGGAAGAGAAGTTTTGAGTTGAAATAAGCTGGTAGTCACCAGATAAATGAATGAATGTTGGTGCTATTAATGGGAGTTTTGTCTATAGGTAGAAAATCAGGCTTCCTTAAAAGCGGGTCATGAAGACTATAAAATAATAAATAAACACCTCCTCTTATCTCTCTGTGTATAACCCTTCCTATAATTCCTCTACACTTAGTAAGGACACGTTTTGCTTTTTGGTAAAGTTAGGATTCATTCATTTATTTATTTAATCATTTATGCAACAAATGTTTACCAAGTTCCTACTGTGTGCCAATCACATGTTAGGTTGAGGATAATACATTGATGAATAAATTAGATGAGGTTCCTGCTCTTAAGTTGCTTACCTTCTAATTCAAGTAAGGAATGTTCCACTCAGCATATAGTTAATTAAGCACATTAGTAACTTGATGCTGTATTTTGGAGTTTGAGTCCACACTGGAGAGGTACTGATTCTCACCCTATGTTGATTGTTTTCTGGCTGTAGATTCTTCTCAGGTGCCCTACAAAGGAAAGCAGAGAACTATCTTAAAGATAAAGGTTCTCCCACTCTCCTGCTTTACAAACCACACTTCCTGTCCAAATCTAGAAAAATGTAACATAGATAGTTGCTTAAAAAAATGTAGTTATGGTGAAATACCACTCTAGAAGTTGCTTATCTGTACGTAATTTATCTGCTAATTCATGCCATTTTTAGGAGGTGCCTGCAAATATTTTCCAGTTTGAGTACTCCCATGGAAAGATAATTTTATACTTCTGTGGTTATTACATGTTTTGGTGAGCAAGCTAGCTGCACTGGTATAGTTACAAAATAACAGCAACTGGTGCTCCTTCTGTGTATCTAGTAAGTTTAGCAGCTGAAAACCTTTCAGACTGCATGTATTCATTACATTATAAATATGATATCTTAGAGGGAAAAAAAGAGTAAAAAAAAAAACAACGGCTTGAAGATAAGGCTGTGATTATTTTAAAACTATATTGGTCTCTAAAAATTGCAATTATATCTTTTTGGCATTATTTATTCTAGAAAAAAAGCTGTTTTATGTTGGAAAAGACAGAAAACAAAATCGTTTGGTGATTGTTTCAGAAGAAGAAAAAAAGAAAGTCCTAAGAGAATGCCATGAAAATGACACTGGAGCTCATCATGGCATATCCAGGACCCTTACTCTAGTGGAATCCAGTTATTATTGGACTTCTGTGACCAATGATGTCAAACAGTGGGTATGGCTTATGTATTAAGAATTTCTTAGGGGTACCTGGGTGGCTCAGTCGGTAAGTGTCTGATTCTTGATTTTGGGTCAGGTCATGATATCACAGTTGTGAGATCGAGCCCCACAGTAGGCTCCTCACTGGCATGGAGCCTGCCTAAGATTCTCTCCTTCTCTCTCTGTCCCTTTCCCACTTGTGCATGCACGAGAATATTTTAAATAATGTCTTTGTAGTAGATATCCAAAATTCTTTATTCCTCCAGATTTCTTCTAGATATTACCTCTTATTAAGCACTTTTTGTATGGTAGTTTTTGTACAAAAACATTTAAAAGGAGTTTTACTTCCCATAAAAATTCTCCTTTAAAATCACTAAAGTATAATTTGAACTAAAACATTATTAAACATTTGAAAAATAGCATATTTAAATAGATTACTTAGAACCAGGTTTTCATCATTCAACTCTTGTATAGGCAGAATTCAAATGGGGCTGAAATTCTTTTGACTAAATGATTACCTCTCTGATGGCAATCATGTGATCTTTTCTTGAGAGGAGACTATGTTCATAAGTCAGATCCATTGTATGCTCTCATCTTTTGTGCATATTTCATCTTGATCTAGAAAATATCAAATACGGTAGATACCCCAAATCAACTAAAGGTAAAATCAAGTTGCAAAATAATGAAATTCGTCTGAGTTTTGTAATTTTATGACCTGTTAAACCTTCAACTTCTTCTTATAGGAAATTCATCTAGGAATTGTGGTATTCTTACTGGTAGGTCATCTGATTCCTACTGTTTCTAGTGTACGTTATATGATGAATGGTAGGAATTCCTTGGTATGTATATGAGATCCCTTTAATAATTATAGTAGTACATCGAAAAGATTGTCATTTCAGGTATAAAAAATTAAACCAACATCTAACTAAAAATCATTTATGAGTTATCAGTTTGTAGTCTATGCATATATTCTAAGACCTCGGTAATTGTATTTGCCTTTATAACCTGCCACACATTACTTTATTCAGTGAAATATTTGCCAAATCTTTATCATTTGAGAATGGATATGATTTTTGGAAATAATCAGAGGTTATTATGAAAACTAGTATATAAGTTGGAAGATAAGACTTTTGATTAAAAGTAACTGTAATGCAAAGACAGCTTATAAAATTTTGTTCACAAGTTGGTTTGAAAGAAGTTTCCTAAGTGGAATTCTAGAAATACGTTGAGCAGTGGCAGCATCCACATGTTAATCAATTCTCATCCCACTTACATAAAAACCTCCATGACAGCATGGGCTTTGCTTTTGGTCTTTTATTTTCTTGAGACCTGGAGGGATTTCTGGCATCTGTAAGTATTGTTTGAATAAAATTATGTTTTAATAAATATTGTTGGAATAGATTAATGACTACATTTATTAGAATGATAACTTTAAAAAAAATCTTTTGCTTATAGAAATTATTGTATATTCAGCTACTGACTTCAAATTTTAACAAATTTGATATAAGAAATTTGTTTGAAGATTTATTCATTTAATAAATATTTATTGAATATAAACTATTGTTCCATGTGAATAAGACCTGTTAAGGTAGTCCTTGGATTGTAATAACAAGTAATATTTTGCTTATTATTCTAAATAGAAGGTTTTATTCTATTCTGAGAATAGTCTAAAAGTTTCTCTTTCAAAACACAGAGTACCAGTTAGCCATTTTAAAGTTCAGATTTATAGGACTGGTATTATGTTGACTATATTAACATCTGTATTGCATTTCTTTTTTTTTTTTTTTTACTGTGTGCCTGTTTTATAGGTATATGCTTGTCAGCATTGCCAAGTGGCAAAAAATACAGTTATTCTAGCACCTAAACAGCACTTTCTCAAGGTGGAGAATCCATGGAGTATAGTTACTGTTGATCTGATGGGCCCATTTCATACAAGCATCAGAAGTCACGTGTATGCTATAATCATGGCAGATTTGTTCACAAAATGGGTTGTGATTTTGCCTCTCTGTGATGTTTCACCATCAGAAGTTTCTAAAGCTATTATCAATATATTTTTCTTATATGGACCACCACAGAAAATAATAATGGACCAAAGAGAGGAGTTCATTCATGAGGTAAGATAAATAACTTATATCTAAGATCATATTTTACTTACCTTTCAGTAAGTAATGAAAAGTAACTAATGAAAAGCCTCACCCTAAGTGCATATAGTACTTAGAGATAATAATAATAACATTATGAAGCTATTATGAATCACCAGTTTTTCCAGTTATGTTTAAAGTCATGTGATAATCCAGGAGTTTGGAAATTTTACCAAAGGTATCAATAAATGTTTATAAGCCTCTTTTGTGAGGTTTAATAGCAAAAAACTAAAACTCACAGAACATTGAGAAAATTTGTTCTTTTTGCTGTGATTTCAGTGGTTTAAATATTACTGAGAGAACATAATGGTGACAAAATGTAATGTTTTCTTTTCCAGAAAATACATAGAAAACACTGCTAAAGTGTTGAAATAATATTAGAATATTACAGTGTGGATGAATACAATGTGTGTGTGTGTGTATTACACAGTTGGATGAAAATACAGATGTTTTAATAAAATGCACGAACTTTTTGTAAGTCTCTGAAGGAAGACAATAAACATTGTCAAAGGAAAATCTGCTTCTTTGATTTTAAAGATAGGTCTTAAGGAAAACCAAAATTATAACCATTAATAGAATGTCTTGTTGATGGAAGAAAAAAGGCTCTTGGGGTAAGGATATCAGGATAGCATCCCACAAATGAATTCACTGGATCATTCCTAGACAACTTATTGAAACAAAGTTGTCTGACCCTTTTCCAGAGGTCAGTCATTTAAAGCCATTGATTATAACCTCAGATTGAGGCTAACCCAAATGATACCAATTCTCTGGGATTTCTCTCTTTCTCTGTCTCTTTCTCCCTCTCTCCTTCCTCCCCACCCAATGTGGGGCTCAGACTTAAAACCCTGAGATCAAGAGTTGCATGCTGTACCCACTGAGCCATGTAGGTGCCCCTCTAGGATTTCTTCTAAATTACTTTTGAATTAAAAGGAGGCAGCCTAAATTAGTACATATATTAGCTAGGAACTCTATTAGCTACAAGTAAGAGAATAAGGTGCTATCCTGATATCCTTACCCCAAGTAAGGTACAAGAGAGTACCCCTCTCTTCTCTCGGCTGTCCAAGATTGGAAGGGTAACTCTGAATGTCACTGGGGACCCATGCTTCTAGTATTATGTTCCATCATCTTTGAGATGTGACTCTCAATCTTATGTTCATGACATGGCTGCCAGAGCCCTTGCCACAAAGTCTGTATTTCAGACAGAAGAAATGGGTAGGACAACAGACAAAAAAAGCTAGTACCATCTGAGTCTGCCCAGCAACTTCCATTTATAGCTCTTTGGGCCAGAACTATATCACATGACTACCCCTACCTGCACAGCAGCTTGGGAAATGTGATTTTGTTTTTGTTGGTTTTTTTTTCCTAATTTATTAGCTTTACCTTTTTAGTTACTATGATACTTGTCTTCTTACAATTAAGCAACAAGGATATAGTTTTTCAAAAGACAGGTTTATTAATCAAACGTTTACCCAGTTAATAAAATATAGTCCGAGACATAAGGTAGGAAAAGTAAGTTGTTTCACATTTTATAGACTTACTGTTAGAAGTTTTCTAAACTCATTTTGGATTTTGTTAGGTCCTGCAGATAATAAAATAACCACAACAATAATAGTAACATTACAAGTTATAAAGTACTTACTAGTTGCCAAGAACTGTTTTAGGTGCTTTACAAACATCTACTCCTATAATTCTCAAGAGTCCTGGGTAGGATTTTCCTCATTCTACAGATGAGGAAAGTGAGTACACAGAAGTTTGGTTACTTGTCAAAGTCACATAGCTATTAACCAGATTATGTGACTTAGTGTTTTTTTGAGAAATTGTTTGCTGAATTAAAATGTTACATGAACTCAGGGTTAGTGTTAAATTCTTTTCTTTGATTTCCTTGCTGTATGTGTATGTTTAGCAAGGCACTTAGCCTCCCAAAGCTTCAACTTCTTATCTGTAATATGGAGTTAATGATAACTTATGATTGTTCTAAGCTAATGTAAAGCATTTAGTGTACTGACCACATAATGACTCAATAAATAGTCATTGCTGTTTTTAATACAATATGTATGCTTTTATATAGAACGGCTACGATCAATGAAAAAGGCAAGATTCAAATTCTTTTGAAACCTTTCAGTCAGTGGAAGAGTAAAATACAAACTTTATTATTCTTTTAATTTTTTAATTTTTATATTCTCAAGTTAGGTAACATACAATGTAGTCTAGGTTTCAGGACTAGGACCCAGCAATTCATCTTTTACATATGACACCCAATGCTCATCCCGAAGAGGGCCCTCCTTGATGCTCGTCACCCAGTTAACCCACTCCCTCACCCTCCCACCCCTATCAGCCCTCAGTTTGGTCTCTGTATTTAAAAGTCTCTTATGGTTTGCTTCCCTCTCTGTTTTTATCTTATTTTTCCTTCTCTTCCCCTATGTTCATCTGTTAAGTTTCTCAAATTCCACGAGTGAAATCCTATGATATCTGCCTTCCTCGACTGACTGACTTCGCTTAGCATGATACTCTCCAGTTCCATCCATGTTGTTGCAAATGGCAAGATTTCATTCTTTCTCATTGCCAAGTAGTATTCCATTGTATGTATATACACCACATCTTCTTTATCCATTCATTAGTTGATGGACATTTGGGCTCTGCATATTTTGGCTATTGTTGATAGTGCTGCTATAAACATTGGGGTGCATGTGGCCCTTTGAATCAGCATAAAATACAAATTTTAAAGTCAACTTTGTTTATATATTTTTCAGATCAATGTTGAACTATGTGGATTGTTTGGCACAAAGCAAATTGTAATTTCTCACGCCTCCCAAGCTGTTAATCGAACTGAAAGTACATCTAGCACAATCAAAGCATTTCTTTGTAAACACTGTGCTGACCACCCAAACAACTGGGATGATCACCTATCAGCCATTTCATTTGCCTTCAATGTAACTCACTTGGTGTGTGTCTTTTTGTACTTTCTATAATTCCTTACTTTTGAGTGATGACTATTTCTTGCTATGTAATTTATTACAAATTGTTGTTTATTTTCGTTAAAATAGGAACCTACTAAAAATACACCATATTTTCAAATGTTTAATCGAAATCCTTATATGCCTGAGACTTCAGATATTCTTCATGAAGTGGATGGTGATGATACAAGTATGTTTGCCAAAATTCTAGGTGCAGTTAAAGAAGCTGATAAATTATCAAAAATGGAGAGTAAGACAGCATCAGGACGACAGGTGATTCTATTTAATAGAAAACCCTATAATCTAAAAATCCATAAGGCAATTTAAAAAATTTTGGCATACACATACATACACACAGAGGTATGCACACATCCATAAACATATATATAATATACTAAGCCAAATTTTTTTCTGTTAAATTCTGTTTGTCTTGATAAAACAGTATGCTTATTAGCTATAAAATCTTGAGAGACCGGGGCGCCTGGGTGTCTCAGTCGGCTGAGTGTCCAGCTTTGGCTCAGGTCATGATCTCACCGTTTGTGAGTTTGAGCCCGCGTTGGGCTCTGTACTGACAACTCAGAGCCTGGAGCTTGCTTCAGATTCTGTGTCCCCCTCTCTCCGCCCCACCCCTGCTTGTGCTCTGTCTTTCAAAAATGAATAAATGTAAAAAAAAATTTTTTTTAAATCCTGAGAGACAATAATGGGAGAACCTTGTATTTTGGTATCAAGTAGAGCTGAACTCAGATTTCTGGTCTTGTTGCTTTCCAGTTGTTTGATTTGGGCCAATTGCTTAACCAATCTCAGTTCAACTTCTTTGTGAAGTTGGGGTAATAATGATACTGGTTTTGAAATATTTTAAGATTCAAATGGGATTCATACCCACTTTGTAGTAGTATCTCAGTAAAATAACCATTTTGTTATTATCTGCATTTGCCTTCAAGATACTATAGCTCTTTCATTCCTTTGTTCTCTTTTTTATTTTGCTATTGTAGGTGGAGAACAACAATTTTGAGGAACTGAATAAAAGCAAAGTCATTGTTAAAAAGAAACCAAAGCAGTTAAATCCATTTCATCTAAAAGTAGGTCATGAAGTTTTACGACAAAGGAAGAACTGGTGGAAGGATGGTCGTTTCCAGTCTGAATGGGTTGGTCCTTGTGTCATAGACTATATTACCGAAAGTGGATGTGCTGTTCTGAGAGACAACACTGGGACTAGACTTAAAAGACCTATCAAAATGTCCCACCTTAAGCCCTATGTAAGAGAGTCCAGTGAACAAGGTAAACATCTGTCATTTATCTGAATTTTTACTCTTTGAATGAGGAGAGAAGTTAAAAATAGTATAAGAATCCCCCGACCCTGGCCTAAACTCCTTCTCTTAGTTAGGTTTTCTTTCCCCTTCTCATTTTTATAAAATGCGGTATAGTTTTAGATACCAGGTATTCTGTTTTATTAGAATGTCTCTTCTGAAACTGTCAGGCTTGGAAGAAATTTTATTTTGATTTCTAGTTTACTTTTCACACATTTGCCCCACAGTTCACATAGGAGATGCTGGACCTATTTCACAGAAGGAAGAATTAATACCTTTTCTATTTTTACTTTCACAATATTTTACTTGTCACTTTGTGCCTCGTTTAGCATCAGAAAATATCAACTAAGATAAATAATGCCAGAACCAACCATACTAACCAGAATTCTGTGAGATAAATACACTAGGGGACTTTAAAAAAAAAGTGATTAATTTGTAATGTTGCACCATAGTCAGGTCATGATGGATGCAAGGAGGGTGCAGAGTAGGGTGTAGTCAGAATGCTTTAAGATACTGTCAGAAGAGGTGATAGCCTTTTGACAGCAAGGTTATACTTGCCCCCAAATGTGGTTTTGAACAGTCAGGATGATATCCTGATTTCTTTAACTCTTCTGTTCAGAGATTAAGAGATAAGTGACATTTTGCCATGGCTTTCAGATTAAATCCCACTTTCTCCAGCCTATTTTAACTGCTCCCTAGAGATTCTCTCGGGTGGATAACTGACAGGGAGTGAATTGGTACCTCATCCAGTTAATTTTGCTTTTCCTATAAAGCAGTATTATTTGAATATGAATAACAAAGGAAGATAATACAGTACCAGGCTTAAGTGAATATTATAAGAGCAATAATAGACTATTTATGTTTACCCTAGTTTTTTAGGATAAAAATGCCCTTGGAGACTGCTCAAGAATAGTTCAGCTTTGCTTCCGCTCTGGGTTACAACTCTCATGTTTAAAATTCTTAGCACCTTTCCTTCTGCTTATGACAGCCTAATTGCTCTGTTAGTAAACTTACCTTGGACTGTTCTAATTCTGAAATCTCACAGTACTCATTCTCTTTCTTGGAAGGTCGGCACTTTCATTCCTTGTACCTCTTCTCAGTACTGAGTTCCCTTCGTGATTTGTCTTATGCAAATTAAGTAGGAAAAAAACTGATTATACAGGTACATGTTGTCCTTTTTTCTCTAGCATGATTTTCTCCCTAGTCTCAGCATTCAGGACTTGCTCCCTTCTAATGTGTAAACCTTCCTTAATTAATACAAAATTTACATTGAAAATGTTGCTGTATCAGGATCTGTTTCAACATTTTACAGTTTGCTGTTACCAAAGACTTTCTCAGAAAGGAGGCCAAATATTTTGCTATTCCTGCATATTTCAGAATCCAATTGAGGAGAACAGCTTCTAAACAGAGGCAGTCTAATTTTTGCCTCATGCTTGAATTCTCTGCTGATATTTCTTCCAGTAATATAAAAGAAATTACAGTTTTAGTACTAGTGTACATATAAGAAACCTGAGATAAATGGGTAAAATTGTTTTTTCTTGTTAATCAAAGGATGTGTGGTCTGGCCATCCTGGAATCTGGTTCTTGATTACTCTTTGTTTCTTATTTTGTGTTTCTTTTTCTTTTCTTTTCTTTCTTCTTTTCTTTTCATTTTTTTCTTAGATTCAATATAAATGTGATTTCTGCCATCTTTTTCTTCAATATCACACATTTGCTTGAAAATCTTTAATTCAAAAGCTGATTTTAAAGAGTCCTTGAACTGAATGTGAAGCAAACTAAATGTCTTTGAATGACTTAAATCCTGTTCTTTCATTTGACATAAATTTGAAAGAGGTATAGCCTCTGCACTTAACATTGCTGTGCACTGTCTGTCTGCACTTATCATTGCTACTCTTACCAGCCATGAGATCTCGTAGCTGTTTTAAAGACTCACTGTCCAAAGCAGATAAGCTTCTGTTGCCAACTTCTTATCCATTCTTATCTAGAACATGAGGCAACACATTCAGTACTAGGTCTACAATATTTCTCATTGCTATTTTAAGCAACCCTATGTCATTTTGTTTAGTAGTTCAATGTCAGGTACCTTTTCAAGACTAATTATTTTAACAAGAAGTTTTATGACATTCCATACTATCTTTTTGTGATCATAATGTCCCCTTTGAAAGGAAAAATGTTACTGACTCCTTATCATATCCAACATACATTTTTGAGTAGTTTTATTTTGTTTTGGTTGGAAGTTGTGATATCTGTCTGCTGATTGCCCTTCACAATTTATGAAATGGTCTTCATTATTTTGTAAGTTTCCTTTTCCTGCCATGACAAATTACCATAAATTCAGTGGTTTAAAATGCACATCTTACAATTCAGTATCTTAGAATTCCAAGATAAGTTTTCTTGGGCTAAAGCCAAATGTTGGCAGGGCTGTGTTCCTTTCTGGACACTCTAGAAGAGAACCTATTTCTTTGCCTTTCCCACCTTTGAGGGGCTGCCCACCTCGTGTGGGTTGTGGTCTCCTGCCTCTCCAGAGCCAGCAATGGCTGGTAGAGTCCTTCTCAGGTCACAGGCACTGCAGCCTTCTCTCTTCCTCCCCCTTCCACATTTAAGGACCATGTTCTTGAGGCCACCTGGATAGTACAGGATAATCTCCCTATTTTAGGGTCAGCTGGTTAACAACCTTAATTCTATCACTTCTCTAATTTTCCTTTGTCATGTAAGGTAATATAAGTACAGGTTCAGGGAGTTTTTGGTACATGGACATCTTTAGGGGCCCATTATTCTCCCAACCACAATTACGGTCTACAGTCAGGAAACAAAACTAACCTTAGTTCTTTATTGTCAAGCCCATGATTTTTATTGTTAACGTAATTCATCCAAAGAACCTCCCTTTGTTTGGGCTCCTAGTTGTATAATCTCTAAATCAAGAGTCCTTCAGTTCTCTGTTGTTAGTATTGCTTATCTATTATAGTGACAATTATGTAGTATCGAATTATAATTATTTGTTATTTTATCATAAGGAAGGATATACTAGTGTGGCAACACATTCTAATACTTTTAGGATTATCAGGCCATATATAGAATTAGTCTGGTCACCTCTTTTCAGAATAAGAAAATTATTTTATTTATTTATTTATTTTTTAAATTTTTTTTCAACATTTATTTATTTATTTGGGACAGAGAGAGATAGAGCATGAACGGGGGAGGGGCAGAGAGAGAGGGAGACACAGAATCGGAAACAGGCTCCAGGCTCTGAGCCATCAGCCCAGAGCCCGACGCGGGGCTCGAACTCACGGACCGCGAGATCGTGACCTGGCTGAAGTCGGACGCTTAACCGACTGCGCCACCCAGGCGCCCCAAGAAAATTATTTTAAAACCATGTACTTTTCTGTTTGAAGAAACAAATTAAACCGAATTACGCAGACTTTTTTGAGACTTTAATTTTAAGTTATTTTTCTTCTTAGGGAAATTTAAAAATTTGTTTCTTTTATTTTTTTACCGCTTAAAACTATGTAAGGTGGGGTGCCTGGGTGGCTCAGTTGGTTAAGCTTCCCACTTGGTTTCAGCTGAGGTCATGATCTCATGGTTTCTGAGTTCAAGCCCCATGTCAGGCTCCATGCTGATTCTCATTCTCATTCTCCCTCCCTCCCTCCCTCCCTCCCTCCCTCCCTCCCCCACCTCTCCCTGCCCACCCCCTCCCCCCCACCCTACCCTGCTTGCTTGCTGTCTCTTAAAATAAACATAAACTTAAAAAAAAAAACCAAAAACTGAGTAAGGAAAAGTATGTCAAACTGCTGGTAACACCTTACCTCTTTTTGTGAGAAACTAAAGACCTAATTATTCAGTCTGGTCAAAACTGAAATAATGCTTTTCATCAAACAGATGTCATAATGATAACTAAATTAACAGAATGAGAAAAGAAAAATTAAGTAAAGTTTATCATGTAATGTGACTGAATTGAAAATGTTTTAGTATTGTATGTTTACCTCTCTATCTTGGGGGTAAAAATTTAATTTCTTTTTTAATATCCCTAACTCAGGATTATTCTACATCAGTACTGTCCAGTAGATATATATAAAATGCAAAAATTATGTAATAGTGTAATTTTAAATTTTCTAGTAGTCACATTAAAGTAGAAAGAAATAGGTGAAAATAATTTTAATAATATATTTGATATAACCCAGTGTATCTAATTATTATTATTTAATCATGTGAGTAGGGCCTGATCGAAAGTCTCTTTCAGGTAATTTTTGGTAATTTGTTTTGAAGTTAAAGAGCATTTCTGTTAGCTCCAGTAGGTTTAGACCATAGTAGGAGTTGAAACATATTTGACCTTTCTGAATGAATGAGAATTTTGTTTTTTTTCTTACACAAACAAGGCTTGAAATCTCCAGAGTAATTTTCCATTGCATATAAAGTGATTTGTATAGAATTTGCCAGGTATAGTTCTTGTTGTTTACAGTGTTATTGCAATAGGTACTTTAAAATGTATCACTTACTTAAAAGAAAAAGTATGTATATTATATAAAGACATGTATATAGAAGCTCTCCTCTTATAAACAAGTGAAGTTGGTAAAATCCATTTATTTCGAAGTTCAGTGTAACAAGGGGGTGTTTAAGCTGAAGGTCTGTGAGTACATTTCCAAGATACCAAAGTGGTAACTTCTAAGAACTTTATATCTGTGCATGTTTTTCCTGTTGATACATGTTTACTGGACATATTTTTTAAAAGAGACCTGATTTATCTGCATTGAAAACAGTGTTTGAGACCGAAAACGTCCTTCATCAAAGATCTTGGCAAGGTTCTTTGGAAATACCTTAAATGCTGTGGTATCTGCTTTCACTGATATTTTTGCAGCTTTGTGCAGGAATTCCCATGGCTTATTTGAAAAATTTCATCAGCAATGCTTGTATCATACCTAACCTTTTAAAGTTCTCTTATATACTAGTATCTAGCCTTCTCCAATATTAAGAGCCTAAGAGTGAACTTAGATTTTGAATCTTAACATATGCTAAAGTGTTTCAAATGCATTGATCACAATTTTGCTCTTTCTTCCTGCTCTTGGGCAGTAGCACTTCTCATGGTTTGTATGGTTTGGTTTTTATCTTTCAGAGTACCTCTCGTCCAACAGTTCATCATGCTAACATACAAAACTCATTCTTAACCACCTTCAATTATCCATACTTTTATTTTCATCATAAATATGTGTATCTTCTTACCATCCTTCTCAGTTTTAGAGCCTACTATTCATAAATAAGAATTGGTGGGGTAAAACTTGGAAAAACCTCTCAAAACTAAAATTCCATGTATACTTTGCTTAATGAAGAATAAAATGGGCAAAACTAAATGCCCACACAAGCCAAGTCCATTTATACCATCTGTGGGTAGAGACCATGGCTTTGATCTTTTGAAGTTTTTAAATCAAAAGTGCTTAAATGTTGTAAACTTAATGGGATTGGAGTAGGCTCAGTAAGCTTTCCACAAGTTAGCATGAGAATGGGTAGAAGGGGATCATATTCCAGGGTTTATTAGGAAATTTATATGCTCTGAGAAGTTTTTGTTAATCTCTTATCTAAATGGGCAATTAATCTTCCTTTTGATATTTCTTGAACTTAAAATTTGAGGATTCTTTAAGCCATTAAAATCATAGAATTATGAATGTTTTGGGAGAAAAATCCAGAAAGAGAAAGCAGGGGTCCAGGAAGTTAATCATCTATGGTGGAAGAGTTCTTTGTTGTAATGAATTAAAAAATGTCAGGTTGGGAGGAATCCTTTTATATACATTAATCTTTTTTTTTCTTTTATAAAGATGCTACTGCTTTTCCATCGGTTTAACATTCATATTAAGCATTTTTTTTTCTTGATAGTGATGATAACTTTGCTCAAAATAGAATAAAATGCTGGCAAGGAAAGTTCCTTGTCAGTATTTCAGTATGAATTTAGCTATACCTTAAAATTTCATGAACATTTTGGTATTAAATTAGACCTAGGTAAGCTAAGTATTTTAAGCCCACTTACACATAAGTTTGCCTACTTACCTGTATTATATAAGCCTGACTTTAGTAACTCTCACAGAAGCCTCATTCTAGTAACTTCATATTATTATTCGTTTATAACTTCATATTATAAACAATTTGATATTATTGCTCTACTGCATATTCTATGAAGATTAGGTTATCTGAAGTTACAAATGTGAGGATTTAATTTGTTGAATATCATTCAAGATCCCATTAATTCACTCAGAGGTGCTTTTAAGGATAATACCAACATCAGAAATAGAATTCTATAACTTTTAATCTTTACCATCATCTTCAGCCCCTTCTATCCCTTCACCCATACCTGCCAAAGACAGGTCAAGGGAACAGGAAAACTTGACTCTTTTAAAATTTTTGGTCTTTCCTGAACTCTATGCATATGAACTGTATTTGTCATTTTTTTAAATGTTTATTTATTTATTTTGAGAGAGCATGCATGTGTGAGTAGGAGAGGGACAGAGTGAGAAGGAGAGAGAGAATCCCAAGCAGGCTCTGTGCTGTTAGCATGGAGCCTGATGTGGGGCTCGATCCCATGAACCATGAGATCATGACCTGAGCTGAAATCAAGAGTCTGGTGCTTAACCGACTAAGCCACCCAGGCGCCCCTGTATATATCATTTTATTCATCCTTTGACATGTATGTTTATTTAGTAGATAGGAGAACCCATCAGAAGTTAATCTGATTGTTAATTTTTATTACTTGGGGTTTCATCCTTATTTAACATTGTTTAATTTTAAAATGATGTTTAATTATAATACTAAAAGGTGACCTTATGATGTTTCTTCTTTCAGATAGTCTTTATCTCTTGCAAGGTTCGGTAGTGGCAGATCATGACTACATCGGATTGCCTGAAATTCCAGTTGGAGCATACCAAGCAAATATTCTGGTAGAAGATGCAACTATTGGTGTAGTCGATAATGAGTTACTGACATCAAGCAAAGATGGTGAACTATTAGAATATAGAAGTGCCAAAATCTCTCCATTGCTGGAAGATCATAGTACTCTTGAAAAGCAGACTTTCAGTCTGTTGGACTCTTCAAACCAAGTCCTTGAGTACTTAAGTTAGTAAATACTAAAATCTATTTAAAGTGTTTGTTTAGAATGTATAACTCCTTGAATCTTGATATCTTTTCCATTCAAAAAAGTTGTATAGAAGTGTCTTGACACACTCTTGATGACTAAATCCTGAAGTTTTATTTTATAGCTATTAATTTATATAAACTTATGTTTGAATGTCAATACATATATATAAAGGCAAAGAAAACATATAATATATAGAATTCCCTTTTTCTTCTGAAAAGAGAATAGGCAAAGCATGATTACTTCTTAGGAAGGAAACTGAATTCCAGCTCAGAACTCTCAGATCTTTCTCTGCTATTGGTGCCATGTTTTCAGTTTAATTATTTTTTGGAATATTTTCCCCCTTTGAAAAGTTAAGTTTGAACTACCTAGAATGGGATTAATAAATATTTATTCAACCATAATGATGAATTAAGTGAAACTTCTTTCTGTGTCATAGGAACTTTTAAAAACAATATTGTAGGGAAAAAATTTTAGAGTTGTTTAATAAGCTCTTAAAGGGTATTGATAATTTTACCTTGTAGGCTCAGAATTTATATCTGAATCGATGTATTGGTTTGAAAACAGTTGTGCATTTCCATAGTATATATTAAGCCAAAAACACCTTTAATAACATTTTTTTTCAATCTTAGAGAAGTAAATAATGCTAACTAGTATAAAAGATTTTAAACTATAAGCTCTGATATTCTGATATTTATAACTTTATTCAACAAATATTTGTTGTAAAACACTTTGAAGAATTTTGTGGGAAGATTAAAGAATGAGTTAGATGTGTGTCTCATCTTCATAAGGGATTTACAGTGTGGTAAAGATTATAGGCCATATAAGTCATGTATAACACAAGTTACAAATTACATGCTGAAGTCCATTAGAGAAGTACAGGTGATATACAGAGAGTGTCATAAAGGAGAGATGTTAACTTCTAGATAGAAAATTTAGGATTATGCTTACAAAAGAAGGATCATTTGAACGCAACTTTGAAGAATGCACAGGATGTGATGAGACGGTACAAAAGAGAGGAAGAAAAATGAACAGAGTCAGAAAAATATTATAGTGATTCACAGAAAGGCAGGGCTTTTGGTTGTCTATAGTACCTCAGATACTTACATTCAGGTGTAATGTATGGGAAAATAAAGCTGAAAAGGGAAGTATGAATGAAACTTTGTGGAGGGTGTTGAATACGGTTATGGTTTGAATTGTGAAGTACTAAACTCTGGTACCTCAGAATGTGACCTTATTTGGAAATAGGGTTATTGCAGATGTAAACATCAGTGTAGATGAGGTCATATTGGAGTAGAATGGGGTCCTAATACAATATGACTGATGTCTTTATAAAAGGGAGTAATTTGAACACAGACTCAAGGGGAATGAAGAGGAAGGCAGGGACTGGGCATATATCTTCTACAAGCCAAGAATGCCAGATTACCAGCAAACCTCCAGGAACTAAGGAGGAGGCATGGAACAGATTCTTCCTCACATGCCTCAAAAAGAATCATCCCTGTTAACACCTTCATTGTCGATTAGTAGCCTCCAGAACTGTGAGGCAATAAATAACCTTTTTTATACACAACCCAGTTTATGGCACTTTTTTATCGCAGCCCTACCAAAGTAATACAAATACCTAGCTAAGTTATTTTTTATTTTCTGAGGGCTATTGAAGGTTTTGTTTTTGCTTTTTACTTTTTTTCTTTCTTAATATAAGTTCTACACCTAGCATGGGACTGGAACCCATGGCCCCTAGATGAAGAGTTGCATGCTCCACTGACTGAGCCAGTCAGGCACCCTCACTGAAGGTTTTTGTATAGGGAGGTGTCATGATCAGAAATACGTTTTAGGGAGGCTCCTGCCTGGGTGGCTCAGTTGGTTAAGCATCCAACTTCAGCTCAGGTCATGACCTCTCAGTTTGTGAGTTTGAGCCCCGCGTCGGGCTCTGTGCTGACAGCTCAAAGCCTGGAGCCTGCTTCAGATTCTGTGTCTCCCTCTCTCTCTCTGCCCCTCCCCTGCTCGCACTCTGTTTCTCTCTTTCAAAAATCAACATTACAATTAATGATAAAAAATACATTTTAGGAAGTTTAATCTGATAGCTAATAAAGGTTAGAGGAAGAGAGAAGAAAAGAATGGGGATTATTTGATACAGTTTGGCAGTGATGCGTAATGGGAACCTAAACTGTTAATGAATAGAGCATATTTTAAGATCAACAGAATATCCCACACATTATGTATGAACCTTACTGAACGGTGATATGATACTGGAAATAGAGACCTGAGATACTGTAATTACTCATTTAAGAAGAAAGATTATGGGCACTTGGGTGGCTCAAGTTGGTTAAGAGTCAGACTTCAGCTCAGGTCATGATCTTGCTGTTCATGGGTTCGAGACCCATCTTGGGCTCTGTGCTGACAGGTCAGAGTCGGGAGTCTGCCTCAGATTCTGTGTCTCCCTCTCTCCACCTCTCCCCCACTCATACTATGCTGTCTTTCTCTCTCTTAAACATAAACATTAAAAATTTAAAAAGAAAGGAAAGATTAAATTATGTTTAATATGGGCTAAAGGATACATGATTGAAGGAAGAAAAAAAAAGAATCTGGGGCCCTATACCATAGACCAATTAAATTCCGGGTAGGAGTCCATAAAGAAATCTTAAGAAAGCATAGTTGTCCAAAATAGTGATAGCTATCATGCTCCTCCCATCAGCAGAACAGGGTTTGTGATGATGTCATATTGGGCCCTTGATGGTTAA
This sequence comes from Herpailurus yagouaroundi, assembly GCF_014898765.1. Classification (NCBI taxonomy): domain Eukaryota; kingdom Metazoa; phylum Chordata; class Mammalia; order Carnivora; family Felidae; genus Herpailurus; species Herpailurus yagouaroundi. The sequence goes on from NW_024412377.1 coordinate 75,946,323, forward strand.
TGTAATTGTCAAGTGTCCCTCGCTCAAATGAAATGACTTTCCTCCAATGATCATCTCATTCAAAATCAGCCTCTTTTTCGTTGTAACAAGGTAATTAGTAATGAGTCATTTATTTTTTTAATTTATTTATTTTGAGAGAGAGTGTGAGTGCAAGAATGGAGGATGGACAGAGAGAGAGAGAGAGAGAGAGAGAGAGAGAGAGAGAGAATCCCAAGTAGGCTCCATGCTGTCAGCGTAGAGCCCTATGTGGTGCTCAGTCCCACAAACTGTGAGATCATGATCTGAGCTGAGATCAAGTCACACGCTTACTGACTGCCACCCAGGCACCCCAAAAGTCATAATTACAATTTCTAGACACTCTAAAAAAAATTCTGCCTTCCCTAATTTATGATCAAACTGATCTTTATCCTGTGTGCATTGATCATGGTGGGCTACACTATGCTGTGTGTATGAACGACCCCCAAAATCTTAGTGACTTAACACAATGAAAGTGTTTCTTAGCTACATTCTTGGTTCATTAAGGCCTTGGCTCCATTTTTATCCTCACTCCCAAGAGACAAGCTGGTGTAGCCTCACCTGTGGAATACCACCACCACGGCAAGGGGAGAACATAGCAAACCCAGCACCATGAAGAGACTTGCTGTCATGTCATGCACAACCTTCCATCTCCAATTACGGTGGTCAAACCTAGTCATACACTGCTAACAGGTACAAGTTTCTTTTTGTGGCAATGGTACAAAAGTCCTAAAGTTAATGGTGTTAGTTGCCTAACTGAAAATATTAAAATCCACTGAATTATACACTTTAAAAGGGTGATTTTATGGTGTGAGAGTTACATCTCAGATTATTATAAAAAGAGTCTAAACCAAAACTTAAAAAAAAAAAAAAAAAAAAAAAGCAACCCACATGGCCACACCTGTAATACCAAAGGATAGTTAAGTACAGTCTTTATATTCCTGGAAGGAGGAAAACTGAAATAGTGGTGGCTAGCTATAATAGCTGCCTTGTTTACCTTTGTTTACAAATTCTATTACAGGCCATTTTGATGACAGTTATTTTTACTTCCTGATAAATAGCCAATACAAGCTAGTCATATCAGCTGCTGATTTTATTGCTGAAATCTCAGGATTCTAGTGTAGTCTAATTTCAAGTACAGATTATAAGTAAGCAAATATACACCAAAAATAACAAATTTTGTACGTGCACGGTCTCATCTCTAATGTTTGCGGGACTCTCCGTGAAAATGGAGGTCCACATACCATATGCCTAAATAATGAGAAGTTATAAATCACACTAACAAATTGTTCCTACCTTGGCAAACATGCCTTCTTAAGGTTCCCAGAATTCTCGGACTCCTCGAGCCCGGCACTGATGAGCAGCAAAGCAGGGCGAGCTGCACTCAGCTCTCTTGGTCCCAACGCCGTCCTGTCCCAAGGACAACCCACCCCCAGCTCCTGCAGGTGTGCTGCTTCAGTGGTCCAGACATTTGGAATGTGCTTCCCAGCTTCATCCACTGTCCTGGGATGGCCCAGGAAGGCCTTGGAAGAGGTTCTCCAGGTGAGGAGGGACACATCCCCAGTTGCTGTGATCTTCTTACCGTGTGGGGAGGGACATATGATAGAATGGGACAGAGCCTAGCTCTCAAGCAAAGGGTCCAAGGTTGGAGTCCCTCGTGTCTGGATTTAAGGGAGGTTTTCTATAAGTATATAGTAAAGTTTTGACAGATGTCCAGAAATGTCTTTATGAGGTTTTGTATGCCACCTTGTGGTGTACACTTAAAAACATGTTATAGTAGGAAATGGAGATGCTGGACTATAATAAAAGAAAAATATATTTTAAATGAGAATAATATCTTTGAAAAGTTATTTTTAAATTTTGCTTAATGGTTATTTATTTTTGAGAGAGAGACAGAAACAGAGTGCAAGCTGGGGAGGGGCAGAGAAAGAGGGAGACAGAGAATCCAAAGCAGGCTTCAGTCTCTGAGCTGTCAGCACAGAGCCCGACACAGGCTCGAGCTCACGAATTGTGAGATCATGAAGTCGGACACTTAACCAACTGAGCCACCCAGACACCCCTTGAAAAGTTATTTTTAAATATCATGATTAACCTGTGAAGTGTAAAATTTTCCTATATGACCATCTTAAAAACAACTCACTAAGATTTATAAAAGAAAACTTACCACATGGTTAGTTATCGGATTCATTCATACAATAAAAAAAGGTATGTATTTAAAAACAGTGGGGGAAGGTGTACCTGTGTGGCCCAGTTGGTTAAGCATCTGACTCTTGATCTCAGCTCAGGTCTTGATTTCAGGGTTGTGACTGCATAGAAAGTTTTAACTGTTTTGTTCAGAGCTCTACAAAGGACTGTGCCACTTCCATTGGGAGTTTCTAACTCTAATAATTAAAAGCAAAAATAAGCATTTAAAAAGCAAACTTATTTCAAACTTCTGTTTTCTACAAGTGCATCTGTTACTAAATGGGAAATGCTAGCTTCGCGCAGTGTTACCAATTAATGTTAAGCAGGCAAAGATCAATTCAGTGTCATCAAATTAAAAAGTATCTAAATTGGTAGCTTGCCCTGAGCGTGAGGCCCAGGCAAATGTTTCTTTTGCTTCTTCTAATTCCTCAAGGTTCTCCTCACCCCCTTTCTTACTTCCTCATGCCCATTAATGCTACATCCCTTGTGTACCCACTTACACCTTGTTTAGAAGTTAAGTAGCCCTGGGCCTGGGGGACTTCCCTTATCTGACCACCCAATTATCCAACCTTTGAAGGTCCTTGTGAGGAGCACACAGAAGGAATTCCTTAGTCTGCTGAGTAGCTGGAGGAGACCAGAAAGCCAATGACAACTTCATTCCTCTCCCCTACCTCGCAATGAAGCCTCTGTTAGTTCTGAAAGGTCTCAAGAATTGAAGTGGAGAATGGAGGAGAAACTAAAGGAAAGGTAGTCTGACTGTAATCCTTGCCTTGTACTATTTTCATATAGTGGTAGAGAGAAAAATACTAAATGGAATGGTTCTCTTCCTCCAATATTACATGTTTCTATTGCATCATAGTACAAAATCTATAGTCTCTGGGCTTCTGAGCAGTATTTTATACTGGGTTTTGCTCTTTTTATTTAGAATTTCATCCTTACATATATATATATATATATGAGAAACACACACATATATACACATATTACATATATATTCATTTTTCAATTTTATGTGGTACATAATGATAAAATGATCATAGTGGTGGTTTATGTGACTTGGTCATAGCTAGAAGTAAATTACTGGCAAATCTGCCTATGCTTTCAGAATAAGACTTAGAGTCAGACTTCTGTTAAGCCATACTGATCACAAATTATGTTGAATAATCACTAATTTTACCTGAGGAAGTTAATATGTTATGGGTTGAAGAGGTAATAGCTTCTTTTTTATGTAATGTAGAAAAAACATATAAAATCCAGAAAAAATACAAATATATTAAAAACTCTAAAAATTCAACACCCAAAAAGACAACAACCCAACTAAAAAATGTGCAAAGTACTTGATTATGCACTTCCCAAAGAAGATATACAAATGGCCAAAAAGCACAGGAAAAGATGCTCACTTAACATCTTTAGTCTTAGGAAAAAGCAAGTCTAAACCACAATGAGATATCACTTCACACCTCCAAGAATGGCTGTATTAATTTTTTAATTGAAAGTTACAAATGTTGATGGGAATATAGACAAATTGGAACCCTTGTATATTGCTAATAGGAACGTAAAATAGTGCAGCCCCTGAGAGAAACAGTCTGGTTGTTTTTCAAAAAGCTAGACAGAATTACCATATGACCCAGTAATTTAATTCCTAGGTGTATATACCCAAAGTATTTGAAAGCTGGGACTGGAAGAGATACTTCTACACCAGTGTTTATTACAGCATTATTCACAATAGCCAAAAGGCAGAAACAACCCAAGTGTCCATCAACAGATGAATGGATAAACAAAATGTTGTATGTACATAGAATGGAATATTATTTAGCCATCAAAAGGAATGAAGTTCTGAATAATGCTACAACATCATTGACCCTTGAAGACATTATGCTAAGTGAAATAAGTCAGACAAAAAAGGAGAAGTATTGTATGATTTCAGTTAATGAAATAGAAGAACAGGCAAATTTATAGAGACAGAAAGTAGATACTAGTAGATACCAGGATATAGGGGAGGGGGAAAGGAGAGCTAATGGTTATTGATTTTAGCATTCCTGTTTGAAGTAACGAAAACATGTTGGAAATAGATGGTGGTTGCGCAGCATTGTGAATGTAAGTATACCACTGAATGGTGTACTTTAAATGATTAAAATGGCAACTTCTATATTGTATATATTTTACCATAAAGTTAATCATGTAACATACCAAAAACTATTGAATTATTCACTTTAACTGGGTAAATCATATGGTATGTGAATTATGTCTCATTAAAGCTGCTTAAAAAAATTGTGGGATACAGCCCAAATTGTCCTTAGAGGATAATTTATGACTTACGTGCCTATCTTGGGAAAAAATAAGAGTTAAAAAGTAATGAGCTTAGCATTTAATTTAATGTGATGTAAAAATAACAAGTGAATAATCCTAAAGAAAATACAATAATTGAAATCATGAAGATAATAGATATTAATGGAATAGAAAATAAACATGTAATGACATGCACTGAGGGAAGAGTTAGCAATCCTACTAAAACAATAAATCTAGGGAATTTGTAAATAATACTGTGAGGTCAAACGGGTCAGAACCAGATATGAGGCATATATTTAAAAGAGGGTGTCACAACTTTGTTTCAATAAATTTGAAGACTTAATAAAATGGATAAATTCTAAAAAAATTTAACTTGCAAAAGTGATTTTAAAATAATAAGCCAGATGATTTTTCCAAAAGTTTGTAACAAAACATAAAGAATACATATTATCTTATATAAATTATTCAATCTAGAAAAACAGAACACTCCTTAAATCTTGGCATGAGGGTAGCAGAATCATGATATCAAAATCTAAAAAGGACAGAATAAGAAAGGAAAATAACAAGTTATTCTCTCATAAATAGAAATACAAAGACCTAAAAGGAAAAAAAAAAAAAAAAGCAAACTGAATGCAGTGACCTATAACAATATGCACTATGACCAATTGAGTAGATCCCCAAAATTCAAGGTTGGTTTGATGTTAGAAAAGCAGTTTGTATAATTAACAGCTGCATTTCTAAGAGACACAGCAAGAAAGAGATGAAACACAAAAGATAGTTATAACTGAAAGAAATTTAAGGAACAGTTTACAGAAGGATTAATGGAACCCATAACAGATACTTGGACATCCTTTTGGTGACTAACAATAGCCAGAACTCTAGGATTGAAAGGGCAAAGGCAAAGAGAGGAAATGCTTAGCGAGAAATGGAATTATGGAAAAGGGTTTAACCATAAGTCTTTGTAGTCGTAGAGGAATGTATCCTCTGCCAGACCATAACAAGTCAGAACTGTGACCAATGAGGGCTACCAGCCTCCCATCTCCAGTTACTGCCTCTCATTTGTCAGCCCTCATGAAAAGCCAGTGGCAAGGGAGCTTGGGGATGCAATTAGTGAAAATAAGCCTCAGAGGGAATAGAGCAGTAAAGGGCAGAGAATGGATTTGGGGTGTTCGCTTTGAGAACAGCCAGCTAAGCCATATGATCAGAGGTAAAAAGGAAAGTTGTATAACCATCTAGTTGACAAAGTTCTGCAAAGGGCTAACTAGATAGTAAGTATTTTTAGATTTGCAGGCCACAGAACTACACATTTTGCCATTGTAGTATGAAAGCAGCCATATTGTACTTAAACAAGTGAGTGTGGCTTTTTTCCAATGAAACTGTATTTACCAAAAAAAAAAAAAAAAAATTGTTGGCTGAATTTGGCCTTTGAGGACAGTAGTTTGTAGACCCTTTATTTAGTAGATGGAGAAAAAAATATTTGCTGAATGTTAACATCCATTTGAAATTTAAAACAACAACAATAACAAAAACCTCTTGGCAAACTCAGAAAAGCATTTCCTTATCCTGATTCCGTATATGCTGTTAAGAAAAAAAAAGCCTATAATAGGCTTTATACTTAATGAAGACAAATTTGCAAATATTCTGTGTAAGATCATGAACCAGACAAATATCACTGGTTTTAATTATTGGGGGCTCTAGCCAGTATATTAAGGCAAGAAAAAAGAAAAGTCATAACTATCAGAAAGAAACTAATTTTATTTGCAATAGAAATAATTGTCCACATAAAGAACTAATATAAATCAATATGAAAAAAATAACCTAATTTAAAAATGGGCGAAAGTCTCCTACTCATAGGAGAGAAAAGTAAAAATGAATAGCTCCTGCAAATATCTTTTGTTTGCCCCTGTATACCAACTTTACATTCTTCACCCCATGCTTCGTTTAGGATCCTGGCCTCAGCAGCGTTCTCATCCTCTTTGACATCCATTTGGATTCAGCCAATGGGGATACCTGGCAGAAGATCAGGAGAGGAGAGTGAAGTTGAGATATTTATTCTCCTTGATCCCTTCCTCACTCTAGCTGTTTCTTCCAACCAAAGTTTCCTGCTTCGTAAGACTCTATTCCTCTAGGTTTCCAGTAACCTTTCCCTCCTCTTATCCTTTTGGATCTAGGAGTAGAAGCAGCTCTATTGCTGACAGTCTGGATTCACCTACACTCCATGAACATCTTTGTACTTAGTTCCTTTAATTATCCTAACATGTCATTTGTTCCCTCTTCAAATCCTGATACAGTTGATCAGTATATTAAAAGATGCTCAATCTCCTTGATAGCCAGAAAAAAAAAATGCAGATCAAAACCATTATTAAAGATGATTTAAAAACTGTCATATTGGGAATAATTAAAAATCTCAGCAAGGCTGTAGAGCAGACAATACAGTTATGTATAGTTGGTGAGTGTATAAATTGATACAACTATTTCTGAAAAACAATTTAGCATTCTATAGCAAAGCTGAAGATGCACAAGTCTATAATGCAGCATTTTGCACCAGGTGCTATGTTCATGAATGTTTATAGGAGGATTTTTTTTTTTTTTTGCAATAGCAAATATTAGAAACACCATAGCTATCCATCAATAGAATGGATAAATAAATTGTGGCATATTCATACAATAGAATACTAAGTGGCAGTGAAAATGAATAAATTACAGCTACATAAAAAAAGCATGAATGAAGTCAGGAACAGAATAGGGAGCAGAGAAATCAACTAACAGAAGGAGGTGACACATGAGCAAAGTTTTGAATAAAGTGAGAAAAGGAGCCATGTGTATACCTGGGGGAAGAGCATTCCAGAGAGAAGGAATAGCAAGCGCAAAGATGCTTCAGTGTTTCTGTGTCTGTGGTTTTGAGGAATAGTAAGGGGCCCAGGAGACCTAGAACAGAGTAGTAGGGAGTATAACAGAAGATCATAGAGGCAAAGTGGTAGAATAAATTGTTTCAGGCCTCATATCGACTTTGTTTTTAGTCTGAGTAATATGGGAACTCACTGAAAGTATTTGAGAAAAGTGACATGATATCAATTCTTATTTTTTTAGATAATTACTCTGGAAGCTGGATTAAGAATGGACAGAGAAAGGGCAATGGAAGACTGGTTATGAGGCTGTTGCAGTAATTGAGGTGAGAGATGATGATGGCACTGGTAGTAATGGAGGTGGTGAGAAATGGCTAATATCTGTTGTATTTTGAAGGTAAACAGGATTTGCTGACACTGGAGGTGGATGTTTAGAAGAAGAGAGAAATCTATGATGACTCTAAACTTTTTAGGCTTGCATAACTGGAAAGATGGAGTTGCCACTAAGATGAGGAAGACTAGGAGGAAGAGACTTGGGAAAGAAAAGAGAAGTTCAGTTTCAACGTGTTGAGTTTGAGATGCTTATTATACATTGAAGTCGAACTGTTGGGTAGATATTTGGATAAGAGTCTGGAATCCAGGGGATAAAAATTCAGCATTCATTTATGCACAGTTCAGAACTCTCCAGAATAAAACTTTAATTAATATGTTTCCCTTTGGAGAGGCCAAGACATTCTCTTTGCTGCACTTATAGTTGACCTGCCACATTTCTTGTTAATCACTGCTGAGGCAGTGATCCAAAGCATCTGGTGACTGATTGTACATACTCTATGGCATTATTTATATTACCTGGCAGATCAAACAGATGCTCAAGCAAGTTTTCTAGCTTTATGAATGATGGCAGCAGAGCGTTTGGCCCCCTTCCCCCTTTTGATGGATATAGCTGATGCTAACACCACATTTAAGGGACTGCAAATAAAGCTTGCAAGTTCTCAAAAATCTCATCCTCATCTGCCAGTACATACTGAATGAGACAGAGCGTTGGTCTCAGCAATAACATATTACTTTGCAATCACATAGTACTTTGTCTTTGCTGAGGAATTTACAATCCAGTGTAATTTATACAGAATATCACTTTTCCTATTTTTACCTCAATTTTCGGTTGGAAAACTGGAGAGAGAACTTTTTTTTTCCAGAAAAAGAATCAGAAATTCTTAGGAATATCTCCTATCCTACCTCACAAACTTGAGTTATTAGCCTTTAATTCTAAATCTTCCTTTGAATTCTTGTCATAACCTAAAAGTCTTAGCATAGTGTATAATTTTACTAAGATATCTGTATTGCCAAGGTCATTGGGATACAGGGCTTTACTGAAGCAATATGACATTTCAGTTAACTCGGAGGAGAAAGCTGTGTTTGGCTCCACTGGCAAAGAGTTTTATTCCAACTGTGATGAAGGACTGGTCATATGTGAGTAGGGAAGATGGAATGGGCAGTGAAGGTAGTGGAGGAGCAGAAAGCTGAATGCTTTCTGTTCTCCTCCCACACATACGCAGCTCTTTCCATAGCTAGCTTCACATCTCTCCCTACTGGAAGGCCCTCTGTCTTTTAGGTTTTGAATCTCACGGACAGAGGCTCCCTGAGTTGAGAAATCTAAAGTAGGCAATAGATCTACCTGATGGTGGGATGGGGACATACAGCAAGAGGACAACATCAGGCAGAGAAATTCTGCTGTGGGACACAGACTTCCACATGCAACAGAAACATTCCGGTATCTGTGGGTCTCTCCCTAAGCAAGGAAGGCCGTGTAGCAGGAATGTCCTTGGAGAAGTGTATAGCACTGGCCTAAGCAGGACATCTATAGGGTATTTTCACAAGTGTAAAGCTAGGGAATTACTTAGTGAGGCGCTTGGTAGGGGTAGGAATGATTCAGTATTTGAAGGAGCTATGACTCAATTTTGGAAGACATGGAGGCATTTCTCCATGGCCCACCTGTGATCAGGAGTTTTCAGGCTTTGAGGATGGACGTGGTTTACTGCGTTTGAATATGATTGCGCGTGTGTGTGTGTGTAAAATTAACATACCATAAAATTCACTCATTTAAAGTGAAAATTCAATCGTTTTTAGTATTCACAGTTATGATTTTACTCATTTAATGCAGAAACTTTAATTGTAAACAACTTGAAACCAGCCATTCTGAGGGGTAGCAGGAGAAAGCCAACTGAGAGAAATACCTGCCAGCTGCACTCTAGTATCTTCCCCCTTTTTGGCCTGTTCCTCCACAGAATCCATGCCCACCTCTTCTTAATCTTTCTCCAGAGCTGCCAGGTTCTTCAGGGCCTCAGAGAACTCCCCTTCATAGATGCCTTCTCCCATATTCACTTTGCTTACATGAGATCATACTTTTGGTTCAGGGAGGCCCAGACCTCAGCCATGGCAGTGGTGTTGCACAGTATGCACATAGTCTGCTGCACTTTGACCAGGTCTCCCCTGGGGATGACAATTGGGGGGCTGGTAGTTGACCCTACTTTATTTTTTTTTTTTTAATTTTTTTTTCAACGTTTTTATTTTTATTTTTGGGACAGAGAGAGACAGAGCATGAACGGGGGAGGGGCAGAGAGAGAGGGAGACACGG
>NW_024412377.1:75956391-75986660 GCF_014898765.1 Herpailurus yagouaroundi
ACCCTACTTTAAATCTAGTTGGGCAACATCCACAAGCTGGATGGTGCACTTCATCCTGATGCTGGTAATGGCTGTGTTGACATCTTTGGGACCATGTCCCAGTTACATGCTACAGACAACATACTGCTTCAGCAAGGGTCATACTTGGCAATCTGATTGCCTGGCTTGCAGGCATTGGTGATCTTGGCCACAAGCAGCTACTCATCATAGGCCTTCTTAGCTGAGATGCCTGGGGATTGGTAGCCAGTGGAAAGTGGATATGGGACCAGGTTGTTTGGGAATTCTGTCAAATTCACATTCAGGGTAGTGTCAAGTTGCTGAGAGGTAATGATGGTGGACACAATCTGCCCAATCACATGAATGAGATTGGTATATATGGGCCGTTTGGTATCTAGGTTGTGTCGACATATGTCATAGATGGCTTCCTCACTGACCGTGAAGGCATAGTGAGAATGATCCAGGGTCGGGTGGGTGACCAGGAAGGAATTGTGGGGCTCCACCATGACTGTGGAAACCTGGGGGATTGGCAACTTTGAGTTTGGACTTCCTGCCATAGACTACCAAGAGCTGTTCCATAAGGAGAGGCACAAACCTAGAGCTGGTGCTGCCCCTGAAGCTGTGGAAGATATGCAAGTCCCATAGCCCTGTACACAGATCCACCAGTTTTCAGATCAAGTCTAGGTCAGTAATCTCCTTGCCAATGATGTCATGGCCTTTGGCATAATTACTGGCTGCATCTTCTTTCCCAGGGATCAATATTAAGCCCCCAACTTTTTTACTTTTATGGACCAAATTTTTATTTTCTCTTATTTCTTAAAAGTAAGAAAATTATTTTGAAAGACATTATATATGTTTATTTTTGCCTCAAGTGCTCACATTAAAAAAAAAAATAGCCAAACAATTTCATGATTTTCTGTTCTCTGGTGACTGCATTGGCAAAGAGGACATGGGTACTGTCAGTATCTATGTGACACCTGATGTTCCAGATCTTTTCGAATACCTGGATGTATGGCATGATGTAAACATAAAAACTGGATGACTAGTAGCATTTTAAGTTGTTCTTGAAGACACAGACATCATTCATTGAATAGCCCCTTTTATGAGTGCACAAATCCATGCAAATTTTTTGTTTTACCACCAGATGTCAGCCATTCACTGCACTGGTAATAACTATCCTGAAGAACTCTTGATGAGAAATCTATGTTTGTGGATGTCACCTTCATCTCTCCCTCTGTCCTTCTTTTCCTCCTTCTCGCTATGACTGTCAGTCAGTCAATAATCAATTGACTTATATTTTAATTAGAATGCACATATCTCTTCTAACCTATCTAAATAATGAAAGGGAGGGGCACCTGGGTGGCTCAGTCAGTTAAGCATCTGACTTCGGCTCAGGTCATGATCTCACAGTCCGTGAGTTCGAGCCCCGCGTCGGGCTCTGTGCTGACAGCTCGGAGCCTGGAGCCCGCTTCGGATTCTGTGTCTCCCTTGCTCTCTGCCCCTCCCCTGCTCATGCTCTGTCTCTCTCTGTCTCAAAAATAAATAAAAACATTAAAAAAATTTAAAAAACAAAAAATAATAAAGATAATGAAAGGGATATATTAGATATTTTAAGAAAACTAACATGATTTAGAGTTTAAATATTATCATATACAAATGTGAAAATGACACTAAAATGTTTTTTAAACTTTGATATGGAATTCAGGCTCTTTTCAGTCCAGGAACTTTGGGACCAATGCAATATTTTGCAGCCTTTGTTTCAGAACATACTTTCAACTGTCACCCAGAACTTTTGCTTTTTTGGAATTTTTATTAGATACTTGTTGGTATTCTGAAATTATATTCTTATTGGAAGAGTATCAACTACATATTGAACAAACTATGCAATATTTGATTTTTAGAGAAGCCCTAAGGTGATTAAAAAGCTAATTAATTATTGAAGAACTATGCAGACTTTTTGCCCACCAACAACTTCCATTTAATTTTTTTCTATTAAATGCCTTCTTGAGTATTAACATATACCTTCTATGATCCCTGACTACAAACTTTGTCAGGTGTGTTGCTCTACTTCAATCACTGAGTTTAATCCAATGATTTTATGCTTTTTGCCCTTCAACATTGTGAGCTTTTTGAGGTTTTGGGAGTTTAGCAGGTATCTTGATAAATGAATTTTATTCTCTAAACTTAGAGTACAGCTAGCCTGTAGTGGACTGTTGGTTGCCTCCTTAACAACCATTTTCTTCTACCTCTCTTTCCTGTCTGAATTTTGTTTCAGTGTCTAGCACTTCTCTTTTGGAGCCATGAGACTTAGGGAAATTTCATCCCATCAAGCTTCATGCATGGGCCTGGGTAGTATAAAAATAATCCCATTCCCTTTGCTAAGGATTAGCTCAGAAGTGACCATGGCCATAGAAGGTCCAAGGAAAACTTTTCCTCACTTTCCTAACTCCTAAAAGAGTGAACTATAAAGGCTGATGGATATATCTTTGTGAATCTACTGTCATTTCTGAAGAAGAAAATACTAGTGTTACTGCGTTTCTGAATCCTTTGGGGGAGTGATATAGATATGGGGAAGGTAGGGGAGGCTCTCTCAAATTTTCAGACATCTACCAGAGATATCTTTCATATCACATAGAAAGAAAATTCTAGAGTATGAAACCAGCACAGAGGAAAACAGCTGCAGGGGAGAGAAAGAGAGTGTGTTAAGAGAGAGAGAATGAGAGAATCAGGGAGAGACAGAGAGAGACAGATCTGATGATAGTTTTTGTGTCCCTAAATCCTCTGTTATGAGATAATGAGCCAAAAAATTTTGTTCTTATTTATTTAATTATAACCCAGTGAGGTAAGAGTTTGATGGGGAAGTCTATTTAGGCATCTGGAAAAATGTCTAGAAGCTGGAAGGACAGTAAGGGCATGGCCATTTGAGAGAGAAGTCGAATGTGGCTTCTCCTTGGAGTGAGGATGATAAGGAGAGTTGGCTTCTGGGCCTTTTGCTCTATAGAGACCACATATTTGAGCAAACGGCTTTGTGTGCCTAATAATTTAAGGCTTAGCTAATCCTTGTAGGACCGTATTTCCTGTAGATGGTCCATGAAACACCTGGATCCAAATCACCAGGGGTACTTCTTAAAGATGCAGAGATCTGGGGCTTCTGGGTGGCTCAGTCAGTTAAGCTTTGATTTTGGCTCAGATCATGATCTCATGATTCATGAGATCAAGCCCTGCTTCCTGGTCCATGCTAATAGAGTGGAGCCTTCTTGGGATTCTGTCTCTCCCTCTCTCTCTCTCTCTCTCTGCCTCTCCCCCACTCACATGCACTTTCTCTCTCTCTCAAAATAAATAAACTTTTTTAAAAAATGCAGAGGTCTAGGCCTCGCTCAATGTAGTGAATCAGAAACTCTGGGAATGGGACCAAGAGTTAGTCCTCTTACAATAAGTAGCCCCAGTTGATACTTACAGTTGCTGAAGTCTGAGAAGTATTGCTATAGGCTACAATAACTTTGACATCGACTTTGGGCTACTAAGTAGGTGACAGTCTGGGGAATAAGCCCTAAGACCAAGTCTGTGGCTTCCCTTATTCAGCTACTTAAATACTCACTTTATATAACATTTGAATGAGAGTTTAAAGATACATGGGAATTTTGAAAAATAACATGCTGATTTAATAAACTAAGAAGATGGGGTACCTGTGTGACTCAGTTGGTTAAGCGTCCAGCTCTTGGTTTCAGTCCAGGTCATGATCTCACGGTTCATAAGTCTGAGCCCCTTGTAGGACTCCATGCTGACAGTGCAGAGCCTGCTTGGGATTCTCTCTCCTACTCTCTGCTTCTCCCTTGCTCGTGCATGCTCTCTCAAAATAAATAAAACTTAAAAAAATTAATATATTAAAAATTATAATAAACTAAGAAGAAAGCTTAGAACAAAAGATTTTATGCATATGATAATTCAGAGCCAAATCAGTGAATGACTGTTCTTTTACATCCCCCAAACAATAGTCTCTGGATAATTTAATGTAAAAAAAAAATCAAAGCCCAGCTGTTTCTCTTCGCCTTTTTAATAAGTCAGTTATACCTATTTTAATTATCTAATTTAAAACAATGAACAATTGAGGTATTCCAATCGTGGTACTAATGGTCAAAACAAAATACCTCAGAGCCTGTCTCCTCTGTCCAAACATCTGTAAACTATAATTTATGTGCAAATATATATCTACTTGTAGTAACTGGCAAAGTTGAATAGCCAATTCTCAAAAACAATGGTTTTCAACTCTGGATGCACATTAGAATTACCTAGAGAAATTAAAAAACGTGACTTATACCAATGTCCTACTGTAAGTCAACTAAATCAGGCTCTCTGGAAGGAGTGCCTATTTTTTTTTCTTAAATTCCCCAGGGGATTCTACTGTGAAGCCAGGGATGGGATCCACTTCTTGAGACGCTTCCCAGGCAATGCATTCTCTGAGTGTCTCTGAATGAAATTCAGCTAAGAACGATAATCAATGGAGAGATTGCTTGAAGGCAATGCAGTTCATTCATTTCTAGTCTACCATCTTTAAGCCAGGTTAGTAGAATAAGAGTAGTATACTAGGACAGGTTTATAATGCCCCAGCAGATTTTCTTTTTCTGTATCTTTTTTTATAATGCCATTTTCTTATATGAGATATAAGATGTCACATGCTATATTGAGGGATATATGTAAGAACAGACTTACAAAATGTATTTGTCTACTCTGTGGATATTATTGAAGACTTTACTCACACATCTTGCTGCTGTCTTTCAGAAGATACTTGGGAACAAGTTTTTCTGTCATAATTAGGAATTCTAAATGTTTAATGGATTTATGAATTATATAACTAATCACGTTTTATTTAATGAGCTGCTAGAAAGCTTAGAGCCAACGTCTTGGCCTGAGCAGGTGTAATAGGAACTACCCTCGTATTAATTTTTCTTTTTATCTTTGTTCTCCATTTTTATCTTTGTTCTCCATTTATCTTTTTCACCTCCTTATCATTTATCATTTTTATTTATTTTTTGCATCCATTGAGTCATTGTAAACTGTTAGGAATAAGATTTGATGTAGATAACATTTAAAAAAGCAGCTAATGGAGCTGATGATCAAATATTGCACCACAAAAGATGGCCTTAGTGCAAGTCAACTAATTTCCTCAATGTAAGCAAACTTGAACAGCATCAAAGTCAACCTATAAGACATTTCTCTTGGCGGGCGCGGGGGGGGGGGGTACTGGACTAATTCTGATGTTGAAATAAAAATATCTTACATACTGTGAACAGGCACATATACCTCAGAATAGTGTTATCATTGTATATTTACATGTTTACCAGTATGCACTGAAAGGGGCATAAAGGAGTGGGCAAAGGGAGGTAAATATATCCTTATTTGAGAAGGAAGAATAAAAAAAAAAAAAGGTGAAGCTTCTATTTGGGTAGGATGCCCAAATTAAGCTATACCAGGAAGGTGAATATATGGGAAGTAATAAATCTTTCAATCAGATCTTCTTTGGTGTATGAGAAGAAAAAAATCTAGGTTATGTTAGATTTTTAAAAACAACATAGCTGGAAGACATTCTAATTAATATACTTTTTTTGCAAAGCACTCTGTATTGTTTTCATGATGAGTCAATTAAATCTCTAATGTGCCACTACTAAGATGCCTGGATTGCAAATACAGGCATTTTGAAGAAAGGGTTCTAGAGTCTGATTATTACACAAAGAAAAGTGATCACGTTCTTACTAAACTGCATTGATGAATTATGAAAAAGATGTTATAAAAGTAATTCATAGTTCCTGTAAGAGATGAATATTCCCATGAATACATGGAATTGGAGTGAAATTATTCTTTAAAAAGAAAACTAGTAGTAACCTATATTGATGGGTCTATTTGCATATGTAACTTGAGACACAGGTTTCCTCTTAGCTAGATCACCTTTTATTACATTATTTACCTCCTGATTGATACACAGGCAAAACCCCTCTTTAAATTTAAAAGAGAGCCTGGATTTACACATGTATGTAAACTCTGATGCTGGTTTTTAATTTATATCAGCTACATAACAAAATATCATCTTCATTTTAATACAATACAACACATTTCTTTCTGCTGAAGACATTGGGTAGTTTTCACTATATCCGTGGTTTGTGTAATTATTACAAAAGTTGTATACAAAACCCTGCAAATATGCAAAAATTGCAAAATACACTCTGACAGCTAATGCTCTGAAAACACTTTATTACACAAATTACATTCAGATTCTGAAAATAGTGTTCTAACAGTGTAACCATCTAAAAATAAGACATCCCAAAACACACCAACTGAAGAAAATTAAAAAACGAATTTAAATAGAGACTTTTTTTTCTTTCCCTCATTGCAATATAATGTTAGTGATTTTAAAAAAATAGGAGATTTAGCAGCTTTGTCCTCATGTAGCACAAAGTTTCTCTTTACTGCCACAGGCTGAGAATGCTGAACAGGAAAGGCACCAAAGACAGACATAGGCAATGGAAGTGCTATTGGGAAAATACTGTGTTCAAGCAGAGAATGGGGTTATTTACATCTACAGAAAAGTCTCAAAAATGTAAATGAGCAAAGCTTCCATCATTAAATTAGTAGTGTGATGGAAGAAGAGGACCATTCCTCTAGGCTATGTTCATATAAAGACAATGGCACTGTTATGAACTTTTAGGAAACTCCTCAACTAGAAACAGAAGCCAACTAAAAACAAATGAAATAAAACATGTACAGTCCCACATAGACTAGTACAGTTTACAATTAAATACGCAAAACTCTAAACGTGCTAAAGGGAAAGGAATCGGGCATTCTTGGAAAATCGCATCAACCTAAATCAAAGCCTGTCTTCAGGAGGAAGAAGGTGAGGGCGCAGGCAGAGGTGCTGAATACTCCTCTTCCGATTCACTTCCATCATCCTCCTCTTTCTCTAGGTCACTTCCCTCGGTGCTAAGACGGTCAAACCCTTTCCGGCTGTAGCCTTTCCGGCTTGCAAAGAAATTTCCGAGGTTTAAGCCTCCACTTCCCTTTCCTGGAGAAAGCACACAGTGACACAGAACTGATGGAAAGTTTGCACAAATGATTCTTGGTGTACTTGTAAATTCTTAAATGGTAAACACATTATATATTGGGATGGGAAAGGGTAGATATTAACAACAACAACAGAAGTGAAAGAGATAACCTACAGAGTCAGAAAGATATTACTTGTACTGATTTATTAAAATATATAAGAAAAAAGCTCCCCAGGATTATGTGTTTCTGTAGGATTCTTTAAGATTCATTTCCCAGCTCCTGCTTTTTCCAGTCTCTGGAACTGGGATCCCTTGAGGAGCTCTTCATTTCAATGACTATATGAAAAGGTCATCTTCACTATGACAAGCACTGACATGCTGACAGGAGTGAAAGAAAATTTACTGAAGACAAATGAAGCCAGATAGATAAAAGGCAGGGGAAGAGAATTAAATATAGAAAGGCAAGGTAGAAAAAAACGAAACTGGGAAATGTGCTGCCAGCGCCACATACTTCAATTTAGTTTACGGTTTGCATTCTGCATTTAACATTGCTGTGCTGCACATGAGGAGTTTACTTTTAGAGAGAGTATGGGAATTAGATCCCTGCTCTGTAAAGGACATGAGCGTGTTGACTCTGAGCCACATGTGAAGGATTCTGAAAGGTCACAAGCATACCTCTAAGTCTTCCGAGCACTCTTCCTGAACTTGCCTCAAGTTTGTGTTCAGAATCTGTTAGAAAAAGATGGCACATTTCAAAATGAGTCCCAGTCACCCTCCTCAACCATGGGCTCAACTTTCAATACCGAATCAGAGGTTCATAAATGATTAAAAACAAGGCCTGTGTTTGTCTGTAAGCAATTCTAAGGGGGAAAAAAGGCGATATATTATTGTGATGTGTCTGAGGGCCAGAGCTGGGTTCGACTTCAGTGCTGTGCAGTCTCAACAAATTACTTCTTTGAGCCTCAGTTTTCTCATTGGAGAAAAGAGGGATCAATGATAATTCCTACCCATCTGCAAGGTTTAGATGGGATACTGCATGTGATGTGCTTAGAACAGTGCCTGGTAGCTACACAATAAATGCTCAATAAATATTAGTTATTTTTATTAGGACAAAATTAAATTACCAGGAGTTTGTAACAACTTGGGAAGCTTTGGTTATTATAAATTAGGAGTTTTGTCTCAGGCTTTAATCTTTCTATTAAGCACAGTACATGTTGTGCTTGAGACAGCCTTGAATTCACGTACATCATTTCTTCTTTGTGTAGGACTTAAGTGAAAGCAAGGACCTGAAACACTGAATAATTTCAGTCATAAAAGTGACCCAAACTCTCCCTTGGAGCTTCCCATCTTCCTGATGGATGGACTTTCTTTCTTTATGGGGAGGCAGAACTCCCAATGGACTTATTTTTCCCTTTGCTCTGTACCTGTCTGTACTTTTTGTCCTGACTTCCCCTAAGGGCTACTCCCCTAAGGGCTGTAGACAGGGAAGTGAGGCTTGGGGTTCTCCTATGAAGCCTCTAACCAGGAGTAGAGGCAGCCTCGAGGAAAAAGCTAGCAAGCAGATGGCAGAGGAAAGGTAGAAGAGTGGGTGTGGAGAAAAATAGGCAAGAAGGGAAGAATCTGATTAAGACTGTTAGAGAGCCAACAGAGTAGATTATAAGTTCTATAAGGATGCAGGACAGCCTTTATTTAGCTGGCTTTGTATTCCCTGTGCCTACCACAGTGTCTGATGTGGAAGTGACATGCAATAAGTATGTGTTGAATAAATGGAAGGTCTTTTATGAGGGTTACTAAAAACTCATTAATTGGACAAGATCTATCCAGAACAAATGCTGAAAAAAGGTGACAGGCTGATCTACTTTTAGAATTAAATGTATTATATGGAACCATATAAAACTGCAATATTTCTGTTGAATATTTCTATATGAATAAAGGTAATTTCATATGGTCTGACTTAGGTCTCTGCCTTCCCAACGCACTCCTGTAAATTCAGTATTCTGTAACAGTGATGTGTCACACGTGCTTACCGGTGAACAGGAGAGACCAAACCTTCTTAACTCCCCAGCTACTACTCCTTCCAGTGTGGTTGAATACCACCATTCCTGCTGCCTGGTCCCAGCCCCTCGTGTTCCTGATGCTCTGTGTATTTATCACTGCACTTACCACCCTCTGTTGTTACCTTTATATACAGTCCTCTCTTTTTTTATGTTTCATCTATTCTGTGAGCTCCACTTATTTATTCAGTCATTTCCCCAACAACTATTTATCAAACCCCTAGTGCCAGGAACTGTGACTGTGCTGAGGATACATAAGTAAACAAGTCAACATGTAAGATTTTTGCTCTTTTGAAGCTTCCATCTAACTCCATGAAGACAACGACTATGTTTATCTTTGCTCCTGCTTACCACAGTTCCATACCCTTAACAGGGGCTCAAAAGAAGTTCTTTTTGAAGAGTTAATTGTATTTTTGAGAGCTTTATCAATTGCAGATGAACAGCAAACCAAAGTCGTAGAAAAATTCCCTTTCACAACTAATTAAATGGAATCCTCTGTTCTTTGTTTCTGTGTGCTTTTCTGTGTCAGGGCTTTGCCGTGGGCACTGAATCCCTGCCATGGTTGCCTTGGCCTGAAATAGAATCAGATGCTACTTCTTGATCGAATGCTGCCTCCCACCCTGGCCCACAGATTCCTTCCCCGACACAGTTGTAGACTCTTGCCTTAGGACCTGGGAAGCCAGCCAAGGGACTGCTCCTGGGAGGTAAGAATCATGGGCTGGATTATTTGTTTATTTGAATGTCCTGAAAGGAACACAGCTCCTCTTCCTACACTATGATAATGATCTGATAAAATACTGATTCCAACACTGGACCCTGTCTTGTTTGGTGAAGGAAGGCTGATGTCCCAAATTGTGACTATTTAAAAGCTACTGAATGATGTATTGTAGGAATAAATAGTTGATTTCCTGAGAAAGTTGAGATTTAAGATAAGTATCTTTTATGACTTAATGACTTCTATTACTGTATTACCAATGACTGTTTTTCACAATCATTGGTGGTGTTACTTGAGCACTTACCTGGTGGCAGATACTGTTGATAAATGCTTTATGTTTATTATTTCCCTTAATCTTCACACAACCTTGTGAGTATTTTATCCCTACTTTATAGATGAGGAAACTGTGGCTTGGAGAGACTAAGTAACTTGCCCAAGGTCATGTAGCTAGGAGCTAAAGCCAGGACTAGCAGGGGAAATATATAACTCCCAAAGAATGGACCTAGGTATTTTGAGGCCTGGGCCTGTTTCTAACAACAAGGATCTCCTCCTTCCTGACCCTAATTTATAGTGACTACATATCTACACAATTTCATGTGGAGACATTAACTGGGCTTATGCCAATTGCTAAAAGGCAGTATTAAAAGTTATATTTTAATCTAACTATCTAAATTTCTGAGGCTTCAGATACTTTTTCTATGGTGATGCTAACTATAAACAATATTTGGAACATAAACAATAATATCCAAAACGGCAGAGAGCATTTAGAAAAAACACTGAAAAAAATCACAACCAAACTTTGGGGATACTTAGGCCAAACACTCTTTCAAAGGTAGGTTCCAAGTTCAAGGGGCTCATTTTACTTGCCTCCAAAGGCCTTTGATTTTTTCCACCGAATAAATAAGGCAATGGCCAGCAGGACAACCACCGGAATAACCAGAAGGGTTGTAATGAGAACAATGGGCACTCCAAAGCCCGGCTCTTTGATCAGTTTCTGTTTCTCTTGCATCTTCTGCAACTCTGTGGAGGCCGGTTTGTTCTCCATTTTGTTTTCAACAACTGCCTCGGATTCTTCAGGGAAAGAAGAGTTCACAATATTCAACTGACTCAAAGATTCCAAAACCCAACCACCCACCCCTACCCAGTCAAATCAACAACTGCTCATAAAGAACTTGTTGAGTTCCGTGCATGTGGGGTTCACATTTCAATATCTGAATCTACCAAGCTAGCAGCAGGTATTGTGATTAGTAATATCCACCCAATGGTTTTGTACCTTTAAGTTGGTTTTCTTTGATCCTACCCTTTATTCCCCATAATTCCACAAAACAAATATCCTCCTTTTGCATTTTTTTCAAAGTTAAAATTAATAGGCAGTATGGTGCAGGCAAAGAATTGGTGTGCATACTACAGTCAAATGAATCTAGACTGAAATCCTAGTTCTCCTATATAAATTAGCTGTGTAACTTTGGGCAAGTTACTTAAATAATCTGGGCCTTAGTAACCTCATCTGTAGAACTATGATGATAAACAAACAAACAAAACACCTCCTTCATAAAATTGTTGAGTGTGAATGTTTATCATAGGGATGGTATTTAATAAGCATGATTCCTTGTATCATTAGTTTATGAATCTTGTTAATGTTCAATGAGTTATTGGCACATTGCATGCACAGTGACACACATTTATTCTAGGATTTCAAACTGGAAAAAGAACTGTGTCCTTTTCAGGTTCTTTTATACAGTTCCTAGTAAGCCGTAAGTATACCCAGAAGCACTGTATATATGATTCTGTGTATGATGAAAATAGAACAATTCTCTGGTATTGACTGGTACTGGGTAGATAACAGGCCTAAAGTACTGTTTGGGAAATGATTCAACTGGACCATATAAACTGCTTCAGGTATCTTAACAACTACTGACTTGAAGGTTGAGCCTTCCAACATTCTTGCCCTCCAGAAGCACATATGTGTGCTTGTACAAAAACCCTAGTGTGCAAAGTCTAGAAGTTACTATCATCTTTGCCAAAATGCTCACGAGATTTCTGGAACTTCAGTTTCTTGGTGCGATGTAGAGTGTATCATATGGCCTCATGGAAATTTTGACAAAATGGCAGGAATAGCTGGTTCAACACAATCACGAAAATCTTTGGTTAATGTTTAATATGTGTTCACATGCTTAGTAGCTTGCTGGACAATTCTCCAAGGAAGGATTTCTCAAATTACTTAAGACACTATAAGCTTTTTGCTTATAAGCTTTTTGCAGCTTTTTCCTTCAATGTTCTGAGCCAGCCTCCTTCATGATCTCAATGAAACCTACTGAGCACTTGTACTGTTACAGGCAATGTTCTCATTTAATCATTACACCAAGCCTATGAGTAGGCATTGTTAGTATCACCATTTTACAGATGGCCCCATAGTCTTCATTTCCTTCTCTGTACTATGGTTAAGGGGAAACCATTATTTCAATTTTTTGTCCACTGGAGTGGCTCTTTGAAACTTCAGCAGGAGAGAAGGAAAGGGATTGGTTCGTAGATCTAGATGGCTCCAATTTAACCTGTCTGGATCTCAGTTTCCAAGAGGAATATAAGTGTGATTCTTACTTTTCCTGATCACTAATTGTTACATCTTTTTCTTCATTACTATAGGAGAGATAGGCAAATTGTTCTGTTTTACTTAAATCCCTTCTATATTTAAGCAGGAAAATAACAATAAATAGAAGACAAGATTAAAAAACAGACCAAAGATACAGATTGGTAGTCAAAAATTTGTTGCCTTGAAAGAAGGATTTATTTCTATTTGAAGGTGACTATAACCAGAATAATTACATAGCATTTTCTGTCATTTAGTGGGTTTACTGGCACCAGAGACAATGGCTGTACCAGCTCATTTTCAGTTCCCTTTTTATAAAGGCAGAGCTAGGAGTGAGCTCCAGTAAAAGGAAACAAGAACTGTGAAGTAGGTGACAGACTAACAGAATCAGTTTAGCATTCACAGAGAGTATGCTGAGAATGAGGTAATAACCTCACAAAGGTATACACACTACACTTGAGAAATTCTTGATGTCCACATTCCCTTTGGTAATCTGAGTGCATCTACTAAAAATACACAAACATTCTAACTTTTGAACCTGCTGAAGTATGTTTAGATTTTAAAAAATATTCTATATCTTAAAGAAAGAGGATAAATTTAAATTTCCCAGTAAAAAAATATATATATATTGTTCTTTCTCAGGAACTTTTATAAGTGGAATAAAAAGTCTAAAAAATAGTTATGATTTAAGGATTTAAGGAATTTCAAAACAGTAACAATTCAAATTCTGCCACTTTTATTCTTTATCCTAAATTCTTTAACTGAAAATTAAATTCTTTAATTTGGAGCATCCCTGATGAAGGAGCAGTGAAGAAGCTCCAATATTATCCAGAACCTGGGGCTTCTGGAAGAGAGGGGCTGCCTCATGTGACATTTTTCTTTCATGTACGATGCCAGATGTATTGCATTTTAAACAAAAATGTCTTCAAACAAGCTCTTCTGGCATCCCTATACGTACTTGGAAATAAATATAATTTTGAAAAGCTGACATACAGGAAGTTTTTTCCCTTCTTTAAAGCCCTGAGTTTAGAAAGGGAGGCTAGGTGCATTCTTGTGTGAGCTCACACACTCAAGCATGAACATGTTTCTTTCCCCTTGAGAGAGGGGAGAAGCCCAGAGACCTCTTGGAATTGGAATAACTCGGACAGTAAAGGAGAGACATTCTTAATACAGCAATACAGCAATTATTACCCAGTTTATTACAGACAGAACTGACGACTGAAGGTTTTAGATGGCATACTAGCAAGTAACAGGAGAAGTGCAGATAGCACCAATGAGATTACTCTTTCCTTTCTTTTTAGTACTATTTTTTTAATGCAGTGTGTTTCCCCTATAATATGTTGTTCTCCATAAGGCCTAAGATGCTAGCTGCCCTAGAGAGTTTCTTTCTATGTTATTGAGACTGATTCACTATCATCATCTTTTATTTGGGGAGCTAGGGGTAAAGGCTATGATTTTGACATCTTTTATACCTAGCAACTTTATTTGAAAATGCTTTTCCTAAGTTTCTTGTCATCACACATTCTCTTACCTGTGCAACTCCCTGTGAACACAACATTGGTTCTGAAACCCTGTTATTACTCATCAGTTATATGACCATTCACAGTGGGGATGAAGGTCATCAGAGGTTACTCAAATTTGGAAATTTATACAGCAGCTAAATCTGGGATGATGTTTCTCCCTCTCTTTTGTAAGGGACGGTTTAAATTAAGTTTTCAGATTTTGATAAAAGACAAACTTTTGGAGATTCAGCATGCTTTATACTCCTTTGTGTAATAAGGAAATAATCTTAAAAAAAGAAAGGTTTAATGAGAGTCATATGAATCCAACAGAGGACTAGAAGAACTTCATTTGAGTTTGGGTATTTGAGTTTAGGTATTCCTATTAAAATGTGAATGTCATGACAAGATAGTCCAATGACATTTACTATTTGAACTCCTGTGTTCCGCCACAAAGCTGGGAGGTTTTCTGAATTCACTCAGTGGTGTGCACAGAGGAAAGAGGAAATGGTGTGGGGAGAGCGCTCACTGTTCATCCTTCATTGGCCAGGCAAGAAGAGATCAGTGTGGATGCGCTGTTCTCAACAATCCAAATACTATAATCTAGGATTTTTATTTTATTTTATTTTTGGTGGAACTTATTTAAAGAGAAGTGGCTTGAGGCCACTGTGTAATCCCAGAGATTTCAGAGTACATATAACCGTCCCCAACCTATAGCTCTTGGAAGAATTTATGGTAAATGAATTGGTGGTATTCATTTCTCCTCAGTAGTACAGGAATAGTGGTTAACAGCACAGACTTCAGTGGCAAATAAACTGTGGTTTAACCCCGGCTCTATCACTTAGTAGTAATTCTGATCTTCGATTTCCTCGTGTGTAAAATGGGGATAATACCAAATTATCACATGGCTGGTGTAAGGAATTAATTTAGTAATTTTTGTATTGTTCATTGTTTGTGCTCCATGAATGATAGCTATTATTAATAATAATATACTTATTCCAGGGAAAACAACTCACCAATAATTCTGTATGTAACAATCATAGGAAAATAAAGGATCAGGAACTCTTCAATGAGTGTGGTATCAGTGCCACCCAGTAGAGTCACCTGTGTTGAATCTCTATAAATGCCAAACATTTGCTATTTATTTTATATTATCTTACCCCTTTCAACCTTGAGTTGGCTATATTCTCTTATCTGCCTATATAAAATCCCTAAGCTCCCTCTTGGTTCTTGCTTCTTTGTATCTTTTTCCATCTGCTTTCATGAGAAAGGAAAACAAGTAAGCCTAGGGTTAAGTCTGAATATCTAGGTGAATCATTTATAAAGCAACTAATAATGAAATCACTTTGCTTTTTAAACATTGGGAGCACCCTATATTGAGTTCTTAATTTTACATGACCATGTCAAAACCCTGAAGATAGTATAACATGTACAAATATAAACTGATCCTAGGAAAGGGAGAGAATAATTTGACTAGGATTTCGAATTAAACCAGTGGTTGCTTAACAGTAGCTAAATTCCATTTCCCATTCCTGATAGTATGTACCAAAGCTATACTTATTTGTGTATATGCATATGCGTGTGCGTGCACACACACACTCTCTCTCTCTCTCTCTCTCTCTCCCTCTCTCCCCTTATAGGTTATAAGTCTTTTGAAGTCAGGCACAGTTACATTTCCCTTAAACCAATTATAGCCCCTTATACATAGATGGCCCTCAGTAAATTTTGGGGCGATTGGTGCTAAGATTGGAGCTTAGGGAACAGATCATCTTGTCAGGCCCCTATAACAGAAACTCACCAAAGATATGTTTTTCACTCATTTAGACTACAGCCCATTATGGAAGGCCTTTTCCAGTATACTGGATGGTATTTTTCTGCTTGTCTGAGGTTAATGTACTTCTAAAAGTGGCTGACTTACTTTTTTTTCCTCTTTGAATGTCTTTGGCCTGCTTGTTCAGAATCACTTTCTATCACTTGAAATCAGTGAATTTGAGCTCATTATTACCAGTCCATTTAACAGAGAAAACAGTAGCAACATGCAGGTTTAAAGGCTCAGTACATAGTAGAAGTTATGGATGATTTACCGGATTATATTTTTAGTCTGATATTTTTTAATGTGCAATCAAGAGCCATAAAATAATTCAGCACAAATAGTCTTGGGTTTCACAGTCATAAGAGGAATCTGACCAACCTTTGATTTCCTGGACCTCAATGCCAGCCTTTTTTACTGATCGATGTTCCATTTCTGTAAATAGCACAGCAAAGGAAAAAGAAAATCAAAATCTCCAAAAAAGATTTGAAAACTTAATTTTGACATTAATTTTACTTAGTAGCAAATATTTTCTCACTTTGTCAAATGCAATATCATATTACAGAAGAGTTTTAAGACAAACCACTAATTTGGTGCCAGGCCCATGAATCCTGGATACAGTCTCCTAGGGAAAGCTGAAATATTTCTAAGCTCTTCATATTCAAAATAAGATTTTCCTTGTGGAGTTCATAATGAATGTATTTTTGAAATATCAAGTGGTTCTGTTTTTATATGGACATGGACTGATGACTAACTCTGCCATGTTTGATTACCAGTATTCTAGCTACATAAGTAGATTTCACTAGTTAAATAGTAGAATGCAAAGACAGGGGACATTTGTTTAGCCTCCGATGGCAGTCTTACTGTTCAAAAGTACTGTTTTCGAGATTTATTATTCAGTTGCATTCTGGACTCCAGAGAGCGTTTTTCTCTTTCAAAGCTGAATGCTTATTGCAGCGCTTCTCAACCAAGCGATTGTCAAAACCACTTGGAAGCCTTTCCAAAATACACATATTGTCACCCTCTTCTTTCTATAGATCTTGAGTAGGATCTGGCCATGTGTTTTGAAAGCCCTCCTCACCATGACTTGGATATGCATCTCTGTTGAGTACTGACCACTAGGATGGCATCAAGACCCTCAGACCAGAATCTTAATGAGTTTCAAGTATCATATTCCTGTCTGCAAAATGAAGATACTGTCTAGATTTCTGAGGTCTTTTCTATCTTGAAAGCTATTCATTTTTTTTTTTTTTAATCTGGAAAAGCCTGGATTTAGTCTTGGAATTGGGAATTATCCATCTATTTACTTTCCTGTCTGCCCACACGTTCTGGTTCCTCTTTGAGGAGGCAGGTGGTGGGAGAGCTACACTTACAAGGGGAATGTAAGGCTACTGCTGGAGTAGAACAGTCCACAGACATCTCTGTGCCCTCAACTCTAACTGGGTCCTTATTACAAAACAGCAAAAGCTACTCAAAGGACAATTCTGAAGATAGCAGTTATCAAATTTACTTGGGTCCCAAGATCTGTATGCTCAACGATTAAAGTTTTTGGACTCTTGATATTACTTCTCTTTCTTATAACTTACTTCTTTTCTTTGTTGTAATTTTCACTCTTCCTTGTTATAATTAGTATTTATCTTCATTAATTCCAAATGACCTTATTATCTATCTAAAATTGCTTGTTGCGGTTCCTGATACCTCAGCTTTACTGTCTTCCATTCTTTAATTCTTTTCTTTAACCCTATCTTCTCCTATTGTTTCTACCCTGCCTTTTTTTTTTTTTTTTTTTTTTTTTTTTTTTTTTGTGAGAGAGAGAGAGAGTGTGAGTGGGGGAAAGGGACAGAGGGAGAGAGAGAGAATCTTAAGCAGGCTCCACACTCAGCATGGAGCCTGACGTGGTGCTCGATCCTATGACCCAGGGATTATGACTGACCTGAAATCAAAAGTCAGACACTCAATCGACTGAGCCACCCAGGTGCCCTGGACCCTGTTTAATTGAGAAACTTGTTTTTAGTATGATGTCAGAGGCTAGGTGAGTATACTTTTCAAGAATTAGAAATAATGTCCAAATTGCCATTAGAAAATCCCCAAAAGTAGCTGGCTTGATCCTAATGGGGAAACTCTTCTGTCCCCAGACATAATTTTGAGTTATGTGAAACAACAGTTCAGTATTCTGAACAAGCTGAAGTCTAAAGGAGAAAATGCAGTGCTTCCTGCCTGGGATACTATGTGTCTGACACAGATGTGCTGGTGCTCCTAGGTGCTCGGCAGCTACCGAGAGCTGAAGAGCCACATGGGAAGTGACACCAGGGTGGAAGCCAGTAGCTCCTCTGCTTTGCCAAAGCCATCATCTCCCTCTGGAATTAACTTGGAATTAACATTGGCTTTCAATGTAACAGACATTACTCCAGGCATCAAGAATTTACTGTGGAGTATCTGTGGAAACAAGGGGATAACTGCCAGGGAAAAAAAAAAAAAAAGTGTTTCTCTCTACTTTTTAAAAATCAGCTTAATCCCTGGAATGAAACCAAACAGGTCGTTTAACAACTGCCAATTATGCTTTGATTTCCTTCTCCTATCAATAAAAAGAGAAAGGAATGCAAATATTTTTTTCACATGCTCTTAAGCGATGCAACTGAGGGAAAATGTGGACAGTAATACTCTAAAAACCATACTTTCAGTCAGGGTGAACTTCCACACAGTGTTGGTGTGAGCGTCTCCAACATACACAGTCCCATCTTCTGACGCAGCAATATCGTGAGGCATGTCAAAGTGCTGCCAGAATAAAAATGAGGGTGGTGAGCCTACACTTGAATTCTTCATGAAAAGGCAGAAAAACAAAGCAAAGCACACAACAAAGCAAGCCTATGAATCAGACCAAACAACCTATAATTCTGTCAAAGCAACTCTAGGCCAAGAAGAAGCATTCACTCATTCACCAGGCACCGACTCTGCCACCTCGGGAAATGCCAGGGGACCCTCACCACTGACTTCCAAACCTTTTAAAAGTGAGCCTTTATAGGAAGATTAATTTTGTACAGTTTTGTTTACTTGCTGTTACATTAGCCACCTATTTAGTTATATTTATTTCTGCCTCCATGTTTCTTTCTTCTTTTAATCACTATCACATTTGCCTGTTTTAATTTACACAAGTAAAAAAAGACTGAGTATTAATTTTTGTTATTGCTCCCATCAAGCTACCTACCATATGCTACCTGACAAGCTGTTTATACGTTACTGATAAGAGGAGTCATTTCAAAGTTTCAGGGCATTCAGTCTGAATGCATCCAAGGTGATACGCAGCAAATGTGGGGTTTGCTTACTCTGAAGCCCAGTATTTGTAGTATTTTCAGTCAGCAAAAGGAAACAAATAGAGTGTTTCCTGCAAGTACTTCCTGTTTTTTGTTTTTTGTTTTTTTTTTTTACCTATTTCAATATTCAGTGGTTTAATGTTTTTCTTCATGACATAGTTCCATTTCAAATCATTGCCATCTCAGTCATGAGGACATGAGACAGGGGAGCACTTTCTGTGACTTTCCTAAGGCCACTAAACTAGTTCCTGGAAAAGCAGCCTTAAAATGTTGTGCTGCTGCCATTTCTGTCTGGCTACTGAAGCTTTCGGAGGTGCCACGTGTCCACCAGCTGGTAGGACATGGATGATTTTTTTCACCTTTGAGGTCAGTAGGCCTGAGTATACAGTTCTCAGAAATATGACCGGTGCGTGTGAACAGGAGCATTATCCTGACTGTGGTCTTATCAGACAGGATCTGCCCACTTCAGTTTGCTGAGTACAAAGGGCACCAATGAGGCAAACTACTGTTCCTAGCTCACTTTAGGCAGGCAGAATACATACTGTGGAGATACTATTGTACTTTGAGAATCATCAACAATTTGTCACACTGAAAAGAAACATGAGACAGCCATGCCAAGGAGGCTCATTCCTTCATACTATCAAATGAGCTGTGACAAATGCACATGAGAAGAACAGAAAGCCAGAAATCAAAATGTTGCCTTGTTGAAATCTCACAAGCCAGTCATTAAATGTTCATCTTTATTTTGGGTTCAGCTAATACGTGGCAACAGACTTGTAAATTCTAGGCAGTTCCTCTTCTGTACCAAAATATGTTCTTAGAAACTGCTTTGCAAAGCATATGGTTGTAAAGTGCTGCATATTTTCTGATAGGAAAAATAATATAAATAGGTGAGGGGGAAATGTGTGAACTTGTCATTAGCTAAGGACTTTGCTTTAAATAAATCACAATATGTCATCAATTCCATGCTACAATAACAATAAACTTCTATCTCTGGTTCTCAAGCTGATCCAGGGAGCCAGGGGTTCTGTTGGAGATACTCTGAGGCCATTGGAGGGGCTGAGGGGGGAGAAATAGTGGATAGGACTTCGGGACCTCTATTCCTACTGCAATCAGAAGCACTCAACTGTAATTTCTTTAATGAACTATTCTGTTTCGTGTTATCTGAAACAGAAAATCATGTTGTAAGCTTTAGGATTTCAGAGTTGAATGGATTTAAAGACCTTCCACTCTAGGCTTTGTAAACTTTTCTGAGGTTTCTCCTCTCTTCTCTTGAGGTACCCCTCCCTAGCAAAGTAACACTGACAAGAAAGAATGACAGCATCCTCCTGGGGCATCTGGTGACAGAGCCCAGGGCAATCAACCTGCTCTCAAAATCTTGTATTCTGTCTTAAAACTGCATAAGGGATTTATGTTCTCTGTATAGTTATGTTTTCTTTAACATGAAATAATGTTTAAACTTACTTAATATGAAGTAAAATAGTTCTCTAAGAAGTTGCACCGAGTTATGTTGTAGTTTAATATATTCCATTGGTATATGGATGTGTACCTCTGGGAATTAAAAGGTTAAAACACATTTTAGGGTCTAAAAACTTGTGTTTATGATCCAGGTGTGCTACTTACTCTGTAGCTTTGGATAAGTAATTTCACTTGTGTGAAATTTTGAGTTCAAATCCTATCAAATACTGTAATTTTAATCTCCATTGTTAAGGTTAGAGAAACAACATAAATATAGGCTGGTTTTTGTTTTCTGTTTTGGTTTTTTTTTTTTTTTTCCTTTTCTTTTCTTTTGGCTTGGAGTGGCAGGGATCCATTCCATTCCAGCCTGAAGAGTGTGTGTGCAACCAGATGTTAGGGACCGTAGGCTTTCTTGTGATAATGGGGGTAAGAAAGTGGAAGGTAACTGTGTATCTTTTGCCCTGATCTTTATTGTCCTACGGTCTGAGCCTCCCTGCATAGACATAAAATGAAGCTCATACATTCGGGCATAAACTTTTCTAAAGAATGTAACAGAAGAGAGAACTGAAGTACATGGGGAAATATGTGGTGGACAGGCACAAACAGGTACACATTATGCAAAACCTGACTTTTGATTTGAAAGAAGAATCTCTTCATACTTAGGAATCAGAGTACCATATGGTTTCCTTCACCCAAATTTAATCTTTGTGATGATAATGTGATTAAATGGGAATTCTGAGAGATTCATCAACTGATGTTAGTTTACAGAGTCAACACAGAACAAATTTCTACATTTTGTTGTAAGTCCTGTTTATTAAAAGGAAAAGCAAATTTCACCTTGGAGTTAGACTCTCTTTTTAAGTTTGCTATACTGACTTACGACTTACATCTTGTGACCTATTCATTGTTGAATGTCTGATGAACGCTAATGTTTAGGCATAATGCTTTCTAAGATTTTCATTCATGCTGTTCATATTTTTATGAGAATAAGGCTCATGTAGAATTTAGCTTCTTGCTTAGCCCATAGTTTTGCTTTCTAGATGTATATATGAATTAAAAGTTAATGTCCTGGTTGACACAGTATATTATATTAGCATTAAAAGAACAATCAAGGCAAACACTGTACTAATACAAAGTGAAGACGTGAAAGAAAGTTAAGTCTCTTACTTTATCAATAGATATGAGGAAGTTAACTCAAAGGGGCAAAACAATGAATATCAGATAATCAGTAAGGATCTGCAACACTGCTGAAGTAAAATAGGTATTATCAATGTAATGAATTTCTTTCTGAAGGGTACTATGATTGGATATTTGATTCCGTATAGCTTTTCAGGTAAAATACGGTGAAAAGTCCTTCTTGTTGCATATCAGTAGAAATTTAGGAAAAGTAAGGAATTTGTACTACAATCTTTAGTTCAGATTCAGTTTGGTTCAACTCAGATCCTGTAACTTTAGCTAAAACTCCATTTGAGGGAGAGGCTATGTAGGCTATGTCCTGTTCTGTTCACCACCATATCCTTAGTTATCTAACATGGTGTATGACAGAGTAGGGAGTTAATAAATATCTCTAGGATAAATAAATCCCAGACTAGCTGTCAGTACTCTCTCAGACATATTTCTCAAATATTGAGACACTTTAAAGTTTATTTTTTTTTTAATCTAGCAAATTTGGTATTTTAAAGAATACTGTAAGAATTATGAGTATGGTGATAGTTTGTCCAGTGCTTTATGGCAACTGCATTTTGATCCAAGTAAAGCCAGTAAACATTTACATGTTTTGAAAAATAACTCTTATTAGCAGCATTTTGGCAGGCTGAATTTTTTTTTCTTTTACTTAAAATTTAAATCCAGGTTAGTTAACATATGGTGTAATAATGTTCCATCACTTACATCTAACACCCACTGCTCATCCCAACAAGTGCCCCTTCTAATGCCCATCACCCATTTAGCCCATCCCCCTACCCCACACCCCTCCAGCAACTCTTAGTTTGTTCTCTGTATTTAAGAGTCTCTTATGGTTTGTCTCCCTCTCTGTTTTCATCTTATTTTTCCTTCCCTTCCCCTATATTCATCTGTTTTGTTTCTTAAATTCCACATATGAGTAAAATCATATAATATTTATCTTTCTCTAATTTCTCTTAGCATAATACACTCTAGTTCCATCCATGTTGTTGCAAATGGCAAGATTTCATTCTTTTTGATTGACAAGTAATATTCTATTATGTATATATATACTACATCTTCTTTATCCATTTGTCAGTCGATGGGCATTTAGGCTCTTTCTTTAATTTGGCTACTGTCGATAGCGAGCAGGCTGAATTTTCTAAAATAGATGTGCTGCCACAAGTACATCTAGGAAGTTTATATGAACAATCTGATCATTCAGGCAGTCATACTGAAGAGAAAGTACATTGAAGAGACAAAAGAGCTATGGGCATGATGAACCAGTGTGTTTGTAAACAAGCACTATTAGAATAAACAGTGGCAAGCCATTTGTGAAGTCAAAACTAGCCTTTAGTCTCTTATCTAAACCAAGCCTTTAGGACTTAAATAAACTGCAGGAAGTGCTATTTTGAAGTCTTGTTGCTCAATGTAGTAACAGCATACAAAAAGCAAACGAGATTTCTGTTGGATCTAAGAGAACTACAAAAGTACAATTTGATATACTGTGGTATCTTCTCTACTTGGATGAAACCAGGAAAAGACATTATTATTATTTTTTTTTTTTGGTATTCTAACTACAGTGAATTTCAACCTGCTATCCTGTGTGAAGTCTACTAAGAACCTTAGAAAGCATACAGTGTTGCTTTGTATCTGAAGAAATTGATCTAAGAACAGACAAGGATATTTATTCTAAATAAAACATAGTAACAGGAAACCCCTATCAACCTAGCTAAGACGGTTGGTTATCACATCTCCTTCAAGATTTTAAAAATTATTCAAGTACAAATCGAATGCCAAGATTCCTATTTTAGTTTATTCCCATGAAAACGGATACCTAGGCAATATATGTGAATACCTTGCGCACTGGCTTGAAGACATCCATAATTTCCCCACTGGAAAAGTTCAACACAAATCCCTGTACAGGTTCTTGGTCCCCAAAGTAAGGCTTCCCATTCACCGCAAAGAGCAAACCTGTGACAACACATCCAGTTAAACACTCTTTAAAATATGGAGAAAACTGGCCTTCAAATATATACATGTACATTACACAGACTATTAATATAGGGTCAGCCTGGTCCTTATAATTGAAAACAAAAGTAGAAAATAATACACTAAGCAAATTTATCTTCTTAAGTAATAACAACAGGGGCAAACAGGTTAAGGGACTAATCTCCTTGCAATAGGAAAACTAGGAATTATAAGGCCTCTCCATTTAGGAAGCCAGTAAAAATCAGGAATACACACATAGTGATATAGATATAGATACATAGGCTTAGGAATAGATCTAGATGGAGAGACATATCACAGACATCCTAGTGATAATCTTTACATAAATTATTGTGGGATGTTAGATCTTTTAAAAAATAAGTAATATCTGCTATCCTTACCAGAAGAATCAGAGAAAAATACACAAAGGCAATACGTGATGTTATAGCAGAAACAGAATAATATGATTTTAAACAAATGAAGTTTGAAAATGTGACATGCATACTTCAGATTATCAAAGACCTACTTTTTCCTAATTAAAAAAAATTAGACCATCTTTTCATTATTTATTTATTTTTAAATGTTTATTTTGAGAGAGGGAGAGAGGGAAAGAGAGTGTGAACAGGGGAGGAGCAAAGAGAGAGGGAGAGTGAGAGAATCTCAATCAAGCAGGCTTCACGCTTTCAACATAGAGCCTATTGCGTGGCTGAATCTCTCACAAACCATGAGATCATGACCTGAGCTGAAATCAAGAGTCAGACACTTAACCAAATGAGCCTCCCAAGTGCCCCTAAACCACCCTTTTAATAGTAATTTCGTGAATACTTTTTGTAGCAAAATTATATTTCTTAATATAGTAGTACTTATAAAAAATAATGGAAACTGTGATGTTTGGCTTAAACACTTCAGATGATTGAATATTATGTTTTAAAGAAGTAAAACAATAAAATACACATCAAACTAAATGACTGTTGAAGATCCTTTCATCTTTTTTTTAAGGATTTCAGGAAAAGGTTCTTCAGTGTATCGTACTAAGAAAAAAATCAATACTATGAGAATCAATTACTGTTGTGCAATATTGTAGAGAGAATTCCAATTATAATACACTTTGTCTTTGCTTAGATTGTTTTTAACCAGATTTTCTCTCATCTTCTCTCTTAATGTTTTTCTCTTCATATTTGATTTATTTTTATTCACTGTGAACTTGATCACCCTCTTTTTAAGTGAATGGACTTGCCAAATTTATTCCTTAGATATAAAATAAAAACCAACATGAGAATTTCTTTTTCACTGACATTAATTTATGAGTCTTTTATCACTTCATTACTTATTCCTTGTGGAAGTCAAATTTGCTCCTTATCTGCATACTTGAATCCGTTTATTCCATGTCCTAAATAAATTGGGGGCAGCTTGGGAAGACAGCAGGCATATGCAACTTTAATAAAACAAGAAATGTAAATATAACAGTGGTGGCTACAAGTAGTCAATACTACTTTAATATAGGTACACCTATATTTGTGAAATATATTATAAAAAACATATAGTTTAGAAATATATTTTCAGTTGTTCAGTATTAATGATTTAAAGAAATCCTATGCAAGTTATTTTGTAATATGAATTAACTGGATCTTATGTCGTAAGTTTGTATTATTTTTCTGATTTTCTTCACATCAAGAAAATCTATTCTGAAAATAGGAAACAAAATTCTGGATTTTATTGGTCACTCCTCCTGACATTTAAATACAAGCCTCACTTAATTTACATATTTATCTTTGGGAAAAAACTTGGCCACTGCTTTTAAAAAAAAATGTGGAGCAGAAGCATTTTGGATACTGATTTTTCAGACACACACCATCTGTTGATGATGTGTGAAGACATAATATGAATCATTTAATAACTAGAGCAAATGATCATCATTAAGGAAAAATGAAAATCAATGTTTGGAAACAATTTTTGAATCCATTACACACAGTTAAGTTTGAGTTCTTTCTTATTGCTGAATAAAGAACAGGGTCACCTGAGTTGAAAATGATTTACAAGGCATCTTTACACTAAAAGAGTGTAAGATCTGATAAAGCATCTTCAATCCCTTAATAAGAAAAAAATTATAATAAGAGTATATTAAGGTAAGAGAAGTAACTTGTAAGGATAGAGGACAGCATGACAAAATATAACAAATAAAGATGAAATACCTGGTATATATGAAATTGCAAATACGTTTCTTCCAAATGACGCATGCTTAATCTCTCGCACAAATTCTTTGGTGTCAGTTTTAAAACACTGGATTCGACCGTTTTCCCTGTCTGCCACACATAATTGGCCCAAATGAGGCACAAGAGCCAAGCTGTGAGGAACCCTGAACTGGCCTGGTTTAGGATTGCTCCCAGAAGATTCTATAGAAGAAAGAAAAATCTCAGCTATACAATTTGTAAAATCACCCAAACCTCTAATGTTAAAGTTTTCTAGTTTTCCAAACTCATGATAGTAAACAATTAAATATTTGGAACCAGGGGAAAAATGAGGTACTAAGTTTGTTCTATAATATCTCTTACCCACAAACACATTACAGATTTTCTCCCTTTTTGGACAAAGTTTTCAGGTTGAGGCATTCTTTTTCCCTCTCACAAGACTGGGTGTGTGTGTGCGTGTGTGTGCGCGTGCGTGCGTGTGTGTGTGTGTGTGTGTGTGTGTAAGAAAGCTGGCAACTGGGTGCATACAAAGGCCATGCTTTTCCCACTGGAGGGGACAATTAAATCCTAGAGAATGTGAGGGGTGGCCAATCTCTAGTTCCTAGTGTTACTGGCTAAGAATAACAATTAGAGATCAAGTCTTATTGAGTACCTTCTCCCCACTGTGTGATGAACGTTCCAGTTGGTGAAAATTGCACAATCCGACTGTTGCAGTAACCGTCTGAGACATAGATGGTTCCAGTGTCTGGATCCACAGCCACATCAGTGGGTTGACAAAAGTGATTCTGGTCACTGCCTGGTTGCATGCTCCTTCCCAGGATTAACAGAGGGCCACCTTTACTGTTTGGATCCAGTTTGAACACCTTTTTAACAAGGAACAAAAGCCTTACCCACTTCGCATGGTTACTAGTGGCACACTCCTGCCTTAGAAGACTTTCACAGGCAATTATAGTGTAAGCTCCCAGAGATTTATTTAGAGGAAGATACTTTGTAGAACGGGATGGGACTCTAAAGATCATTTGGTCTGATTCCTTCATTTGATAAGGGAGGCCCTTAGACATTAAGTAATCTGCTCAAGGTCATCCAGGTAATTAGTGGTGAGGGGAGACTAGTACTTGGATGTCTTGTTCCACCCACCTCACACTTCCTTTTGGGTCTCTCCTTGGCTAATGTAATAATAGTACAATGCTCTCCCAATAATACATGAGCAATAAATGTTTACTGAGATGATGTTTGAAGACTCTTACAGTTATGTCTTCTGAGTTCTAGTTGTGTTTTTTTTCTAGTTTTCATACCTCTTTGCCACTTATTCATAAAATGGATAGTAGAGCTTATCTTCTGAGAGGAAGACTTTAGGCTATTCTGTGATAGAAATATAATTTCCTTTAAAAACAACAAAAATGTTTTATACATAAACGTGGATGTACTAAAGACCTTGAAGGATTTATAGATTAAGGTAGTTTAAAACAACAAGTGACAAAACAGAACTAAGACTTGGGGATGCAGGAAAGAAAAGCAAATGTGGAAAAGCCAAGAAGGAGGGTGGGATGGCCTATACAGTGATCAGGGTGAAGCCTCACATCAGGCCCTTAGGTGTCCCACCAGCCCTGCAGACAAGGGTGACTCAGTTACGTACATATTAGCTCTTTCTGACACTGAGTTCAAAAAGAAAAAATTCAGTTTTGGCAGTTGTATTTTCTTGTTATCGACTTCCTGGGTGACAGAAAAATACCCACACAGCTCTAGAGCATATCAAAAGCATCACTCCATGAATTTCTATTTGAATAACTGCCAAATGGAAGATTACCTGATGCAGAGCAACGTCTGTGACCCAATAATTTCCGTCTTTATCTATGCTCAAGCCATGGGGCAAATAAAACCTGCAAAATAAAAATAATTGTCTTAATTGTACAATGACTCCCAAAGCCCACATGAGAGGAATGTCTTGCTAATTAATCTGTAAAGGTAATATAAATTGATAAATTGATAAATGGGTACCTGCATTCCTAAAGACCAACATAAGTTAAATGAAAATGCCTGTTATCATAGAAACCTCCTTGTGACAAATCTT
Organism: Herpailurus yagouaroundi; assembly: GCF_014898765.1. Classification (NCBI taxonomy): domain Eukaryota; kingdom Metazoa; phylum Chordata; class Mammalia; order Carnivora; family Felidae; genus Herpailurus; species Herpailurus yagouaroundi. The sequence goes on from NW_024412377.1 coordinate 75,984,267, forward strand.
AAATGGCATTTAATCTTTCAAAAATCCATAAGTGAAGCCTACAACCAATTACAAATATTTATTACAAAGTATGGTATATTAAACAACACAAATCACATCAATTTAAAAATGAGTTCAAAGGTAATATTACCATTTTAGAAATGTGCATAAAGCAAATTGTGTAGAAAAATGTAAATGGATTTATATAGTTTGAATAGCTTCAGTATACTTCAAGGTAATGTAATGAATGCCGTATTAATATAAAACATTCATTATATGACTCAAAAGCTTTAAGAGTGTCTCCTAAACACAATAAAACCCAACAGAACATCTTCCAGCAGACAGGGGCTGTGTTCATCTAAGCAAAGTGAAGTGGTGTTCTGGATAATCATTAGAGAAGGTTAATCTATTTAACAAAATCAGTTGGAATGATGTGGGTGGGAGAACTGTAACGTAGACAGAGGCTCACAGGCTTAAGGAACTTAGAATTAACAAACACCTGGACAATATCTTAATGTGGTTTGGTCACATGACATCCAACAATCCAAAGGCTGTTTGTGAGCTTCTAGCCTTAACCAAGGTGTTGACACCACAGATTCTTTTTTCATGTGCCAAGGTTGGAACACCCTGACCTTGACTAATTGACTGAACTAAATCTGTGTTTTGGTGACTGAATGTGAGAGTTATGATTTGCTTTCAATAGACTCCCCATGGCTGGCCAGGTTCATTTGGCAACAGTTGCTCTGCCTTTCTCTGATTCCCTTCTGGAAAAAGAATGTTTCTGATTCATTAGTAAAGCATAGAAGAGACAGGTTCAAATACACGAAGTGATAAAGCTGGTATTAGGATTTGGCCCCTGACTCCACCGTCTTAGAATCCTATAAAAAAGTATCACCATCTCCATAAGCAGCTGCACTCAGGTGGATGGATGGCTCCCTGGCTTTTCCTGTGCCTAAGCAGACGGAGCAGGGTATATAGTTCCTCGAGCTGCCAGGTTAAAATGGTTGAGGACACTGTAAGCAGGTGCCCTTCCTTTCTATGACCACGAATATCAGCCAACTTTTTTTTTTTGGTTGCCAAATGTCATCTAGGAATAAGAGCAAATAATAAGCGGCTTTCAAGGCCAAATTACCTATGCATGCTAAGAAAAGCTAAAAATGCCATTTGTTTAGTCTTCCCTTTGAGATGGGAAAAAAGAAGCCTTTTTCCTTAATGTTGATTACTTGATGAGTTTGGTTATGTAACTTTTACGCTGAAAAAATTTTTTTAATCTTCAAATCTAAGCTGACTAGCAGCTCACTTCATTAGGTATGTGTATCAATGGTTCTATGAAGTTTGAGTACCTATTAGAATACCTGGGGAGCTTTAAAAGTACTGTTTTGATGCCTGGGCCTCATTCCAGACTAAATCCAATCTAATTTTTCTGTAGCTTCCCAGGTGATTCTAATTTCAGTTTAGAGCCACCTATTTAGAAAATGAAAGATGGGATGGTCCAATTAGTCGCCTACTTTCTTAAGCTCTGCTTTTTTGCCACTGCTGTACAATACACCCTTTGCAGGACCAGAGCCAGTGACACACTTTGATAAAATATATGCAGCAAGAGCCTTAATAACAACATAAGTAGGGGAGCCTGGGTGGCTCAGTTGGTTAAGTGTCTGATTCTTGATTTCTGCTCAGGTCATGATCTCACATGTGGGATTGAGTCCCGCATTAGGCTGTCTTCTCTCAGCAAGGAGCCCACTTGGGATCCTCTGACTCTCTCTCTCTCTGCCCCTCCCCCATGCGCTCGCACACGTGCGCGCTCTTGCTCTCTCTCAAAAATAAAACATTAAAAAAAAAAGTAATTTAACTCACAAATTTTTTCCACTGGACTGTAGTACTGCAGCATTATTTGGATCTATGACAAGAATAGTGTCTTCTTCAATTGGCCCCAGTCCTCTTTGCTGGTAAACAAACGTGCTGTCAAAAGAGCTTAAAACAAAGAAACAAACAAAAGCATTAGAATGGAAAATAAACCAATGAGAAAGGTCAATGAACTTGAGAAATGCAGACCATTCACTTGAGATTCTAAATACATAGTCTACCGAAGAGCTTAGACTTTGATTTCATTCTTTGTCCTTCACATTTCTGTACCTTTGATTACATATATATATACCAATATATATAGGGGTAACTACATACGTAATTACAAATATAATTACATCTGTACCGTTTGTAGAACTATGCTGCTCAGAGGCGCCAGGGGAACAACGACATGTGGACTGGCTGGAAATGCAAGGTCTCAGACCCACTGAATCTGAAGTCCATACTTTTCTTCTAAATTTTTTTTTTTCAACGTTTATTTATTTTTGGGACAGAGAGAGACAGAGCATGAACGGGGGAGGGGCAGAGAGAGAGGGAGACACAGAATTGGAA
>NW_024412377.1:75986760-76022739 GCF_014898765.1 Herpailurus yagouaroundi
GACGCTTAACCGACTGCGCCACCCAGGCGCCCCCTGAAGTCCATACTTTTCACAAGAACCCCAGGTGATTCATATTCACGTGAGAATTTAAGAAATACTACTGGGGCGCCTGGGTGGCGCAGTCGGTTAAGCGTCCGACTGCAGCCAGGTCACGATCTCGCGGTCCGTGAGTTCGAGCCCCGCGTCACGCTCTGGGCTGATGGCTCAGAGCCTGGAGCCTGTTTCCGATTCTGTGTCTCCCTCTCTCTCTGCCCCTCCCCCGTTCATGCTCTGTCTCTCTCTGTCCCAAAAAAATAAATAAACGTTAAAAAAAATTAAAAAAAAAAAAAAGAAATACTACCAAGAACTCTTATTTTTTCAAAACTCCTCAAAATATTTTAATTCAATAGCTATTTTCTTTGAAACTACAAAAGGAAGCATAACTTATTTTAACTCACACTGTAATAAGGAAAGTGTAAATGATAGCAGGAAGGAATATAAAATATGTTTGCTATAGTATTTGCCATAAGAACCGCATGCAAATACATATATTTTTAAAATTATTTTTTTTAACATTTATTCATTTTTGAGAGACACAGTGTGAGCAGGGGAGGCAGAGAGAGAGAGAGAGAGAGAGAGAGAGAGAGGGAGACACAGAATCCAAAGCAGGCGACTGGTCTAAGCTGTCAGCACAGAGCCTGACGTGGGGCTCGAACTCACAAACTGCGAGATCATAACCTAAGCTGAAGTCGGATGCTTAACCGACTCAGCCACCCAGGTGCCCCAACATGCAAATACATAATATAAGGATATAGTATATAATGTTCAAAGTATTTAAAAAATATAAAACATAAATTGATTCTGGAATCATAAAACTTCTTCCATAAAACAACTTTTCTTTAAGTACAAAATGACCAACTACATAATAATATAAAGCTAAAACAAACATGACAGTTTCTGCTTTTTAATTCTATCTCCCAGGTTATAAAATATTATGAACATATATGTTTATATACATTTTTTCCATTTATATTTCTATATAAATTGCTGGTAGTATCTTTACCTAAATTTACAATTAGCATAGATACTATATTTATTTCAATTCCTGTTTGGGTAATTATTTGAGATAAATGACAAAGATAAAATCTTGTAATATAAGCTTATATAACAGAAAGGTAAATCTACAAATCACAAAGGGACCAATTTATATGTTAAAGAACGAAGAATTGAATTAGCACATAGTTGAGCCATACATATGTGTATCTACATAAAAATATACACAATATATACATATTTTTCCAGACGAGTCAGTGGATGATCAACAAATATTTCTGTAACAGAAACTATTTGATACAGTCAAAGCTGTAACAGAATTTCCTTTATAGAATCAGACAAAGCTGTGAAAAAAACTAATATGTTGTAGTTCAACTGTATAAGCAAAAGAAGAACCTGAATAATATTAACTATTAATGGAGATACATTTGCAGTTTGGAAAGGCAAAAGAGTGCTCAGATCTGTTACAGACCTATTGATTAGGTTGATATTTGATTGGTTGACATTTTTGTGGAACTTATGTAGAGTCCCAGTAGAAGAATAAAAATTTCAAGATTACATTCTCTTGCCATTAAAAAATTCATCACATGATTATTTGAGCTTCTTGACTGTTAGAGTCTTTGGGGATATTTTCCATGAAAGATAACACTAAGTCCCTGAAGTAGTTCTTATTAATGATGCATTCAATTAAAAACAAAATATTGATTCAACTTTGTCAACCTAAAACTTAAGTAATACTGTTTACATATGCTATTACGTGTAGTTAAAACCACACAGCAGTACCTAGAAAAAAAAAAAACCTGAGTTTATGAAATAGAAGTAACATCACTAACAAAGTAGATTTTATAAGATATTCATGGGATCTTCATTAAATTGAAATGTGAAATTTTATTAGAACCAATGTAAGAATGTACAAGGTGTTATTAAAACATGGGAGACCGGTAAAGGGCAAACATGATGTAATTCTTTAATGAAACACCAAAGAGTTATTGTGTATCTGAAACTCTATTTTCAATATGAATTTCTATACTAAAAACATCATAACTATTCTTCTAGAAAACAATGGCATTGGATTCAACCATCAGTGTTGTTTTCTTTTTCTTCCAACATGTCTATGATATTGGATAGCATAAGGTCAGCATGTCTGAGACTCAGAGTATGCTCTAAGGTTCACATTCATGTACAATAGAATAGTCTCTTCATTTATGATCTGTTTTAAGGCATATTCTTCATTATCTAGGAACATTCCAGTGCTTTATGACAGCACCATAGCAGTCTAAATAATGTGAGAATTATGCTTTCCCTGACTGTAAGGAGTTAAAATCTGTTTCCTCTTTTTTGAAAAGAAATTTTGAATTGAACTGTGGATTCATATGTACTTCTCTTCAAAAGTAGCATTTCGCACAACTATAATACAGCATCATAACTAGGATATTTATGGATATTGCTAAAAATCTACTGATTGTATTTAGATTTCCTTTTCCCCTTTGTATTTTCTAAATTTTTCATGTATTCTTGCAGTTTATTGGATTGGGCATGGAACATACTAGTGTATTATTTATCTACTTTGCCCCCACTTGTGAGTTAGTAACATGGAAAGTTACCAAGTCCTCATAGTTCTTACCAAGTGCTGTACGCTTAATACGTAGTGTTCTGACCCACTACTGATACTTAATAATAGTGGCACTGTATAGTGGCAACAATGCCTACTGTATATCCCGATAAAGCTGGAGCATAACAGACCTCAGCATACCTATAGCTGCACATCAAGAGACAGTCACTCAGCTGATTGGCTGGCCAGTCGGGATTCTTTCATTTGGGATAGTGGAGCTTTGTGCCACTAACAGTTCGTGCATGGTAGTAACACAGGGCAAGGGACAGAAGTTGAAATTTTTTCTTAAATGGGAAAGTCACAAACATACACATGCACACCAAATCTGCCAAATAAAGTAGTTTATAAATTCCTGTAATTCAAAGAACGGTAACCCTTGAACAGTTCACAAATGGATGTCAGATTACAGAACTGGATATACTGTTGCTATAGCAAACTGCTTATTTAGTGTTCTAAAGCAGCTACCCCACATTATATGCTGCAGAGAAGTCTTTATTTCAACCACATTTAACTTTTTACAGGATATAATAATACCCTGCAAATTTCACACAGTGCCTGGAGCACTGCTGACTTTTGTTTGCTTCTCTGAAAACGCACTCAGTCAAAAAGACTGAACTGTGGTTCATGGGTGGGAATACATCACTTCTTTATTTTAGCAGTTTGAATCCCCCATTAATGGTTTTGCACATTAGCAGCCAATCAAATAGTTTAGATAAGGCTGAGAAGAAATCCTCTGCTATATTCACACAAAAAATAAACTCCAGTAAGAAGAAAATAAGCTTCTGTGCCATCAATCAAAATTAAGGGAATGCAAAATAAATAATAGCAACTGAAGAGAGAACTATAATATAATGTTGCAATTACATAAATTAAGAAGCTGGAGAGAGAACCATAGGTTTTCTCTTTCTTTCCTTTTATGTTTTAATTTTAATTCCAGTGGAGTTAATACATAGTGTTATATTCATTTCAGGTGTACAATACAGTGATTCAGCACTTCCATATATTACTCAGTGCTCATTATAAGTGTACTCTTAATTCCTTACACCAAGTTCACCTATCTCCCCCCGCCCCCACCGCCACCACCTCCTCTAACCATCTGTTAGAACTGTAAGTTTTCAAGTGAGAAAATAAGTGGAAAGATACCCTCAATATTAGGAAAGCAAAGATATACCATATAAAGGCCAGAGTCTTTAAGTGGAATATACTTAAATAATATGTTAAAAACACTCACTTCTGAATATATACACATTGCAAAAAATCTCTGTGAGGAGTAAATTAGGTAGACAGACAAAGAAACCAGTATGACTCTTTAGTGCCCCAATGGACCTAGCATTGGAGACATCACAAACAGGGATGAAAAGAACAAAGAGCTAGGTATTATAGCACCAGCTCTGCTGGGTCACTAAAGCCACTGAGTAGAAGTCACTGAACAAAGTGCTTTTTGTTACTCAATAGAATGAGGCACTTATTAAAGTCCTCATTTTTTTGGACTAGGGAACTGCAGGTTAAAGGAGTGCAAACATCTTCATGCAGGTCTCAGAGCTAAAAAATGGTAACCAAGGTTCAAACTTAGGTTAGCTGTCTTGATTATATATATATATATATATATATATATATATATATATATATATATAACATATTTGCATATTTATATATATAGTCTTCTCTTAGTAGGACTGACCTCACTGGACTGGAGAATCTCCCTGCCAGTTATCAAATTGAATGTGTGTATGCAAAAGCGATAGAAGAATAGTCACATAACGAAGAACTAGAGAAAGTAACATAAATCTGGAAGAAGATGGTTTGAGTGGCAAATGACAATGTGAGAGAGAATGCTAGAATATGGAAACATTCTTTCTGTAGAACCCCTCATGATTTTCTCTCAGATATGAAGGTACTAAGGTACCATTCAGTCACTTTGAGTTCTGTTTTACAGGTTCACTTAATTCTTAAATGAAGCAGATATCTTAACTGAGACTCCAGAAAACCAGTGAGACAAATCTTGAACCGATTTTTCTGAAAGGATGCAGAGAGACTTCTGAAACAAGAGATCTTGGCAACATTCCATAAAGCACTGATGAAGACATGTTTTGTGAGCTATTTGGGGGCAAATGGGAGAAGAATCCCAGAAGACCACATATCTAAGAACAAAACTTTGCTAAGCCAACCACTGAACTATTCAAATTTTATAAACAACATTTATGAAGATATGAAAGGCATGTACATCAATAGACTTGATACAAAGCTGGGAGGGACAGCTCATTCTCTGGTTAAATAATATCTATAAATTGTTAAATCTAATGACGGGAAATATAATTGGAATAAAGTCCTGAATTCAGTATTTTTAAAACACCACATAAGTGGGGTGCCTGGGTGGCTGAGTCAGTTGAGCGTCTGACTTCAGATCAGGTCATGATCTCACAATCCGTGAGTTCAAGCCCCGCGTCAGGCTCTGTGCTGACAGTTCAGAGCCTGGAGCCTGCTTTGGATTCTGTGTCTCCCTCTCTCTTTGCCCCTCCCCTGCTCATGCTGTGTCTCTCTCTGTCTCTCAAAAATAAATATATGTTAAAAAATAAAAACACCACATAAGTATAAATTTCCAGTAAAAGTTTTATGAAATGTATTTAAAGATTTTAGCAGATTCAACACACAACAAGATGATATGAATGCTGAATAAGAGTGAATACAAACTTTTTACGCTGAGAGATATCTAGAATACACATTAAGGATAGTAACTGCATTGCTGAGCAGATAATACATGAGGTATTGTGGCCACTTCTCCACAAAACACTTCAAAAGGATGAGGAATCAAACTACCTTCAGATGACAGTATCATGTCAGCATACAGATTGGTTGATGGCCTGGGGATACTTATTCCAGAGAAGAAAAGACTTTCTTCAAATGTGTAAGTAATTGCCATGGATAAATGGGAGTAAGTTCACCCTGCGTTAGGTTGTCATGCAGGTGGAGTTAGGAGACTCGGATTTGAGTTTAACATAGTGAAGAACTTTATAACAGCTAGATGAGTCCCATAATTGGAAAGTATGTCTCATATCATAGGGAATTTCTTGGTACTGAGAGTTCAAGCACTGGATGACTGTGGAAGATCTTCTAAGAGGTGTGTGTACATTAGGTGGGAGATTGGAGGTGAGCTCTCTGGTGCACAGTTGCTCTTCTGGGTGCCCAATGTCTGCTGCCCCACATTGAGCTAATGAAACTTCAATGTTTCTTTAGGTGACCCAACATTCTAAGCCCGCTGTCAGTGCATTTGCTTCTGATGTCAACTCTATTCCTACATTCCAGACACAGAAGAAAAAACTCAAGCTAAGCCAAAGAGTGGATTTTATTTTTTTGCCACAATGACTGGTTTGGAGATAGAGGAGACATGACCTAAGTCAGACCAAAAAATATGCTAACAGACTCAATTTAAGGATTTTCTGTTGACCTGTCCAGGACACAGACTACATCTTCTGTGAGACTAGTGTGATAATGTGATTCTGAAGCCGAAAGCAGGGACAGAGATCAATCAGGGCGCAGGAATGGAGCTAACCAGGAGAAAATTTGTTAAAAAATGGATCCTAGTGATGTCATCTGGATTACCATACCCTTGAAGTTTTCACTTATACAATCTAATCTATTTCTTCTTTTCCGAAGGTAGTTTGAGTTGTTTTTCTCTCTTACTGAAAGAATTCCAAGTGATACAACTTCCAACTTTCCTTTCCACTCCATGTGGAAAACTTATTAATTGTACAAAGGAAACAACTTTTTAACACCTAAAAATAAGGGGTAAAACCCGTGGTTTAGTTAAGTGGGTATGTGATGTGAGTCTTGCACAGTGGAACCAGAACCATAGCTGAGATAAATAAAAGAAAGGCCAGGAAGCAAGATTTGACAGGAGTCTGGATTTTAAGACTGAGACCCAGGAACAGCTGTTACTGAGGCAGGAGCTACCCACCTCCTGCTGGGACACATTTAAACTTGAAAGAGCTCTAGCTGTGATGCCTCCCTAACACCAGGACAGACCGCAGGCTCTTAAACATTTCATTACATCCTTCTGATAATAGGCATTTCTTATTGCAGCTAGAAGAAGCTTCTTAAAGTAGCCATATTGTAGTAAGAGATGGACAGGAAAGAAAATGGAAATCAAATACTGAAAGGGAGTGATGACCACCTTTCAGGAGGTTAAGTGGTTTATTATAATAATAATAATAATAATTATTATTATTATTATTTCAGTTTGGTTGCCATGCTTATTTAGCATGGTTAAATAGAAGAGTAAGGGGTGATCAGGGAAATCAGGTAGAAATGAAGAGTAATACTACTTATAAAAAAGTTGATATGATGATATCAAAGAGCTTTGGGTACTAAGTATTAAGTATGGATTATTAATATGAAGCATGCCTAATAAAGAATGATCACATCCTAAAAATTAGGGGACACAGAGTGCTTAGTTTTAGAGCAAGTCCTGACCTTAAGGAAACTACAATTTTGTGAACATGAGAACTATCAGGATGAGAAAAATTCCAAGGAAGATTAATACAGGATTTCTCACTACTCTATTCAAACAGTGGTAGCAATAAGAATGCAATTTCCTCCCAATGTTTAATGTCCATTGTCTCTCACCAGTACATCATAAATTTTTCAGGAAGGTGCTGTCTTTTTCTTTTTACAATCCTTGGATATTTAATGAGGGAGAACAAAAACTATGTACTTTGCCTATTTTATATAATGCAGCTTATATATGAAGGATCGCTATGCATGACTGTTCAAAGAACGGAGCGTACAAATCCAAATCTATTTTTCTAAAAAAATAAAGAGTAATCCACTTCTAATTCTCTTCATGAATAATAAAGCAGACAGTGGTTAAAAGCAAAGAAGTACGTTCCAGAAGAGAATGTCCTTGCAACCATGACTGAAAAGGCTGCTAGAGGCCAATGGACAATACAAGAGAGACACAAGGAAAGACAGCTAACAAAATTCTTACACCTGAAAGATAAAGATGAATAAGAAAGAAGAAATAGAGATTTAATAAGTTAAACCAGCACATCTGCTCTGAAGAAGTCTTGCATTTTTAACAACACCCTTTTGTTGGTGCCATTTATCGGGACAAACACACCAGGGCTTTGGCACTGAAGCTGGAATCTATTTGCACATGATACTGGTTATCTAGATGAAAGCTAGATGCCAGGAAAAAGCAGTTCTTGAGTGAGGACTAACATATAAGTCACAGAAACTGTTCTTATGTGGCTCTTATTTCAGTGTTGTGTCATCGTCTCCCACCCCAAGCTGGCCTTTACTGATCCCTTCTCCTGTGAAACTGTTCCAGCCTCTGCTGTTTACTTGGAATGAGTATCACATTCAAATGGAGACTTGGACTTTATCCAATTTAGCTTTAGCCAGCTGAAACAGTATCAATGGGAGAAAATGATGCTGTAATTTTCTCCTCTGGTAAAACGTGGCTAGAAATCCATGCAGAAAATGTAGCAATATTCATTAAAACGAAGAATATGCTACAATGAATAGTAATAGTTTGCTTTTAAAAGCACTTGTTAAAATACCATTAGATGTTCAATAATGACTGAGACGATGTAACAGAGATGTATGAATACGAATATTGAGTTCGATTGCTTTGAACTCTGAGGTGATTCCTTTCTCAGATTCCATTTTCAAGTGTGACAACTGGAGAGGACAATTAAACAATAACCAAACTACCAATGTATTGTGAAATGCTGAATGAGTGCCATCTTTACCTGCACAAAGAAAAATACATACACGTTTGTGTGACAGAGCGGAGTTAGCACCAGCATAAGTATAATCAGTATCTCTGAAATTAGGGGGAAAAAAATAACTGAACTATATATGTAGGCTCTCCGTTTTCCAAATGAGACCCTACAGCTATACACTTGAAAGGAGAAGATTCATTACAGTTCATTGTTAGTTTAAGATTCACCTTCATATGCACACTTGTGATAAAATAAATGAATAAATGGATATTCATTACTCAGGAGAGTTAAGATAACCTGCTAGATTTGAGACCAACCTTTTAAAAATGTCATCATGTGAATGTGCTCACAATCCTATAAAACGCAATATTGCAAAGTGGGCAACTGGGCCAACCCTGGAGTCAGATGAAGAGGAAGTGAAGCTTGGTTTTGCCGTTTTCTAACTCAGAGACGTGGGGCAAAACACTTACCTCCTCTTGGTTTCATCTGGAAAATGTGAATGATGGTGATAATAACAGTGCCCAGCTGTTGTAAGGTGAGTTAGGTAAACATGTAAAACAGTGACAGACCCGCAGTAAACAATAAATGTTAGACATTTTTAGTCAACATCCTTCTAAGTAGATAGTGGAAGGTAGAATAAAAGGTTGGAAAGAGAAACCCAAAGGAAAAGCAGGGGAATTAGTCCTCGTGTTATTCTTAAGTCTTTGGTGCTCATAAAAAGAGAAAATGTGAGTGATAAAGTTAATCTGTATGAAAATATGAAGGTCAAGCTACTATTTCTATACATGTGGTGGCTAAACTGGTTCAACCATAATCTCCAGAAGGTTAATTGTTTTCACTGCTGTGCAGCAGTCTGATGGAAAAGGAAAGTCCAACGGTCTTAAAGTGGTTCTTTATGCAGCATGCACACGGAAATAACAAAGTGTTTTCTTGTAGTCAACTAGTAACTTTTCTTGGTTGATCATTTCTCAGGATGCACTTTCTTTGAAGTCTTGAAAGGCCTCGGCAAATGTACTCTCTTAACTGCCTTTTAATACTATCCTCCTTAAGAATGTGAAGGTGGCTTCAAGGACAAGGGAAGAAAATGGTAAGTAGGCAGAATCAGATTGTCATTGTCTTCTTTCCATCAACTAGTTTGTGAAACTACTTTAATTGTTTTAAAATGCCCAAGATTTCCTCTCCATTACTTATCAGAGTCATGCATTCAAAGGATAAATATGGTTTGCTCACAAAAATCAAGTTCACAAAGAACCTTGGTAGTTCTCTTACTATTACCCTAGTTTAACAAAAAGTGATGCATGCTATATTTATTTTAATTTACACCCTGAAGGAAAAATATTACTTACTTTCCATCCCAGACATGGTCACCTCTGTGGAAAATCACCAGGTTATTCTTAGGGTCCAGAGCCACCCCAGAGACCTGGCCTGGTAACAGGTATACTCCAGGCCAATCCAGGGATTCTTCGACATGGAAATCTGTAAGATAAATACAGACATTTGGTGTAAAAAGGAAAGCTGTATAACCTCATGAAGATGCACAATGGTTATAAGAAACTCATGCAGTAATGTCACTAGACGCAAAGAAAAAAAAAAGTCAAGCCGTGCTCTAAATAAATAAACCACATGCACATGCCGAGTAGCTTCCTGAGCTATGAAATGAAGTGACTGTGAATTTGTTTGGGGACCGTATGCCCTCTTTTCCTCTTGATAACATGCCTATGAAAACAGCTTACCCGGAAGTCCTTATAGAGCAAATCTGAGACTACTTTCTTCTTGACATGATTCTTATTTAAAAATAGCATGTTTGGGAAATAAGACCACATGGATGGCATCATTTTAATACAGAGCTTTTACGTGTGAATCAATAGCAAGCATGGGCAGTAAGCCTGTGTGTGTGTGTGTGTGTGTGTGTGTGTGATCTGACTCCTGTGTAAATTCTAGATGTTCAATAGACACAAGACCCTATAATAAACCATCGCTAATTATATCATACAAGGAATCTATATAAGATACCAATCTCATTTCTCTGAATGTGAGGGTTCCTATAGCAATGGGATTGGAGGGACACTCTCTTTCATGGCTTGTATTTCACTGTTTCCTGACACAAGAGAAGGGAAACATAACAAACTCTGTGACTCTCAAGTTATTCTGATTTCTAATCAGAGTACCTTTATACTTAGAGAATACCTGCATTTATTTGTGTTAGGCCCTTTTATAAACATGTTTATGAATAAAGATGTATGATGTATGAAGTAGCTGTACTGACTGAGGATATAAAGTTAGGAAGATACTGTGAAATCAACTGTATCAGTTCCATATTTCTTTCCCTCTCGAATACTTCAACAGAGATGCCGAGAGGTAGAAATGCAGCAATTCGAGTCTTGTTGCTCCTTCCCATCCTCTGGAGGATGTGGCAACATGCAGTGAAATCCCTAGAGACAGGCATTAAAGACTGGAGGAAGAAAGGAAAGCACAGGGCTTGTAGGATCAGCTTATGAAAGCTTGAGAGCATGCTGGTGTGAGAATAAACACTTTTAAAGTAATTTTCTCAACTGCACTTAAGGAAATAGTACTGCTTCATTCAAAGTCTTTTTACCTCTGCACATGTAATTTTTTTCTTTAATAAAAATTAAGAAAACAGCGCAACTGAATGCCTAGGTCAGTTCTGCCTACAACTTCTGCAGAAGCATCTTCAAGTATTCGCTAAGTGTATTGTCTATGTAAGGCATTGCTAGATTCTGGGAATAAAACATGGCTTTTGGCCTTGAAGACCTTGTAGAATAAAATGAGAAAAACAGAAACCAAATACTTATGACACACTGTAGTGATGGAACACAGGAGAGGGTCCATAATCCTTCCTGGGGCTTGGCTGGGAGAGGGTAGGGTTAAGGTTAGACCTGGGAGATTTCCCAGAGAAATAAACACTTGTGTATGCACTTAAAGGTAAGTGAGGAGTTCAGTGAGTGCAGAAGCGAGCAGAGAATATTTTGGTCAGAAAGATCAAAAGCGAGGATGTTTACAATTGCAGAACGTTTTTCAAGATCTTTAAATAATCTGGAAAGGATACCTCTCTGTGTCCAGGTGGGGCTAGGGGAGCGAAAGGCGGGATTAACAGACCTGGAGATCTAGTTTAGACTGGAAAATATATTGTGTACCATATGACAGAGTAATGGATTTAACAACGAATGAATGTCAGTCTGAGCTGTGGTGTCTTGATCTATACGAAGATTAATTTTGAGGCATGCTGCAAGTATATTATTAGTATCAGTAAAGCACAGAGTTTGGAATAATTTACTTTTGAAATATATTAGGGCCCATGAGAATGTCATTCTCACTCACGTGTTTTGAGATACGCCTTCTTGAGTTGAAGAGAAGGGGAACAGAGTTACAGCTGGCACGCTTACATTTGCAAACAATTCTGGGCACAGCAGTGGAGGTGAATGGGGCTGCTCAGATGAATAACATTCATCATCTGTCACGTTTGTCATAATAGGAAAAAAAGGATGCAAACTGCTGCTACAGGCGACTGGTAGCCAGTGAAGGTGTCTAAGCATGGGGTGGCATGATTAAAACTGTGTTTTTGAAAGTGAAATCTGGAAGCAGTGGTATAAGCATGACAATTAGAGATGTCTAGATAGATCAACAGATGGATCTATCATCCCCCAAAGAAAATGTTTTCAATTATTTTAAAGTTCTCAGGTTGTATGTCATTCACTCCCATCTCCGTTACAGCTTGTCCATTTGGTGGTCATTGTTCGATGCTCATTCATCAGCACCTGAAGAGTCCGGATGGTCTTCAAGGCAACCTTGAACCTCATGATAACACAGATATTTAGCTGCTTTTCATCAGATTCTCAGTGCCCAGAACTACTGCACCCAGATGGAACTTCTTGAGGGCAGGGATCGTGTCGTATTCACTATTTGTTGTAAAGTCTTAACACAGCACCTGGCTGCCTGTTATGGCCTAATAAATACACTAAACAGAATGCTGTGGTCCAGTCTACTTATTTATGTTGTCAACCGGCACTTAAGCACCCTTATAATCTTATATTTCACTTGTACTACCTCTTTTTACTCCCCACACTGCTGAAGACGTTAAGAGACTCAATAAAAATGCTAATTGGCTAATCATTTTTATTAAAGAAAATAAACATATGTTTCCTAGAACATTTCTATTCAGTGGTTCATCCAGCAGGTACTGGAAGCTAGGTGCTCATGAAGGTCCAGAGATACTAATTCTGATAAAAAATAGATGCAGCGTCCAAAATAAACAAACCGGGACACATGTGAGTTTCATTATTGGAAATACTGCACAATCAACTTTAAACTGGCTATGAATGACCCCAATTACCAATGACCTTAGATTGGTAAGCACTCAAAAGTCTGCTAAAAGCATTGACTGATAGGTTGTTAACAGCTTATTTTGTCACATATGAGAGTCCGTTTGGTTGGAAATTTTCAAGAAGGAAAAATAGTGTAAATAGAACATATTATTAAAATGTATAGGTTTGGTGAATTTTCAAAACAGTAAAGGTAATATGTAAGGAAATATATAAAAAGAAATATATACACTGTGAGTATTGAGTCAATGCAAAGGAGAACTACTTTGTGCATGGCAAAATTTTTAGAGAGGTTATACTATTTAAAATTTCATTTAAAAATACCATCACACACTTTTAAGATTACCAACCCAAGACCTCAACATTCTTAGGATCTAGGTCTCCAGGTTAACTAGAAATTGTAAAATAGTTACAGAAAAACTGAGTTCATGTCTCCTCTGTGAACATTAGCTCAGTTAATTGATGTTTTTGCTTCCAGTGTCACCATCTTTTTCATTATTAGGTGGTTAAAAGCTGTTCCCTTTAAGATTAGATGATCAAGATTCAAAGCAGTCTTTTAGGACTAGTGGTCTAGGTATATGGATGGAGTCAATAACCTGTTTCTCCAATCCCTGCCTGTCGCTACATGAGAGTCATAGAATGTCAGAACAGTACTGGGTCATCCCAGGTCGTTTTCTCACTTCACAGGAAAGGAACTGTGGGCTGGGGCCAGACTTTAGTTGTCAATGTCAAGATTGATTATTTTCTAAACCCCAATTAAGAACTATTTCAAATCCTTATTAAAGAAATTACATGATAAAATATATTTGGGTTCTAACTTAAACCTAACTTTTTCAATCATGGAGAAGTTAAAAATTAAGAATTCAGATTTTTCTTAGCTTTCATTTAAGAGGCGATTCAGTATATGACTAATGTTGCAGCCTTTCAGTTTTAATTTGAAAATTAATACAAATGTCTTACGCATGACATTTGGCAAGCCATTCCCAACTCTGTCAGCTGCTCTAAATTCAGATGTCAAATAATAGGATTATTTCGGAGGAATTCTTGCACTCATTATAAAGGTCAATGTGCAGCCTCATATTCTATATATTTAGAAAAAAAGTTAACGACCGTCAGAAAAAATTAAACATTACTATTAAAATTATATCAATAAATCACTAAGAATTAATGAATTATACCTTTCCAAGAAAGAGATTAATATAGTGATCAATGCTACTTTCATATGAAATTATTAATATGCATTTAAAAGGGCATTCATTTATCTGTGTTACAGAAGAAATGACAGAATTAAGTAAAGTTAAGAAAAAAATCTAATTTTAAACCCAGAGCTGTGACTTCAGTGTTACGTAATTAAAAGATTAGTTTTAGTGAAATCACTAGATGACCTCAACAAGAACAAAATGTAATGGCTGCTTTTTCTACACTTGGGAATTCTCATCTAGTGAGGAAAGGTGACTTATTTTGGGCAGAGACTGTTACTCATCAGAAGTGCCGGCCATAGCGATAATTAACTGAAAACAGATGAGAAATGTTTATAACCAAGTCAGAAAGAAAACAAGGATTAAATTACAGTGTTTCATTTAATGAGGATGAAGTGAGGAAGAGAATTTAGACATAGGGGCCAAAAGCATTAGCAGAATTTCTTTTCTTTTTAAAATTTAATTGCAAATGAGATCTTCGACTTGGTCAAAATGTTTGGATGCTGACTGAGAAAGTATGATCAAAAGTAATCTACACCAAGAGTTACTACAAGTGTAGATGAGATGACGGGATGATTGGAAAAAAAACCTGTCATCATGCTTCCCTCCTGCATGCCTGCCTTCCTATCTCTCTCTCTCTGTCTCTCTCTGTCTCTCTCTCTCTCTCTCTCTCTCTCTCTCATCTATCTATCTATCTATCTATCTATCTATCTATCTATCTATCATTTTATATTATTGTGAGGCAGAATAACAAAGTGATTAAAACCAAGACTTGAGCAAATCTTGGTTCCTTCAGCTATGGCACTTTAGGCACATGACTTAACCTTTCTGTGCCTGTTTCTTCCTCTCTAAAAGGGTTTATAAATAGGGTTGTTATGGGGATTAAATAAGTTAATGCACCTAAAACACTTAGCCTGGCTCACAGTGAGGGCTATGTATATGTTTGTCTTTATTAGTCTCCTTCCCTCCAGGGATGAAATTTAAGCCAGCTGAATGCCTTATTTTACCTGGTAATTCTATAAGATGTGAACCTAGAGGTAAGCATATGACTGAAATATAGACTCTGAGTTGATTAAGAGTCTGTGAATACTTTGATAAGCATCACACACATGCAGATATTATTTTCTGTTCACAGGTATACAATATATGCTGAACCAGGCTTCCATATGCTAGCAAATAGCATTCCAATCAAATCTGCCACTGAGAATATAGTTTTAGATTTATTTTTCAGTGAGTGTGGTTTCCAGAAGGCCACTAGAATAAAGACTAGGATTTTGTTCCTATCCTACGAATATTGTCTCAATATAAATATCAAATTAACGGTAAAAAAACAAATGATGTTAGGTGTAAAAAAGAGTGTATTTGCTTCTCATTTACCTAGTCGAATATTTCCACACTGTACATCATGTATCACAGGAAAACGTCAAGGCAGGTCAATGTAAGTGATCAGAGATTTGAGAGCCACACACTGCCATTACGACAGAACACTACCAAGTCATTTTCTGAATTTATCAAATTAGAGTGCCAAATTTTACAGCTTTCCTACACTTTCCAAGAAAATTCTCTCATGGGTGCTGCTTAAGTTATAGTAATTAACATTTACTCCTATTGCTTTGGTGTTTAAAATTTTGAAATCCTAATCCGACATGATGTTAACGGTGGCAATTATAATCGTATGTATTGTTAATGTATTACAACATTTATTTAATACTTTGTGTGTGCCAGAAACTGTTCAAAGCCCTTTCCATGCATTACCTGGCATACATGGAAGTATTATTTGACCCTCACTAAAACCCTATGAGGACTGTACTGTCATCATCCTCATTTTTACAGATGAGAAAACTAAAGCCCAGAGAATTTCTTTTCTAATTTTTCCTACGGACCACATAATAAGTGGTGTAGTTAGGATTCAAAGCCAGGAAGTCAGGCTCCAGAGTCTGAAGTGATCCACAGCATACAACCTGCGTGGAATGGTTTTCAGATTTTATTTTGGCCAAATGCAGAACTGTTCTGGGGTGAGCTGAATCGTGTGCGCACAGCGCACGCATGTGTGTGTTGTGTGCATGCATGTGTGTACGTTGTGTGGAGACTGCAGCTATAGCCTCCTATGTGAGGCACGTCCTTTCCAACAATAGTTGCAAAACCTCTGTGCTAGTCTAGCTGCACCTGTCCGGGAAATTTCCCTGTTTCTAATGTTGTTCTCACAACTGTTGGGACAAGAGTTTTCAGAACAGACTCACCACAGGTCATGAAGACAAGACTTAGAAAGAGGTGCTATTTGTGGATATTTGTGCTCTTAGAGACACGCTGAAGACACAATACTTAACCATCTTGTTCTCGGGGATGCTAAAGGCTTCATAGCAAAGATGGAAAATGTCATTCTGGTTGTGCTCTTCATGCAGCTGTGTCCAATGATGCTCATCCCGTTATGAGGTGGGGATTCAAGTTTAAAGGCAGCTGCCAAGGCATGGAACTAAGCGGAATTCAGACAAATCTAAAAGTCCACAAAATGGTGTTTTTGAAACCATGAGGTAGTTCTGGGCCTACCACACATAGTCACATCCAGATTTTTGAGCCGATCCAATAATTTCACCTGTGACCTCTCAAATCAGCTGGATGGGATACATTACTGTATTGTAGTTCCAAAGTATGGTCCAGTCAATGAAATCCAAAGTGCTGTGGCATAAAATGCTCCTGTATTGGATTGTGCTAGTGCCATGAACTGTGGACATTAGAACAGAGTCCTGAGTGGAAGCCTCCAGCTTGTCAGCAGTGATGGCCCAGAGCTCCAGGGAGGCATATCTGAACTGGGCGAACAAGTTAGCTCAGTGTTTTGAGCAAGACTGTAATGAAGTGTAAAGAACTAGGAAGTGTGCATTCTAGTTTTAAATTCAGTTATAAAGTCCAAGTTTTAAATTCAGACTCTGTGACCTCACTGAAATGGGTTAACTTCTCTAGGCTTCAGTTTCTTCATTTAAAAATTAAAATAGGTCTCAAAGGCATCTGAAATGAGTAGGAGCTATAACATTAAGCAACACCATAGCCTCGCATTTTTGTTTGAGTAATAATCTCATATGAAAAACTACCTTCTTCTTTGAAGGTAATATAATTCCTTACAGCAAATTAGGCATTTAGGGAGACAGTTAGTTCCTCCAGACTATTATAGGGTCCCCTTCTCAGCTTTGTCTGAAGTAAAGAAAAAGCTATGAGAACAACAATGGGAGATTATCCATCAAATTTATCCCCCTTGCTCATACCCTGGGAAATATACATGAATTAGACTACTAATGTATTTTATCAGGGTGTTACATGCTAATAATGCCTACTTTCTTTTTTTGCAAATGGAAGTTTCCTGAGGATAGGGCATTCTCTGGCTTACACAAAGGAATGAAACATTTTCAATTAAGGTTAGGTTTTATATTGTGCTGTAAACAGTGACAGAAGGGTGAAAAGAAAAAGACTTTCAGAAATAGCTTACCTAAGTATGAATTTTGCTATTTTACATTTAACGTTTAAAAGGTTTTTGAATCAGAGTAGTGAAATAACACTAAAATAAATCATTGCAGAAAGGAAACACAGGCACATTTTCTTTCTATAATGAGGATTTGTGCTGTATGTTTCTATGACTCATCATTTTATTTAATTCAGTGACGTTTACCCACATATTTTAAATGAAAGGAAATTTCCTGACCCAGATCCTGCAGCAACATTTTACTCCTGGACACTGCCATTTTGACCACCCTATAAGGTATGAGATCTGGCAAGTAAATGTATTTGGGGTATTTTAAATATTTCTTTCTTAGAAAAGCTAACTAGGTTTTAGGAATACAATGCCTTAAGTCAAACTATGATTTTTACATGCATACTTATGATACCTATAGGTAAATGATAAGAACCACAATATTATTTCAAATCCAAGGTAACAAAGAGAAGTCATGGGATAAAATATATTGCAACTCTAACATTTCGCACTTGAATAGAATTGTACTCTTGCCAAAGAAGCCCTTCTGCCTTTTATATTTTCATGTCGTATGGGTTACCATTTGCTGTCCTTAATATAGAGGTTCAGAAAGACACTCAAGTCTGTCTATGAAATGGATAGGGACGTGATAAACTGCAGATTTTCTAGGCACCACCCTTGGAAATGTCAATTCAGTTGTTCTTAGGTAGTATTCAGGAGTCTAGATTTTTCATAAGCACCTTAGGTGAGGTGATTCTAATGCAGTGGAGTCTAGGAAACCCTCTTGAGAAATAGTTTCATTAGATAAATTTAGGAGTTAGAGCAGGGCTGACTCTGTTTAAGTATGAAGATGTAAAAAACTGGGTCCCAGTACACCCCATAGAAAGTATTAGACCAGACCCAATGGACCGTGCTTGAAACTTCTGTGCGAGCAAAAGGCACCACATGCTAACTTTTTTTCAATTATAAATAAAAATCAGCTGGGTGTTGAATAATTTATGGCTTACTGCAAAGCTGTATTTGAAAACACCAAGCTGGCAGCCTGAGCCATTCCAGCCCACGCATGGACAGCTGCCATGCACCCATATCTGTTACTTTTTTGGAGATTATCTCCACATGCTGTATTATCTGGCTTTCCACATTAGCAAGTAACATGAAACACAATCAATATGAAAGAGGCCACAATACAATTAAAGACAAAGATGAGGCATCCATAGCTTGCTGGTACAGAAACCTGAAGGGAATAAGGTATTGTCCTCTAATTATGGAAGCCATAACCAGAGGAATCCTGGTTAGAAATAAAGATAAATCTGATAGTTTCTGAGTTGCTGGAGATCCCCTCAGGAAAGAAAAAAAAAAAAAAAAACTAAACTAAATTTTCAATTAAGATAGTAATTGATAATGGAACTTAAGAAATCAAAATCATAAAAATGGTTATATTTTACAAGTCAATTGGAAAAGAATGCTGCGAAATAGAAGATTCCTTTGAGAGGACCTTAAGTACCTTAAAAGAAGGTAGCATATAAGCATTTCATACACTGAGACTTTACGGATCAGGGCTTGAATTCGCAGTTTCTTTCCATTGAGCAAAATAGAGAATGCTGATTTGGTAAGAATTTGTTATGCTGAATTTCACGTGCCACTCTCCGAACACGATCTAGATATTTTTGGTCCTGGTAATTCTGGCTCATCAACTGAACAGAAGCTGAATTTATGAAGTATTGGACCAAACCAAAAATAAAACCTCAAACAAAGGTGGTATCTGATAACCCAAATCATAGTAATGTTTTTTTCTGATGAGTTTTTTTTTATCAATAAGTATTTTCACCCATTCATTTTTATTCCCTTCAGATTTTGCTAATGTGGATTGTAGCATTTCATAGTTTGTTCTTTAAAAGAAGCCCTAAACGCACCTCCTGTGTGTTCGGGTTCCCAGGTGCCTTCACCAGGTAGGGGCTGCTGTAATGACAAAACTCTGCTTTCTGCTGGCCTCAAAGTAGACTCTAGTCTGTGGAATTTGTGAATTCTGTCTCTGACAAGAATAGCATTGCCCCTCTCCTCGTGCTCTGCACTCTCTCTGGCATCAGATCGACCAAGATCCTTCTTTTGGACTACATTTGCAATCTCAGCTACCAGGTCTGACTCTGATTCTGCCTTTTCTGTAGGATTATATTTATGCACATGAACAACATCTTCCCTTTCTCCTAGCAGCTTGGAAAGTAGTGAATAGAAATCACCTGTGGAAAAAAGAGAAGAGAGAAGGGGTGGAGGGTTGATAAGATTGCAAAATTTACAAAATTTTGTGCCTTAAAAATACCATCACCTGATTCGTCATAATAAGTGAGAGAGAAGGTTGCTCTCAGATGTTTAAGCATCAGGGGAAAAAGGATGATTTTCCAGAACAATGAAAAAAATAATAGGCTTCACATTTCATTGTATATACCACCTATGTCATTCTATTATCTCAGGAGCCAATAACACCAGAAAACCTCTATTTGCATATTAGTGGAAACAAAACGATGTGCATGTGATTGCATGGCATGTTTCAGTAAATGGTTTTCACAGTAGAGTC
Source organism: Herpailurus yagouaroundi (assembly GCF_014898765.1). Lineage (NCBI taxonomy): Eukaryota > Metazoa > Chordata > Mammalia > Carnivora > Felidae > Herpailurus > Herpailurus yagouaroundi. The sequence goes on from NW_024412377.1 coordinate 76,006,699, forward strand.
GGGTTGATTTGGAAGTTACAGTTCATCAGATTTATAAAAATATGATCAACAGCTACATCAGAAAAGAGCTACCTTCAAGGAAAACCCTTTGAAGTTGTCTTTAAAAGCCTATTAAAGTATAATGCACAAGAAATTAAAGGTATATTTTTTCAGCATATGCTATAAAACACAAGAAACGTAACAGATATGCATTTCTTTGGCAAGCAAAACACCCATGTTTTGTTATTATTATTTTGTTAGCAGTGCTACTGTGTGTAGCTCCAGTTGTTCATTTTAGACAAGAAATGAACAAGTTCCAGAAAAATAATTTTGTGAAAAAAGAATACCTCAAATCAGTTTCAAACAAAAAAGATTTTAACAAACTAATATCATTGGAATGGTTCATCACGATGTATTTCATGCCTTTCTGTACTAAAAAGTAAACTTGGATGTGATCATCTGATATCACGAAGACAATATTACTTATAAAACATTATGAGAGATATAAAATATGACTATGGAAAGTTCACAAAGCATTTTAATCCTTATCATTTACATCTATGGCTTTAAATCCATTTACATCAACTATGTGAATTGGAAACATGTCTACGTTCTTGATAGAAACAAATCTGCTCTTCTAAGCCAAACCCCAAGGTTGAACAAACACTCAGTTCTTTTCCCTCACCCTATTCTAAGGGCTGCTAATGAAATTAGTTATGACCGTGGAGTCTTACTGTTTAAGTTTTAATTACATTTACAGCATGATCAGTTAACATTTACAAAATCTTTTTTATGACCAGTAGGAAATGAAAATGATAACCGGTTTTGCTATGATGCATTCCACTAAAGAATATATTATTAAAAAATTGGTGCAAGGGGACATGAAGTCTTTCCAAAATGATGCTAAGAGATCCTGTCATGTTTACAAATAGTCTTGGCTTAATGACTCAAAGCTTTCAATTCTTTCCCATGAAAGCGGCTTATCCCAGGTGAAATCTTCAATCAAAAAATAATTACCAAGTAATAGGGCCAATCTCAGTAAAATGAACAAAGCAAATTACAACTCAACCAAATCTGTTAGGCCACAGTGGCATTTTGCCTCACAGGGAAGAAATTAATTCATTACTGTTAAATTCACCTGCCCTCACACTAAATACAAATAGTTTAATGTGCTGTTGTGCAATGAAACATTTACATGGAAAATAAAACACAAGATTATTTCAGGAATGAGTAAAAACCAGAATTTTAAAACTTGAATCCATGTCATTAGTCTAATATTGATGGAGGAACACAGACTTGCAACTACGCATGGTTCTTCAGGTTTGTCAGTAAAAATCTAAAAGCTGTGATAAAATATCAAATGCACAGCACTCCAGTTCCTTTGAAATTATCATTTACAGTTATCATTGGGTGAGGAAAGTAAACCTTTAGCAATGTATTAGGCTTCGCTGCATACAGATTGCACTGGCCTTATGAAAATGAAATTTAGGGCTGCATCTCATTTATAGAGATGACATGTGAGAGAGAGAGAGAGAGAGAGAGAGAGAGAGACCACTAGATGGCTATCTCTTACACTCTTACACACAAACTAGAGAGTTTTTCTTTCGCTTCTGGGGTAGTGGAAATATAGAATCCTCAGATGTTAAATATTTTTCTGTGCCAGGTATATCTAACCTTGAGTGCAGTGGATGGAGTAGAAAATTAATGGAGCAAGTTGTGGGGTCTCTACCCCAATCTCATTTCTCAATATTCCTTTCTTTCTCCTCAGTTTATGTTACACACATATTGGACTTCCCCTTCCTTCAATGTCACTCTACAATGTTGTTTCTTCTTCCTGGGACAATTGCTCCCCAGTAACCAACTAGCTCCTAAGCCTTCAGATCCTACTGAGGTGTTACTGATATCCAAGAAGCCTTCCTTGACTATCAAATTAGGGGTCTTAGCTATGTGCACATATGGCCCACAGGTCTTTCACTGTATTGTTACTGCCTGGTGTCTGGGATATACTGCACACTCTTATTTGAATCCAACCCTGACGCTTAGTAGCTATTTTGTGCCTTAACATTATATAGACAATGACCACTACCTTTAAGAATTCTTTAGTGGATTTAGGGGCGCCTGGGTGGTGCAGTCGGTTAAGCGTCCGACTTCACCCAGGTCACGATCTCGCGGTCCGTGAGTTCGAGCCCCGCGTCAGGCTCTGGGCTGATGGCTCAGAGCCTGGAGCCTGTTTCTGTGTCTCCCTCTCTCTCTGCCCCTCCCCCGTTCATGCTCTGTCTCTCTCTGTCCCCAAAATAAATAAACGTTGAAAAAAAAAGTTCTTTAAAAAAAAAAGAATTCTTTGGTGGATTTAAAGAAGTTAATGTACAAGGCCCAGTTTGGTGTATATCATAAAGGAGGTATCACTAAATTGTAGCTAATTACCAGCAAAAAAGACATAAATTCCAGTTGTAACATGCACATGCATCTGTTTCCATCTATTGTTTACCTAAACTTAAAAAAAAAAAATCAGTTCTTATCTCATATACAGGTATTGGGATTTTCCTAACAGAAAAAAAAATATCTCTTTAACTTTACAGCCCTATATTTTCTCAAGTCACTATGGCTGTTGTAGTGATTTGCCTCCTCGCTTTGCCAAAGTAAATTGTATTTGCGCTTTCTCTCTTTTTTCTTAAGTCTATTTTTGGAGAAAGAACTATCCCTACTCCAATGTTCTGGATGCCAGCCCTCTCACTACCCTCTGGAGCCTTTCCTATTTGCTTTCTTTTCTTTTCCTAATTCAGCTTCTTTGCCAAAGGCTTGACTCAGGATAAAAGCACACTCAGTCTGCATTTACCTTGAGTGGGTCATGGAAGCAAGGGAGACCCTCCTCTGACACAGTCTATCTTTCAGACTTTTCTGCCTTCCCTTTTCCTTTTACAAGTTCCAACATGGCCTAACAGTGCTTTCTGTGATAATGGAAATACCCTGTTCCTGTGCTGCCCAACATGACGCCACTAGACACATGGGGCTACTGAGAACTTGTAATGTGGCTAATGTGACTGAGGAGTTTAGTTTTTAATTTTACTTTTAATTAATTTATACCCAAATTTAAACAACCACATGTGGCTAGCGTCTACCATATTGGACCGTGCAAGGCTACTTCATCCTTGCTCACAACATCCTCTCTCCTTCCCAAGCCAAAGGCATCTGATTCCACGTCTTCATTCACCCCGTATGACTTCCACATGATTTGCTCAAGAGCTCTTAGTTGCCACAGCCATCTTAACCTATCAGCGGCGTGTAGCACTGCTGAAAGTCCCTTCAGAAACTCTCTGCTTATAACATTGTTCTTTCTAGATCTCCTCTACCTGTCACCTTTGCTTTCTCATATTCCTCTGCCCAACATATGAAAATGTTTTCTGAGGGCTGTCCCTGGCATCCTTTCTCTCCGCTGGCTAAGGCCTCTTCCTGCTGAGAAATATCAGCCATTCACAAGGCTTAAGTTGCTGCCTCCAGACAAATGACCCTCATATCTGGAGCTCTCCTAATACCAAATTGATTTATAAAACCACCCTGTGGAAATTTCCACCTAGATGTCTGTTTCATAGGAATTTTGAACTCAACCTGTCCTAAACTGAGCTCTTAATCTCCTCCCCATACTTTATCTTTTTATAGTATCTGTCTTGATGATGAAGCATGTTTTGGGTCCATCAATCCAGAAAACTGGATTCGTCCCTCTCTCACCAGTGAATCAACTGATTCATCAATGCTGATGTGTCAACATCATTTTTTCCCTCCCTACCACCAGAACTCATTTGGGATTCTTATCATCTGATTGGCATGCTTAAAGACTCTTCCCCTCCTTCCTCAGAATGGATTTTCATCCCTGCCTTCAACGTCAAAATCTGTCTGTAATGGTATTAAAGCTGTTCTACCTCTGTGGAACTGACTTCTGATTCATGGTAGCCTGCTTCCCTGGACACTCCTTGCTTATGCCCCACCTTTTTCTCGGCTCTGTCAATCTATATACTTCTCAGGGGTATTCTCTAATTTTATTCTGGCTCCCACTGCTAAGATGACCATGTAATTTCTTTCCCAAACTGGGACATATTTGAGAAGAAAAAGGGTAATGGTAAAATTTATACTAGGTATAAAATGGGACATTTCTGGAAAAACTGGGATGTACAGTTACCCTACCTATTGTTGACAGAGATAAGAGGATAAACAAGTACTTTATAAAACTGCACATGACAACAGTAATAGCTAAAATTTTTTGTGAGCTTTGCATTACCTAGTTGCTTTGCTGAGTTGCTGTATATGATTTAACACGTTTCATCTCTACAAAATACTTACTGTCTTCAGTTGAGATGAGGAAATCAACGGTACAGTACAAACCTGCACATCTGGTAGGAAGTTGAACTGGGATTTGAAGGAGCAACCTGTATTAAGGGCACACCTTCTAACTGATGACTATACTGGATCCAGGTTCCACTTTTTTTTTTTTTCCCTATAGTGGCTAATAAACTCCTGTGAATTTACCTCAGACCTGTCAATCTTACTATATTTGTTTTTCTATTTAAATGAACTGTCTTCTGAGCTTTGTGCCGGGTGTGCTCTTTAACTGAACAAGTTTCTTTTTGTCCTTTGCTGGCCTGCCTTCTCCATATCATAACATAAGATGCTTGTAAACTAGTTAATACCTCCATACCATAGTGATTTGACAAAGCTGGCCTAAAGAATAATGACTGGCTACCTTTGGTTTGAAAAAGTAGGAGGGTTTTCTGTTCTCTTCAATAGTTTTCACTTCCCACTTCTAATATACCTTATGTGTAGTATGATCAAACTCTATAAGATTTTCTTAAAAAAATGGTACATTTAAACTATCTGAGAAGGGACAAGTGGCAAGGGATAAATGTGATTTTTTATGGAAACATTAAAAATCTCTCATTTCTTACACATTGTCATATTTCCAGTGATTAGTACTATTCCTATCACAGCAGCTACCCAGTAAATTATTATGGGATGAATAGTAATTGTTAAAAATGTCACCCTTTGCATCAGTAGAAATAAAAATATTTCTTTGATGATTTTAGGCTGTAGTGAGTCCATTTATTTTTTTCTCACTCAAACTTTGATTCTTATAGAATGCACAAATGTTCTAGTTCTTTTATGTAATTTGGCTGAGTGGGTCTGGATTTGGAAAACATAACTGTGCTAGCAGCTAATGTGCCAGGAAAAAGTACACAGCATAGTAGAAGAAAATCTAAAACACTACCAATTAAACTCCCAATGTGTTAAGTTGTATGCTTGCATTAACTACTTCATGACTCAGTGGGCCTTTTTTCTTTAGTAGGGACCATTCACATTCCCTGCCATCAACATGAAAACTTTTCTGGCTTACCTTCAGGAATATAGTGAGATCAAAATGAAACAGAAACATACATTGAAAAATTGCCCCATGAGTTTTTTTTTTTTTTTTAAATAAAATGCTTTAAAATTATTGGAAAAAAAAATAAGTATCTCTACTTTTAGACAGTGTAAAAAATCTTTAAGAATATATTTTTTTAAAGTTTATTTATTTATTTTTGAGAAAGAATCCCAAGCAGGCTCCAAAGTGCTGTCGGCACAAAGCCCAACATGGGACTTGATCTCTTGATGTGAGATCATGACGTGAGTGGAAACCGAGAGTCAGCCACTTAACCAACTGAGCCACCCAGGCGCTCCTAGACAGCGAAAAATCTTAATTGTGGAGGCATTTAAAAAAATAATCAAAAACATTGTGGTAATCTTCAGACTATGAAGTCCTATTTCCCATACATACTACTAGTCCTTTATTACCCAAACCAAACAACTCTCATTATTGCTCTGTCATTTCTATGGTACATGGAAAGTAAATAGGCTGTTCATCAGCATTTAACCCCTGACAAAATATGCCAAGTAACTAAGCTAGTGAGATTGCAATGTGCAACGTAACTGATTAATGACAGAGATATGAGGAATGGAGAAATAAAGGCATTTCTTTTCAGATTTTAATATTTTTGGTTTGTAACTCAGTCATAGTTGATCTTCCTTTCTGGTTAGTTGATTTGGTTTATTAAGCACTTACTTAACACTAACATTTATCCCACTAGCCTTAGAGAAATAAAGCATGATCATGATGACCAGCTCAAGGATCTCAAAAGAAGTGAACTTTATTATTTTTTCCTCCTACTGAATTGAACAATCAGAAATGAGCTTCTCCCTGCACCTTTTCCTAAGAAAATGAGACAAATATAAAAAAGGAGAAGTTAACAGATGATGGCTTTTGCAACTACCATGCACACAGATCTATATCAGAAAGCACAACTGTGTGATAAATGATCATTCTCATCTGCCTATTCTGCTATTAGGAAACCAATTCAAACAGCATCCACTCAGCTTCCCAGAGCCTTGGGGGGTATTTAGAATTGCGTTTGATAGATGAGTTCAATATGTAAAGACTTGTGAGCTGCTCATAAATCATAACAAACCGATAAATTTTTAGCGAATGGGAATACAAACAAGAATTGTAACTTCTTTCAAACAGCAAAGTGGTACTGAGGGCGCTTAGAATTAGCCAAGAAGATGCTACTAAAACCATTTGGACTTTATTAGGGGAATGAATGAAGTATTCTATTTTGAATAAAGCAAAGAAATACAAATTGTGTGATTAAGCCCGGACTTTGCTCCACTCCTCTATAAGTGGTTTACCAACTGTCACTTTAACAAGCTTTTGCAGTAGACTATTGTCTTTTAAAGTTGAAACCTTGTTCCCTTGATTCTGCTTATTTGATAAAACATGCCAATGGTAATTCATTTTTGTTAGCATAAAACCAGGGTGAAATTATTCTGTTTCACAGAAGGTGTCTGAAGACCTTTAACTATCTGGGGTCATGGAGTGTTTTCCCTCTACAAATTGTATTTTTGTCATATTCTCCCTGCCTTGGGAATATAGTCACTCATGCTGACCTTTGAGTAGAAAGATTGATTATATGAGGGCACAAAGACTACAATGAGAAGAGTTTGGAGAAAACCGAGTAAAACATGTTAAAAGGCCCTTTCTGCAGCAAAAGCAATGCTGTCTAGAGCATAATGTATAATAACAAGGACAACTGGCGTTGTAGATTTTGACTTTCAGTTCTGCCATGATTTTTTTTTAAGACATCAAATCTTCACAATACAACTAACACTGAATTTCAATGTTCAGAATTTCATTGCAGAATGCAGAATTCAATGCAGAATTTCAATACTGCACCTTATACTTTGAATTATAAAGGAGAGAAACACTCAAAATCAGCACTCCTAATAGTAGTTGCATTGATGCTTGCTTGAAGCTGGTAAGCTTCCTTGTTTCAGCCCAAGCTCCTCACCCAAACAATGTTGAAAGAAAGCTCAGGTTGTACCACAGGCATAGCGAACGTATATGAGAAGTCATACGCATAAGAAATATAGAGAAATTACAAAACACACTTTACTTTCCTAAAAGTGCCAACCATAAGATATAAGTAAAGGATATGTTCATGTGTCTGCTCTGGGAAACCTCAACACCACCCTTTCATTCTGAAGTCTCCTGGGATTCATTTCCTCCGCTCAGAATCAATGTCTAATTGAGTCGTACTGTTTAGCTGACTGTACTTATTACAGATACAGGTGATTCCTCACTTACAGTGTTTTCAAAGGATAGTAACATTTCAGTTCATTTTGAATACCTATTAGTGTTTTTCTGCTTGGAGGCAGACATAATTAACTCATTAACAGATTAGCTCACCTACAGGCAAACAGGCTATTTTCAAAGCAGTATAGGTAGGAATATACACATACTATGCAGGCATTAAAAATCATGCTTGCCAGTAATTTCTGTAGTTGGAAGAAATATTCAAGATATAATATTTTAAAAAAAGGATACAAAACTGTGCATATATGATCTAAACATTATCAAAATAATGTATATATAATATATATTTCACACAAAGATGTCCATATACATCCATATTTCTGGGGATAATGGATGATTTTTATTTGATTCTTTTTACTTTTCCTTAAATTCCATATCTTTTTAAATGAATATTATTTAACAACTCAGTCAAATAAACATTATGTTTTAACCGCCCCCACCGCCCTCCCACAGACTTAATTAAAGCTTCACTAAAATGTGTCTCATTGTTGTACGATCCAGGACAACCTGATAGGTAAAGCTGTCATACAGTGAGGCTCTTCTGATGTCTTCATAATTACATCTTTTGAGATAAGGTCTGAGGTACATTTGCCTTACACCAAATTTTGTTCTACAGGAAGCAAATATATACAAGGATACTGCAGAAGGTAAGCGTGTTTGTAAGCATAGGCTGGGCAGTACTACACAGATTCATAGATCTGAGCTGTCTCTTTCGAACTCTAGTAAAATTTCCAATCAAGGTTAATATCCTGACAAAAATTAATAGCTAGCAATTTCAGTGATTTGAATTTCAAAAACACCCCACTTCTATTCCTTCTGGAGAAACAGAGTATCAGATAAATAATGTGACAGAGCTACATTTTTTTTTCAGCCTATAGCATATGAATACTTTTCTCTCTCTCTTTTTTTACTACCTTAATAAAAGTCATCCCTTCTTTCCAATGGAGCATTTATTAATATATCTTGACCTTTATCTTCCTGTATGCTTTCCAGTGTATTAAGATAGGAAGTAAAAATAATATTGTTTGTATTCTCCAGGAAGAACTATCTCTATTATTTAGCTACTGATGGGTATAGAACTTGCCTTTCTGACATTTGGGGTCTTTTCTTTCCTGCTCCACAAGTGTTCTATTTCCATTGGGGATCTGACATCCTCTGTGTGACCAACATAGATGCTGTCTGTTAACTTGTGGCTAGCACAACTGAAATGATTCATGGCTTTTATTTATTAGGGATTTAAAATATTAAAAGAATCAGTACAACCTGGAGGAGTACCTGAACATAAATTGTTTTGTCCAGAGCACCAAAATAAGGCAGGAGGTTGAGTTGGAGGGTTTACTTTAAAATCAGCAGATGTGGCATAATTTATCTGAATAATTAGAGCCCTGATCAATCTATCAACTCAGGGAATGAATACAAATACACATTTTGTGCAAATCAACATCTTTCAGAAGAATGGGGTACTTACTCTCTCAGTAATGAGTAGATTTGCCACGTGTAGCGCAAGGAGACAGATTGACCTCATTAGCGAATCAAATGGACTATGTGTATAAATATGTATTTGGCATACCTTTATATTCTCTAACTTACAGGCTGGTGGTCCCCAAAGGCCTGTAGAATAATATATAGGCTACAATGGACATTGAATGGTTTTTGGTTAGGTATCTGTCTTCAAATAACCTGGGAGGTGACATTTTGATGGACCCACTAATGTCAACATGTGAATGCCATAGCCCACTTTCGGTAGTATGAAAATTCAGTCAGAAGAATATTTTTTCTTCTCAAGTGAAATAACTTTACAGCACTTTTATTCGTAAGTAGAATAAAGCACTAACTATAAGAAAATAATTTCTTCTGTGTCCGTGGAATTCTTCTCTGGAATCAGTAAGTCTTTGGATATATTTAAACTCTTAAAATTATATGTATGCTATCAGATATGAAAGGGTAAATGACTGGCAAAACATGAAAGTGTTTTAAAGAATTTGGTTTTTAGGCATAAGTGATAGACCCCTCCTAAATCTTATTTGAAAAGAACAGGTTAAACTTGACATTTAAGGTTCTTCACCTAGTGAAACTTTTGGGTTTGTAACCTTTCAGAAGTTTCAGTGTCTCCCTTGATCAACTCAACAAACTTGAAAAGGAAAACACAGCCCAGCCTAAGTTTCCATAGAAACTTACCTTTTTATTAGACACATCTACTAAATGATGGTCTCATTCCATACTGTATCACGTATGTTACTATTTGGAAGAGTATGCTAAGATGACTCAAGTTATTTCAAAGACATATATTTCAAACAGTGTGTTCAATATCAAAATTGAAATGATTCATTTTAAGTCTGATCAAATTTCAGTACAATTATAGCAAACACTATTACTACTACTACCATATTTAGGTTATAATTACTAACTTCCTTAAAATTATACACAAAGGATTGATAAATTTAGCTAATTTAAATCATACTCAATAGTTTAGTATGAGCCATTTAGTATAACATCATCTCCCTTTTTTTGACTCAACAGAAAAGTACCAACAACTTTGAGCTAAAGTTCTATTTTATTTTTCCCAAAGACCATTTTGTTGGAATGAGATGCTATGGAACATACTCTATATAACTGAAAAACATTTCTATTACGGTTTACCTTATTTCCCTTTCAGAGTGCATGTTTCCCTTTAAAAAGTCTGTATTCTTTAATTTTGCAAATACTCTTAATGCAAGAGTGTTACCTTTGACCTGGACCTCCTAGGATACATTTTGAAGAATTCCAATAGTGGTTTACAATATCCAAAGAGTGAGAAATTTCTGTCTGTTGCCAATAGAAAATATCTATTTCCTGTACACTTTATGTTGTCCTAAGAAGTATGTTTGCATTAACATTAATGTTTTAAAATATATCCTATCTAGGCCAAAAAGACTTGATAAGATAACATACTCCAACACATAACACAAAGTATCATCTTTGAAACAACTAGTAAGAAAAAATTGAGGAAAATATTTTTCAGTGCCAAGATACGCAGTGTATGACATGCAAGGACCAAGTATTACAGCTTCAAATAAATGGATCAGAGGAAGAAGGATGCTCTCCTGATTCATCAGATGGCAATTTAATATAAAACTATAAATGTCTAAGTTGGTAATCCCACCTACCTTACTGAAGGCAGAGAAGACTTAAGAGAGGCCAGATGCAAGTTTAAGTCCTAATTTATTTCAAATACAGTCAATGAACATACCATACAAAATACACAAGATTTTAAATGGTAAAGTCCTTTCAAGTTTAAAATGCTGCCCAATTAATGTTTCTAACAATTATATTTGCGCTATATATAAAAGATACAATATTAAGTAAACCAAAACAAAGAAATATCTGATGGGTCCAAATTATTACATCAAGGAATTTTACTTTCAAAGCTAAAGTACAACAATTGACCATTTTCTCATGAATTATATATTATATAAACACAGCAATACACAGGGATCGAGGCTGGTAAGACCTAAAATATCTTAGTAACTTTAAGATTTGGTTGCCCAATTGGAATATGAACACTTTTATAGGCCAAGTTATAAAACTATGCATACATACCCTGTTCTAACACTTCTTCTCCTTTTGGCTGCTGTTGTAAGGAAGTCTTATCTTTGTTCTCTGTTTCTGTAAAGGATCAAAAAAGCTGAGCATAAATTTGTGGGATATATCATATACTTTAAATAGCTTATTGGAAATATGCCATCAACATAAAAATATTTTCAGGGTCTTATGTTTCATAAAAACAATAGCATTAAGAATTTAATTCGCAAAAATCTCCAGTGTAACCACCAATTAAGAAGAAGATTTCTGACTTAATAATTAAATCAACTACCCTTTCAGTAATACATACCTGATACCAAACTAAAAATGCATTAATAAAACTGCTTGTAATTTTAAAAATTGAACTTACTGAAATTTTAAGGATATTTTAAGAACATTTTAAGGCACATTCTATAAATATATTAAGATCTTAATAAGTGACCTAATTGCTATGTAAACTTCATTCATAAAATTTCTAATAGGAAGACATAAGAAGGTGCTCTGGCACTTTAAGATTGAACTTGTAAAACTCAATGAAGTCTCAGCATACTTCATCCAATAAAACAGGGTGTGGGTTTTGCAATTTTAAACTAACAAAATGACAATCAGTATGATCATTTTGCAGAGGAAGAGCAAGTTCATCAACAATTCTGAGAATGAGACCAAAAAGGCCAAGATTAGAAATGCCTCATAAATCACAAACTCTTCTTTGCTTGAGGAGGCCCATTAAAATAGATAATTTAGGGTATGGTTGGAGACAATCACCATTTTCATTGGCAAACTGAAGCACTCTTCAGAACATGGTGTATAAATTCATAAATTACATAAGTCATTACTTGCTATGGAAGGAATCAAATGGGGAAACTAGAAAACATGAATTGAATGAAAAAAGAGGTACATTTCTGGAATTGGCCCCCAAATTAATCTGTTTCATCACCAGTTGAGATTTTTCACTTTAACTGTTTTGATGGGGACATGTCAGGAGGGACGACAGGTTATAAAAGAAGGGAAAGTGGGAATCGGATTGTGTGTACAGGTGATTGTGACAGGAGGAGGGTGATTTTAAATATTAATCATACAGTCAAGTGTGATATGCAAGAAAATATAAAATACGAAATCATATTGTACTGTAAATTAATACCCGTTTTACCTTTGTGATGTCCATGCATCATAACCATATCAGACTGCACAGGAATTGGAATACTGGCCTCCGGTGGTATGGTTCTGAACACATCTGAAGCTACATTCTGCGTGCAGGTCATGAAAGAGACTGCATGCCTAGCTTCCATGTAATACATAATGTATAAGTTGCACATTTCATCACTAGATGTGCCACTGCAAGCAAAAAAAAAAGACATAACAAATCAGCCATTCACAGAAAACACATTCTTAATGCAAGAAAAACACAACCAGTAAATCTGCCAGCAATAGGTTCAGAGGTGGAAATATTGTGCACTTATTTTATAGCTTTCATTAAAGCCCATCACAGTTTTCAGTATCTAAAGCACAGTGTCAAAGGCCTATCTCCACTTCATAATGGAGTATCCATTCGCACTCACTCCCTGCAGTACCAAGTAGGGCAGATGGAAATGGCATTTAAGCAGCCATTCTTTCCTCTTTTAAGTCCTTTTATTCTTTAGCCCTTCTTCCATTTGCTAAAACTCAGAGATTGGGCAAAGTACTTTTCTGACAGAAAAATCTTAATTATTCATTTAATAACGGTAAAATTCAGGACACTTTAACAGGAATGTCATATATTATTTACAAGCCTTCAAAAATGCCTTCTTTCATTTAACCCTGAGAGTCTAGGATCTTGCTTTGGGTAACTGCCTTCTTCCTCATGGTCACATGAATGGAGAGTCATGTACTGACCCTAAGACATCATAAATGTATCCCTGAAACCTGAACTGGCACCTTGGCTTCTATACCAGGGAAGAAAAGGGAGCCTCAGGAGTGATACAAAATGAAAGCAAGCAATCCTAAGCTCTTCTAAAGACTCAGACCTCCATGGGGCAGCACTGAACAACTGAAAGACTCAATATTAAAAATAGATTTTAAAACAGTGCGATGATGGGTGTGTGGGTGGCTCAGTCAGTTAAGTGTCCGATTCTTGGTTTTGGCTCAGGTCATGTTTTCACAGTTTGTGAGGTTGAGCCTCATGTTGGGCTCTTTGCTGACAGTATGGGGCGTGCTTGGGATTCTCTCTCTCTGTTTTTCTCTCTGACCCTTCCCTGCTTACACATGCTCGTGCACGCTCTCTCTCAAAATAAATAAATAAACTTAAATAAAATAAAACAGTGGGATAGACATTTCCAAGATAAAAGTTCCAAATAATACAAGTTATGCCTAGTAGTTTAAAACATGTTTTCTTCTTTCTCAATTCATGTGGGTTATCATGTATTTCATTCTCTGCATTACTATTAGGAGGGAATTATTTTGGTACACCATCATGAGACTTTCATTTCCAAGGTAGTTTGCGCAGATGAATGTTTCCTTTTTGGTGTTCTGACAATTTTTAGCAAGCCTCTGCTAATAAAAAACAAGCTATGAAGTGGACTATTTGCTCTACAAAAATACGTCAGTGGTGATTTTTCCAGCAATGTCATGTGGCACTCTCTTCCTCTCCATAGCAACAGAATGACATCAGCAAGGGAAGGAAAATTTTTTTTTTCAAAACAGGGATGTAGTTTCTGTAAGGTCTGAAAATGTAGAGCCCCTGAGAGACCAGAGGAATGAATCCCTGCCATGGGAAGCACTTTTCATGCTTTAAAAGTCATTTGGCTTCTCATTCTCTGAATCTGATACCTGTCAGTGTAATTGCTTCTCCCGTGAAATATAAGCAAATGGGGAGGTGCGATCCCAAACAAACACCTGTTCACTACACAGATCTTCATGTGTCAAAACACCATTCCTAAGAATTCCATTTTAACATTGCTGGAGTTGGTCAGAAAACTGCGCTATAAAAGAAATGGCTGGTGTCAAAGTAATAAAACCAGAACCTCTCACCATATTATCTACCCTTCCCCTGTTTAAAGGGAAGTAAAATATATAGATCAAGGGACAGAGATGAGGGAGAAGAAATTCAAGATGTGGCTCTAGTTTAGGAGACCTTGAATCATCATGCAGAGAGGGAAAACAAAATAATCATGTATGCTTCTCCAATTAGTGAAAGTAAAATATTAATAAATTTATATAGTAATAAATGAAACTTGCAACCAATCCATGGACAGATCCTCCCATATTTTACCTGTACGGGAACATCATGCCCCTGTTCATCTCTAAACACATGCCTGTGAGATAGCATAATCCGCTCACCAATATAGTTTTTTTAAGATACTGATTTTATGATACAAAATTGAGCTGGTCAAATAACTTAAGAATCTTTGCTGTCATACAGAAAATTTCATTAAAGAGCTGAAGAGAAAGAAAAGAGTCATACTTTATTCCTTTCCATCCATAACTGAACTTGTAGTTGAGGTAACTCTGAGTTCCTATCTGACAGGGAAACTATCACTTCTTAAATGGGTTAGGACTCAAGACACCCTTAATATCAGCAAACTAATTTGCCTATTTTATTCCACATCCTTCTTTCTTCCACTCAACAGTAACAAAAAAATATGACGTTAAATCAAACTGCTTTTGGTTAAACATCAACTCTTGATTCTGGCTCAGGTCATGATCTCCAGGTTTGTAAAATAGAGCCCCATGTTGGCTCTGTGCTACAGCATGGAGCCTGCTTGGGATTCTCTCTCTCCCTCTCTCTGCCCCTCCCCTGCTCACATGCAAATGAGTGTGCATGCTCCCCCCACCCCCAAAAATAAATAAATAAACTTAAAAAAATCAAACTGCTTTCTGTATTCCTAAGGGAGAATTCTGACACATCTACCCTTATTTTCCATAAAGAACAACACGGCAATTCAACTCTGTCAACCTAATGACTATTAACATGAGAAAGTATGTTGGGAGGCTGTGTTCACACGTAGGTCCTGGCTGTGTTGAATAGCCCTTTATGCATTTCCTAATGCCAATGTGATTCCCTGAACAATGCCTCCTAGTACCAGCTGTATTCCAAAATTACAGTGGTGCAGGTCTTTCATCAAGCAAAATAAAGTGCTTATGTGATTACTACTTTTTATATCAGCTAGCTCTCAATCTGACAAAGTGTGATGAACCTGAAAATAGTTAAGCCCTCAATAAATAGTTGTT
The DNA here is from genome assembly GCF_014898765.1 of Herpailurus yagouaroundi. Taxonomy (NCBI): domain Eukaryota; kingdom Metazoa; phylum Chordata; class Mammalia; order Carnivora; family Felidae; genus Herpailurus; species Herpailurus yagouaroundi. The sequence goes on from NW_024412377.1 coordinate 76,022,120, forward strand.
GAAGGAAAGAAGAATGAATACTCTATTTTAATAAATGTTTACAACTTGTTATGGCATAACCAGTTACGCCTAATATATCATACTGCTGAGTCAGGTTAATTTTATGAACTTGGTCTAAGGCATTCCAGAAGAATATTTATAGCTATCTATTTATCTATCTACCTATTTATCATCTATGTTCTATGAAGGTTTTAGTAAAATATATTATTTCATATAAACATATGTAATAGAGGTTTAAGAAAGTACAAAATATTCTCAAATGTCCCATTTTAAAGAAACCCAAATCATGTTGTACACTGTGACTCTGATACTCCTTCCATTGATCATGCCCTCAGCCCTAATCCCATTAAAAAAAAAAAAGAATGATGGGAAATACTAATTTTGGAAAGAAATATGAACACTTTAAAGAACTTAATTTTCATGGGGCGCCTGGGTGGCTCAGTCGGTTAAGCGTCCGACTTCGGCTCAGGTCACGATCTCACAGTCTGTGACTTGGAGCCCCGTGTCGGGCTCTGTGCTGACAGCTCAGAGCCTGGAGCCTGTTTCAGATTCTGTGTCTCCCTCTCTCTCTGACCCTCCCCCGTTCATGCTCTGTCTCTCTCTGTCTCAAAAATAAATAA
>NW_024412377.1:76022749-76259963 GCF_014898765.1 Herpailurus yagouaroundi
CCTCCCCCGTTCATGCTCTGTCTCTCTCTGTCTCAAAAATAAATAAAACGTTAAAAAAAATTTTTTTTTAATAAATAAACGTTAAAAAAAAACTTTCAAAACTTTGAATTGTTTCATAAGGGGTTTCATGGTGCTTTTAAACTTATACATTAAGGAGTTATTGATCATATACCTTTATCTTTGCATATAATACACTTTAAAATGTTGATTAAAGTACTGTATTTGATATCTATGAATATCCATCAGACATTCTCATATGTACATGAAATAACTGGTTCCAAATGAAAAATACGACCAAGAAAAATGACCAATAGGTAAATATTATCTACCAATTCTCAAGAGTTAATTTCAAAATTTAGCATATAAACTTTCTGGGAAATTAACTGACTTAATTAGCTTAATTAACTGACTTAATAAAATTCTTTTTTGTTTTGTTTAAACTTGACTAAATATTAGAAATGAATTTAGAGAAGTCTCATATTGAATATAAAATATGTACTGCAGTCAGCCACAAAATACTGCTTTTACATAAATTAGGTAGTACTATGTTGCCAGTATATACATCGGTGCAACTTTGTCTAAGACATATTCATATTTACTATTTAAAAAGAAATTTAATATATCTAGGTTAAAAAAATATTACCATTAAGTAAATTAATATGTCTTATTTTAAATCCATCTATTTTTTTAAGCTTATTTATTCATTTTGAGAGACACAGAGAAAGCAAGCCAGGGAGGGGCAGAGAGAGAGAATCCCAAGCAGGCTGTGCACTGTCAGCGCAGAGCCCGATGTGGGGTGTGAACCCACAAAATGCGAGATCATGACCTGAGCCAAAACCAAGAGTCAGATGCTCAGCCGACTAAGCCACCCAGATGCCCCCAAATCCCCTTGTTTTTTTGAAAATGTTTATTTATTTTAAGAGAGAGAAAGAGAAAGCACAGAGGGGCAGAGAGAGGGAGAGAGAGAATCCCAAGCAGGCTCCATGCCATAAGCAAAAAGCCTGACACGGGGCTTGATCCTAGGAACCGTGAGGTCATGACCTGAGCTGAAATCGAGTGGGATGCTTAACTGACTGAGTCACCCAGGCACCACCCCCCCCAAATCCACCATTTTTTAATGGTTGTATATTCTGTTGAGTCCCTGCTATGAAAATATCAGTCCCTATTTTTAAAAAGTGCTTTTTATTAGTTAACTATCATTGTTCCACTCAGGCAAAATTTTCTCCAGTCCTAAGATTTTTAGCTTACTACAAACTTATGCTCAGATTGGGTGGAAGAATACTCAGCTGAAAATCCTGGTAGGTCACTGATAGAATTTCCCCGTAAAACCTAATTTCCAGGTGGCTGCAGAAGAAGAAAGTTAAACATTTGATGCAGGTGGTTCTTCCAGGACATGGAGGGACATCTCCTAGCCCCATATGACCTGCGGGTAAGTGGGCTTGCATCTGAGTAGGCTTCCTGCTCATGGCTCACACCTGTGCCCAGAGGGAGTGCATGTTCATGTATGTGGGTTGGGAGTTAGGCAGGAAGGGAGAAAAGGGAGAGGAACTTTACAGAGTATCATTTAACAGACTCATAAAATACTGGTTTTCTTTTTTTACTGTTTACATTCTCAACTGTAATTCTATACTACCCTATGGAAGTAGTATCCATTATTTTACAAAATGAATGCATTGATGCTATAACCTTTCTAAAACTAAAATGCATATTAGTGCTATAGGAATACCATGTGTTGTTATGAGAATTATTATTCATATTCAAATTTTATTCAAGCCTGTCTTATTAGTTTATCATTTCACTGGGAAAAGTTGCTTTCTTAATATAAATTAAATATTCCGAATATGGGCTCATCCCATAACTTAATTTCCTGTAATTTCCTTCTATTATCATTTATATTTCAAAATGGCATTCCCTTTAGCCCACATGGGATTTACAGTCATTTTAGGGTATTATTTTATTATTTATTTACATATATATTTAGACAGAGAGAAAGTGTGTGTGCACGTGCAAGAGAGAGAGATCTCAAGCAGGCTCAACGCCCAGCATGGAGCCTGATGCAGTGCTCAATCCTATGACCGTGAGATCATGACCTGAGCTGAAATCAAGAATTGGACACTCAACTGACTGAGCAACCCAGGTGCCCCAAGCAAAATGCATATTTTTAAAAAGACTAGAATTATTTGGAATTAGTTCTGAACTCCGAAAAATGAAACAGCCTTCCTGAGATTACTTTGGCCTCTCATTTTGGCACTATTAACAAGTTACTAATTTTTATGTTGGATACTGCCTCACAGAGGACACTCAAAGGATATAATTTGGTCAAAGTTATAAGTCCTTCCAAATTGCTAAGGGGGCTCTCAGCAAAAATTCTACCTATTCCACACTTGTACACTAATACACAGAACGTGTTGAAAGGGATTTTTTTCTTACTTTGTTTACCTATTTCAAAGGTTAATAAAATCACCAATGGTACTTCAGTAAAGCTGTGGAGGTCTACGCTAACACAGAGTGGAAAATAGCTGATCAATACCCTGTGACTCCTATTACTTCACGTGAGAAGTAAATGTCTAGTTCTTTCCTTCAAATCTAATTTTGTCTACTTTGTCAAGCCTTTTCTTACTTACCATTCATGTGACTCAGTAATTTTGCTGTTTTCCTCAAGACTCCCAAACTTAAAAAATTGATTCAAAAGCAAAACTCTTAGAAACTTCTTGTTTAATGTAACGATAATTTTTTTGTTTGTTCTATCTTTAGCCTTAAAATTGATGTTTATTAATATAAAAATCATCTTAGAGAGAAATAAAAAATCCTATTCCACTGTCTCAAACGCCTTTTTTTCCTTTTACTTGCTTCAGCATCTTTTCCCTTTCCCCTGACAACCAACAGCTGGTGTTGTCATTGTAAGAATCATCGTTAGTACAGCTAGTGCATATTTTCAGGTGCCTACTTTCTATAACTTCTCTTTGATCAAAGACAAGTAGTTTAAAATTCCAGCTTCCAGGTGGCATCAGTAAATATTTTATAACCTAGTGTAACATGGAAAGAAGGCTCCTTGGTTCTTTTCTGGCAAAAACAAAACAAAAGAAAACAAAACAACAAAAACTATGATAAGGGCCTTTATCTTTCATTTTTAATTTAGGCAAACTTTTTTTGAAAGAGTTTATAGTGCTTTGAAAATTTTACTTAGTGTTATAAAAAATATACTTCTTTCAAAGAGGCTCAATATTTAAAAACTGTTTAAAGTCCAATGTTCTCTTTTAGAAAAGTGCTACATATTATTATTCTCATTTGGTTGACTAAACAACTGGAAAACAATGAATACATAGAAGTTTTAACAGGCAGAAAAAATCACAGTTCTGAGTAATTAATGGACACCACCAAATGTGGAAGCTATATATTTACCTAAATTTGAACATAGGGCAAAAGGACACTTGATAAAGAAATTTCATTTTCCATTATGTTTTTCTTTATTAAATGAGCCTGAGGAAGTAATATACACTCTTGCGACAAGCATAATATATGGAGGTGTGATATGGAAGGCTTTGAATAAAAAGGAAGAAGGCAAGCGTAAAAAAATAAGCACATGTTCTGGAGTTTATCCTCATCACTCAGTTCTAAAATGAGAAAAGGCTATATATACTTTATTATAATTGCTCATGATAGGAGAAAGTCTGTGATTCAGTCACAAAGATAAATGTCACTTATAATCATGCCTTGCCCCAATAAAATACTTTTAAATAGCGAAATTTGCAAAACCATACCCAATGTGCGTGGCTTCTGTCCTTCCTTCGCCAGTGAATACACATCTTGCTGCCAATATGTCACCAAAACTAACATCTACTGGGTGTTCCACAGGATAGAAAGCCTGCCAAGAAGATAAACACAATTCATTAATATTACCAATAAACCCCAGAACTGCATGCTTTAATAATGTGAGGCTTGGCACGCCCTGGGTAGAAAGGATGAAGACACACACATGCAGGTCTGTTTAGAAATGTTAAGAGAAACCATCAAGTTGGAAGTTGTAAAAAAGGCAGTTACACACAGCTTAGATACAGAATAATGGTAGATTTAGAGATGCTAGGATTCTAGAGACATTCACAAGGATTCTATGAGGGTTTCTAAAATTATTATCTGCTGATTAACATTTTTTCTCTCAAAATTAAACTAGTTTCTACACACCTGTGGCAGCTGGGGGCTCTGGCGTCCAATCAGTGTCCACTGTCCATTTCTTACTCTATACCCACTCACAACCTTACCTGTAATGAACATAAATTAGAATCATATAATATCATAAAGTATTAGAAAAATAAAAGGCATTATTTGCTTTCTTTTTTCAAAATAAAATCTGAATATTGTCAGAATCCCAAACGCTAGGTATTTTAATGAAAAGATATGAAAAAACATAGAATTTCAAGGTATTATGCAACAACATCTTTCATAGAAACAGACTTAAGGTCAAATGTAATTTACATTGTACATTTATAGCATTAGCAAGCACAATGGTAAATATTTATAATTTAACCTATAGTTTAAAGTTCTTACCTAAATGGTGAGTGTGAACTCTATAGGCAAAGACATGCATTGGATACTTTTTGTAATGGCATGAAATATCCGCATTCACCACTGTTAGAAATGAAAACACAGAAAACAGGTCACTATCCAGCTGGAAAACAACATTATTCTTGTCTAAAAGTATGTATAGGTAGCAGTATGTACAAGATGCTAGGCATAGGGATTTTCCTATAAAGTGGACATGCATTCATGTACTCAGTGGATATTACATGCTTATTATGTGCCAGCCAATTTTCTAAGATGACCTCTTACCCTCTTGCAATAACCTCTTGCCCTCACATTTAATTTCCTTCACAACAAAATGTCTAGGACCAAATCAAGACATACCGTCAGGAAAAACATAGGCTTAATCTGTTACTTTTACCATGAAATTTATGCAGTTGAAAAAGCTTAAAAATTGTTTTTATTTCTTAGAAAATAAGGATTTTTGAAAAATTGCAAACACCTAAGGTAATTAGATTGACAGCTCCTGTTGAGAAGGAACCACTTCATATACATCTCTTTCCCTTCAGTTTAAAACACTGTAGTTATTCAATAAATATGTCTTTGATAATAAGTAAGCAGTAACAATGATACCATACTTGTCATTAGCTTTAAAAGATTCCCAGTAAAAACAAATGAATAATATTTAATAGGGCATTTTCATCAGAAGATCAGATACATTGATAAATAATATTACACTTATTCTAAAAGCTTTTAGTAAGTTTCGGAGAATCAGCTATTTTATCCCCATTTTACAAACAGAGAATTAAGCTCAGTATATCTGAATTCGAAGATTGAGTCAAATCAAGATTTGCTAACTTCTTGATTTTGAACCTGATATTCTCTGTAGCAGTTTATGTCACAGTATGCTATGAGGTTTGTTTCCAATTCCATTCCATTAAAGAATGGAAGACTGATTTGTAAAATACTCAGGATTTATTCTTTCATTTACATAACTTACTACCTACCCATGGACCTTAATTCTTAGCATCTCAATAAAAGAATGGATGATAATAAACTACTGGCTTAGAATAATACAAAAATCTATTTTAAATCTAAGGATAATAATAAGAATTGGTTTAGTTTTCAGAGATATTGGTCCTTTCAAAATTTTATTAAAAATATTATGTAAATGCATTTCTACATATTAAGTAATGAGATCATTGTAAATCTGAAAAAAATAATTACCTTTCTCTCCTGGTGGAATAACAGTATCAACAGACATCATAAGGTACATGCCAGCAATTAATGGCTGTCTGCGGGAAACAATAATATTTATCTTAACTATTTGAAACATCAAAACTATGGCCTTAGAAAAACAAGATATACTTCAGTACACCAGTCTATAAGATTCACGTGAAAACTAAAACAAAACAATATGGAAAAAGAGGTAGAATAGATGTTTTTCTTAAAATAACTTAATTTCCTGGGCAAGGAATTAAAAACACATTTTTTATGGCATGGTGCACTTGGAAAGCAGTCTCTAAATGGCTCCTGTGATGGTTAATCCTATGTGTTAACTTGGTGAAGCAAGTGATAGCCCAGTTGCTTGGTCAAACGTTGGCCTAGATGTAGCTGTGAAGGTATTTTTTAGATGTAACTGACATGTTAATTATCGACTTTGAGTAAATCAGATTACCATTCACCCTGTGGGTAGGTCTCTTAAGAGAAAAGACTGAGGTCCCAGGAAGAGAAAGGAATTCTGCTTCCAGATTGCCCTGGAGTCTGCCTCGAGTCTGCATGCTGACTCCTGCCAGAATTTCCAGCCTGCCTTGCAGATCACAGACTTGCCAGCCCCCACAATCATGTAAGCCAATTCCTTGAAGTAAATCTGGCTTTCTCTATACGTGTGTGTGTGTGTGCGTGCACGCATGCATGTGCGTGTGCTTTCTACTGGTTTGATTTCTCTGGAGAATCCTGGCTTATAATAAAGCTCCCAATAGCTAGCTCTCAATATCTTAGCTCTGACACTCATGCCCTTGTCGAATCCTCTTCCCTTAAGCATGGATTGAGCATAGTAACTAGACTTAGGCATTTGTTATTTCTTTTTTTTTTTTTTAATTTTTTTTTCAACGTTTATTTATTTTTGGGACAGAGAGAGACAGAGCATGAACGGGGGAGGGGCAGAGAGAGAGGGAGACACAGAATCAGAAACAGGCTCCAGGCTCTGAGCCATCAGCCCAGAGCCGGACGCGGGGCTCGAACTCACGGACCGCGAGATCGTGACCTGGGTGAAGTCGGACGCTTAACCGACTGCGCCACCCAGGCGCCCCGGGCATTTGTTATTTCTAACAAGCAGAATAAGGCAAATGCAATTTCACTTTTTTTTCCATAGGAGTCAGAGTATAAAGATTTGTGGCAACTCTTTTCTTCACCTATCAGACTTCTATATTATTCAGTAACTTCCGATATCAGGCTGCAAAAAGGCTGTGGTTTCTATCTTACACGCCCTTTCTTGCTTTCTGTTGCTGGGTGTGATGGTAACCAGGTGCCATATTGTGAGCTGTCTTGTTTAGAGCCCACGAGGCAAGAAATGAGGGAGTCCTCCAGCCCACAGCCAGCAAGGAATTGAATCCTGTCAACAGCCATGTGAGTAATCCCGGACATGGCTCCACCTCAGGGGACCCCTCCCCACCCCTCGCTCCCAATGACTGAAACCCTGGCTGAGCCTTTGATCACAGCCTTTGTATGAGACCACTAGCCACCGTCCCCCGGTAAGCTTGTGCCCAGAATATTTGTTGTTTTAGCCACTAAATTTAGAGTAATTTGTTATACAGCAATAGACAATGAATCCAGTGGATTTCCCACTTTTAAGTTCTCAAAGATCTTAAAGCTGTCACTGAGCTGGGGTAACTGGAAGTACTTACGGCAGGCGGGTGAGGTGCAAGGACACACCAGAACAGTCTTTGTGATTATCTGAAAATACACACACACACACACACACAATACACATCTTAAATATGAAAATGTGAAAATCGAATTTCAAACTAATAAATTTTAAACGATTATAACTCAACACTAAAAACACCCAACTATGTTTTATCTCAATGGTGCTTTATAGTTTGCAGAGTACTTTCATATTCATGAATATATTTAATCTCCAATGCATCATGACAATAAAAGTCTGTGGTTTTTTCTTGACACCGCAAACTGCTAAGTCAACTGCTTTCCTGCAGACGTTCAAGATACTAGTCAAAGCTTAGAGAAGAAAGTTGTTGCTGCTCTTTATGAATGAGCGATCTCGTTGAAACATCCAGAAAAGTTGATTAACTGGATGGTTTGCTCCACGGTGGCTCCAGACAACTAGTTTCTCTACTTTTAAAAAATTGTAGCAGTCCATACTTTGAGCTTTCAAGATACAACCATGTTTAGAGTTGGCAATGTTTTTGATATATGAATAGGAATCACTTTGTTTAACTTCTATGCCTTGCCCATTCTTCCCTCCTAAATAGAGACCTGATGCTAATTTTCACCCCAACTGCAGTGGAAAGCCTCCATCCATCTCTTTATTTTTGTCAAGGACCCTTTAGAGACCTCTGACAAATCCTTTTCCTTATGCCTTTGCCTTCCTGAAGTAGAAAGAAGGTAAAAATTTAAATGACCCATCCTAATTTTTATCTCTGTTGAACTTGCTGATCTGTCACCACAGAGACCATGAGTAGTAACTCATACTTACTCATTCCTTCTATTTCTGTATATGTTAAATTCTTTTTACTTCACATTTTATTCTAAGTATTTATAACACATTATATCTCAATTTTGAGTTGATTTAATATAAATAACTACTGTGTGTGTGCAAGATTGACAGATTTATACTTGAAATTAAGAAGTGAAGTATGCTAACAAATAACAGCAGACAGAATAGTTTATGGGAATTTCCTTCTTTCAGCTGTAATTCTTATGAGAAAAACAAAGGTAGCTTCATACAGTAATATATAAAAATAAGTAACCTAACTAACAAGATATACATTTTGATTTACCAGATATAAAATTCAGAAAGTATAACAAATCATTATTTAATACTTTGGCCATAAAACACAAAGGAAATTTCTTGATATAGTATTAAGATTGATTTTAACAAAGATAGTGCAGGAATAAATTCAAAGATAAACATTTTATATTTAATCAGGTTTTTTTTTGTTGTCACTTTACAAAGGGATCTCTATCTAATCTCCTAAATCAAATTCCAATGTGGTGATATTTTCATAATAATATTAGTGAGGTTTTTTTTTTTGGTTTTTTTTTGGTTTTTTTTTTTTAAATTTCAAGTGAGTTTTAAAGAGATGGCGAGATGAGGCACCTGGGTGGCTAAGTCGGTAGAGTGTCCAACTCTTTGATTTTGGCTCAGGTCATGATCCCACAATTTGTGAGATTAAGCCCAGCATCAGATTCTGTGATGACAGTACAGAGTCTGCTTGGGATTCTCTCTTGCTCCCTCTCTCTTTTCCCCTTCCCTCCTCTCAAAACAAATAAATAAACATTTAAAGAGATGAGAAAATAGTAACAAATAACAACAAAGGTTTGGCTTAATTTTTGTCCATGCTTTTAAATATAGAAAGGATAATTAAGTATTGTTTTTTAAGGTCCTAAAAAAATTATTTTGGGGGCACCTGGGTGGCTCAGTCAGTTAAGTGTCTGACTTTGGCTCAGCTCATGATCTCACAGTTTGTGAGTTGGCACCCGCATCAGGCTCTCTGTTGTCAGTGAAGAGCCGACTTTGGATCCTCTGTCTCCCTCTCTCTCTCCGCCCCTCCCCTCATGCTCTCTCTCTGTCTCAAAATTAAAATTAAATTAAACATTACAAAAGACTATTTTTGAGACTAAGGTTTCCTAAATGAACTACATGAGCTATAGTAAATATGCCTAGTTTGTACTACTTTCAATATGATTAGCCAAGGACTTCACCCAGAATTATGTAAACATCTACATGATCAAAAGAGAATGGCTGAAAGTATACCATGCATTCATGCCAAATGATTTCCAAACTCCAGAGACTCACTAATTTAGCTTAGTCAATTTTAGGAAACATTTCTCATATGTATAAAAAACATCATACCCATCTTATAAGGTTATTTTGAGAGACAATAATCATCCTTTCATTCAGTTAATATTTATTGAGTACTTGCTATATTAAGACACTATTCTATACATGGGGGATGTAGTGAAAAATAATATATTCAAGTTTCCCGCTCTCGCGGTATATACGCTCTAATGCAAATGGAGGGATAAGGAAATGAGGTAGGTAGGAGAGATACAGAAAAACAAAACACCGAATATATAAACAAAATAATGTCACAGCAAACTCAACAGGATAATGTGAGAGTGCATAGCAATTTTATCCACTGTGGTCCAGGAAGGATGGCGTGGTCATGGGGCTAGAGATTGTGTAGGCCATGCAGAGTGTGTTAAAAGTTTTATTATTCTCTGTCTGAGAGATGCCACTGGAAGATTTTAAGGAATGAAGTGATAGGATCATATAGGTGTTCACCTAGCACAGTACCTGGCACTTATAGATGACTGATTACTGAATGTTAGGCTTTGTAAATTTTTTTAATTAACAACATATCAGGAGAGAGTTTTTCCCCATATGATGTCCATCCAAACAAAAGGGCCAGTGTGCAATGAGAATTGCTTCTTGGTTTTACATTACATTTTTGCATTAAAACAACCAAGTGAGTCACATTTTGATATCCAACTTGGCTAATATTCTTTACCATGACTTAAAGAAAATCAGGAACAACTAATAAATAAGTTAACACATTGCAGGAACTATTAAGGAAATTCATCATTAAGGCTGAAATGTCATCAAATTCAGAGTAGCAGGAATGTCACTAATAATAATAACATGCCAGCTAATGCCAGGGACAGTGTGTCTTCCTTTAGATAATGTTCTTTACTGGAATTGTCTAAATGGAGAGGATTTTTACTCAGAGAAAAGCTCAAAAATAAGCCAAAAACTTATGTTAGTCTATACATGTCAAATTTTAATTTGAGGACTTTTTTTTTAATACCCAGACTTATAAAAGTTTTCTCCAAATTAAATAAGAGCCATTGCTATGTAATTGTTGTATATTTACTTCACTCTAGAGTTTTAAGAGTGAGTCACAGTCTCACCACTCACTCCACTATAAAGACACAGTACAGGTTTTCTTTTGAACTCATGTTTATCAACCACATGCCATATCCTATAAAAAGGTCAAGGATACCACACAATCATAGCAAATCAGCTAAAAACTCAAGTAGTAATATGAGATGATCAACACATTCTTAAGAAAAACATCTGAACTTCTGACTCACATATCATAATGACTTTAGGAAAGATTGAGTTTTAAGGCTTTACGTTTTTTTTTTTTTCCCTATATAATGTGAATCTTATATGGGTAGAGGGTTGGTGAATATACATATAAAAATCCAAAGTAAAAATCTTGCCTATTTTACAAAAAGCTCAAGAAATAACAATATATAGAATTAAAGTTAGTTACAAGATACACTTAAAAACCACACTAGATAGAATTTCTGAGTCACTGCTGAAGGAATTTATTTACATCAAATTTATCTGGTCAATGTGATCCACTGAATCAGCAAGAAACAGGGCATTTCTAAAAACTATGCTGTGTGTGTGCACGGGTATGTGTGTAAGCATGTAGACAGTATGTTTTAAACTAAACAGAACATTCTGGATTATCATCATTATTTAATCATGGGGTAATAGAGTTATAATTCTGTGTTACTTTAAGAAATTCTGTTACTTAGGGGCACTTCGGTGGCTCAGTGAGTTAAGTGACAACTCTTGATTTCAGCTCAGGTCATGATCTTACGGTTGGTAAGATCAGGCCCCACGTTGGGCTCTGACGTTGTGGAGCCTGCTTGGGATTCTGTGTCCCTCTCTCTCTGCCCTTCCCCTCACACTTTCTCTCTCTCTAAATAAACAAATAAGCATAAAAGAAAAAAAGAAATCCTGTTAATAATGGATACACATTTTAACAATGATATTTTAAGGTTTCTTTTTGAGTGAGACAGAGACAGCGTGAGTGGGGTAGGAGCAGAGAAAGAGAGGGAAAGAGGGGGAAAGAATCCCTAGCAGGCTCTGTGCTGCCAGCACAGAGCTTGACGTGGGGCTTGAACTCATGAAACTGTGAGATCATGACCTGAGCTGAAACCAAGAGTGGATGCTCAACTGAGTGAGCCACCCAGGCACCCATTAACAATGATATTTTAAGTTGAATAAAATTGTAGAAGTTATCTCCAAGTGAGGAAAATACTTATAAAACATTACTTATATACATTTTAGACATTATTACAGTCAACTGCTACATATATATCATTTCAAAGTCAAATTTTATTATTGTAAATGGTTGTAATCTCTTCTCATGCTACTTTTTACAGTTTACCCTGAAGAGCCCGTGTGCTTGCGTACACTCACAGTGAGAGGTCCCCGAGGGAGCAACTTAAACTCCTTCAAACAAGGTGGTCTGGGGGCCTAGAGGGCTCCTGGATCCACTGGTATTCCTACAGCAAGTGGTAGCTCTGGAGACAAGCATATTTCAGCCTAGCGTTTGGTGTGGAGATTATGACCTTCTAACTCCCACTGTGATCCTTGCCATAGTGATGCATTCTTATTTCCATAACCTCTACTCTGATCTTACTTCTGGTGAACTCAGAAACTTCTCCTAGTTTTGCATATTTCACTGATGGTTTCCAGTGTGCTCTGACTTTGCCCTTCTATTGTGACACAGTACTTCAGCGACAGGATACGAAGCTTCATAAGAATTAATTCATTTCAATTCACTAGGCTATCTATGAATCTGTCTCTGACATACATCATCATAAAAATGGATGACAACTTAAAAGGTTATCATTAAAAAACACATCAGTGCCTCTGCTAATATTTTACCACATAAAACAAAAAAAGCAAAATAAGGACTGAGATCATTAAGAAATGTATAGAAAATGAACTCAGAATGTCAACATCATAAGCTAGCTGAAAAAGCTCCTCGGAAAGGCTGATTCTGTGACTAGAATGAAAGTAAACAGGAGAGAAGAGAGAAGAGGAAATAGATAGGAAAGTTAATGTAGGGCAGAAGACCAGAGAAATGGAATTCCATAGCTTAAAAATAGATAGGAACAGTAATGAGTCAAATAACTAAAATAGCCTGAAATTATAGGAGTGAATTTGAAAGAAAGCTAGACTAGGAAGTGAACAACTTCCCCAATTTATATTTCCATATAAATATTGTACATGTTTGTACAGTGGACGACATGTTGGGTGGAAAGTTTGAAATTAATCTGTGTATTTTAATCACACACAGTTACTTGACCATAGTGCCTTACAAGATCGTAAGTTGCAGCCAGGTGCTCTTTGAGTTCCTTTGTCTACAATGAGTAGGATCTGGAAGGTTATCAATTTTAATACTTGGTAGATTTAGTATTCATAATCAATACTGATACCACTAAAAAACCACAGTCTATAAATAAGATAATCTATGTAAAGAACATACAGTCTTTGCGGATCACAGTAAATATCCAATACATGTTAGTTATTATTATTATTCTTTTCATTGGTAGATCCCAAAAATCTTCAACACATGAATATTTTATTTTAACAAATATAATTTCATAGTCATAGGTATGGAATTTCTTTAACTGTAGAAATTAGACCACATAAAATTTCTTCAACTATTAACAAAGTTATAAAAAGGGGACAAGGAGATGAGAATATTTTCTAATGTTTATTTATTTGAGAGAGAGAGAGAGAGAGAGAGAGAGAGAGAGAGAGAGAGAATGGGGGAGGGGCAGAGAGAAAGGGAGACACAGAATCTGAAGCAGGCTCCAGGCTCGGAGCTGTCAGAACAGAGCCCAACGCGGGGCTTGAACTCACGAACCATGAAATCATGACCTGAGCCAAAGTCAGACGCTTAACCCACTGGGCCACCCACCAACCCCAAACATGAGAATGTGAAATGAGTAAAGACGTGGTTAAAAAAGGGAATTAGAATTGAAATGGTATTTTAAAGATATTGCACAAAATAGGAATACTCTCAAAGTGGGAACAGAAATGCTAATTAAGAAGAGTCTGTACTAGGTAGATACAGAACAGAGTAATCACTAAATAAAGAAATATTAGTAAGACATAAGTACCATGGTCTGGCTAAGATGAAATTCTTGGACTGGGTACCACAGGACCATGAAAAAGTTGATAATGCATTGTTTCAAGATCCTTCCACAACTGTTAGTAATAAAGCATCCCCTGATCAGACTGAAGACAATCTGCTTCTTTCTGAGGTCTGGACTAGAGGTCAGTTCAATAGGATTCTATGTTTGCAGAAAGACAGCAAGGCCATTTTTATCCTGATACCGAAACTGTTGCTTTAATCTACATTTATTCACTTATCCTGCACAACTGTCTTCATGCAAAAATCCTGACAGGTCTTCCTTCCAGCCAGCTTCATTTACTTTTTAAAATTTTCTTATCCCAAAGTAAACTATTGTCTTCCTCATTGGATTGGGCTATAGGTTCGTTCTTTCTTCAAGGTACACTGGTGAATACTTGACTCCTACCTATTAATGTTCTGTACTTATCGAGGATTAAACCCAAGATGTCCCTGTTAAAGAGATCTTTCATGATTGCTGTTCTCTTTTAGTAAGACATAATTATAGCCTAATGGATTTAAAGATACAGAGATGAAACTTCACTCACTAGATAGGTATCAGAAGACAATGGGATATATTTCATTATATGTCATTATATTCCATTATAATGTCATATGTATGTACTTGAAGCTTTAGTAATGGTGAAGATGTTAACAGTGGAAAAGTTAAAAGAATTATTTTTTAAAAGAGATGTAAAATAAGAAAGTCTAATAATGTCTTAGAAGCACATCACAGCATAGGACAGTAAAGAGTACTAGTAGTTGTCGGGGCGCCTGGGTGGCGCAGTCGGTTAAGCGTCCGACTTCAGCCAGGTCACGATCTCGCGGTCCGTGAGTTCGAGCCCCGCGTCAGGCTCTGGGCTGATGGCTCGGAGCCTGGAGCCTGTTTCTGATTCTGTGTCTCCCTCTCTCTCTGCCCCTCCCCCGTTCATGCTCGGTCTCTCTCTGTCCCAAAAATAAATAAAGAAAAACGAAGAAAAAAAAATTAAAAAAAAAAAAACAAAAAAAAAAGAGTACTAGTAGTTGAATGGTAAGACTTCTGGAGAGTAGTCTGATAATGGAAGAAACAAGTATTTCCAGACACTGGATGAAACTTGAAAACCGCATTCAATCAGAGTCTAATCTTGAGCAAAATGAAAACTGGACAACCACTCCACAAGGGTCTCAAGCTTGTCTCTTGAGAAATTGCTCTCCTCTGTTGAGGCAGAGACCTACAATCACAGCAAGATAGTTTATCAAATATACAGACTCCGAATTTCAGAATTGGAAGGGACTCTGGAGATGATGGAGTTCAACTCTGGCACTTTATAGAGAAAAAGAGGCTGCAGGGATTAGGAGCTTTGGCCAAAGTAATTTCGCTAACTGGGTCATACCTGGGTATCAAAACTAATTCTCCAATGTTACTAGTTAGTAAACATTACTTACTTTAAAAAAAGTTCTATTTCTTAAACACTTCCAAGGCATTTTATTTATGAAATATCCTGAAACTAAGATAAAGGAATTAAGCAAGAATGGATAAGTAACCAGCGGTACTTAAGGACATCCACTTAAGGAGGAAGTTCATTTCTCTTAATGGCAGGTGAATGCATGGGATATGAGGTTATCCATTCCAAACTATTTAGCTTGCTTTTCTAATAATAGCTTGTAGTTCCTGCTTGGATACATAGTTAAGTAGCAAAGTAACTGTGGAATAATGCATGATAATAACCTATTACATTGTAAGTCTTTAGAAGACTCTTGGTGTCTCCTAATCTTTCCCTCTAGAGATAGCCTTCTACATTTCATGAGCTCATCTTGTCCTGGTTGTTTCCTGCTTTAATAAAAAAAAAATAAGTTAACCATCAATCCTGGGGGAATATGGTTATAAACTACATCCCACTAATTGGAAAAATCCTCAGAAAGACAGTTGTAGAGTGGATTTCAATTCACTGCACTCTCCTAAGGTGGTAAAGGATAAAGCATACCCATCATCTACCATTCCAACCACAGTTTTGGATAATGGATCCTTTCCTTATGGAAGTACTGACAAAGCATGCCTGAAACTGTTGCCAAGTCTTATGAAAAACAAAGAAGTAACATCTTTAATGATAAAAAACATATTTCACAAAATTTGTAAGCAAATAGTAAACTGTATCATACCTTTCTACTCTCTCAGAGTGCTCTGAACAAAAGTTAAAGGCTACCTTCCCAACTTTTTCCCTGTCTTGAACAAACAAAAATGAATGAAGGATATCACTAGTATACGCCAATAATTCTGCAATAATGTTTGTACAGATAGCGTGGTAACTATTTGCTTATTAAGCTGGCTTGATCTTCACCTTCTTCGTTCTAAATGAACAATATTAACTTAATGAGACAGATGATGTTTTTCTGAGATTACATCATGGCTCCCAAGGTGACCAAGAATGGGAGACTACTTGGGGATTCATTTCTAAAGTCAGGGAAATTTTCATGTAGGCAAAATTACTTGGAAAATCCCTTAGGAGTGTAGATGGTGTGGTCTCTTAATAGATTAAACACAGCCAGTCGCCTTCGCATTGGAACAGCTTGCTGTCAGTTTTATCAGCTGGACTATGCTGTTAAAAAAATAAAAGTTATTTCTATACAGTTGGACTGCGTGGTTATATAAAAAAAAGGTTCTTTCTGTAAGTCAGAAAAGCTGTAACTGATGAGATGGACACAGCACAGGAGGCAGAGGGAACAGCAAATTGGGGTCTTTTCCTGTGTTCACTCTGGTTTTAATGAAGCTAATACACAGCTCCTTTATTGTTTTTGTGGTACCACCTGTATCATAAGTACAGGTCTCAAAGTCACTGGACAGTACTCAGTAAAAAATGATCCTCCAAATTTACCAAAAAATGTATACCTGGAAGTTTTTTTTCTTAAGAGTTTCTTCAAGACAAAATTTGAAGCACCAAGTTGCTCCTAGAGAATCCGTGGATCCCTGAAATCATAATCTCAGACTATCAGTACTCTCCAGTTATAGATCCACTGATATAAAATAATCTTCACTCAAAAAGCATGAATACCTTGAGCTGTCACGGCAAATGTGTATCTGTTTAGCAAATATATCTGCAATAGGGGCACTGCTAATACAGACACAACCTGGAGGCCGTTGAAAGCTGGCTTAACAGACAAGCTTCGGTGCTAAATAAACCAGTACTACAAAAAAAAAAAAAAAAATCTTCAAAAAGGGATTCCTTTTGAAGCTGTCACTGCATCGAGTTAGCCTCTTTTGATTTTGTATTCTCTGCTATGGGACTAGCAGAAATTACTAGCTTCCATCTGTCCTGTGGCAAGGAAGAGAAAATGCATTTATCCATCTTGCAAGAAGACGACTTGCACAAATGATGGCCTGTGCTGTTCCCAAAAGAGATCAAATGGAAGGCAGGCAGGCAGGCTCACCAACGTGCTTTTATAATCACTCTGTTGGTGGAGGATGTTAAGGCATGACTAATGTCAAAGCACCTTCCTGTTTCCATCTTTTATGAATGCAAGAAAAAAAAAGTATCTACAGCAAAGCTTAGGATTTATGTGATTTCTTCTCTCAGAATTATCAAACTGCCCCAGAATCATAATTCTAAGGAAGTAAAGGACAAAATCCACCAATCCTAGGTAAATATTTTTTAAAAATGGCACTGAGTTTTTAATTGTTGATTGATTTTTGAACTTTTTGTTGAACTACATAATATACAGAAAAGTGCACAAATCAAAAGGTACTTAAACTTCAGGAATTTAAAAATGCTAACATACCCTTGTAATCAGCATGCATATCAAGAGGGAAAACCCTCCATTTGTGTCCCATTCCTAAGGCATTGAGTTTTAAATCTTTATGTCATGGATATGCCATATGTAAACATTTATTAGTCTTTCTGGAGTTGTCTTTTAGGTAAAACCCAGCACACTTAACTAGCTTCTAGTTAAACTGGACTATTTTAAATTTTTTTTTCAACGTTTTTTATTTATTTTTGGGACAGAGAGAGACAGAGCATGAACGGGGGAGGGGCAGAGAGAGAGGGAGACACAGAATCGGAAACAGGCTCCAGGCTCCGAGCCATCAGCCCAGAGCCTGACGCGGGGCTCGAACTCACGGACCGCGAGATCGTGACCTGGCTGAAGTCGGACGCTTAACCGACTGCGCCACCCAGGCGCCCCAAACTGGACTATTTTATTATTATTATTTTTTTATTTTTTTATTTTTTTAAATTTGTTTTTAATGTTTATTTTTGAGACAGAGAGAGACAGAGCGTGAATAGGTGAGGGTCAGAGAGAGGGAGACACAGAATCTGAAATAGGCTTCAGGCTCTGAGCTGTCAGCACAGAGCCCGATGCGGGGCTCAAACTCACGGACCCTGAGATCATGACCTGAGCCGAAGTCGGCCGCTTAACCGACTGAGCCACCCAGGCGCCCCAAACTGGACTATTTTAAATATCATACCTGGTTACTATGAAATATTTTTTCCCTTTCTGTCAGTGAAAGCCCTATCAACTTTCTTACTTCTGTGTCTCTGTTTTTAGTATATATTCATTTTAAAAATGATAATCTAAATTTTCTTCTGCATTCTTCCCAATTTTTGTTTGTTCTCCCCACTGAGGGCTGAATGTCCATGCAAAAGTCTAGGAACCACAGAAAAAGTATTAAATAAATAATGGAATGAAAAGGGACTTGAAAAGTTTTTAAATTATTTTTTTTCGGTTTACTTATTTATTTTGAAAGAGAACACACAAACAGGGAGGGACAGACAGAAGGAGAGACAGATTCCCAAGGAGGCTCTGCACCATCAGTGCAGAGCCTGATGTGGGGCCCCAGCTCATGAACAGTGAAATCATGACCTGAGCCAAGATTAAGAGTCTGACACTTAACTGAATATGGCACCCAGATACTCCAGGACTTAGTCTTAGTTTTAGTTTTAGTTTAGTTTAGTTTTAGTCAAAGATACTGTTTTAAATTCAATTTGAAATATAAAGCTAAAAATGTTTCTCATATAAAATGCTCTATCATGATTTTTAAAATCATTTTGGAAGTTTTTTTTTATGTATATAAAAGGTTAACCTTTCATCTCCTTTGGAATTCTTAACTCCTTTGTGCAAGATGCTCTCCACCTTTTATTTAATTTAAACCTCTAAATGCTCATGAATGATAAACAAAAAGAGGGTATGCTATGGCAACACTATCCTACTTTGTTTTGACAACACGAACTTCATATTCTGCAAATGCAGTAATTTAGCTGCAATATATGCCTTTTGAAGCTCAATCTAAAATCAGTGGCTACATTTTCCACCCAATTATCTTCCTCAACTTAAAACACTATTGTGTATTGTGCTTGGTTCTTCAGTGAAAAAAAAATAATCTAAAAAATCTAATTTACATATAATTATGCATGCATGTAGTCCTTGGTATTAATTAGGGAATACACTTTGAACATTATAGCTCCTATATTTGATTTAGCATTAGTTTTCAGTAATTCAATAAATATGTTTATGTTGTAATGTGAATAAAGTAACATTTATAAAACACTTCAGAGTTGAGAGGTATAAGTGCTAAGTATACTATAAGTATACTATAAGTATACTTATATATAGTATACTTATACTGTAACTATACTTACATCAGGTATATAAGTGCTAAGTATCACTTCTACATTAACGAAAAAATACTGAAACCCCTTGGTGACCAGCTTTATCTCTCAAAATTCCCTTAGTCCTTAAGCAAGTCTTTATACCATAACATAAAGGGTTAATGTAGAAGGGACTGTGGTTATTGATCAGATTTTATCCTTCTTTCAGTTATTTATTACAATTAAGTTGGGGAAACAAGAATAAGAAACATTTGCAAAAAATGATGGGGATAGACAAGTGTGAAGAGGAGAAATATTGCTGCAAGAAGAAAAATTCTTGAAAGTTTTCAAAGATAGAGAAAATAAGAATTTGTAATGAGAAGAAATGCAGAGCAGGATGAAGGGTTTTCAAATTGAATGAAGAAGAGAGAAATGTTTCCATTGGCAGAAACAGGGAGGTTAGTGGGGTTTCCTCCAGGTCTAGGGAAGGGTGGATTCTATTTTTCTAACAATATTTTGTAAATATCACTAAATATTATAATTGGATCATTTTCATCAAATGCTTTATTTGTCAAATATTTATTGAGGGTATCTTTTCCATTTTACAAGTAAGACAGTCAACTACCATAGGGTATTAATAGTAAATGGGAAATGGAATGTGCAAATCCTAGCATATCTCTCTACAAATTCCTCTTTTGCCTGAATTCCTAGAACATAGGAAACAAACATAAACATGCTAAGGCAATGATGGGGAGCAATGAGAGAAAGGGTGAAGGGTAGGAAACTAGCTGGAGTATGTACAAAATGGGTAACATCCAAGGATGATGCCCTGGAGAGTGTCAGTGCCCTGAACTAGATTTCACTGAAACATAATTGCATCTCCCTATTTTTATGTGAGCCAATGGGCAAGTAACTTTATTTCTCCTCTTAATTTCTTTTGGTTAAAAAATGAAATGTTATCTGCTATTAATTTAAATAGAATTAATTAATTGGGACTATGTAGCCCTGACCAACTTCAAGAGAGGAGTTAATAAGTATGAGTGATTATAAAGGCATGGGTTGCAAAGAGGTAAATGAAGGTAAAATATAAGCTTTTCTTCAAAAACAGAAAATAAATTCAAAATATGAAAAAGTAAATGGTATTAGGGGAAGTTTTCTTCCTAAAAAAAGACACACTTAAGCTAAATATTACATTGTTCAATGTTAAATTGCTTTAAAAAACACATTTTAAGGGATAAAAATGTTCTGAATATATTCTTTAACAAAGAAATAATACTGCAGTGTTTAATATGTCTTCTTACAACCAAATGAATGAAAATGCAATTTCTGATTCTTAATGACCATATTTAGTTATTAAAATAAACAGGTGTCCCATGGAATGAATGAGATGAATAAGGATCATTAGTCTTCCATACTGAGGATGATTAACAAAGTGAAAAAGCTAGGGAATCAGAAAGCTCACATTTATGTGAAGAGATTGGCAAGAGCAAAAAAAAAAAAAAAGTATTGCAGGAGAATAGGCTTCTTTTGGATCGTTTGAGAGGTACTGAATAGTCCTAAAATCATTCCCATGACTCACATCAAGCTGCTTGTGTATAATGAAGGGTAGACAAGAACATGAAGAACATCCGATTACAGTTCTTCTGAAATCAGTGGTACTATCAAGCAACCTGATTTCGAAATATCCCTGCTGGATAAGGGAAGTGGATTACTTCATACATCAGGATGAAAGGCAGAAATGAGATGAGGTAAACGACTCCATATTCATTCAAAAAGCTCATTCCTCCTGGTTCCTAGCAGTTCAAAGGACTCTTAGAAACACTGACTCCATTATTTGTTTTATAGTCAAGACATGAACTTTGGCTCATATACAAACTAGAAATCCAACACAAATTAAATTGTTTTGGTTTTTAATAGCATTGGACTAGTAGCTATATCACCTTAGGCAAATCACTTAACCTTTTTCAGCATCGATCCCCTTTCTGTAAAATGGAGGGGTTGGGCTAGATGATCCCTAGAGGGACATTGTTCATGCTGTGTCACCCTGAACACTCAGTCTCTGGTGTTAAAAACCAGTGCTTTAAAAACAAGTTAGTACACAACTCATAAAGGTCTATGGGTTTCACTCCTTTTTTATGACAGAAGAAAAGAAAAGTTATGGTTTTCTTTTTAACAATTCTTAACCACATTTCCATCTCTTATCTGAAAAGGCCTAAGAAGCTATGGAAATTTTGTGCAGGTGGAATGTTACCAAGTGCTTGCCAGTCATTTCTCTTTCAGAATTGGTCTCATGGTCTCTGCTTTTCTCTTACTTTCTAGTCCTTGTCACTCCATAAGCTCCACTTAAAAATAAAAATGTAAGGGATGCCCGGGTGGCTCAGTTAAGCATCTGACTCTTGATTCAGCTCAGGTCATGGTCTCATGATTCGTGAGATTGAGCCCTGCATCAGGCTCTGCGCTGACAGCATGGAGCCTGCTTGAGACTCTCTCTCTCTGCTCCTCCCCTGCCTGTTCTCTCTCTCAAAATAAATAAAAATAAACATTAAAAGAAGTAAAAGTGTAAAAACTGGGGGGAGGATATAACTTATTTTTGCTGCCCTTCAAAAAGGTTCATCTAGATTAAATGTAAAGAAGGAACCTTTGCACACCTATATATAGGGAGGGACATGTCCAAGGCAGTCATCTATTCAGTCTAAGTGGCTTCTACTTACACCACTTTTTTTGACTTACACCAAATTTTGTGAAAACGTTAATAATAAAAACAAACTCTCTTTTAAATTTCTAAGTGAAATCAAGAAAGTGCTAGAATAACCAGGCACTAATTAAATGCATTTTCCTCTTTCAAAGCTTCCCCTTTCTTAAGAGAATTGAGATTTAATTATACTTATTTTGGTAAATGCAAATTATTCTGCTCATGTCCCAAGTCCCCAGAGAATGCCCTGACACACCTGTAGCATGGGGGGGGAAAAATGTAGAAGGAACTCAATTCTTACTAGAAAAATCTGAGCCTCAGCTTTTAAATTTTAGTTTGCCTCAAAATCAACTGGGCAGCTCATTAAAATTTCAAAATTCTGGGCTCCCTGGTGTGCCGGTAACATATTGTTGTCTCTCGGGAAAAATATGCTTGTGTGTACATATAAATATATTATAGTTTTTGTTAATATAAAAGATATGCAGCACATAATTCATAAATAATAATAAAATATATAATATTCTTTATTGTAAATTCCATATCACCAGTTGAATTTCACAGAATTATTTCCTTAATTTTTGCTGAACTTTTCCATAGCCGATATATAGTTGTAACTGAGGAGTAATTCAGAAAAGAATGTTTGTTGATATTCTTGGTTATTTTTTTTTTAATTTTCTTTTTTTTTTTTTTTTGAACGCTTATTTATTTTTGGGACAGAGAGAGACAGAGCATGAACGGGGGAGGGGCAGACAGAGAGGGAGACACAGAATTGGAAACAGGCTCCAGGCTCTGAGCCATCAGCCCAGAGCCTGACGCGGGGCTCGAACTCCCGGACCGTGAGTTCGTGACCTGGCTGAAGTCGGACACTTAACCGACTGCGCCACCCAGGCACCCCTATATTCTTGGTTATTGAAACAACAAAGATATATGTAAGAACTGCATTTGCTTGTCAATGATGTGAGCAAAATCTTTCCTGTACCGGCTAATAGTTTTTGAATACTGGAGGAATATTTCCTCAAATTTTTTGACTATTCACAATAATCTGCATTACTGACATCTTTTCCATCATTTTTTTTTTTTTCAACGTTTATTTATTTTTGGGACAGAGAGAGACAGAGCATGAACGGGCGAGGGGCAGAGAGAGAGGGAGACACAGAATCGGAAACAGGCTCCAGGCTCCGAGCCACCAGCCCAGAGCCCGACGCGGGGCTCGAACTCACGGACCGCGAGATCGTGACCTGGCTGAAGTGGGACGCTTAACCGACTGCGCCACCAGGCGCCCCGTCCATCATTTTTTAAAAATATGATCCAATAAAATAATTTCTCAAGCACAGATCTACAGCATTTGTCAATTACCATAATGTAATGGTTGATTTCAAGTTATTAATGTGACGTCAGTGAACACTAGGTTGGGAAGAGATGAGCAGCTAACACGCCACTTTATTTTATTTCCACCATACAGATACAATAGAAATAATAACTTAAATATCCCCAAGAGCAGTAATAGTAAAATGCGGTGAATAATTAGGAGATGATGATTTTTGAGTATCTATTGCCTTCATTTTTAATGATGGCTATAATTAGCAAAAGGCTCAAAAAACATGTGAAAATTAACAATTGGGTCTTGGAGTCATTATGAGGCAGCTCCAATACACCTGTGCCTCACCTCTACCTTTTATGCATCTGATTCAGTAGGTCCGGATGGAACAAGAATTTTCATTTTAAAAAGCACCCCAAGGAGATTCTGGTGCAGGTCGTCCTCAGATCAGATTTTGAGAAATCCTTAACTAGACTATGTACTTTAGAGGTAATTCTATTAAG
This sequence comes from Herpailurus yagouaroundi, assembly GCF_014898765.1. Taxonomy (NCBI): domain Eukaryota; kingdom Metazoa; phylum Chordata; class Mammalia; order Carnivora; family Felidae; genus Herpailurus; species Herpailurus yagouaroundi. Next base: position 76,046,527 of record NW_024412377.1, read on the forward strand.
ACCTTCCAGCTAATTCCAATCCTTTTAATGAAACAGTAAGAGGAGTTCCTTTGTTTAAGTAAACAATGGGCAAAATTTTTCAAGTGTGAAAACATCTAGGGGAGGGAAGGATATGGGGCTCACTCATTCACTTGGATTGTAAATTGGAAAAACTGTTTTGTCAGGCAATTTGGTGGAATTTGTTAAGGTTTAAACACTCCACGACCCAAAAATCCCATTTCTAGAAATCTACCCTGCAGAAACAATACATCGTTACCTAAAACACTGCTTACATTAAAGTTCACTGCAGCATTGCTTGTGATAGCAAAAAACTCAGAACTTAAATGTCTTTAATAGAGAGAAGGATGTATAAATGATAGTATATCTGCACAACATAATACTAGGCAGCCATTATAAATAATGGAAGAGTTTTACATGGGCTGCTTCAGAAATATGCCCAGGGTACATTGTTAAATTAAAAACAACAGCAGATGCAGAACTGTGAAAAGTGGTCTGATTTTTGTCCAAAAGAGAAAAAGTGCATATATACATATCTGTGGTTTTTGTGTGTATACAAATGTTAGTTAGGATAAGCATATGAAAAGTAGGCAGATCTAAATGATACTTACCTGAAGTTGGGTGTCCAGCGAGAAAGGGAGGTACAAGTGAAGAGGGTATTATAGATTTTTTTCTTTGCCATCTATAAACCTTTTCTTCGATAGCTTTATTGAGATATAATTCATATGCCACACAATTCACCACTTTAAAGTGTATAATTCAACAGTTTTTAGTATATTCATAGAGATGTACAACCCTCACCTCATATCACAGGTTTTTTGAAGAGTAAGGCATTGTGAGGGAGTTTTTACTTTTCTTTTTAATATTTTTCTGTGTTTTCCAAAAGATGAAAAATAAAGTTTGGGTGAGATTATTTTAATGGGAAAATATTCAAATATATCCAGAGTCCTCCAATCTTGTTAGTATTTCAACTGATAACTCAAGTATTAGGGAATAGGTTTCTTTGTTCTAATAGAACTTTTTGCAATTCTGAAATCTGAAAAGCTCTGGAAGCCTAAAGAGTTTTTTTAATAACGTTTGGCAGCAAAATCTGGGCTGAACGGATGCGATGCTATTTACGTCTTTATTTATGCCTTGTAGTGTGACTATTTGAATATCTTGCTATAGGAATATCAGCATATTTGGTGAGAGATGGTGCCTCAGCCTCCCAAAGGTGACATAATGTAATACATGGATTATGAGCTTAAGCACCTTTCTATCAGGAAGTCCTTACTTCCAAACCACGTGGCCCAAAGCACCTGAGTAAAAGTTTGTACTTTTATCAAGTAATAAAAGAGAAATAAAAAGTGGAAGTTGGGGGGGTGCCTGGGTAGCTCAGTCAGTTAAGCATCTGACTCTTGATCTCAGCTTAGTTCATGATCTCACAGTTGTGAAATCGAGCCCGGAATCAGGCTCTGCACTGACAGCACGGAGCCTGCTTGGATTCTGTCTCTCCCTTGCTTTCTGCCCTCTCCTTGCGAGGGTGCACATATGTGTGTGTGCATGGGCTCTCTTACTCTCCATAAACAAATAAATAAACTTTAAAAAAAGTAGGAGCTGGGGAGGGAAGAAAGGAGACTTGCTGAATGGCATGGGTATCACAGCCTTGAAAGAGAAAAGGGCAAAGTGCAGCCTTCCGGAGCCACATTTCTGCATCTACTGAAGGTACGCTTGCTGAAGCAGGGCTGCTGTTGCTGGTGTTGAGAATTTGGGCACATTATGTGCACTCTGGAATAAAAGACCATGGTGAGAACGAACCTCCTATATTCTGGAAGGGGATTAGGCTTTCTGGACTACGTGCACTAACGGTCCTATTCAGGGAAGGCCAGGCTGAGGACTAGAAAGGTGCCATCTAGGTCTCTCTGTCAGTGTAAAGGCCCATGGCTTTCAGGCATCTGGGGGGTGGGGAGGGGCTGGGGGTGAGGAGAAGCATGAACAACAGTCTCCACATTTGCAATTTCAAAGGAGGTTAGTTAACTATAGAAAGTAATCCAAACCAATGGAAAATACTTGGCTTTAAACACCCCACCTATAGTATCCCTCACTTTGTAGAGAAGTAAAGTCAAGCATGGGTGTATCTTCCTGGAGAGAGCGCAGGAGGAAGCCTCTGAGAGAGATTTAGAGAAGACAACAGAGGAAGCGGTGGGGTGTGACCTTCCCCGCTGTTATCCAGGACCCAGGTACCAGGGAGTCAAGAGCACTCTCATGCTTCCACTGAAGTCAGAGTAGTCTGCTTTATACTGGAATGAAATAATTTTAAGTGTCGCTGCCCTGCCACTGATCTATACTCCATCTTGTTCAAAAATGCATTAGCAAGGGATTTTTCCTGTGCTCACAATTTCAAAGCTTTTTCTGATAGCTTCCTGGCAGTAGTCTTGTAAGAGGCAGAGATGCAGTAGAAGTCACAGTGGAATTAGAATTCCTCGAGAGCCCTCTCTTTTCCCTTCTGCCTGCCATTGATTCCTTCATGCTCGTTCTACTGTTCCTGCAGGGGTGGTGAGACGGGGATCCCCAGGGTGTGCATATGGATGAGTGTGACGTGTGAATGTGTGAACTCACATCCTATGTCCAAGAATACCCACCTCCCCTGAACTAAGCTGCTCAGAAGCCACACCTAACGGATCATAGGATGGAATAAGACAAGAAGCCAAGTAGAAATCAAATCTGAAGGTCACCAAGTTCAGGCACTAGTGTTCTCATGATTTTGTTCAGAAAGTTCCTTTTAAAGGCTTTAAATCTGAGTCTGTTTATTCTAAATTTGGAAACAATTATATGAAACTTAGTCACCTGGATTTCATATCTAATGCATCAATTTAGAACAAGGGAGCACAATGTCTATAAGAAATGAATCTCTGGGGCACCTGGGTGGCTCAGTCGGTTAAGCATCTGACTTTGGCTCAGGTCATGATCTCACGATTTGTGAGTTCGAGCGCCGCGTCGGGTTCTGTGCTGACAGCTCAGAGCCTGGAGCCTGCTTTGGATTCTGTGTCTCCCTCGCTCTCTGCCCCTCCCCCCTCCCCTCAAAATAAATGAACATTTAAAAAACTCTTTAAAAATATCAATCTCTTTCTAAACTGGGTATGGTCTTACCTGCTTATCAATCCCCTCTCTCACCACCTGCGAGGACTGTGTACTGACTCATGTGATTATAGCTATTGTTTTATTTTTATTTTTTGCCATTGGATGGTGACCTACATGAAGGCAGATTTTTGAGCCTACTCATCTTTACTTCCACGCAGTGCTCTGTGGGAATTAAAATGAGTTGAAGTGGTAGCTTGACAAAGAGGAACACACAGAAAATACAGAAAAGCAGATAGAAGGAGGCAACAAGCCCAATAACACAGAAAAACTCCATATATTCAATTTTAAGGGAAATCATTGTGCAGTCGTTGACATTTAGAACGATATCCCAAAATTACAAAGAAAAGAGGGATGGGGATAGGGAGGAAAACTAACAGCTGTGTTGGACACAACTATACATTTAACATCTACCACCTATTTTAATTTGAAAAGACATGTAATATATTTGGGAACGATTTCTGTCCAAAATATTTTATAATTATAATACTTACAGAGCTAAAACCTTGGCTTTCTAAAAAAACTTGGCTATTAAAAATGATTTCTTCTTTAAGGGTGCTAACTGGAATTTTATGATCTGATTTTACTTATAACCCCAGAAATTTGGAGACTAAATTTCTGAGAGCTCACAGAAAAGAGAGTTGAAAACAGGTACCTCAGGTTTCGATCATCTCATTTAGAGTACAAGTATTAAACACCCCCTAAAGGAAAATGAATCTTTTAGCTATATTCCAAGGAACATACTAAAATGTATGTGGATTTTGAGAGCTGTGATGAAGGGGTAAAAGCAAACCCTAGATATGTATGTGTGTTTGGGGCGAGGGTGTGGGAAGGGCTCTGTATCCTTGATAGTTTTCCTATCAGCAACAAGAGCTGAAGGGACAGTAAGTAGTTGGAAAGTAAGACAGTTTGGAAATTCTGCCACACAAAGATAGTCAGAACTTCTGCACTTGGGCAGAGGTTCTTATCTCCATTTTAAGGATATCCGTTCCAACTTCAGTTAGTGAGTGAGCAAGTTTTCCAATCTGAGAAATGAGTTACTGCTGGAAACTAGCAAGCTAATGCCGATAACTCTGGAAAGGAGAGGCCAGTTTCTTGAGATTCCCCTAGGCCAAAGCATCCAGAAGATGTGCCAAATTTCTACAGCAATCTCAGGATAATTTTCTTCTTGGAACAAGACATTACTGAAAAAAACTTGTCAAGAAAGAAAAAAGAGGAGGAATCTCTATTTCCTATTATTCTAATTCCCTTGAGGGCAGGGACTGTCTTGTAGTTTATCTTCTTATAAATGAACTATGAATAACAACAAATGCTGTGGAGAACAGGAAACAGCATAACCTGGAAACTTCTAGTAGCTTAGTTCTGTGTCTAAATACAAGACATTATAACACCCCTGAAAAGTAACCAACACACCCTTTATATTATAGGCAACTACGACAAAAGGTTGCATTTAGGGCAATTTATTGTCACTTTGAAGCCTTTTATAGGGACTATAATGATACTAGCTAATATTTATTGAGCACTTACCAGGTACCTTTCTATAAACCATTATGATCCCATTTTATAGATGAGGGGGCAGAGAGGCTTAGAAAGTTTGTGAGGGTAACAAAACAAGCAAGTGCCATTGCCAGGCCATCTGGTCTTAGAGTCTAAACACCTAACCCCTGAATGCTATTGCTTATGCAGGATATTCGTTTCTTTTTGTTGTTGTTGTTTTTTAATTTTTAAGCAATCTCCACATTCATCATGGGGCTCGAACTCACAACCCCAACATCGAGAATTTCATGCTCTCCCAACCGAATCAGCCAGGCTCCCTGGGACATTCAACTCTAATTATATTACATTATGTTTTCCATGGAATATTAATTTATAAAAATTAGTGAGTCTATATTTTAAAAAGAACTCATTCTGGCTTTCCGGAGCCTCAGTTCTGGGTTACCTGGGTCTCCTAAAGCCTCAATGCTTTCTTCATAAGGCTAGTGGCTTTTCCACACAGTCAAGCCTAGGACTGAAGCCTAGGTTACTGTCTGGCTGACAAGCACTCTGAGTGTTTGTGAGAATAGAGTCCTGACAAGGCTCTGTATGGTCTGGCCCTCACCTTTCACCAATGTTCTCATTTCTTGCCACTTCTGTCTTTACATTTCACACTCCAGGAGCACCAAATTACAGAAATTTCCTCATGGATGGGCTTTTCACTTCCCTGTGTCTATACACATGCTTTCACCTTTGTTTGGAACATGTCTTCCCCCTGCCCCTGCCTACCTGGGGGCTCCTGACCACCACGCAAATCCTTGCTCTGTTTCCACCTTCTAAGAAGCCTTTTCCTCTCGCTGTCCCCTGCTTTCCCAGCAAACCTGCGTGCTCTGCCCCTCCACTCCACAGCCTCAGTACTTGATATACATTTCTAGAATTGTCTATAAATGCAGTTTTGTGCTTGTCCCTCCTGCTGGCATATACTAAACTCCTCTGGGCAGGAAGGTTAGGATACCAGCACCAGCATGGGTCTGACACTGTGATTGACATGGCATTTAATAAAGATAGCTGTTTTTAAATGATGCTTTTAACAGCTTCACATTCTGTGCAATTTCCAAAACAAACAAAGACCCAAACCAAAACAAATATTTCATGTAATCCCACAGAACTCAGTCTAAAATCACACTCAATTTTTCCCACTAATAGAGATCACAGTGTAAGACACACCCATCTGGCTTCTGATACTTTAAAACATTCCAATAAATTTTAAAATATTTTACCTTCACTATTGGTGTTTCTATTAAAGAAAAGTTCTAGAGACCCTTAAATACAGAGAACAAACTGAGGGCTACAGGAGGAACACTGGGTGGGGGTATGGGTTAAATGGGTGGACATTAAGGAGGGCACTTTTTGGAATGAGCACTGGGTGACATATGTGAGAGATGCATCACTGGGTTCTTTCTACTCCTGAAGCCAAGGCTACACAGTACGTTAACTAACTTGAATTTAAATTTGAAAAAAAAAAGAAAGAAAGAAAAAAAAAAGTCCTAGGCTTCTCAGACGTCTAAAACATTCCCTGTAAGGATAAATACTCACACCCTGAAGCTGAACATTTTCCTATTTTTCAGGGGTGCAGTAACTTCCTTGTAGTGTTAGTCTGCTTTTGATGTATAATTTCTATACTCAAAAATATCATAAACGGTTTCAACATAATTAGGTTCAAATCCTGACCAACACCAATATGACGATATATGTGTGTATGTGTATGTGCACATATGTGATTTTTCATCACTAGAAGATGATATAATTATTTTCTACTTCTAGGTATATCTAGATGTAAGTGTGTCATCAGAACATAAAAATTTTATATAGTATAAATCACTCCTTATAGGAAATCAGGCATATAGAGGAGATTTATACTGATGCTTTTTGTCAGAAGGGTATGACTGAGAATACAGCATGCTAACTGGTAGGTATTGACAGACTTAACATATTACTTCTACTTGTGGAATTTTAAAAACTTTAAGATAATGTTATAACACTTTCAAGGAAAAAAAATAATCACACAATCCTGTCTTTCATGCTTATTGACTATTTTCTTTTTTTTTTCCTTGTTCCTTATAATACTTGGAAACATGCAAGCCTACTTATGGTTTTATGTGGTCTCTATACATTTTTATGATTTATTATTTTTGTTATTATACCATTTATTTAACTAGTCCCCTATTATTAGGGACATTTGTTAACTTTCCAGTTTTTCATATTAATAGTTAATGGGGCAGAAACAACCATGGGTAGGTAGCTCATTTAAAAACAACAACTCTTTTTAGGATAAGAGCCTTGAGCAAGATTTTACTGTTCTATATAAAATGTATATAATATGATAATGTTGCTTTCCAAAACAGTGCACTAATTCAAAAAGCTCCCCAAACTGTATCACCAGATTAGTCCAAACCCTGGCAGTCCTGGGTTTTATAATTCAATCTCCACACACCCCCAATTTAATAAATATAAAATGCTCTCTAGTTTTAGTGACATTTGATATTTTCCCATGTGTTTATTTATTATTCTGAGCCATGTACCCGTGTATAGCTTAAGGCACAAAACTGTATTTAAGGCTACTAAAAAAATTACATGGTGAAATTTTTTGTTTATATTTTTATATTACAATAAGGCCTATGAATTATAGCACCAGTAATGCTTCTAACTCATACCTCATCTGTACCTTCTTTTAGGAAAATTGTTCTCAAAAAGGTGGAAAATGAAAAATTAGTATAAAAATTTCTGATCAGTCTCTTACAGTAAAGAATAACTATATATTTACATATTAAATATTGGAACTTTTATTATTTGTTTAATGTTTATTTATTTTTGAGAGAGAGGCAAAGTTAAAGCAGGGGAGAGGCGGAGAGAGGGGGAGACATGGAATCTAAAGCAGGCTCCAGGCTCTGAGCTGTCAGCACAGAGAGTGATGTGGGGCTCAAACCCACAAACCGAACCGTGAGGTCAAGACCTGAGCCAAAGTCAGATGCTTAACCAACTAGGATGCCCAGGCACCCCTAAATATCAAAACTTAAATTATCCCTAGATTAAACATAAATTATAAAACAAAATTAATTCCTCACCAGTAAGAACTTAATATATATTATGACAGTAACATAGCTTAAAAACTAGTCCATATCATCCATCTTGCCTAGGGTATCATTGTGGTATCTGTTAGCATGTACTATAAAGCTAAGAGGAATTAGATTGAAAAGTGAAGTCCAGGGCTCTATAGAGGGACCGAGAGTCGGAGTGGGGGAGCGTGTGTAGGTATGACCGGATACCTTAGTTGTGGGAACAGGGAAAGCCTTCCTTGCCTTCTTGGGAAAATTATTGTCAGGTCAGTGCTTTGGAAGTCAGCAGTGGTGGCATCTGCCTGTTCCACTGACACCCACACAGTCAATTTTTAGAAGAGATAAGTTCTGTCGTTGCTCAAACACATTTATTTCATTGTTTTCAACAGAATCCTCTATCAACACTACAGTTAACAACTTAAGGTTTTAGGTTCTGTTCCAAAAACGGAAAGCTATTTGCATACTATACCTCAAAGTATATTTTTATTTTTTTAAAATTTTTTTTTTCAACGTTTATTTATTTTTGGGACAGAGAGAGACAGAGCATGAACGGGGGAGGGGCAGAGAGAGAGGGAGACACAGAATCGGAAACAGGCTCCAGGCTCCGAGCCGTCAGCCCAGAGCCTGACGCGGGGCTCGAACTCACGGACCGCGAGATCGTGACCTGGCTGAAGTGGGACGCTTAACCGACTGTGCCACCCAGGCGCCCCACAAAGTATATTTTTAATAGAAAAACAAGTTTCATTTGGAAGGCAGGTTCATGGGCTGGTCCACAGGAGGTTGTTTAATTGATAATATGTCTGACTGCAATGTTAGCTCTAATTGAAAAACTATATACAATTATTCTAACATTTGTTCCCAGAGAAAGACCGCATTTACTGTCTCCATCCTGAATACTGGGAATCTATGGAAACTATCACCACACGAGGCACTCTCAGCAAAGGCCCCAGAGGATAATTCATAGGCAGAGATGGACATGTACTTCAAGACTTAGTTACTGGATAGAAAGCTAATGTGTCTGGAGAGGAAAATGTATCAGGTTAGTTAGCAGAAATATCACGTTAAATTAGAAAACTTGGGGCAATATGTGTAAGTCAGCAAGACATAGTGGAAAAGCTGATAAGCCAAGGAGAAGATTCCTTAATATTTACACTCCCGTGAACACTGAAGTGTGAACCTGGAAGGCAGCTGGAGTTTGACTAAATGTAGCAGAAGGAATAACAAGTACCAGTCTCTGTTGCCTTGGGAACAGGGCCCCTTCCTCATGTTAATGATTCTATAATAAGAAAAGGAGGGTTTAAATGAAGTACGTAGTACAAACTTCCAGTTATAAAGTCATGGGGATTAATGTACAGCATAGGGAATATAGTCAATAATATTGTAATGACTTTGTATGGTGACAGATGGTAACTAGACTTATCATGGGGATCGTTTCATAATGTATAAAAATATTGAAACACTGTGATGAACACCTGAAACTAATCGGATATTGTATGTCAATTATACTTCAATTAAAAAAATGAAGTGCATGGTAATCATGGGCAGACCAATGAGTGTCTAGGGGGGTGTTCAGCAGTGTCAGAAGAGTGGGTGGGGTCTGTGCATTACTGCAGTGGATGATGGATGAGTTCATGAAGTGGCAAGTGTAGATTACAGAGAAAGCACTGACATGAGCCCTAGAGTCTGAGAACCTCCCTGATACTGCAAAGTATGGTGACTCACTCAATGGCTTGCCTCTAGCAATGGAAATAAATTGCTAGTCCCTATTCTTCTGACGATACTGCTTGCAAGGAGAGGATAGATAAGACAATACATTGGAAAGCAAAAGAACCATGAAGTCAGCATAAGAGAAAGAAGCATAGCAGAATAGTAGAATGTATAAGATGGCATCATTTCCAAAATAAAAGTCATTGCTTCAATCGTCTCAAATTAAAGGAAACAAAAGCAGTTTTTTTTTCCCAATGAGCAGAGAGTGTGGTCAATAGTTTGTACATACATTTTAAGTTTTTGTATGCATTCTATATATTTATAGTATTGAAAGTTGTGCTTAGTTCCAAAATTTAAAAACTTACCTCTAAAAGCACTAATATCCCCATAGTGTACTTGTAGTACAAAGTATTTACTTCCAGTGTCTCCTCCGACTCTGAATCCAACTCCTAAAGATTTATAAAGATGATAAATTAATATTTTAGAGATGAAAGTCTAAAATGGAACTAATCTCAGGTTGCTTATCTATGAAATCCAAAGGGAAATAAAATAGCATATAACATATGAAATTATGTTATATGAAAAAGGAAATGAACCAGGCATTCACTGAAAATTTCTAATATAATCTATCATTCCTTCTACAGGCTCTGATAGGTTTCTATCCATACTTCCCATTTCAGAACCAGAGTAAACACATACACTTTAAGAGAAGAATTTACTCATTTTGAAAGAAATAGAATGAAACAAAATTCTGCCATTATTGAGTACATAACAGACATACATAAACCCACTTTCATTTTGTTTTGAATATATTCACATTCATTTTTATTTTCTGACTGAATATAGAAAACAGACTTCTTAAAAATATCTCAGGGGAAATGCTTTTATTCCCATATGAAAACAGGTATCTGTGGAAAGGTCATTGAGGAAATCAGTTATCAATTAGATTACAAAGTCCAGTGTGTCAATAAGTGCTTGGAATCTGAAGGGTTCCTAATGGTCTTACTATTAATAGAGTTTCCTAGGAAGCTTTTTAAAAATCTACAGAGAAAATATTTACAGGTGGAGAAAAAAAATTTTTTTATCTGCTCAACCAATGGATCTTTAAAATGTCAACAAATCTATAACAGCCTTCCCCCAGCCCCCATTAGTTTGCAAACATGTTTGGTAGCAGCTGCCTGGTAAACTATGGAGAGGATTCAGAAGCTCATTTGAAGCAAAGCAAAAGAGGTATCAGTTAGAGCTGGCAAAGTTAGGGAGGCAAGAGAGAAACAGGTGTATAAGACACCATCCCTGAAGCATGGCAGACATATTCTGTTAGAGAACCGCACATTCCCTTTGACATTAAGAAACATCAAGGTAATAGAAGAGAGCCTGATAATTCATTCACACATTGGTAGTGATGAGCAATTTAGAGTGAAGATAGAAAGCCAGTTGAGGTTTGGTATTACATTAAATACCCAGGTTCCAAGACTATTTTTTTTTTTTTAATCTGTTTGCTGAAACAGCAATTTATTTAATTCCTAGCTCTCTTGGCTTCTGAAATGCTCCTGCTGTCAGGAACCAATGTGCTGTAGGCCAAAGGTGGCTTGAGGTATTCTAGGGTATTTTCTAATTCTATCCAAGCTGTTGTGCTGGGCAAGTTATACCAAAGAGAGGCAGAGAAAGAGCAACTACTTAAATGAAACCTTTTCAATACAAAGCAGGTAATACAGATATTTTTTTAGTGTGAAATTGCAAAATGGAACACTGTCAACAACTGTGGAAAGAACATATAATAAAAAGTACTTTGGAGTCAGAAATTAAGCAGCTTTATAGAAGACTATGCAAGAGGCCTCAGATATACCTTTGGGGAGTCTGGTAGGGGGAGCATTTCTTGCCCAGGCATATAGAATATTGGCTTTATCTGTACAGGTTCCTTCATCACAAAACCTGAAGAAGAAGAAAAAAAAAAGTAGCCATAATGAAGATTCAAGTAGCAAAATGCATAAAAAATCTCCACCAAGGAGGGCAGAGAGGTTAAGGGGAAGGCATTTGAAAACACAGTAAAATACGTCATTGTATCATGATTGTAGTCATACCAGCTCTAAGATCTTAACAAAGACTAAACAATAATTTTACATGTAAAAAAAGTAAACACAAAGGGAGATTTGTCTGTGTGTTGCCCGATATGAAACGATCCTGTGAAGATGATATACAATTTATAATGTGGTATGTTCCTGTGTGGAATGTACTCTGTGTAAATTGGGTAGGAACGTAAGCATCACACAGAGAATGCATACAAACCAAAGCTAACACTGTTACTTTGGAGGTTGACTAAACCAAATGTCATACACATGTCCCCTTTGGGGATCAGCATCGTCAATATGTCTTTGGCCACGGCAAGAAACAGTAGTACCCAGTGCCTACTCTCAGCAGAGGGAGCAGTACAAGTATATCCCATTAAGATGTTCCTGGTGTTATACATATGTGACTTTTTTCTTAAGTTTATGAATACTGGTTGTGCCATTTAGAAGTTGTTTCATGTTGAGCAAGTCACTTGATCTAGTGAGCCTCAGTTTTCTCTCTGGAAAAACAGGGTTAGTTATACTTACCTCACAGTTATTCCATAAATCAAATGAGATATAAATAAAAGCACTTTATAAACCTCAAAGCACTATACTAGGGCAATGCATTATTTAATAAAACATTCACTTTATCTACAGACTCATTATTGAGAGGCAGTGTTGTGTGGTGACAGGAGCCCAGGCAGAAAGACGTATCTGGAGTTGAACCTCCCCCCTCATACAGACTGGGCATGTCTGTAAACCCTCCCAGGCCTGGTTCCTGTATGGAAACTTCTCTGATTGGGCTGTGGCGGCGATGTGGGTAAGACACTCACTATGGTAACTGGCACATTGGAATCTACATCGGTAGATCCAATTTCATAAGCGAAAAGCTGTCTGATTACAAGCCACACATTTTTTTCCCATTACACTGTATCTCTTAGTTTGTTCCATTCTAAGAATTGGATTTGTTCAAAACACCATTTGGTGATATTTTTAAGTGCCTTCCCATATTTGTGTTTTGGGAAACTGGCACCAAGCAAGGTCAGGTCAGGAGTTTGGGCAGACTTGAAAGGTTTCAGGACTAGCAATGAGAAGGACAGAGACAGCTTCTTGGGCAGGACATTGGCTCACATGGAAGAAAATGGGCAGTACCGTGGTAGCTTTCTAAACAGGTTAGGAACTGAGGCTTGGGGAGGACCTGGGGGAGGCTTGAGGAGGACCTGGGACAACACCCAGGTCACAGATAAGAAAATCGCTGGTAAAATGTACCTTCACACTCAGAGGCACAGACATGTCCCTGCTTATAGACAGAAATGGGTGGGAGAAAAGGCAGTAAGTGCAGACAGTTGTTATCCATCTGGATAAATGATTGAGGGGCTGGGAACCAGGAGGTCCCCATAAGGTTATATTTAACAAATGTTTTGCTTCTCTCAATCAGGCTGTAGAAAGAAACTGGTTAGTGTGCAGTGTAAAATACATCAACCTGTGGTTTCCTAGTGTTCACTGTCAAGAACAATATATTTATGATGAAGGATTATTATCCTGTGAGACTTGTGCACTGGAACATGTCTGTGACATCCTTGTGCCAACCGTACCAAAGGCACAGGGAATGGGACAGTGCCCAAAAGCAAAATTTTCCTGCTTGGACTCATGCTATTATAGTTTTAAGAAATGAGACTGTCAGATGGGATGAACTTTATATCTCACTATTGTGAGCTACTAAAATTTACAGACTCGGGTGGCAGTTTACAGAGCTTTCAACGAAGATCATAAATATACAAAAGTGCCTAACATCAACGTGATGACAGTCTTAGGTTAAACAAGATAATTGTTTCTTCTGATATGGAAGTCAATTCAGTGTATGAGTAGAGAGAACCGGAATGAAATATAACAGAGAAAACAGCTTTAGTACATTTTTCTAACATACATATTCGATTATGTCATTCACTGGCACCAAATCTTTCAAATGCTTCCTCCCAAATAACATGAAAATAAAATCCAAACATTGTAGCACAACATATTAAGACTTTTCATTATCTGGGATCTTTTATATCTGAGAAAAAAATTCCCCTTATACTCATGCCAAGTTTCTGCCAGTTTCTTTTTTATTTTAATGTATTTATTTTTGAGAGAGAGAGTGAGACAGGACACAAGTGGGGAGGGGAAGAGAGAGAGGGAGAGACAGAATCTGAAACAGACTCCAGTCTCCGAGCTGTCAACACAGAGCCAGACACGGGGCTTGAACCCACAAGCTGTCAGATCATGACCTGAGCTGAAGTCAGCTGCTTAACCAAGTGAGCCACCCAGGCACTCCAAGTTCCTGCCAGTTTGTAAAGTCTCTCTTCTGTACTATTCCCTTTGCCTGGAAAACCCCTTCCCCAAATCTCTGCCTGACAAACCTGTACTGACTTTCTCCTTCAAGATTCCCTCTAGGCTTTCTCCTCGGGGAAGTTTCTCTGGTCCCTATCCAGGCCAACTTGTACTTGTTAACCATAGTGTTCATCTTAAGTATCAGCTTACTAATCCTGTGCATACTTAGTGATTTAAGGTCATAAACTCCCAGCACCTGCATACCTGCCTGTCACTGAGTCAATATCCAAGAAGTGTTTGGTGAAGTTGCCTTCCAAGTATGTTTTTAACTTTTCATATATGAACACTTAAAAAATCTGAACTGACCTTAATTTTATTGTACTTTCAAATATAAAAATTTTTTTTAATTTACTTAAAAAGTTTTAACTAAAACATTAAATAATGATAAATCTGAATTATTGCCTGGCGTTTTATAGAAATCAGCTTTCACAAGAAGAATACAACGAGGTTATGCTTTACAGCTGATTAAACTCAGAGAGTTTAACTTCCAAAGGTCACGTATTCAAGCCCTGATTCAAAGCTCTGCCTGTCACACTCCCTTCTGTCTCAATTCATGAGATTGATGTATGGGCAGAAAATTATATTCTATGAAGATAAGCTTCGATGACTACACTACTCTCATATCTGAACTAAGCTGCAATGTATGTACACAATTCTAAAACAAAATTCTAGATAAAATAAGTTGTCCTCACTTATTCACAAGAAGACAATGATTTTACATTTTCTTTCTTTCTTTTTTTAATATTTACTTTTGAGAGACAGAGCATGAGTGGGGGAGGGGCAGAGACAGGATCAGAGGATCCAAAACAGGCTCCCTGCTGACAGCAGACAGCCAGATGCAGGGCTAGAACTCACAAACCACCTGAGCTGAAGTCGGACCCTCAAATGAATGAGCCACCCAAGTGCTCCAGACATTTCATTTTCTTCTGAGCTCTGGTAAAAGCAGAGCTCCAAAAGCAAACCTTGATTTTTTTAAGTCCTGTTTTATAATTTTTAAGAAATTTATTAAACTCAAGACTGAGTAAAGAATGACTCACTGGAAGGCACTGGGATATTCAAACTAATCCTAAAACTTAATATGTGAGAGGACTAGGTAGAGAGGAAAAATAAGAAAGCCAAGAGAAATGGGTTCTAGAACAGATGATACAATGGCAAACGGGTGGCAAAAGCATTTAATTAAAATCCCTGCAATCTTTTCATTTTCAGATTTCCATTTTCCCTTTTAAGTGAAAAATAACATCATATTTTCTCCACATAAGGTGACCACCAGGATAAAGACGGTATTGTGTATTTTGGCTTTTCAAAGAGTACTGTAAAAACAGAGAGGATTTTTACTATTCTTATTAATAAGAAAAGTCTTCAGGCTAGGAGGCAATGTAACCCTTGATCAATGGCTGTTGTAATTTCAGGCTTCATCAACTGGGTTTCTTATTCTTATAAATCTAGCAGCTTCTCCTAAAGGCTCCTCCAGATTAAGCCTGTTAATTGTGAAAAGATTCACACAGTTCCCTTGTGGTTTCTTAGTCGTCATAGTAAAAATGATGAGAATTAACTTTTGAAAAGAAAACTATTCTGGATTCCTGGACCGTTGCTTTAGAACCTTTTCACCTCTAATCCATGGGGAAACCATTCAGATGGCATGAATATTTTCAGACTATGCCAAGCACTGAAAAATGCTAACCTGTCCTTTCGAATTATCCAAATAAAGCATGATTGACTGTTAAAGTACTCTCTAGTTGTATCAGTTAAAGGCTATTTAAAATCCAAGGTTACTCAGGGAAGATCAGATCTGACAAGTCATTTCTTCTTTGTCTAAAAAAAATTTTTTTTAAATAAAATTGTCATGCCTTCAAGTTAAGTCTATATAGCCTTAAATTCCAATTTTAATAAATTAAATATCAGGGCCACTGAAAAACTAATCCAAAGTTAGAATGTTTCTTTAAGAAACACAATATAGCACATGTGGAATGTCTTTATCATTAAAAACTGCATCCTGAATAATCAGATATTCAAATTTCATTAACTGCTCTATAAACCCATAGACAATTATTTCCCAATTCAGACAAATCCTATGTGAATATCAGTGCAATGGGTAGGCAATAGGTATTGCTAATAACACAGTAATTAGAAAGATACTTAATGGGAAAGCTAAATAAAAGTGGTGATTTAAAGTGGCCTGATAAATAGCCCCACAATACCCACACTCCCACCTTCCCAGCAAGATTAAAGAAGCCATAAGTTCCATAAAAAAAGAGGGTGGGTTTGTTTTGTTCACACCAAACTTTCAGTGCCTAACAAAGTACTTGGCACATAGTGAATGGTTAATAAATATTAATAAACGAATGAGGATAACAACTACCATTTATTAAGGACCTCTACGAACCAGGCACCGCACCAAACACATTATTTACATTCCTTTACTTATACTTCATGATGACCCAATCAGGTGGGATTAGTAGTCTCATTTTACAGATAAGGAAACTGACAAACACAGGTTAAATAATTTGACCAATGTTTATTACTACTGGCTCTAAACTAGGTGTTACAGCACTATGCTTCGTCTTGCCAAGAAAGAACCATATTCAAAGTTATGTAATTTTTGTTTCTGTTGAAACTGTCCAAATGGTTATAATCATGCCATTGTATATTATGAAAGTTTACACTAGTCAACTAAGAACTGGTCAGTTGCTAAGGAACTCCTATCAACACCTCTAATCCAGGCACCTACAAATTAGCCAAGGAATAGGTTCACTGGTAACTAGAAGTAAGAATAAGTACCAAGTGTATTTTATATAAACAAAGATCCCTTATGCTACCCTGATATGCGCTATCATATGAATCTATTACATTACAATAGAAAAAGAAAATGGATACAATTAATTTTAGCCTAGTAGAAATTTATGTCTAAAATTTGCTACTACACTCAAAGACACACTTTGTGTCCTCATGGCTTAGAATGAGGAACAGCGCAGTTTTTGGAGATTGTGTTATTTTTATTTATACTGACGAGGATGTTATGTACGTTTAGCTTTACAAGTTTCTTTACAGCAGAAGAAACAAAGAAGAGACTGCAGAACATACACTGTGCACGGATGACAGATAGCTAGGATATGGAGAGGGTGCATAAAGGCAGTGTATGCGAATGCCACTCCCAACCAAAGAATCATTAGCATCATGAGGGAGGCAACAAAACTGTAGACGTATCCGCAAAGTACTAGCACCCTAAAAAAAGCAGTCATTTAAATGAGTAACCAAGCAGGGTGTCTCACATACTGGCTCCTCTCTCTCTCTCTCTCTCTCTCTCTCTCTCTCTCGATATATATATTTGTATGTTTTAGCTACTTTTCTCTTTCACCACATCAGCATCTGTAACCCTGTGGAGACAGTGGCATTTAAAAAGACACAGCAGGTGGTTAATAAATAGAAGCAGTTGAAAGGGACTGAAGCTGAAGCCTCATAGGATGGTAAAGCACTACTGCTTTAGCTTGAGAAGGATTCCAAGTTAGAACAGCTGGAAACAGCCTCATTTAACCAGCTGGGATTCTTCTTTTCAAAAAAGATCAAACAACCCTGTAGAAGCCATCTTTGATTTGTAAAAAGTACTTGGTCATAAGCATCATTAGAAATAGTTTTGAAATCAAATATTAATTGCTAAGACTAAACATAATGACTTCAGTTATGTATAGAAGATGACGCCTAAGTACAAGGCAGGATACCTGAGAAGCCCATTCGCTTTAATCACCCAATATTGTGAGCACATAATCTTGCAGTTTGCAGCCATAAATTGCTTTAAACCCTAAGTCCTGTGCTCAGCAGATAAAAGTGCACAAGCCTGTACAAACCAGCATTACAAAAAGTGGTGCTCCTGAATTACCCCAAATGTCAAACAACTTGTATGAACAAAACATCATGATTTTCAAAGCCTGAAATACTCTCCATAGCCAGCCATGCATTATTTTAAAAAACTGAGAATAAAAACAGAATAAAGAAAGGTATTCATAGAATAGACAAATGTAATATTTCTAAGATCTTTAGAAATTTACCATTTTTTAGCGAGGAGCTGTAATAGATGTTTTATGTCCAAATTACCCAGTTTACTGCACCTCATTTCCTTACTGACCCTAAAAGGCACATCTACTCACCTATGCCTCACGTGTAGCCAACAAATCTGGAGAACTTAGAACTGCTACGCTTTGAGTGAAGTCTGCAAACACCAGTGGAGTCCAACAAATCATGCTATTGCTACGCTTTGCTCCAGTCTTGGTGCTATTACTTTCTGTTGGTCCCTAGATACAGTTAACTGTCTCCTCCTCTAAGGGCCTGAGAAAGAAGGTTTGAGGGTTACATCTGACAGGTACTGCTGCCTTCTTCACAAGGGCCAGCAGCTTTTCCATCAGCTGGTCCTTGTTTGCATCCTCGAGAGGTATGTTAATTTGGAATTGAGCACCAGGCCCACTCTAACTATAAAGGGACCACCCCACAGTATATTAAAAGGTTCACATCAATGTATGCAATTTAAATGCACATGCATGTAATTAACTAGACACATTAGCGGTGTGGGCTGCTAATTTGGAATGAGACACAAAAGACTGGAATATGTGTGGGGAAAAAAACTTTAAAATTAAAATGACTACATAATGAAAACTGCTTCGTGCTGTGTCTAGTATTTTCATGTAAACTTAATATAACTGTAAATATATTTTAAGGAACAGAAGAAAGAGGCAATTACAAAGAGCAAAGGAGGGCGGCACAACAGTGAAATATCATCAGCACAGCTCTTTGCTTTCATATTAAAAGTGCTGCCTGAAGACAGGGGATGAATTATAACTTCATAATTTCAGGGGGAAAATGTTTACTTTATTAGAGACACATACCTATTTGCCAACCTGCTGGCAATGAAAATAGAACAGTGAAGTGAAAAGAGGGGGCTAATCCTAGCTAACAAACAGGAAAAAAAAAAAAAAAAAAAAGAGGCAAGCTCGACATTTTGGTGCTAAAATATCCCATTAGCTTTTTCTTCTTTCATTAAAACAGCTCTGTATTTCCATAAAGGTTTTCCCAGAGTGTGAAGGAGTTCTTGATTTTCTTAAGCCTCAAAAAAACATTACAGGTAGCATAACCAAAAATGTATGGGAACGTTGGGGAATGTTAATTTAACTACTGTCTGTATCTTGGAGCTGTTGAAGAATAGATTTGCAACTGTAAAATGAGTGTGATACATTCTATGACTCAAACATTCAAGAAAAATAATGCGAGGCTTTGACGCTGATAGATTTTTGTTACTAGCATTGTAATTCAGGTGGGAGGGAGGATAAGGGGCCAAGCAGTTGGAAAACATGCGCTGCTTCCAAGGCTGTGCCTGTGTGGCTGTGAGGAGACAGGGTATGAGATGTTTCTGTGAAGCAACTGAAGAGTTTAGTCTGTGAAATATTCTGTGAGTGCCAATGCTTTAAAGAAGCAAGGATCTTGCCAAATATTGGGGGATAAAAAGTCTATACCATCTTTATATGGAGAATAAGACTGGATTGTGGAAGCCAGAGTCACTGGAAGAGTTTTCCTTAATGCATACCTCTTGGTTTACATTATCGAACAGATCCTAGATATATAGATTAAAAAGATCCTACTTTAAATGTTAGATGAACACTTGCGCTTGGCTCAAAGAAGATAAATACCACCATCAATTACTGTCCTTCTTGTATGGTTATAAAGTCAATCGTAACAAACCTATAGACTAAGCGGGAATGTGGGCTGCAGGGTAGATTACTAAAATCCCCTTAAAATGATATAGGTATAATGCCATTCAGAGTTCTAATTACTCAGCAGTAATGCAGTGGGAGGCCTGCTTGAGGTGAGTCAACCAGTGCACATATCTCCAACGCCTTATAATGATGACTTTCCAATCTGACTCAGCATCTGCATGCAATTTATATTCATAGAATTATGGAATTACAGAGCATAGAGGAGTTCTAGAAATGATCCAGTGGTAGTCCCTTGCTGAAATGAAGAAACTTAGACCAGTCCACATGAAATAAGTAATTAACCCAGGGAATCCAGCTAGTTAGTTCACTACTCTTTCGCTGTACTATGTTGCCTTTTAAGTAGTAATTTTAGCAAAATAATACATCTAGCAATTACTTTACTCAAAATTGCCATTTTCGCTTTCATTTACATTTTTCTTCGAATTCTCTCTTTCCCCAACTTGGAAGTCTTTTGGAAAAAAAATATACATATTTTACTAGACTTAATTTCAAATCAGTATATTTAAGAATATTAATAAATACTTCTACAGGGCCCAAATAATGTTTGCTCTGATATTCCCTTGATAGGAGAACAGTAAACCAGGCTTAGTTCATTGTATATAATCTTTCTCAATTGAAAGCATAACAACATTTAGTGACGTTTTGTTTTTTCCCTCATTCTCTTCTACCAAGATAAAGTTACAGCAGGTTTTAAAAGCTTATATTCCTTCCTGCCATTTTCACTAATTCCAATTCAAACTAAATTTTTCCAATTTCACAAGAAATATTTTAAAAACGTAAAATCAAAGGATGTGATTTATTGTGTAAGATTCAGAAAAAGCTGTCACAGAATAATCTTTAAAAATTTTTTTTTTACGTTTACTTATTTTTGAGACAGAGAGGGACAGAGCATGAATGGGGGAGGGTCAGAGAGAGAGGGAGACACAGAATCTGAAACAGGCTCCAGGCTCTGAGCGGTCAGCACAGAGCCCAATGCGGGACTCCAACTCACAGACCGCGAGATCATGACCTGAGCCCAAGTCGGATGCTTAACCGACTGAGCCACCCAGTCACCCCCAGAATAATCTTTTACTCCCAGAATTTTATTTACAAAAAATTATCGAAGAGCAAAAACTGGACTGCTGCTATCAAAGAGTGTTAACTGTGATTTGCTGGCTCCATTTTTATGTAAACCCAGTCATGTGAGCAGGATTCCTATGTGATATGCTCCTTTCATCAAATAACTTAAGCCTATTAACAAATGCTTTGATGGTACTTGGTCCCTGGAGATTTCCACTAATTGCCCTGTGCTTTTAACAGTTCCAAATACATATTACAGTCGTTTGTTATAAGAACGACTAGAATACAGTTGCTGTGTGCCCTGCATCACCCTGATGAATATTAGGATGCACAGAGAAGGGTCTATCAGTCTACATGATTATGCACGGACAGGAACACAAAACAGATACTTTTTCAATGCAAAGCAAGACACACTAGTCATTCTGGACTGTGAAATACATAACAGTGATTCTGGCTATCGGTGCAAAATATGAGGCTTAAATGCATAGCTATTTTCAAAGCTCACCAATCTTCATGAACTCCAAAGAACAAAAGGGAAGGACAGATCTCAAGCCATAAATTAAGCTGTAAGCTTCTGGGGGTTAAAAATATATCTATGTATTCTATTCCACAGCATCTGCTATAGTTCTAGGACACAAGAGGCATTTAATAGATGTTTACTGATCATTTACTGATATTAAGACTCTACATAGTGATTAAAATAAATTCTAAAACTGCAACAGTTGCTCGAATAAATGGGAGGCAGCGTGGTGAAATGCTGGATTTGGAACCAGACAACCTAGGGTTCTATCCTGGTCTGACACCAACCAGCTGTGTTACCTTAAACATGATACTGATTCTCTTCAAGCTCCTTGTTTGTAAAGTGGGGACAATGGTAACTGCTCTACAAAAACTTTAGGAGAAAATGAAATGGTGTATACAGATTACCTAGCACTGTGTCTAGGATAAAAGAGTGCTCAAAGAACAGAGCCATGGTGCTCCTTGGATTAAAGCAAGATCTTAAAAAAAGTAAACACCAGAACATCCATTATCTAAATTGTCTGTCTTTTTTAAATAAGCTGTCTGTACCTTGATACACTATCTACGACAACAGACAAACATTTATTAAGTCAGTGTCTAAGACTGATGGATGTGCTCCATAGCAGACTAAATAACTGATAATCAGACCATGATAACCACGTGATGCAAAAGAACAATGTTCTTTTCTGAAAAGTAAGCATTCTACCTATTTATTAATCAGTTGTAAAATACATATACAGATGCAATTTGTATTTATAAAACATACACATTTTCTACACCCCTTTTGACTATGAGCCCATTATCCCTTACCAGTAACTTCCGGTGGAAGAAGGCATATTGCATCCAAAAAGTAACATATGATGGACAGTATCCATGCTGGCACGAGGTTTAAAGTCAACTGTTAAAAGAAAATGACACATGAATGTGAATACAAGTTACACGTCTGTGCACAAACGTTCCAAGAGGCCCCATCACTCAACCATTCCAATAGCTGTATAACAATGATATTATGTTGCTCCTGATAATATAAACTATCTTATTCCTTAAGATGAGCATGATTTGACAATTTAATTTTGCAGGACAGTGGTCAACTATTATAGAACAAAAAGAGAAAAGCAATAATGTATAGGCTGCAGCTATGCATACACCCACATACTTTTTAAAGGAAGACCCCTTTTAAAGTGCTGAGAACAGTATGCGGGTACAAAATGAAAGCTCCAGGCTACGTGTTCACAACAGATTCCCTTCCAGATTTCAGTAGAGTGCTGAGTACTATAAAATACTGCACAACACCGCAGTGAAACAGAAACCACAGTGAGTGGTCAGAACATGAGCGGAAGGATTCTTAATGCAAATTTATCACCATCTTAAACCAACAGTAGTCACTGGGATGTGATATGAAGAAACAGTTTACTAGAAAATAAAATTGGAAAATGTGTCTTTATGAAAGTACAGAAGAGAGAAAAATCACTGTCCTAGAGGAGCACTGTGCGCTTGTTAAAAGGATACTGAAACTTATCAAATGTCACTTCTTTATTTTTCTCCGAATAATAGTGGTTGAAAGACATTAAACAAAAATGAGTTTGGAGATAAAACAAAGAAAAAATTAAAGATAAATTATACTATTGTGCATGGTCAATATTCAGCATGAGCTGCCTTTTCTGGTTTGGGTTTGGCTCAGCTACTTTTGTCTGCATTCAAACTGCTGCTCTACCAACACAGTTTACCAGTCACCTTTACATAGAAACATGCTAAACAATCTAAAATGATCTTGAATCGCGGGTGTATGCAAAACTGCATATTTTGTCTTTTCTTGTCTGATAAAATAAAACATCATTTATTGTTAAAATATGTGAGTACAGGTGTATTTACAAAATAAAATATGTTCTACATCAAAGTATAGTGTCATGACTTGGAAAGCGTGGTTGGTCAGAAAACTTAACACCTACTATGAGCCATTTGACTCACAACTTTCAGGGGAAATAAAAAGTCTTTCACTTACTGCATTGAAAATAAGAATTTAAAGTCCAAAAATCCCATCATGAGATATTAATACCACCATTTAAAAACCTAACAAATGGCTGGAAAATGGACTTGCTAGAACTTAAGGCTTTGTTTTCTACCACCAAAGAATACAATAAGCCTAGGAGGTTGAAGAAGATACTTTAGAAGGAAAGAATCAATTGGAAGTTACAACAGTTCATAAATCATAGAAAATCCTACTGTTAACAAGTCTACATTTGTTACCAAGAGAAATAGAAGGAATAAGAGGGATTCTATCTCCATAGACTCACTCTCAAGTACAGGATATCCTTCCTTTCTTTCAGAATCCTCCCAGGGTATTATCCCTGGCAGAAGGGAATTTGAAAAAAGCTCTGAGGTGGGAGTAGCTGGCCTTTGTTTTTTATTCACTTAAAATTTATTTTGGTATGTGATGTAATTGTTACCTTATATTCATTTTTATGAAATGGCTTATCTCACTCTATGGACATCTAACTTTTGATCTGACTGTATCCACCTTCTACTCTCTCTCTCTTTTTCAATATCCCTCTGTCAATACACAAGGGGTTTGACAAACAAGAAGATAACTCCTCTGTTTTTTCAGAACCTATGTAGATGATCATATGGTTCTCATCCCCCTTAACTTCTTTTACTATGGGTGGATTATATTGGATTTCCAAAGTTTGAATCATTCTAGGAATTTTGATAATAAACCAACATGGCCAAATGCATTTTATGAAGAATTAAGCTGTTGGGTGCAAAGCAACACGAATTTGAAGTGTCATCTAAAAATCCAGGTGGAAATACCCAGTAGAAGATTGGACTCTTGCTCAAGAAAGAAGTCAGAGAATTACATACTTGGGAACCACTCAAAAATTGAACCCTCAAGCCATGAGGGTGAACAAAAGGCTCAGGACAGAATTTTCAGGAAAGCTCTGAGCTGTCAGGATCTGTGTAGGATACCCCAAGAGTTTTTGTTTTTTGTTTTTTGTTTTTTTTTTTAATATTAAATCACTGTGTGTACTGCTGGGAAACGAGACAAATATTATTTTTGAAAAAAAGTGGGCCATCATTAAATTTATAAAATGAGTTATTAAGCAAAAACATTTAGGGAAGGATGGAGAGGAGACCTGTTGAGAGAAAAACAGATCATGAAGATATACCATCTCTTTGGCTTTTCATTAGGAAGGAAAGTCAAGTGTTTTGCCTGAGCCTCTGCTTATGCAGAGGACTAATTGTCCTTTGTAAAGGGCAAAAATTATTCAAAGTATAACTTCTCTGTCCCTTTTCTGATTTTCTTCTCCTTCTGACATACTGCTTTAAGAACCACTTATTTGCTCCACATTGAAAGCTTACCAGATTAGTGTTTAATTTTAGTTTCTATAATTAGAAACAAATCAATATCTTTAAGAGGTAGTTAACAGAACATTCCTCAGAGTTCCCTCTCATAGAAACTTACTCTCGTGACTCATGCATTCTTCCAGAAACTCAAGATCTCATTTGAATGCTAAGTAAATGACTGGTATAGAGTTGTACATAACCATCTTTTTCACATCCTAAAGAAAGAGTATAATATCAAAGTATTTATATGATTATAGTTCAAAGTACAATTCATTGCAAGTTGAAATGAAAAGTACTGCCAGCAAAAGGAATGTCATATCAAAATGTAAATCTAAAACAAACAGTAGGTGCCATAAAATAAAGCAGGCCTTGGACACTTTCTTTGAAGGGCCTGCTGCCAATGGTGGGGGGTCAACTGGGAAAAGATTATGCTGACAGGTTCATTACCTGGGTTTGCTCCATTCCTACTTATTATTCCTAGCTTTGCAAAACAAGATCCCACCCCTAGTGAATAAGAATGAGGTCTGTTGGGCACAAGATACACATATGACCATGCTAGAGATTTCAACACTACACAAAAAGAATATGGGAAAATATTTTCAAATCACATCTTAAAAGAAGTTCTCCCTTCTTTCTCTCTCTCCCATCATACGCCAAAGAAGTACAGGATCCAAGGGGAAGGGAGCCAGAGGATAATTACGACAACTAACAGGCAGAATAAACAAAGGCAGCCTTGGGATGGCCACAAGCAGGCAGAAGCACAGCCTTGTGAGAATGCAAGGGAATATTCCATGAGATTAAAAAGTGCCACCGACTCTTCTAACTCAATAATAAGATGACAGTTACTTAAGTGAAAATGGAACTTCAGTCTCAATGGGTGTTAGTTCAGACTGCCTGATGTATAAGATCAGAGAGCAGTTTACAGGCAAGCAAGTGTGAGCAAGTCCTGGGAATCAAATATTTCTGAAGGACTAAGACTCCAGAAATAGTAACTCACGCACATTAATTAAAGGAAATGCAATGGCTCTGAAAGTGCGCAGGGTGGAGGACTTCTCAAAGGTTAATGTCATCTGCAATGAAAGACTTGAGAGGATGCGTGTGGGCGACGTACTTAGCAGAGACAGTGAGGTCTATTTTCTGGCGTTCTAAGCAAAATTTGTTCTAACTGCATGAGGTTGTTTGAAATTTATGGCTTCTTTTAACGCACATCAGACACAAATCAGGACCATAAAATTCTCTAAGAATGTGACCTAGGATGGAATTTCATTTAGCACTTGGCTTTCTCTCTGTTTTTCCTTTCCAAGTGGATATCCAGGTCTGCATATCAAATGTTGATGTATCTGCCAGACGTGGGACATGGAAAGATTTTGAAGAACCCACATAGCCAAGTATAGGAACTAGAGACTTAGGAGATATCTATGCACAATCAACCCTAAATTACCACTGAATATAAGAGGTACACCCCTCTCAGCTAAAGATATGCCATAGAGGAATACTATAGACCACCAATAATTAACCTATCAAATAAAAAAGAACTGGCTTTTAAATGCAAGTTTGGATCTTCAGAATTCAGGCATTCTGGAATTATTGCCCATATGTATCATTAGAGATCATTATTGTTCTCTTTGTTTCCTTTTTCCTCCCAGTGGAATCATATTATACATAGTAAATGGTTTCTTTCCTATGCTGTGGATATTTTTACGTGTTATTAAACAATTTTTGTCAATGATACTTTTTATCTAATAGTGTGCATTAGAATTATGCTATGCAGTTCATTAAAAGTAGAGATGCTCAGAGTTAATCCTGGGTCAGTCCACCCCTTCCCCCATCAATATCTCATTTAAATCTAAGAGGTCATTCCAGGCATGTGTACATTTGAAAAGTTTCACAGGTGATTCACAGGTGATTCTGACCCCAGTCGACATTTTTAGTGCCTGAATATATATGTTATATAAGCATGCTTAGAGTTTGGTTAACTCATCTTAGTTAACGTGGACTATGTTACTCTCTTAAAGGCACAGAGCAAACAGTAAGAACAAAGTTTCTTTTAAAATAAATTTATAAAGAAAATTTTTCTGGAAATAATTAGCTGATCCCTCAAAATCAGTGGGTTAAAAGAGATCACTGGAACTCTGTAGTACATCGTACAGCTTCAGCTATATCACCTGAAGTCATTTTAAGGCCGAGGTCTGAAGCAGGCACACAAATGGAGCCTCTGGTGATTACAGTCATGTCTGTGTAGTGTCAGTCTTCTACTACTGTTAGTGTTTCCAGTCATATTCAGTATGGAGACTAGAGACATGTAAGGTTTAAGACATAATAATGTAAAAGAGCTGTTAAAATTTTTAAAAAATGATAGGCCCCAAATCTTAATATCCCTTCCATAAACATTTCTTTGTTTCCCAAAAAATAAAGATTATATATCAAAATCCATTGCAACTGAAGATAAGGCTGTAAACTATCATGAAAGTGTAGGATATGATCACCCTTAATGTTCATAATCTTGCAGCTGGGTCAGAAAGGTTCAGATAAATGTAGAGCTCATAGCAGTACAAACCATTTAGCAGCATGTTAAAAACCCACAGCAATCACATATTATCTTCCACCAGCTTCCTCCAAAACTGTAAAGCAATTCTATACCAAAATAAAGACCTTTTGCTTGAATGTTTTTAAATCAGAATGTTTAATAGATAAATTGTTGTTAACCCTCACTAGCATGGACAATGATGTGCACTTCAGAAAGAATCCCTAATGTGGTTTATGAGGACGTTAAGCTGCTGCTGCCAAATTAAGCAAGAAATAAGACACCTGAGCAAGCCTTTAAATTGAACATGAATTTAAAATGAAATAATCCTTGCCTCTGAATAAAATAATTTAAGCACAAAAAAGATTTAGATTTCTGGATGATATACCTTTTAAAATGGAACTCTTTTGGTATATGTCAGAACCAACCGAATAATCAGTAAATAGACTTTATCAGCCAGGCTGTGCAAGCTAAAATAGTATAAGCTTCATTAATCCCGATATTTGTAACGCCATCCCTCTAGTAGTCCCCTATTAACTTCCTATGGAACAAAATCCATAGCCCCTTCTGACCAGTCTCCTGGTCCGCGACGTTTCCAACATGACAGCTCCCTACACTCACCCTGCACTCCCCTCGGACAGCCCTCTGCACCTAATAACCACCCACGACCACTAGCATTTACTGAGGGCCACCCCCTGCCAGGCTCGCTTATTGCTCACAATGACCCTATGTCTGGTCTTTTCCCCTCAAACAGATGAGCCTTGAGGAGAGACAGGCTGAGTAGCTTGTGTACAGCCCTGCAGCCAGCAGGTGGTGAGGCTCACATTGTGCCCAGTGTGCTCCTTCACTGATCATACTGTTGGCCACCAGAATATTCTCCTCCCCTCTGCAGATCCAAATAGACCATCTTCCCAGATGCAGATAAAATCCTGTCTCTCACATGATGTTTTCTCTGACTAGAACAGTTCACGTTCATCTTTTTAGAGTTGGCCCCTACAGTTGTCCCTACTGAAATAGCAGAAATGGCTACTTCAGAATGACTGTCAAAATGTCATGTACCCTTCACTAATGAAGGGCATTCACACATCGAATACGATTCAGACCCGGGCTTTCTGGATTGGCCCTTTTCCTGGGAGTGTCGGCAGAGGCGGGGGGGGGGGGGGGGGGGTGGGGGGTGGTGGTGGCATTTTGACATTAATGCAATAAAGCAGCACAGTCAACGTGTCAGTTAGTTTCTGGTGATCTCTAGATGTATGTAACGGAAGGCATCTTAACTCTCAGCTTTACAGAATATGATGAGATGGTTCCTACTCCTCCATCTCCCTTTGTTTTATTACTTGAAAGAACCCTGGGCATTATCAGGGGTTGTCATGTTGGAAATGTGGTATTTGGGGGACCAAACAATAGAAGACATCCTAGAAATACTCTGAGACAAGGCAGGCAGCAACATCTTTTCTTTTTTGTTTATGACCAAGCAAATCAGGTTTTATCTGCGCATCAGAGACCTATAGGTGTAGCATATCTTATTTGCACTAGCTCTCCAAGTAACTTTCACTGTGATGCTAGAAAATCTTCTGAGGGTGATTGCGGGAAGATACCCAATGGTCACGTGAAGACACAGACTACAGTTTTCATGTTGGAGAAAATCCTAGAAGAGGGAAAAGAAAAGTTATGCAGGCAACTAATCAGAAGCAGAAAGGTGACAGAATGACTTCATGGGGATAGAGACTCACATGTATGTACACACACACACCTTCTATTTACTGCTGTCATGCCATAAAATGTGATTATCTGAGCACTGTATCCTACCCGACCTTGGTCTTTATAGTCTTGTAATGACCTTATGTAATGACCCATAAACATGATCAAAATTAGACTGCTCCTCTATTTTTTGAGGTAACTCAACATCACCTGAACATGTGCTTTGTTTAAGAAAGGTCACATTCAGAAATATTTAAGTCTCATGGTGCTATTCTGCAGAAGACCTTGTTCTACATTCAAGAGAGAAGCCCAAGGAAAGGAAAAGCAATGAATCATTAGATTAATTTCATCTATTTCTAAATTCAATGGCTTCTACCTCATTTGTATAGTGCAATTTGATAGATAGGGACCCGCCATCATTCACTAAGGAAAAGACACATTTATTTACTGGTCATCCATGTGAGGGAAAGCAAGTGGATGAAGATGACAGTCAAATTTCTTGGCTGAGTGGGCTGCTGTCAGAGTCAATTCCTCAGAGTGTCTGTAAAACACCTTTTAGACAGCATCACAGTTCAGTGGTCAAATGCAGATTTTATCATACCTTCACCCATTCCAATCTGTGATTTCTTATTAAAACAATAAACAAAAGCAGTGCTCTAGGGAAAGCTATGATTCTGTTCAAAGTATAAAAATTATATTTATCTTCATTAGACTATTTCCCCAAACAACTACTTTAATTCACATTTACTAATTCAATGGAGACATATAAATACATCAAAGATGTTGTGCATGCTTATACATAAAAATGCTGGGCATATGCACATATAAATTCTATGACAATTGTGATGGTATCTTCTCAGAATTAAGAAATATGTTTGTCTAAAATGAGTTACATAACTAGTCACACAAGCAGAAAGCCAAAATTATGAATTATTCAAATGCAATTCTGGCTTTTAACACCATGAAGAGAGTTTGTTTTAGTCCTAATAAGCAATCTCAATTGTACTCTGCCTTTTGTGATCTTCTTTAGAAATTTGAAAAGCCAAAGGAGAAAGTTCTTTTCAGATGTTATAATATTTATATTCTTGTCTTTAGAATTCTGCCAGGCTATAATTTCTTTGAATTGGTGTCATACCTCACATCCCCATTGCCTTGCCCAATAACTAGCACACAACAGAATTTTTAAAGTCTGCTGAATGTATGAACAAGTGGCTTTTCTTAAAAAAAGAATTATTCCCTTATATTCAAATAAGAGTAAAATTTAAGGCAAAAAGGTAAAGTGTCTACTAGATGATACATTGTCTTAAAAATAGCCAAGCACAACACTTTTTTTAGTATTCAATCATGTATTGAGCAAGCAATATTGAGTCCCCACCATATTCAGTAGCACATATCCTGCTGGCCTTCAAAAATTGAAAAGGCACAGATAATGAAAGCAGAAAATATAAAATTGATAAATGTCTTAAGAGAAAAATAAAGTAGTAAATGCTTTACAAGTCTTCATTTTCAACCATATCTAATCTTATGATAAGGCATCCTGAGACCTAGAATTTGGGAGAACCCACATATTTCAATCATGGCAAAACCTTGTTTACCACTAGAAGAACTTTCACTCTGGGAATAGGGAAAAGCTATGCATGATCACCCTCCCAACATACAACCTATATATCCACTTTTCCTACTGCAAATCTTTCACCTTTGTGTATCCTGGGTTTCGCTTTGTAGGATGGTTTGAGGTTTATTTTTGTTTTTGACAAAACCGACCAGAGTGTTCCTAGTAGAGACTGAAAGGTAAGGAAATGAAAGAATTGTATTTGATGTAAGACAGAGAAGTGCGATTGCTGTATTTCAGCTCTATCTATCCATTTGATAACTTCTTTCATTTCTTCCCCGATTCACTATCCTCACATCCAAATCTCTTATGACAGGGGAACACACAGCTAGTAAAAATCTTGCTCACGTTCCTTGACCTCTCTGACCCTCCATTTCCTCTCTATAAAATGGCTTAAATATGCTTAGCTGTAAGTATATTAGTGTCTCGTAGGCCCCTGGTAAATGATGGGTGGTAATGAGCTGATTCTATGAACAAGGATCCTATACAAACTATTGCCCTCCTGTTTGATTAAATCAAAGACAGAGATGTTCCTTTGTTTCTCTAATTATAAAGTGGGGCTACCTTCAGGTTTGCCCTAAGAATTAATGAGACAATACATGCAACCTTCCCCTTACTTATTCCCTTATATGAATGATTGTTTGGTTTTCAACTTTCCAGTTCTAATTTGCTTACACCTAAACATCTGTGGTTGCTGGATTATGCAAATAGTAGTAACCACAAATCGCCTGGAGCTAGTACATTAAAGGACTCACACTGAAGATGAAACAACCCTGTTTTGAACAAGTGACAAAATCTTTAGTATTCATGCAATCCTCCCAGCCACAAAGAAAAAAATATATTGAAAATAATTATTAATCTTACAAGATCCTTTAAGGACCTTCAAACTGGGAACAGTTTAATCTGAGAAGGGAGGTGCCTAAGAAAATGCAAAACCATTTGGTACCCTAGTTCTAATATAGTCCTTTATGAGTTTCCCATGAATATTTTCCTTGACTGAATATATTCACTTGTATTTCTCGATTTTAATTTATGTGAAAGTAAACACATTTCTGTTAGGAGAGCAATAACACATTCCAGGATATATATTTATAGTCCTTAGAGTCACCAGCTCTGAAATCATATACTACCACCAACCTCCAGAAACAAGTCAATAACCTCTTAATGTGAGACTTGTAATGTTGCTGTGAAACATGACTTTCATATGCATACAGGCATGGAGATGGCCTTCTCTTCTATGCAAATGTGAAACAAGAGGAATCAAGCTTTCTTGGAGCTTGGAAAGAAAATATAAAATCATACAGAAGAAAACATCATGTAAAAATGCCTTTTAGTGAGTAAATATTATTTTCTCCTAGGCTGCCAAAAATGTGGATATTGAAAAACCTTTACTGTTGATATTTTAATGACGAATTTGTAACCTAAATCACATTTACTATTACACAAGGCACTACAATTATTTTCTCTGTCTTTAAAGTTAAAGTTGAGGATCTGGGAGCATTGTCGTTTCTACCTTTTTTCTTGGTAATATTCGATTATTATACAAAGTGAGGACACACAGGCAATTCTCAACTTCCTAAGGCCTTTCATTCTTAAGAATTAACTCTGGGAACAAATTTGTAGAGTGCTATTCTAAGTTGTATTTTCTGTTGGAATTGCCACCAAAGTGTGTGGAAAAAAATGCACATTGCTCTGGCTTTTCAGGTCTGTAATGTATATTCCTGTGGGAACATCTCATGAAAATTTATCCTCAGATGGCCCCGAGGCAACAGTACACATTTTATAATTCACATAATGGCCGTTTCAGACAGCCTACTTGAAGATTAGTTTCATGGGACCAAAGCACAACTCTCATTACCATTACTTTCTCTCCAAAATTAACATCTCAAACCAGAAAAGTGAAGCAGTGGGAGACAGAAACAAATCCATGAATAATTTGTCAATCACACCTCCTCCCAAACAGTTAAAAGTTTGTCATGAGGATATTTCAATGAAAACAACCTAGATGGAAACAGATGGTATTTTGTCACTTTTCTTATCTGACTTAAAAGCTCAGCTGGGGAAGGACCTGCCATTTATGAGTCCTCTTATTCTACAATAGAAATAACAGGACCAATGTTCCTGCCTTTCCCTATCTCTACCTCCTTCGCTTCTTTCCTTCTCTCAATTTCTCCTTCCTTCCTTTCTATCCATCTACTATTTGACAGGTAAAATCTTAAATTCCCCAATGTTGATTCTAAGTACAGTCGATTTATAGCATGAACCAGCAGGTAAATAAACAGTCTGTTGAGTGGAGCGGAATTAAGCATCCAGCCACAGACAGAAAGCCAATACTATACAAATGGGACCACACGGTATTGGCGACCATTGACATCTGCATGCAACTCCTTAACTACTATTACTCATGAATCTCTCCAGATACAGTTTGCAACCTTGTCTCTGAGTGGCTCTCTCTAGTTTGTTTCTGCATTAGGCATGATAAGTGCATTTTAGAAACTGACAGTAAAAGATTAATATGCTCATAACCATCAAAGAGAACCTTTCACTGATTTCAAATAGCTGCCCTCCCTTCGACCACCCACCCTGGCACACCATCCAATTAATACTTACTCACGAAGGCTTCCTCATCCACCGGCAAGCGCATTGACATGCAGAAGTACGTATCAGACTGGTAGAGAAAGAAAGATACAAAATCTGAATTAATCTGCAGCTAGTAGAGAAGGAAAAATAACAAGTAAAAGCATGGGCTCTATGACTGAAAAAGAACTATTGGCCCAATGAGGTGAAGATGCCTGCTGAATGGGTGTGACCAAGTTAATAGAAGGGCCAAGTCTAGAACTTAGGTACTCCAAA
Organism: Herpailurus yagouaroundi; assembly: GCF_014898765.1. Taxonomy (NCBI): domain Eukaryota; kingdom Metazoa; phylum Chordata; class Mammalia; order Carnivora; family Felidae; genus Herpailurus; species Herpailurus yagouaroundi. Next base: position 76,079,724 of record NW_024412377.1, read on the forward strand.
CATTTTTCTAAGACTCTTTCCTAATTGACCGCAAATCCTATTTATAACACCAATTATTATGACTGATATTTCTAGTTCTGTCACAGTTAAAAGGCAACATTTTAGATACTTCTATAAAAAGAGTGAAATACTTTATGCACTTGACTTTAAAATGGTAGGTTAGGGGCGCCTGGGTGGCGCAGTCGGTTAAGCGTCCGACTTCAGCCAGGTCACGATCTCACGGTCCGTGAGTTCGAGCCCCGCGTCAGGCTCTGGGCTGATGGCTCAGAGCCTGGAGCCTGTTTCGGATTCTGTGTCTCCCTCTCTCTCTGCCCCTCCCCCGTTCATGCTCTGTCTCTCTCTGTCCCAAAAATAAATAAAAAAAAAATGTTGAAAAAATAAAATAAAATAAAATGGTAGGTTAGTTGGTGTTGACCATCTTCACTGTATGCATAATTATTCAATTTCTTGAATCACTTTACAACTGCCCCAAATATTAATTAGAGAAGTACAATGAAAAAAAGTTGGTCTTAAAAGGTAGTATTATATTTGGTTCTCCCTTACTTTAATATTTTTATGTAGTACATTGAAGAAATCAACATTAACTCAAGTTATTCTTTCTTTTCCAGCAACCAGTCAGTCTCTTACCTAAATGGCCATTTTTCCACTATCAAATGTATTAACACCAAGAATTTTTAGTGATGAAAACTGTAATTTAAGGAGAATGGGATTCTCTTTTCATCTATGCATTCCACTTCATTAGTGGAAGACCTGTGCACCATAGTTGGTAATATACCCAACACAAATACTGCATTTAGTAATTCATACTTCATGGATTATTACTATACAGTGCTGGGATCAAGAGATTCCATAAACATGGATAGAGATCATTTGGGTATCTCTGAACCTACTAGTTAGCGTTGAAAAACTGTGAAATCTGTACCTCTTCTTAAAATTCTGTATTGGGTGGGAAACAAAGAAGTTCAAATATACAGCAAATCAACATCTCAACTTTTGAAAAATTTGATAAATATGGTTCAGTCTTTATTACTATTTTAAAAAACTTTTAATGTCTATTTTTGAGAGAGAGAGAGAGAAAGAGCACAAGTCGGGGAGGGGCAGAGAGAGAGAGGGAGACACAGAATCCAAAGCAGGCTCCAGGATCTGAGCTGTCAGCACAAAGCCCGACACAGGGCTCTAACTCACCAGCTGTGAGATCATGACCTCAGCCGAAGTCGTCAGATGTCCAACCGACTGAGCCACCCAGGCACCCCCATTACTACTCCTATAAATGCCATTTTTTTTTTCTCAATTAAGCAAACTCTTCTGTTTAAAAAATTTTTTTTAATATTTATTCATTTTTTGAGAGAGAGAGAGATAGACAGAGTGAGAGCAGAGGACGAGCAGAGACAGAGGGAAACACAGAATCCAAAGCAGGCTCTAGGCTCCAAGCTGTCAGCACGGAGCCTGACACGGGGCTCGAACCCACGAACTGTGAGATCAAGACCTGAGCCGAAGTCAGCCACTTAACCAACTGACCCACCCAGGCACCCCGAACTCTTTTGTTTCTTTAATGGATTTACAATTATTTAAATTCACCTTTACTTTCCTAAGAAGGAAATATGCTGGGAAATATTGAAGGTTGAACAGTAAGGAGGTTAAGTGACATAAATGATGGACATGTGGCCTGCATATCTAAAACTCGAGAAATACAATGGCAAAATGATGCTTAAAGATCTTAGAATCACACACAATATTGCTCATAAATATTTTTCCAATCTCTGAATTATTACCATTACAAAACGTACCTACTCCATTCTAACATAAAACACAGGAAGTTTAAGATTCTTTGCTATTTGGTCGTCCTGATCTAGAAGCAATTCAGGATTTGGTCGTCCTGATCTAGAAATAATTCAGGACTAGAAGATATTTAGTGGCTACTACAGAGCTGCGGCAACTATTACTATTTCTAAGCCAACAGTTATAGAATGCTTTTTATGTGTCAGGCATAGCTCTTCATGTTTTACTTGTATTATATCATTTAATAACTAAAACAATCAAATATGGTAGATAGATACTATTATGAACTCCATTTAAAGACAGTGAGAATAATCACTAACATTTATTCACAGCACTGCTCTAAACACTTTACATGTATTAACTTCTTTAATCCTCAAAACACATCTCTATGATATGATACTATTATTTTCCATTTTACAGATGAGGAAACTGAGGCAAACTGAGGTTAAGTAACTTTACTGTTTGCTGTAGCCAAAACCTGACAGTAGGCTGATAGGCTCTTGAGTAGTACCCTCCCCCCTTTGCTTTAGAAAGTTGGCAATTATAAATCTTTGCTCTGCCTCTTTGAGATATAAATCTTCTATAAACCAGAACTGTCTTCTGACATTCAATGAGACAATTCTGCTCTGGTTGTCAGCCAGTGGATGCCTTGCTCTAAGTTATATCACTGCTTCCTGTCATGAAGATAGGAGAAGCTTGTTTTTCTTCTGGATAGGTGCCAATGAACAAACCCAGAAGCACTAGTCACATGAACCAACCTCCCTAACACCCCTCAGGGCTGTTCCCTTAGTACCCTCCAAGGCTTCAAAGGTCTTCTGTTCTTTGTTTTGGCAAAGTTGAGTTCAGTCCACACTGGACCTCCTTCACTATTACAATGGTTAATTCTGAAGAAAATCTGTCCTTACCACTTCAACTAGTGCCCACCTGATTTACCTTTGACCCTAACAAGTGCAGGAGCTGGCATCTGAACACAGGCAGTCCGACTAATGCATTACAGATCATTCAAAGCAATATGAACAATTAATGACTTACAAGCAAACATAAAAACAAAAGTCAATTTAGAGTAGCTAAGCATGTATTTGTAATAATAAAGGATCAAAGGTTGCAATTAAATGTAAACTAAACAAAACTTCTTTTATATTTGGATTTAACAGTTTTCGGTTTTATTTTACCTTTCATTTTATTATAAACCATCGCAAGTTGTTTTTGGAATAGTAAGTTATAGGAATAAATACATATATCAAGTATAAAAAGTTGGTTCTTTTGATTAAAAATAAACAAAGCACAATAATGGTTCCATAGACGGAACAAAGGAAACTACTATCATACTCAGAATTGATTGGATCCATGTTGTAATTCTTATTCTCATCAGCAGCTGCACAATTTAAAAGGACAGAATAACTTGGGAATGTCTTCCTCTTACCAATTTTTATTTCTTGGCTTATACCTTCTCTGATAGTGAGAATGTATTCAAATTTCAATGGTTTCTTTCCTTTTCTGTGGAAACCAGTTTAAAAAAAAATGAGGACGAGATGAGGGAGAGCCTCTGCACAATTTGGCAAAATTGTTTTGGGAGAGCAAAGTCTGTTTTATACTTTGATCAATGGTGTACCATGCCCCATCATACTCCGATTTAGTCTTTTACTTATACCCCATTTTTCAAGATAAAAATAATTCTGTTAGAAGAAAAGAAGGTAAAACTTTTTTTTCTAAAAATGAGCACATGAAAAAATAGTATGTATCAAATCAATAATTAGCCTTCAGCTAAAAGCTCTGAAGACCACAGTTTGATGGAACAGAGAATAACAAAAAGTAATTTATTCTTTTCTCTGCAAGTGTAAAAGGTGTCAGTGATTTGTTCTGTAACATTCTGGTAACATAGTTTGGTTCCTAGAATTTAGTTGAGAGCTCAAGATCTATGTAAGATCTATGATCATATGGGATCATATGATCTAATGATCATTTACAGGGTCTAATCGGAGAAGCCATATCTTAAAGATGACTCAGGGCCAAGTTCTGTCCCCCTTAGGCTGGCTGAGTCTGAGTAAGCACTCTTTTTGTGCTACTTTTTCTTCTCACAATTATGCTGTGAGTAGGTCTAACAGGCACTGCATCATTTTTACAGAAATGGAAACTGATTCACAGAAAGGTTATTGATCTACCTAAGGCTACTCAGGTAGTTAGTGTCAGAATAAGGGTTAAAAGTCCTCAAGTTTATGCCTTTAAGACGATTAGAGATAACTATCTATCTTTCTTGCTACTTTCTTGTCATTAATCTAGTTTCTTGCCATTTTAATCTAGTTAAATTGTGATTCTGGAGAGTCTTTGAATCTTCATACCTCTTTTTCTCGAACTATGAGACTAAATCCTGTATTTAAAATTAAATGTAAGACTCTTCATAAGTAAATGAGTAGCTTTTTTTTTTTTTTTTTTTTTTTTTTTTTTTTTTTTTTTTTTTTTGGCAAGACAGGTAATTTGCTGAATAATGGATTGGACAGCGGCCTTTGCCAAACTATTATGAACTCATTATAGCACAGGGAAAGAAAAATTATTTTGGTGATTACAAAATACTGTTTCCTCAATACAGGTTAATATCTATAGCAGGTCACCAAGAAATTTAAATTCCATGCTGTAAACAACGGTCAATATAAAAATTTAAGGCTATAACATATAATTACATAGTTAATTGCTACCAACCTTGTGATAGACAAACTTTTTTAAAAAAACAAAGCCTCTGAAGACAACAATATTAAGAAAACTGGGACAACACATCTCTCAAAGTAATAAAATCATTATATCACTGATATGAACAAGTAACCAGTTATGTTTTTCTTTTTTGCAGGATGACCATCAAGAACACGATTTAATAATATGTTCATCAGATCAATGTAATCTCATACTCTCTGTCAACCAACAATACAAAAAAAAAAAATTAAAATGACTTAAACATTCAATCAGCACTTGGTGTATGATACCTTGTAAAAGGGAAAACATTTACTGAGCCTTCTACTTTATTCTAGGAGCTTTCCATCAGTTATTTGCCATGATAACACTGCCAGGTGGTGTTTAAGCAGACACTGTTTTAAAGGTGGAAAACTGAAGCTCAAACAGGTAAGTAACATGTTTGTGATAAAACAAAATTCGTGAAACTGATGAAATGGAATTTGAACCCAGCTCATTAAAGCACTTCTGTTTCCAATATAGGAAGACAGCTATTAAAAGGTTGTTTTTCAAACCTCTCTAATATTTGAAAAGAAAATTTCAATTCTTAGACACAACTTTAGTTGTTTCTTTGATTAAGGGGAGAAATAAAGAAATCAAAGACACATGACATTTAACAGGACGTTTTAGTCCAAGTCCCCTAAATTTTCAATAGCACCTGAGAGTATTTCATGAAAGCCTGTTGACAAACCGCAAGGAACTAGTCTACAGCCACAGCAATTTAATTTTGCCATTATTTTGTTTCCGTAAAGTAAAGCTATTTGAAAGCATATACATAACTCAGATCAATGCTTCTCTCCAACACGTTCTGTAGACACAAAAATAGCACCTTACTGCCCATTATAATAGCTTCTTCATTTGAACACACTGTCCCAGAAGGGATGCTTCCATAATTCAACCCAAACTACCAATACAACCTTTCACCATTTTCCATGTATCATCATCATGAATCCTCTTTTTCTCTCTGTGGGAAAAACATTGGATCTGAGCTTGGTGCCAGGGGACTGTCTGTAAAATACTGTGGATTCAAACTGCTAACATAAGGCTCAGATGTACAAAAAGGGAGAAATAATGTGAATCTACATAGCTGTGTTTCCCAGTGCTCTCTGTTATGGCACATCAGCCAAATCTGAATCAAGAGGGATATGATATTGCTGATGCTTCTTTACTGCTGCTACTGGGAACTATCCAAGAAAAGCACATTTTTCCAACAAAAGAAATGCACTAGAAATGAAAAAAAAGTACTTATTATTAAAGAACTCCTATTATATTCTATTAAATCAAGCCACTTTAAAACGAGAGTTCTCCCATAGACAATAGGGTTTAGTAACACCTTCCTTACATTATTTAAAAAGTGTTCTTTATTTTGATTTAGTCATTTGTGAGATAGAGATGCAGTGGTTTCTAAGGAATGAGTAGTTAACAAAATCAACTGCTTATTTAAATTAATATGGGACAAACAAAACCATCTGTTCACATAAAACCAGTAATTTTTGTTTTGGGAAACCAGAGGTACTATTCAGATCCTAGTGTTGAACACTATCATTTGATCTTGATTAGATAATATCCTCACTGATATAGCCTCATATATATATATATATATATATATATATATTAATTTATATTTGAGAGAGAGAGAGACAGTGTGTGTGTGTGAGAGAGAGAGAGCGAGAAGGGGAAGGGCGGAGAGAAGAGAGAGATGGAGACAGACTCTGAAGCAGGTTCCAGGCTCTGAGCTGTCAGCACAGAGCCCAATGTGGGCCTCAAACTTATGAACCGCGAGATCATGACCTGAGCCAAAGTTGGACACTTAATCAATTGAACCACCCAGGCACCCCCCTCGCTGTCTTTATATTGTTTGAGCTTGAAAAATCCCTGCAGACAACCTCTCTTAAGGAGACTACTCAGTGTAATGACACAAACAGGTTTACAAATAGACAACATGACCCAGTTTTACCTGGACATGTTTATTTCTGTGACCCTTTGCAAATTGGTTGTTTTCTGTTAATAGGCCACAACCTGTAGAAATATTATGTTGTGTATGGTACGGTCTCTGGTAACCTTTCTCAGACATCCCTTGCTAAATAACCATTGGAGGAAGATGAGGAATAAAAAACTCTTTAATTAAAAAAAAAAGTGTACTTCTCTAAAACCAGAACTTAAGATACTGACAGATAAAATCCCTTAAACTGTCATTTTGTATATAGTCTATCTTCATTTTTCCCTTGCTGTTGTCTTTCCCTTACCATATAAATAAAAAATATGTGTCTATTTATATTTGTATTCATTAGGCTCTGGAAGAAATAGTCATCGTGAAGATTTTATGTTAAAACATTCCCAAATTGACTAAAAGAAAGTATTCTCCAAATTGTTCCACACTTGCCCTAATATTAAGCTATAAGCCCCAGCCCCACGTACTTTTTGGATGTTTAGCCCAATCTAGAATGTAATCTTCTTGTAACAGTGTCTGTTTTGCATCCTATTTAGAATAATATCTGGCACATACTGGGAGCTCTATAAATATTTGCTGAATTTTGCATGTACCTTCCTCCTTTGGTGGCAATAAGCTGACAATTTAAGAAAGGCTGAACTGAAACCTGTATTATAGATGCTGCCTAATTAGGGTTTTATACAGCATCACTTTTTCATATGAATTTCATCCTTCAGTTGATTCATCCCAGAATCCCATTTGCATTTTTAAACTATAATCACACTGTGGCTGATGATGACAAGATTCTTAATGCCAACTAGCTCAAGTGGAAGCTACTTCCTGGCAAGGGCTCTTCTTTGGGAATTACAAATCTGCGTGAGCAAATGATGACAGAAAAAATATTTTGGTGAGTGAACATCTGTCTTAGAGCTTTCACACGCTTTCGTTTAAGAGAAAACAGAAAGGAGCTTACTAATAACAGTCTATAATTAATCACCTATGAAACAACAGGTGGTGACAGTGGTGGGTTTCTCTTTGGATTCATGATTATGGGGAATTTATGTGAGAGGAAACTAGGGTTCTGAACAGAGGTTGCTGATGGCCTCTACTACTTACCTTCTCCAAGCTTAAGCCAGTGGTTTATGCTTTTCATCATTTCCCCAGAATAAAAACAGTCAACTTTCGGAAACTTTGACCAACATTAACTAGCCACGCCTATGTTTCTATCTTTTAGCACAGCAAACTGGAAAATAACTACCTCAGATCTGTTTGGAGACACTTCAGAACAAAAAAGCCCCATAGTCACTACCCCCAAACACCAGGCTTCTGTGATAAGTGGCTTCCATTTGATTCTGGGGCAATACAGTATCGTGGAAGAGAAGCTCCAGAATTCAACAGGTCTGTCAATTACCTTCTCACTTGAGTTGCCTCCTATTCTCTTGAAATTTAAAAGGAACCATCAGCAAACAAAGTGATCAATACAATTTCTGGGCCTGTTCCCACATGTCTTGTCATAGGCATCTCATTAATACTTGCCTACCTTTATGGGCCCAGCACGCTTCCGTTGCGCCACTCTGCTATTGTTATACTTGCCTACCTTTAGATCTGTTTTAATGTCTGTGTAGAAATCCATTCATCTACCCATTCATTTGTTCCTTCAACAAACATATTTGTTGGGAGACTCCTAGGAACCAGGCACTAGGCTACACTCATGAAACTGTGAGCAAAGGTATATATCGTTTCTCTTCTCATGGAGCTTGCAGTCTACTAACAGAGCAGACAAATAATCACACAAATGAATGTTAAATTTTTCCCATTTTAAATAATACATGGGAACAGTACAAGTTGCTATATGAGCCAGTAATTCAGGGGAAATGACCAGGTGAAGGGGGGTTAGCAAAGTTTTAGGCATAGGAAACAGCATTTTCAAAGGTCCTGTAATTGGAGAGAATTTGATGTGATCGAGGAAACAAAAGTCAGTGCATAGAGACAAGGGTACATGTGTGAAGCTGACTGGAAAAGGAGATGCAGTACATACAGCTAGACCTTGTGGTCCATGTTGAGGACTCCAGTTGTTTTGTTTTATACTGTTTGTCTTTTATTATGTTTTTTTTTTTAAGTTTATTTTTTTAGTAATCTCTACACCCAATGTGAGGCTCAAACTCACAACCTCAAGATCAAGAGTCGCATGTTTTTGCGACTGAGCCAGCCAGGTATCCCCGTTTTGTTTTTCTTGAAAGCAACAGAAAGCCAATGAAACTTTTTGTAGGAAAGTGACATGGAAGCTAGAATTGATTAAATGAGTTAAGTAAAAAGGCCACATAGTTATTCAGAAAAAAAGATGATATTAGCTTGAAACTGGGTGTTTGCACTAAAGAAGGAGAAAAGAGAACAGATTTTAGAGACATTTAAATGGTAAAACAGACATGACTTAGGAGTGGATTTGAATGGAAGGGAAGGAGGCATTATTATCAAGGAAAGTGTTTATCAGAAACAGCCCTTTTCTCCTATAATGGATTGAGCATACACTCACCAGGACATATCACAAAGACGGTACTAAATCAAATAAATACCATCTCAGTCATATGTAAAACGCCTAAGAAAATGTTTGTGATCACTAAGAGTACATTTTGTTGCAAATTGCAGAAGAACTCAAAATGGCTTAAACAGAGATGCAGTCTCTCACATAATGTGTGTGTGTGAATTCGAGAAATAAGACGGGGGCAGGAATGGTTATTTCATCCAGCAACTCAACAATGTCATCAAAGACCTAGGTTCTTTCCATCTATCAACTTTATCATATTCAGTATATCGCCTTTCATCTGTAGGATTCTTTCTTCGTGATTACGAGACAGTTGCAGCAGCTTTCAATGTCATATTCTCAGGTTAGTTCCCAAAGGCCAACAGAGGGAAAGTCCTTCCTTCAGTTCCCGTTCAAGAGTGAAGCTTTCCCAGAAGCATTTGCTTCCAGCAGAATTCCCTTTACATCTAAATGGCCAGAACTGGGGGCGCCTGGGTGGCGCAGTCGGTTAAGTGTCCCACTTCAGCCAGGTCACGATCTCGCGGTCCGGGAGTTCGAGCCCCGCGTCGGGCTCTGGGCTGATGGCTCAGAGCCTGGAGCCTGTTTCCAATTCTGTGTCTCCCTCTCTCTCTGCCCCTCCCCCGTTCATGCTCTGTCTCTCTCTGTCCCAAAAATAAATAAACGTTGAAAAAAAAATTAAAAAAAATAAATAAATTAAAAAAAAAATAAATGGCCAGAACTGTATCACATGCCATTTTCTAAACTAATCATTACAAGGTAAAACAATTACTATGATTGGCTTAGTCTAATCAAGATTCACTTTCTGGGCTAGGGAAGGTCAAAGAAAGAAAGGGAGAAAAAAAAATGCTGGTAGAGTAGGCAACCAAAATGTCCTGACAGAATATTACTGAGAACAAAAACAAAAATCCTCAAAATTCTGAATTTAACCAGCGGTAGATAATCTTTGGGTAGCTGGGTCCATTTCAATGTATTGATCTGCAATATTCAGAATTTTTGAAATCTTTTCTTCTTGCCTAGTAAAATAATTATGTCAACTAAACATATACATTAGACATTTTCTGTTGCATCTCTTGAGTAGGTGCCAAAATACACTAAGATTTAGAGGCCAGGAGCGGATAAAATGCCAAATTCCCAGTTTGGCAAACCTGATGATCTTGAGGGAAATAAGAGATGGAAAACCAGTTTAACCGTAAGTGAAAAAAAGACAATTGTACCTTCTGAAAAATGTTTTTTTCTTCCAAACAAGAGGTACCACAGGCATGATATGCTTACACTTCTGTCTCTCTGAACCTCCCTCACAGTGATTTTGCAAACTGTTCATTTTCCTTAGATTTCCAACTCATAAAGAAAACATTACTACAGATTTGCATCCTTTGCCTCGAATTTCTAAGAGGAACTATAAAATCAAATATAAAAATATTCTTTGGAATGCTCTTTGCTTTTCCTTCGCACATCATAAACATCTCTGTTTCAACATCAGGCAGGTTAGAACAAAGCTCCTTGTTTGCTAGTGTGTCCCCCTGTTATTACATTGTGTTTTAAAGGCTGAAGCCTTGATTTATTCTTGTTTGTATTGCCAAAGACCACTTGGCATAAGAATTGGGTATGTAGTGAATGTTGGTTGAATTTGTTTGTTGAATTTTTTTTAAACTGCATGACTAGTAACATTTCACAAAGGGCCTATTCCTATAAAAATAGCTCCAGAGCAGTGAGTCATTTTTTCCTTTAAGGATTTTATTTATGCTTTAAAAAAAAAGACTATCAAACTAAATTTATCCCACTGCAACTTTCCAACTTCCATTGAAAGACAAATTAATAATTCAAGAAAATGAATGACTCTACAAAGGTTGTCTTCTCTTTATATCTCAACTCCCAGGGGTGGAAACTTGTCATATAGTTAATGGAGTTATTATTACAATGAACCAAAGAGCTTAGAAACTGAAAATGTCCATTTCCCAGATATGTTTTTACTTGTCATCAGTTAATTTTACATTATAAACATAAATACTGCACTTTAGTATTAGTGTCCTTTGTTAAACCAGCTTGGGAAATCCCTGACACTAAAAGAAAAAGTAGATTCAACATTTGAAAATCAGCTTCATTTCCTGAAGTTTTCATAGACTTATACATACACAGCATAATAAGAACAATAAACTAAACAATCAGTAGCCCTTAGTAGGTGCTATAAGAAAATATGACCTTTTATATCCAACAGTTACAAGATATAAACTATGTAAACATAATAAACTGAATTTAAGAGTGATCAAATGGTTTTTATAATTATTATTGTCTAAGTATAATTAACATACAATATATTAGTTTCAAGCGTACAACACATTGGTTCAACAATTCTATGAATTACTCCGTGCTCACCACTTTAAGTATAGTCACCATCTGTCACCATAGAATATTATCACAGTATTATTTTTTTAATGTGTATTTATTTGAGAGAGAGAGAGAGTGAAAGAGAGAGACTGAGCAGGGGAGGGGCAGAGAGGGAGAGAGAGAATACCAAGTAGATTTTGTGCTATCGGTACAGAGCCCAATGTGGGGCTCCATGTCACAAACCGTGAGATCACGACCTGAGCTGAAATCAAAAGTTGGACGCTTAACTGACTAAGCCACCCAGGCACCCTATCATAATATTATTGACTTTATTCTCCATGCTATACTTTTCACATCCATGACTTATTTATTTTAAACTAGAAGTTTGTACCTTTCAGTTTCCTTTATCTATTTCATCCTCCTCACCAACCTCCCCTCTGACAACCACCAGTTGTTTTCTATATTTAAGAGTCTGTTTGCTTTGTATTTTAGATTACACATATAAGGCAAATAATATGGTATTCATCTCTATCTGTCTGACTTATTTCAATTAGCATAATTCCTCCAGGTCCATCTATCAAGCTCTCATTGTTTTTTATGGCTGAGTAATATTCCACTGTGTGTGTGTGTGTGTGTGTGTGTGTGTGTGTGTGTGTGCGCAAATATATATAATCCATTTATCTATCAATCAACACTTGGGTTGTTTGCATAATGTAGCTATTGTAAAATAATGTTACAATAAACTTATGGGTACATGTATCTTTTCAAATTAGTGGTTGCATTTTCTTTGGGTAAATACCCAGTAGTGGAATTACTGAATCCTACAGTATTTCTATTTTTAAATTTCGAGGAATCTCCATACTGTTTTTCACAGTAGTTATATCAATTTATATTTCCACCAACAATGCACAAGAGTTCCCCTGGAGGAAAGTTCCTTTTTATAAAAGTATTTTCATTGACAAATCTGGGAGAAATGACATAATTAGAATACTCAACATATGCAACTTCTAACAAATCGAGGCAATGATAAATATTCATGGCTGCTAAAACCAATAGGTGAAAAACTTATAGGAAACTTTATAATGGGTCAATCAATTTCACAATTCCCAATTTGTTTATTAGGATTTATAAGAAGAGAGACAACCAGACGTTATATGCTTCCTATTGGTTTAATATAACATCACCTATGAAAAATTCTTGCTAAAAACTCTAAATTTGATCAAGCCTTTAGATGTAGCAGTAGAGGAAATACAAAGGACAGAGATACATGTTAAATGATACTCTAGTGATGCAATCAGCAAAACCTAGAACACAGAAAACTTTTTAGGACAAATACCATTTTCTTCACAAATACATTACAGGAGAAAAAAGAGACAAAAGGAATTTCAAGAATCCCTATAAACGAGACCTATCAACAAGATTTACCATGGGGACTATGTTTGGATCATGATGCAAACAAACCAACATTAAAAAAAAATACATATCAGAGAAATTTGATACTGACTAGATATATGATGATATAATGGTAAATGTGGTTATGTTTCAAAATAAAGTACTTATTTTTAAAAATACATACTGAAATACTATGAAATGAAATGATGTCTAGTAGATGCCTCAAAATAATTCAGTGTGTGTGTTGGGGAAGGAATGATAATAAGCCTGAGCATGGGTTTATCATCATGAATGGGTATGTGGGAGTTCATTATATAAGACTTTTAATTTTGTGTACATTAGAAGTTTCCATTAAAAATGTTTAAAATATAAAAAAGGTACAGTTTGTCCCAAAGAATCATTGCTACCAACTTATCAACCAACTAATACAATAACAAACAAACTGAACAACCATCATATCTTGAGTCCGTATATATTTTAATCCTGGTACACAAAAATACATAAAAATAATTCTCTCCCTTCAGAAACTTTAAAATCTAATGGAGACAAAGCCTATTGGGCTTAGGGAAGAGTGAGGTGTAAAGCTTAGTGTTAAGGGCTAGAAGAGTAATAGAGGAGTTCAGAGAAGGGAGAGTCATGACTTGGTCCTAGATAGGACGAGTCAGGGGACAGGGAGGAGGGCCATCTGGCAGGGCCTAACATTCAGAGGGCCTTTTTCTCCTAACAAGATTATGCAGAGAGAGACACACAGACAAGACTGAAAAAAGATGACATTTATCTTACAAGTTCCAACTTGTTCACCACTTGTAATTCACAGACTTAACATATTTTACAAATCTTGCAATTTTCTTGTGAATGGCACTGTACCATCTTTGTAATAAAAGTATTAATTTGCTATACTTAATATTAAAATATATCAGTCAAGTTTCTTTAGGAAACAGAAGGCAAAATAAAGGGGACAATTAAGGAAAATGTAACCAAGGAACCGAGAATAAAGGTAGGGGCTAGGTTAAAAGAAGCATGTGGGTGATGTTGAAACACCCCAGGGATTCACAAAGTAGCAAGCTGTTACTACTTAAAGACATATGAGGCAAGAAGAGGAAGAATTGTCAAAACCAGAAGCTGCTTTAGCCATAAGAGAGAATAGGAGCTATGGCAAAGCAAGAGAAATGGTCAGTGTCAACCAGCTGCCCAACAGAGAAAGAGCCAAGGAAATAAATTCCGTCAGCACATCTTCCTGCTTTTCAGTTTTCTGTCTGTGCCTCCCAATGACTAGAGCCAACAGGAAGCCAGAGAGTAAGGGAGCCTATGGATGGAATCCATAAAGGTAAGTCTCCTGCAGAGCAGAGAAGGCTAGAGATGAGTGGAAAGTACATCTGGAGAGGCCAATGAAGAATTCCCAGCAAGTAGAATACATCCCTCCTTTTACACTCTTGGTTTGGCATTTCTTAATATTCCATGATCAAATGGAAGCCACAAAAACAGAGGAAGTGGCCTAGAGTTCTCTTAGCATCTGAGAGACCTTGAACAGAGAAGCTGAGTCACTGTGTAGGAGGGGAAGAATTCAGATAAACAGAGGTAAAAGAAAGACCCTCTAAGCTACAAAATTAGTTTGAAAAAACCAAAACCAAAACCAAAACCAAAACCCAGATGGGAGCAAGTGTGATGAACAGGCGTGGAGGTGACATTTTAGGGAGTTCTGAGAAAGGAAGTTGAAAAAATTGAATGAAGCTAGGTAATAGAAAGGGCCTGGGAGATAAAGTGAATTTCGATTTGATCTATTTAGATGTGAGGCTGGTTATAGCAAGAGAGTGAGGTGTGGGGCATTAAGTCATGAGTGCAGTCTTTTAGGAAGAACACATTGATGGAACTGAGAATTAGCAATAAGGACACAATGGGAGGGAGAAGGCAGTGGAGTCTGGAAACTAACCAGGAGATGTTGCTTTCAGTCTGGGGTAAGTCTGTAACAGGAGAATAGCAGTGAAATATGTCCATATATCTGGCCATACGGTCCATATATCTATTGATCCCACAAATATATACTAAGTCTAGCGTTGCCAGACAATGGTGAGCAAAACAGGTATGTTTCCTGCCCTCACACGGTCCACAGTCTGATGACAAAATAGAGGCACGAGGAGAGTAATGACACGAACAAGTGTAAAAACTGCAGTTGTGAAGCACATCCTAGGAGCTGGGGGGGCTATGACAGTTCCCTGAAAGGTGGAGTAGGGGCATCACAGCGAAGGAGGGAAGAGGAGGTGGTCGGGACAAGCTCCTCTGAAAGAATGGTGATCAGACTGAGACATGGAAGCTGGAAAGCTGGGAAGGCATCACCCAAGGCAAGCAGGGAGGGAAGAGCAAGCACAGCAGGAACACAGCAAGAGCCAAACTGGACAGGGAGTGCAGGAAGACTCGGGAATGAAGAAACCAGTGTCACTGGGATGGAGACGAAAAGGGACAGACCAGAAAGGCATTTCGAAGGAAGAAATGAAAACTGTAGACACCTCGATTTTAGACACTAGAAAGGGAACACAGTCTAATGCTATTCCAATCATTTTAACCAAGGAGATGAGATGTCGCAACAGCCTCATCAATCTGTAAACATATAGCCTTAACTAGACAGACAATCTTTATTACATCATATGAGTCATCAGCCAACCTGCTTTCCTACACGTACCCAAAAGCAGAAGAAATAGCTGGGCACAGATTTAAGGCAGATAGATCTAGTAATCAACAATGTTCACTGAGTACCTTCTATGTGCAAGGCATGATACAAAACACTGTGCAAAAAATATCTAATGTGGGTGCTCCTGGGTGGCGCAGTCGGTTAAGCGTCCGACTTCAGCCAGGTCACGATCTCGCAGTCCGTGAGTTCGAGCCCCGCGTCGGGCTCTGGGCTGATGGCTCAGAGCCTGGAGCCTGCATCTGATTCTGTGTCTCCCTCTCTCTCTGCCCCTCCCCCGTTCATGCTCTGTCTCTCTCTGTCCCAAAAAAATAAATAAACGTTAAAAAAAAAAAATTAAAAAAAAAAAAAAATCTAATCTGCAGGACAGGTATGAGCTGATTTCTTTTAAATAAAGATTGTGATGTCTGTTTGCTCAGCCTAAGTGTAAACTGACCAAAATATGCACAATGATGAATAAGATGCAGTCATTGGTTTGAGAGACTTTTTAGTGGGAGAGATTTAAAACACGAGAATGAATCAGTGTAAGTGACAATACAACAGGTCTAGAATGGTGGTATAAAGTATCACGGCACTGAGATGAGATCAGTTTGAGGGAATCGGGTAGCTTCATGACGAAAGGTACAGGGATTCTTTAACTTATAGTGTATGATTTCAATAAGTGAAGATGCAGGGCAAAGACATTATAACAGGCACAAAAGAATGACATCAGTTCCAGGGCATCTACTTGTAGGAATAACAAACAGGCTAAGCATGGTAGAAAATGGGAAAGTCAGGAAGTAGCAATGCAGGGAACAAAAGTTAAAGTGGCACAGATGGGGACCATTGGACACAGAATTCAAGAATGTGGACTAGGAAACATACGAGGTCAGATCGAGGAGTCACTGAAGATTCCCAGTAAGAGAACAGCATTAATGGGGATGATAAGAAAACTATATGAACTGAAAAACATCCTAACATAATGGTCAAAAGCACAAGATTTGGAGCCAGTCTGCCTAAGGCAAAAAGTCCAGACTCCCTCAAGGCTATGACTTGCAATAAAAAGGAACAAACTAGTGATAAACACAATGTCACAGATGAATCTCAAATGTCTCATGCTAAGTTAAAGAAGCCAGACACCAAAGACATACTGTTGTGATTACATTTACATGTGAATCTAGAGAAGGCCAAACTGTAGTGACAGAGAGATCAGTCCTTGCCAGAGGCTGGGTTTGGGGAAGGAATGGGAAAGAGCACAGAGGAACACAAGGGAACATTCAGGGGTGATGAAAATGTTATTTACCATGACTAAGGGGCAATTATACAACTGCATATATATTTATTAACATGCATCGAATTCTACTCTTGAAATTGGTGATTTTTTATTTTTAAGTAAATTTCATCTCAAGCTGATAAAAGTGAAAAAAATCGCACAAAAGTAAAAAGATTACAGTTGAAATAAAAATAATTGATCTGATGAAGATTTCTTACATATTAGGAGCATGGCAGCAGGGGATTCACAAGCAGGAGATCTGTCATCAGTGTGGAGGCATAAAAAATACCACAGTCACTGGGAAGTGCATGTATGTGTGTGTGTTTGGGGTATCGGGGAGGGGCAGGGAATATCCTCAGTATGAAGGTAACTTCCTTCCCTTTTGAAAAAAAATTTTTCAACTAATCTTTATTGGACACTTGGCATTGTTTTAGGCGCAGGGGATACAAGAGTGAACGAAACTTGTACAAGCCTTTTCTCTTAAGGAACTTACATTCTTGACCGTATATCTCGAAAAAGACAGAAGTGGGGATAATACTTCAACGAGTGGACACGTAACAGGGATTTGTTCCTTGAGTGATGACTACTCAGACTGAATTCAGCCTTCTTCCCCTGACTCATACAAGTAATTTTATAAGGAAGGGCTAGCTATCGAGACTATTCTATTCACTGTAATACGTGATAGGCTAGGTGTAGTATAATGACTGCTATATAATGATGTCACGATGGTTACATAAGATTATTTTTAAAAACCTGGGGGAGAAACGGTCTGGAAGACTGATATTTAGAAAGGAAAGAATTGGAAAAACCATTTCAATCTTGTTTACATTTCGAAGTTACTTAGAACATCTTCATATATGCCTGAATGACCAGATTTGAACACACCTCAAAGAAAAGAAAGCATTGTCAGTCCATGATGTCTTGAACTGACTACCACAATAAAGTGACAAGATCATTCTTTAATTAATGTTCTCCTTCATAACAGAGTGTTTCATGGGTTTGCATATTCCTGTTCTCTCTAAAGTTCATAACTACAATAAATAGGTTCTGGAAGATTTATCTCTTTTAAAAGCAAAGAAACTGCCTTGGATTCATATATTTGTAAACCTTTTTTGGACAACTGACATTTTTGAATCTTGGGGAATACATGTTGAGAAAGGAAGGGAAACGGAAATAAATAAATGACACACAGTCTTCCAATAAATTTGGAGTCCCTCACCAGCAGCAGACTTGAAAGCATTAAAAGAGCGCTAGATTTGGCTTTTATTTGCTTCAGTGGTGCTTCAAATCTCTTTGGCTATTGTAGAAGGTTTTCAGGTCATCACAAACCAAAGGGAAAAGGGAATATTGTGGGTTGTAACTGTATGAAATACCTTGTTTATCTCAACTGACTCCTGCCATAATTGATTGAGAGACTAAAAGTCCCCTTACACCTAACAGCCATGGGCTTCTTAGACCCAAGCTTACGGTGCTGATTAAATAAATGACAGGTGTAAGATAGAACAGTATATACCTCTGGCAGAGTCAAAGAACTCATGTTGAGTAAGATAAATTTTTTACCCTTAGCTCTGAGCTGTTTAGGGCGGGAACTTAATTTCCTTACCCCTGAGCATAGTTTTTTCCATTTTGTATTACAGAGTGGTTATGAGAGCACAAAAACAATACAGAGACTATTTGTTAACTTCTAAACTTGTTTGACCCCACTACAGTCACCTCTTTAATACTCACATTTACCCAGGCTACCAATCTATCTTCCTTCTTACAGCTCCTGCGTCTGCTTTCGAAGTCTGAGGCAAGTGGATGAAAACCACAACAGTAAAATATCTGTGAATACTGCTGTAGCATTTATGAAAAATACATTAAGGAGATAAAATTAATATTTTAATGTGTCCAAAATGGGGAAGCTAAATATTATAACTAGTAACATCAATTATAGAAATAGTGAGGTAAACAGATAATTTGCATTTTCAAAGCAAAATGTTCATTCAGTTGAAAGCAAACGATTTAACCATAGTTCAGTGTAGCTTACCACATGAAATAATTTTGATTTCCACAAACAGTGAAAGCTGAAATATTTTAGTGATATTTTCCAACGTATATTTAACTTGGTGTCAGTTTTTGTTGAGAGTGTAGTGTTTTGTTTTGTATTCTACTTCCAAATTAAAACATTTAAAAATAATCAAGTTCAGTTATACATAAAATTATTAAATAAGAGTGCTAAAGTGTTAACTGTGTGTACATCTGAGATCTATGAAAGGAAGTACTCCAATATCTCAGAAACATCATTTGCCCTTTGTAAATCGATGTTGCCATGGCAAATGTTTTCATTTAACACTGGATTCGCGGAGGGTGGGAGTATGACACAATGTACAGCAGAAATGTACTGGCTATTTTTATATATCTTCCTCCTTAAAACTGCACTGGGGTTTGTTGGATGAGGTGACTTTTGCATGCTGAGACAAAGCTATTCCTTTAATGTGTACCTCAGATTTGTCCCTTTATATATGATTAAGTAGAATACATTATCTGTGAAAAGCAATCTGTGCCTTGAAAGAGTGTGTTCTGCACTTTTGCTTAAAGAAGGCAACATTCATGTGGAATGGTTCTGAATGCTCCTCTTGAATAGGGTTATTGAAATATTAATTCAGACTACATAAATCTGAAAACAAGTGAAACAAAGAGGATTTTTCTGGTGGCTAATAAGTGCAAAGAGAATCACTTCTCTTGCTAATGTGGAAAGATATGCATGGTTGCCTTCGACAAATATCTTCAGACCAACTAAAATAGAAGAATGACCCCCTACAAAAAAGGCTCTATTTGTTTCTAAACGTGTACCAATTTCCTAAATTCCTTAATTAATCAGGCTCTCTTAATAGCATCGTTGCAAAGCAGAGGAATAGGAATTAAAAATTTATCAATTAGAGGCATTGTGTGGAAAACCCCTCTAGAGATTTCTAGAACATTAGGGTTTATATCAGAAATGAAGATCTTTTGTTGTTGTTGTTGTTGTTGTTGTTGTTGTTGTTGTTGTGTATTCTTTTCATTGGTGATAGTGCTTATTTATTAATTTTTAACAATTACAAAATAAAAGATGATCTTTTTAATGATGAAACAACTTTGATACATAACTAAAAAATCTGCTGTTATCCTCCTTCACCTGCTAACTTCTCCAAGGGAACCTGTGTTTACAGTTTAATGTATCTCCTTCCAGCTTCCTCCATGCCTGTACAAAAATATCTAACCACACACACACATTCAGGAGTTTTGTTATTATTTATTTTTATTAAGATGGGATCACACTCTGCATATGACTACAGTTTGCTTCTCTCACTCAACACACAGCGAAAATATTTCTAGGGCAACACATGTAGATCTCTCTCAGTCTTCCACTTACTGCATAATATTCTATAGAATGATATTGCACAATTTGTTGCTGGATGGAGCACAGACTATAGGAATAAAGGGTGCAAGGAGACCAGTGAGGAGAGCTACTGTAATAATACAGGAAGAGAGAATGTTACACGGGCCAGAGTGGGAGAGATGAGTGTGGTGAGAAAGGACTGGATTCTGGATATATCTGGAAGGTAGAACCAGCAGGAGTTGCTGGCATATTGTCCATGGGGTGTGAGAAAGAGGCACCAAAAAAGACTCCAGTGTCTTTCTAGTTCCTACAGGAACTATGTAACACAGGCACTGCTGTTCACTGAGATGGAGGAGACTGAAACACAATATTCCAAATAAGAAAAGTCTTGTTTTTGACCATTTAACTCACGAAAACCAAATAAGTAACTAAGGAACAAAGATCAAAGAGCTGTTAACCTTGCATTGGTATTTTTATTGTTTATGTTCTAGAAGTCAGAAGACACAGTTCATAAGATGTCAAAGGTTAAATCCATTTATTAGCCTAAATGGCATATGCAATGGTTTTCAATCAGGGATCAGGAAACTACAGGGCATGGGTGGCTGCTTGTTTTAGTAAATAATTTTTTTTACTGGAACACAGCCAAGCCATTCATTTACATATTGTCTAGGGCTGCTTTCTCACTACAGCAGTTACAACTGGGACCATACGGCTGGCAAGCTGAAAATATTTACTATGTGACACTTTAAGAAATAATTTGCTAATCTCTGACTTAGATTCAGAGAGGGATATGTCAAAATTGTACAAAACAGAACTAGGCTCTTTTAACAGCGAGGTGATCAGAAATACCTTTTCAGAATTCAGATTAGTAACATTTCTTTCTGGATGGACATGCGAAAATAGAAGAAAAAAGTTACTCAAGGATTTAGGATGGAACCAGTGATCTCTATTTAGTTTATGTGACAAAAGAAAGCTTTTATTGTATAATATATGTGTAAGAAAAAGTATATGTGTCTGTGTATACACATATGCACACATAAAATATATATATAGAAACATTCCCTGGAAAATACATATGAACCATTAACAGGTTTATGAAACAAACATGGTCTCAGATTCAAATAAATCTGTATTTAAATCCTTGTTCTCCTATTTACTGGCTATTTGGTGATTCCTAGGTTATTTACTCTCCCCGAGTTTCAATACCTCATATAAAAACGGGACTACTAGTACAGTAAATGCAATGTTTTTATGAGAATTAATAAGACAATGCTTATATAGTGCCTAATAGAATGGTATTACATAATGAGCACTCAATAAATATATTTTCTCCTTTAAAAAATTTACTAGAATAAAAAACAACAAGAACCCAAAATCTTATTGAGAAAATAGATGATCATAAGGGAGTCTCTTAGAAAATATTGTAAAATATTTTCTTTAAATATCATATTGATATAAAGATAACAAAAAATAATTGAAAACAAAAAGTCCTGTTTCTCATTTTTAATAAAGAAAGAAAAAAAAGCTTGATGTGTATTTGCAGCTCTGAACCCAGATTTGGGAGATGTTTAGATTATTCTCACAGAAGAAAACACTGTTAATAGTTCACTCATATCCTTCCCAAGTGGACATTATATAGGTTTTAGTAAAAATAAAGAGGAAGCATCATGATTTAAACTTAAACAACTAGCAGTGAACAATGTACGACTTTAATTTGCAGTTTACGAGATCCATTCAGTGTTTTTGTATTCTACCTAATTCACATAACTGAGCCTTGCTGATGAAGCAGGAGGTGAATTATACAAATCCAACCAGAGAATGTGACGTGTAGCATCTTAAACGACACCAATCCTGAACTTTCAAAAAATAAAGTGGAAAAAACAACTTACTGTGAGGCAGCTAAGTAAACAAAACAAAGGTCTGGTGACTTTCCTTTCTAATAATCACTGAATTGTCTTTGCTATTAGCTTCTCCATTGGTAAAATGGATAATATTACTTCCTTGGTTTAGGGAAGGTGGAGGGTATAGCATGTTAATCTCTCTTGTTATTAGTTTTCTAACTCTTGGAAATTTATACACATTGCCTAAGTCTTTGTGAATAAAAAGCAAATACTCGTCCAGAATTAGAATATTCCTTGATTTTCCTCCTTCAGTAGCAAGACAACCATGTTCCTTTAATGTTTTTGTAAAGGGAAAAAAACTAAAACACTAAGAACTAAGAAACACTAAAAGCTGTGATTCATGTTCATTTTAAGACAATGACTTAATGCAATCAACCTTTACCCATGATATATTTTTTCTGGCAACAGAAATGCACTGGCATAGAACTGGATACTGGAGCCACTACCTCTTGTCTTTCACACTCATGGTCTCACAGTTCTTAACAATTTCTAGGCAGCTCCTCTCATTCAAATGGACTTGCCTCAAAAAGCAAACCTATTTGCCATGTTTGTCCTAATGCATAGATTGAATGAGAAGAGGATGAGGGTGCAGTGGAAGAACAGGTCACAGGACTAGGGAAGGCAGGATGGGACACGGCCACTGGCCACATACAGGTGGACAGTGAATCTATGGGGGTTCCAGATGCATAAACTCTAGAGTCAGATAGGGATCTTCTCTGGGCATTTCCCAGCAATCATCGTGCTATTTTGGGAAGACCTCGAATCCACTTTCTCCAATGAGCGCAACAGATAACCTACTGCTAGTGCCCAGAAGGCTGCTGGTGCCCACAGATTAATTTTCTCCACTTGTACAAGAGGCTTAATCTGAAAGTCAAACTAGCCTTGAAATGGGATATGGAGTACATCCCTCTTTTTTATTCTCATGCTCAAAAAATACCTCGGAATTTTTATTTAAAAAAATGCAAGTATTATTACGTATTAATAACTAGAGAGAAGGAGACAAGTGAATCACAACCCCCAAAGAACTAAAAACTATTCCAGTAAAGCCTCGTTTGCAGGGCAGGTGTCCTTGGTAATTCTGTCCTGAATTTTAAGCACTGATTGGGATTCCTTTTTATCCCCATAATGATGAATACAAAAACATATAGATTTAATACATGAGAATATTCCCCAAGTCAGTCATAAGCCAAACTTTGTACAACTAAGTGACTACAAGAAAACATCTAATTTCATCAGCAATTTTGAACTTAAGAAAATTAAGACATTATAGCGATTTCTTCATTTACTTTTGTATACTACTTTTGATAAACATATATCCTAAGCAAATGCTGTTTATAAGGGAAGTTATGATACTGGCTTGATCTTTTAAAACTGATTTTTGTTTGTTTGTTTGTTTGTTTGTTTTGAGGGAAAGTATGCACACGTGAGTGGGGGAGGGACAGAGAGAGAAAGAATTTTTTAACCTATTTTCTTCTTTTTAAAATATAAATCCAAGTTAGTTAACAAAGAGTGTAATACTGATTTCAGAAATAGAATTTAGTGAATCATCACTTAGATATTACACCCAGTGCTCATCCCAACAAGTGCCCTCCTTAATGCCCATCGCCCATTTAGCCCACCCCACCACCCAATACCTCACAAGCAACCCTCAGTTTGTTCTCTGCATTTGAGTCTCTTATAGTTTGCCTCCCTCTTATTTTTCCGTCTCTTCCCCTATGTTCATCTGTTTTGTTTCTTAAATTCCACACATGAGTGAAATCATATGGTATTTTTCTTTCTTTCACTTATTCTGCTTAGCCTGATACACTCTAGTTCCATCCATGTTGCTGCAAATGATAAGATTTCATACCTTTTGATTGCCAAGTAATGTTCTAGTGTGTGTGTGTGTGTATATTTATGTATATGTATACACACACACACCACATCTTCTTTATCCATTTATGAGTCGATGGACATTTAGACTCTTTCCATAATTTGGCTATTGTTGATAGTGCTATAGACATTGGGGTGCATGTGCCCCTTTGAAACAGCATTTTTGTTATCCTCTGAATAAATGGCTAGTTGGCCAATTGCTGGATTGTAGGTAGGTCTATTTTTGATTTTTTGAGGAACCTCTATACTGTTTTCCAGAGCGGTTGGGAGAGAGAGGATCTTAAGCAGGATCCAAGCCCAGCACAGAGCCCAAGGCAGGGCTCGATCTCACAAACCTTGAGATCATGACCTGAGCCAAAATAAGAGTCTGATGTTTAACTGACTGAGCCACCCAGGTGCCTCTGAAACTGATTTTTTAAACAGGTGCAGTAAGAAAAGTCTACAAAAGCTAGGTTCTTATTACATGTTTCTATGCATAGGGAAAGCAAAGGGAATTTCTTTCTTTTTATGTCAGAGAATGAAAAGTTAAAATATATTAGTAAACATTTTCCAATAGTTGTCCAATTTTGAGAAAAAAGCAAAGAGAAACACTGTGGGAAGCTTTTGAGAAAATCTCACAGGAGTAATTTGTTCATCATGGTTTTATTTCAATGACTACATTCTTTCAGTGTTATTTTAAAATAAGTGATAACTTTAGACTCTAAGGTTTTTCAGCTTGATGTTCAGGGATATCAGATATAATCTTTAAACTCAGAATTTTTCCATTTCCTGCTCTTCTTGGTGATAGACATTTGTGTTCAGGAACACAGAGGAAGGCTGCCTTCTGATTTCAAAGCATAATCTGTGACTCTTCAAAAGACAAATACAGAATGCGACAAGAATCTGCAAGAGGTTCAGAAAGGAAAAGTGTACTCCTTTTTAATTCTCAAACTGCTCCCAAAATAAGGGAGGAAAATGACCACATTAGTGACAGCCTAACATATCCTAATGTAAGAAATTCAATTGTTACATGATTTCAAGTTATTAGGTTCAAAGAAAATATTTAATTCTATAAAATTATATTTTTACAAATTAATTTACATTTGTAAGTCCTTACCAAGACTGCAGAGGGCCTAAGAGCAGAGATAACAAATAAATAAAATGTTATTTAAACCTAGGATTTGAAAAGACTTAATGTTAGGTAAGAGTGATTTTTTTAAATAAGGTCAATGTATAAAGTCTCCAGCAAAATGAAGAAATCCAGGATAATTTCGAATTGATGTTAAAAAAAATAAGACTTTATACTGATGAAATGGCTTTTGGTAATTGCTTTTCTAAGCAGTATGAAAAATATATAAGAACTTTGAGAAAAACATATTCATCCTCAGTGTTCCTTCATTCTCTGATCATGAGAGCCATTTTTAATAGAAATAACTTCTGGGGAATGGGCACACTGCAAGAGTGACTTCCGCACTTACTTCTTCCTGCCCAGGTTCCTCTTGTCCAGGTTCATGCTATTTTTCTTCATTTGGCTAACTTTCCTCTCTTTCAAAATTATTACAATGTTTTACCTTCCCCACGAAGTTATTTCCAAAAGCATAAAGGCTGGAAATTTCTTTCTTATCTTAAGACTCTGGTGCCTGGGTGGCTCAGTCATTTAAGCGTCTGACTCTTAGTTTCAGCTCAGGTCATGATCTCATGGTTTGTGGGTTCAAGACCCTCATCGGGCTCTGCAATGACCATGTGGAGCCTGCTCGGGATTCTCTCTCTGTCCCTCTCTCTTTGCCCCTCCCCTGCTCTCTCTCTCTCTCTCAAGAATAAATAAATACAAACTTTAAAAAAAATACAAAAAAAAAAAACTCATTCACATTTCCCTCAACATACAGGATTAACAATAATGATACAAGTTCAGAGTTCATGAGAACTTATCATATGCATGGCACCTGAACATGCTGCTGGGATTATCTTGCTCAGTCCACAAAATAGTCCTGGGTAAGGACAATTATTATTCCATCTATAGATGAAGGAGCAGGACCCGCTGGTTAAAAACCACACCATAGTTGACACCACAAGAGCTGGGACAAGAATGCTTTCAACCTGGCCCTGAAGTCTACATAACACACCAGATTTGGCTTAGACTTAGACAACAGACTTTATATAAAATCATCATGATTATGTCTCATTTATTTTGTTTTTAAAATGGACATTTGTCCATGCACATCAAATTGATGATAGCATCTTACTGTGACCATCAACTGGCAGTTTATCAAATTGCTTTGTTTGTTGATATGAATTGGCGACAGCAAAAGCCCGCAGGGTCTTTGGTGAGAAAAGGAAGCAAATGAGGAAGAAAAAGTGCTAAGAGAAGAGCCTCAAGACACTACACTCTGCACCTTTGTTGGGTCTGAAGCCTGTGCCATCAGAAACCAGATGCGCTTACTTTACCCCTACTCTAGGCTACTTAGCTGCTTTCTCTTCTCCCTCTCTTCCCAAAGTCTGAGAACATACAGATTAATAAGAAATTTATTAAAGAAGGCAGAAATTATTTTTTAAAATTTAAAGTCACAGAAGACAGTGAGCTTATCTTGAATATAAAATTCACATTGCAATAGGTAATTAAACTACCTTCCCCAGACTCTCCAGAGCTGGTTCAACAAGAGTACTCTTTAAAGGTTGCTCTGGAGTCTATGATATGGCTGAATGGATTGCAACTCAGAGACCTGACATGACTGGAGATTTTTTGGTAACACACTAATTTGTCCTGTATTCCACCAACAAAATTAGTTACTTATACTGTGTCAGTATTGTAGCTAAATTCTCTCCACCTCTGTTCCGCATCTGTTTGTTTCTCTATTCAAGCCTACCTAACAATCTCAAGCTTCCCAAGGAAAAGTCTTAGAGCAGATTCACTGATGTACATTGTTATTTTGTTATTGCCAAAACTTAAGATATGTGTTATAAAAAAAAAATCTGTTGAGTGAATATATCTCTTTAACCAACTTGGTCTGCTTCAATTACTAACTCTTAAGTTTGGGGCCCTCAGTTACTTCTTTCTTTAAATTGTGTTGCTCTTCATGATCTGCTCTTTAAAAAAAAAAAAAAAAAAAAAAAAAAAAAGATTTTAACTCCTCCATGCCTCTCCTTGCTTTTATGTTTCCTTACTCCTCATTTTCTTATAAGATTTTTAAAATGTTCTTTTCTTCAGATTATAGTTATTTTTTTCGTCCTTTATTTTTGTTCTTGATCGTTCTATTCTCTTGAATTTTTTTTTGGGGGGGGGACCAACTCTTTTTATTCCTTTATTTCTTTCCTCTAATATGTTTCACTTTCCTTTTCTTGTATTTGCGTGAAATTTGGTTTCATCTGCTTTTTGGGAAAAGAATACTTTCTCTACCAAAAGTACTCATACTATCACAACTCTTGGTCTTCCTCACCAACAACACCAAGTTCAGGAAGGAAATGGGTTTCTGTGTCCATCTCCTCCCGGCTACACTCAGTAGGGAGTATAATTCATTTCTCAGGAAGGTTTCCAAGGTATAGCTAGGTTGGCTGGATCACGTGAGTAAATACTCTTGGTATTTTCACGATGGGGGAAGTGGAAGAAACCTTCAACAACCAGTTCTGAGCTGATGAGGCAGCACAACTGAATCACTTACTCTGTCAGGTAGTTTCAGTTACAAGTCAGAACTTGTAAGCCCAACTCAACCTGGTTGAAACAAAAAGCCTAATGTAACTGAAAACTTCCTAAGTAGCAAGGTCACCTAGAACATCTGCTCTTTCCCTGTCTCTGCATTACCTTCTATGGTATTAGTTTTACTCTAGGCACCGTTGCCCTCACGGATGCAGCAGACCCTAAGAGTGCATGCCTCCTGCTCACATGCAACAGACAAATGCATTCTCAGCAAAAGTCTTGAGATTTAATTGTACTATTCTAGGTCACACACCTTCTTCTGAACCAATTAGTGTGGGAGGGGAGATGGGATGCAGTGATTGGCTAATCCTCACCCTCTAGATCTTGGGGAGAAAGCTCCTGGAAACCACATGGTTTGAAGAGAAGGAGCAACGAGGAGACGTCTGCTGGGAAGGTGACCAGAAAATGCTCACTGAATTAGGCAAAAACTGGACGCAAATGGAGAATAGCAAGCTATAACTTCATGTAAGTTCTTTTGCCAAGGACTTATTTTTATAATTATAAAATTATAAAAAAAAGTAAACACATTTTATTTTATGAAAATGGATCTTCTCTACATTTTTTTAAAATCATCAATTCCTCTAGGAATCTTTCTGACAATATTGACTCCAACATAGTTACCTATTATTACTATTGTTAAATAACTTAAATGTTATTTCTGTAAAATAACAGGAAGAAAAAACAGAATAATAACGAATCATGACAAATGACTACTTGAGAAAATAACTTTTTCCTGGGGGAAAAGAGGGCTTAAAGGCCAATTAGTGGATTTAAAAAAAAATCAGTTTTAACATAAAGCAAATATAGGTGAAAAAAAAACCTTTTAAAAGTGAAAAGAGAGTGGGGTGCCTGGGTGGCTCAGTCAATTAAGCGTCCAACTTCGGCTCAGGCCATGATCTCGCGGTTTGTGGGTTTGAGCCCCTTATCAGGCTCTGTGCTGACAGCTCAGAGCCTGGAGCCTGCTTTGGATTCTGTGTCTCCCTCTCTCTGCCCCTCCCCTGGTCACATTCTGTCTGTCTGTATGTATCTCTCTCAAAAATAAATAAACATTAAAAAAATTTTTTAAAAAGTGAAAAGAGATAAGAAGGAGCACTCTTCACAAGTGAGCAACTGTCACTGCTCTCTCCTATTCCCAATCTCATTACACCTCTTCTGACTATGTACTAAATAAACAGCTTATGGAATTAAAGGCCAGGACACTAACAACTGAATGTACATTAAAGTCATCTGCCTGGTCATGTGAGAATGGGCAGGGGTGGGGGTGAGGGTCCTTTTACGATAGTAAAGTAGTTATTTATAGATAGCTAGATCATACACAGGTTTTCAAACAAATGAATGTCAATCCTTAGGCGCCCAAAAAAGGACCATGTGTATTTTCTTAGAGCATCTGGATGTCAATTTCAAAGGAATTCTCTCCGACTTTTGTTTTTTCAATACTTAAAAAAAAAAAAAAAAAAAAAAAAGGAAAGGAAACTAGAATGTTATCTGCAACAATGAGTCATCAGTCACTGCAGCTCTACAACACCCGGTCTCCACAGCCCTTCAAAAGAAGAAGACTATCTTTTAATGACACACATAAATCCCCGCAGTGCCTGACTACAAAGCATAATTAATTCTGGCCTTTTTATGCCTAATGAGACACCTTGCACACACCACAGCACTGAGTTTGAGCTTCTTCTAAAACAGGGAAAACCTTGGCAACAACCTAGTTTTACTCAAAATACTCTATAGGGCGTACTTGTATGAGCTCTGCCATTATTTCTTCAAAATATATTTTTTTTATAACAAGCAAATCACACCAAAGAAAACTCACAATCAACCACCTGTTTGAACAGTTTTCTTAAAAGTGTGTGATGTTTTGTTTTTCAAATTCTTGGCAGGAAAACACATGCTTTTATTTCTCAATTTGTGGCTGTGATAGAAGGGTATTTTTAAATAATTTCTTAGATGCAGCTGCTCAATATCATTTCCCTTTATTAGAATAATGTTTCATATTTTAATACATCCTTACATGCTGCATTACAGAGGCTATTAGTCCACTGAGAATTTCAAAACATAAATTTCCAAGGTTCCATTTCAAAACACAAATAACAGTATGAGTAAAATTTTTAAAAAAGAAATTTAACCGAAAGATTTACCCTGAAAGATTTACTCCTCTTTATAATATTCAATTATTCTGGGCCTACCTGAGGAGTCCTGAAATCAAATGCCTACTTTCAAAGAAGTTACTACTGCTGTAAATGCACTTTCCCTGCTTCAGTTACAGATAGTATACAGAACAAGGAATCATGAAATGCAGAATGCCTCTCACCTGTTTAGGCGTGACTCCAGGCATGTGAACATCCAGCGCGAAATCTGATGAATCAATAGGAATTACTGGTCTGGTGGTACCAAGACATTCATTGGAAAAGGATCTGGTACTTTCTTTAAACCTTGAAAAAGAACATTTCAATATCCTTGAACATAATGGAATTTTCACATGAGAAGTGGGGAAAAAAAGAATTCTAAGATCTTAAGATAAAAGATTATTGATTTAGTTCCAAAGATAAGTCTAAAAGATGTAATGACTATATAATGTTCTAAAACATCAGAATTGCATTTTATAGTCTAGGAGCAACATATGCCCAACTTGGAAACAAAATATCATCAAAGCGAGCGAGCAGGCTGGCTACATTTAAAACTCCATTCAATAAAAGCTTGTCAAAACATGTATTTGTTTCTACTCAATTAATACAGTATTCATAAATTAGAAATCAACACAGGCATATCGATTTTCTAATGGCATAAACATTAACTATAACCAAGTAAAAATTTTGTAACTATTTTGTGAGTATCCAGGATCACTAGCCAGAAACAAAACACCAACAATAATATTGCTAGTGGGCATAGCTGTGTGAGGGAGGGAAAAAGACTGCGATGTGAATTACAAATGTACAAGTGCATGAATATTTAATATGGTAATTATGAGGAGTGTATATAGAGCTCAATGTTTTCTCCTGAGCTATTACAGTCCATGATCTGCTTCTCCCCACCACTTATCTATCTTGATATTTTATTCTTCAGGCTGTTTTAAACAAGAAAGCATTCAAGTCTAAACGACTCTACTGTAGTTTCTGAAATATCTCCCGGAGAGGGAGTGATTAGTATTGGAAATCACAACTTCTAATTGGAGTTTTGAAAGCCAGTGCAGCCTGGCGACAATACAGTGGGCTTTTTCTGTACGAGGGACTTTACAACAAGTTACTGTGCTAAAATCCCAAGTCGTTTCAGCCAAGTAAATCAACCTCGCATATTTCCACAACACTCTGGTTCATAAAAGTGATTATATTTTCAACAGCATGCACAGGAACCATCCAAACAACATCCCGCCCGTCTGAAAAAAACACACACCCACCTCTTAAAGACTGAAAGCGGGCTTCTGAAACCCAAACAGCTGCTTGGGAAAACAAGCAGGAGAGCAAGCAGGCTCAGCACGCCAGCCATGTCCTCGCCGCTCCGGCCCCGCCGGGAGAGGACCCGGCGGCAGCGCAGCGCTCGCCTGGGGCCGGCGGTCGGGCAGCGGCGCCGCCAGCAGCCGCTACTTCATGGCCCGGGCGCGGCGGGCGTCCTGTGGCGGCCGCACACCATCTGCCCGCGGGAGCGGCGAGGCGGGCGAGGTGAGGTGCCTGGATCAGCAGCCGCACGCACAAGCCCCTGGGTAGGCGGTACTTTTGTCCGGTCCGCGAGCGGAAGCTTTCCAGCCTCCAGAGCTCCCTTCTGCCCCGGTGCTGGGGCTAGTGGTGCGGGCGCCTTATCACTCGGGAATGACAGGGACTGTGAGGGCTATCGCACAAACGCGCGTCAGTCATCATTCAGAACCTGCAAAAATAGAAGCAGATAATGGATGACTAACACATTACAGCATTTGTCCTCAGCAAATCCCAGCTGAGGTTCTTTAACACATTAGGAGTTTTCACAAGCTTGAGCCCAAGCCTGGGGAAAATGCTGGTCTGTTGATCTCCCGCCCCCACGACCCGCCCCCCCGCGCGCGCAACCCGGCCGGGGGGGGGGGGGGGGGGGGGGGAAGGGGGGGCTGTTCATCCCCCCCCCCCCCCCCCCCCCCCACCTCTCGAAAGACACTCAACCCCCCCCCCCCCCATTCTGGCTTTTGCTCTTTCTTCCTCCATCACACCCACTCTCTCCTTTTCCTTTCCTAACTGTTCCCCCTTTTCCCTTTCTTCCACCCCATTCTCCAGATGTCTTCTCCTTACTGCCTGTATCACTCCCTTCTATTATCAAACATGCACTTAGTACCTCTGCTGAATGTAAACAAAGTTATTCACACAAACGACACACTAAGGTACAAGAAAAGGGAAGGAAAAAAAAAAAACAACTAAGAGAGGCAGAGACAAAGCACTTGGATACAACAGTAATCAAATAGAAAGACTTTGAGAACAAAGGCATGTTTATATACATGCACCAGAGTTACAGATTCCAGGAGAACGGTTCCCCCCTCAAGAATGATCACCAAAGAAGTAATCTCTGAAGTTCTCAGGATAATGTTAAAACAAATAAAAGATCTACAGCTAACATGATACATGAAATGTAAATGCCGATTTTAAAATTCTGCATTGGAAACACAAAGTAATAATTTCTTACTTATAAGGCATGCCTCACAAAAGACATACTTTCCTGAATAAAGTTTGGAGATTTACAATGCAATGCAATTAGAAACAGTAGGGAAAATCTCAGCTGGCCCCCAAATGAATTTCACCTACACAGGGTATGACCAAGAACTTAATAGAAATGAGAAGCCCTGCAGAACTCAGGATTTTAGGAGGAAAAGTCAAATAGGCTAAATTCTGAAAAAGAGGTATGTTGACTTTACTGTTTTTCTGAACTTAACTCAGACTATGCATCGTTTGTAACTTTAGATAGAAGACATTATTTTCATATGTATCATTCGCAATATAAAAATAGTTCCAAAGAAAAATATTTCTTCTTTATTATTATTATTTTTTTAATTTTTTACATATAATTTGAGGTCAAGTAGCTAACATGCAGTGTTCCTTAAAGTTTTATTTTAATCACCAATTATAAACATGGTTTGGGGAAACTCAAATAAATCTATTAGCTAGATGAATAAAAGTAAAAACAAAAAATCAGTAAGATCATATAGAAGTACATCACAATAATACATTAGCCTCTAAATTATCTTTTGGAATGCACAAGATATTGAGCTAATTGAAAAAAAAAAAAACACACCTAACAATCAAACAAGCAAAAAACAAAGTTAAAACAAAAAAGCATGCACTAACGTTAAATTAAATCAGAAAACCTCATGATCAGTGCTTTCCAGAAGAATACCTTACACCAAATACAAATAAAATAACTGAATATCTGACCAATCCAAGGGGTGCTTGGGGCTCACCAGCACCCAAAAGACCACAATTAACTTACACAAGCAATGACATTTTAAAAAGTCTGATGATATTTGCTTGAACTTTCTCTTTGGTTTGCTGTTTGAGATTTCAGCAACAAAAACCTTCATCTTTGTCTGAATCCTGAGGGTAAAGGAAAGAAGTCCTTAAGGGGGAAGAGAAAAAACGGGCCCGAAGGCTATAGCATTGCCTCTGCCAGCAAGAAAATATAATCCTGTCTAATGACAATACTTCACATTCCCTGGTATTCTTTTTTTCTTTTTTTTGTAAACGTATGTGAAGAAGGGATTATATTTTATTATTTCATGCAGAACAGGATTCAAGGACAGTCCTTCTTCCAGTTGGCAGGGAGATATGGTATTATACAAACACTTGAAACAAATTCAGTATTCAAATTCTTTAACAGGAACACATCCTGAAGTACTAGCCTTTGAAAAAATATTCCACTTATCTCTTTGATTGATTTTATTACCTTTGATGTCCCTAAAACACCCATTAAAAGAAAAGGGAACTAAAGTTGTAGGTAGAAGCAAAGCTGGTATTTACAGCCATGAACTGAACAGAAGGTCCCATCGAAATGAAAGCTAATGACTCTTTGGTTCTTGATGCCTTGTAAACTAAAGACAAAATACAAATCACCATATGAAAAACAAAAGTGTAACCGTTTCATTTGTTATTTTCTAATTCCTGAAAGTTGTGGAGTATATAATATCCAAATCTTAGTAGTCTTTATTATTTGAAAAATTGAAAATATATTTCCTTGAGATAATCCATTCCCTCATCCAAAAAAACACAATACTGAATTTCATATCCTGTTCAAAATGCTGGAATATATATTTGAGTTTTGTAACATGAATAAAATGAAAAGACAATATAGTCTATTAAGGGGGATGGACAGTTAATATAAGATATGTTTAGAACGTAGTATTCCTATACTATACTATAGTACTATAAAAAGGACTCAAGGAATTTTGAGGAAGAAAAGATAATTTTAACTTTCAAGAGGAGAATAAGAAAAAGAGAAAGGTATAGGAGTTGCCAATGGAAGTGGGAGTTTGGAGGGTCGGGTTTCCACTGTGGGAGATGGACACACATAGTCCAAGTTGAGGGACGGGCAGGGGCAGAGGCGCCCAAGTGGGGAGTGGACGATATGTTTGAAAAATAAGTGACAAAGATTCTGCCTCCTAGACTAAAGCTGCAGACCCAGAGTTACTATTTTATTTGTAATACAAAGCTAATATTCTGTTTCCGTGTCCATAAATTTGTAGCAAGAATGATGTAAAGTTTATACAGTACAGAATATTAATTTCAAGAACAGTAACATTATGAAGTTAAGTACAGCCTAGTAGAAAGGACCATAAAATGAATTTGGCTTTTACAAAGTCAGAATTCCATTCCTTTCAATTTTCATTTGAAAAAAAAAAAAGTAGTTGAAATCTGTAATTGACCAAAGAATCAAATAAATACATTGGCCATTAATTCCTTTATTCAACAAGAGAACCAAGATAGCACAGTGGCAAAGAACATGTTAACCAAAGGAAAACTGCCTGGATCCCTGGCTTCATCCTTTCATAGCCTTGTGAAACTGGGCAAGTACCTAGCCTCTTTTTGCCTCAGTTTCCTCAAAAGTAAAATGGATAATCCTACTACCTATTCTTGGGCTGTTACAAGAAGTACATGAATTTATATCCTTAGAACAGTGCTAGACATATAATAAATGCTCACTATTACTGTTCTTGCAACAAATATTTATTGA
This sequence comes from Herpailurus yagouaroundi, assembly GCF_014898765.1. Classification (NCBI taxonomy): domain Eukaryota; kingdom Metazoa; phylum Chordata; class Mammalia; order Carnivora; family Felidae; genus Herpailurus; species Herpailurus yagouaroundi. The sequence goes on from NW_024412377.1 coordinate 76,114,328, forward strand.
GTGCCTAAGACTGCTTAATGCTGGGGATGGTGATAATCAAGACAGATAAAGTTCTCACTTTTATAGAGATTAATTTCTAGTGGGGGGAAAAAACAAATGAAAATAACTACCAAATTATAAATTTCATTTTCTTTTACGAAGATTTTATGTGGTTTCCTACAATGACTTATGATTAAACTGATTAAAGGATGCATATCCACTCACATAGCAATTCAACTCTCCGCATTTATTCTTAAGCAAAAATTGAACAAGAGCACAAACATGTTTAAAGTGATATTTACTGACATGGTTTATAATAACAAAGAACTGGATATTTATAATAAGCAAAGAACTGGAATCAGTTTAAATGCTCATCAATGAGAGAATGGCAAAAAGCTTTTTTTTTTAATATTAAAACTTGAATACTATGAATCCCTTTTAAAAAGGACAAGAGGGGAGCCTAAGTGGCTCAGTCAGTTAGGTGTTGGAGTCTTAGTTTCAGTTCAGATCATGATCACAAGATTCCTGAGTTCAAGCCCCGCATTGTGTCAGTGTGGAGCCTGCTTGGGATTTCTCTCCCTCCGTCCCTCTCTCTCTCTCTCACTCTCTCTTTCTCTCTCTCTGTCCCTCCCCAGCTCACACACTCTTTCTCTCTCTCTAAATGAATGAATGATAAATAAACAAACAAACAAACAAACAAATAGGACAAGATGGGTCTATTTTTATAGGCAAGGTCATATTCTATGACATATTGTTTTTCTTCTTGCATAATTAAAAAAATGTTTAAACAATATCAAACTTACGAAATGTTGCTGTGGAGCTAACCACTGACTGCTGCACCACTGGAGCACCTTAGAAATGTTCCAAGTACAGTTACAAAGAATTTTTTTTCCTTTAACCATTTGAGAGTAAATTGCTGACATGGTACCTCATCATCCCTGAAAACTTCTGTATGTATTTCCTAAAGTACGTTCCACTACATTATCACAATGCAGTCATCAAAATAAACATATTCACACTTACACATTACTACCGTCTAATCGTCAGTCTCCAGATGTTGCCAACTATCTCAATAATATCTCTAATAGCAAAAGTCCAGTTTAGAATCAAGCCTTATGTGTACAGTTATCATGTATCTAGTCTCCTTCATGCCAAGATAGTTTCTCAGTCTGTCTTTTCTTTTTGTGACCTTTACTCTACTGAAGATTTGAAGCCAGTTATTTCGCAGAATGCCTCTCAATTAGTATTTGTTATTTTTTTCCATAAGGACTAGATTCTGGTTGTGCATCTCTGGTAGGAATATCACAGAAGGTTATGTATCCGTATTTTTTCAATGTATCTGTATTAGTTGTCCATTGAAGCATATCAAATTATCCCCAAACTTAGTAGTTGAAAGCAACAAATATTATCTCAAATAGTTTCTGTGCATAAGGAAAAGAAGAAGGTTAGTGGGGTGATTTTCTCACGAAGTTACAATCAAGATGTTGGCAAGGGCTACAGTCAACTGAAGGCTTGAAGGATCTGCTTGCAAGGTGGCTTACTCACCTTGGATGAGTAAATTAGTGCTGGCTGTTAGCAGAAACAACCTGTCCTCACTATGTGGCCCTCTCTCCAGGGCTGCCTAAGGGCCTTTACAACATGGCAGCTGCCCTCCGCCAGAGTGAGCAAGGTCTTTTAGCATCTAGCATCAGAAGTCACATGCTGTCATTTCTATAATGTCCTATGGTTACACAGGTCAGTCCCACTCAGTGTGTACAAAAACTACCCAAGGGCATGAATACCAGAAGGCAAGGATCATCTTCTTGGAAGCTGGCTACAACAGCCTCTCATGAGATGGCATGCAATTTTAATTTGTCTCATTACTGATGATGTTAAATCATTTGATTAAGGCGTGTCTTCCAGGCTTTTCCACTGTAAAGATATTTTTCCCTTTGTTATTAATTTTTTTGGTGGAAAATTTTTTAACTTTGTAAACATTATAATTCTAAGTAAACTTTCATTTTATTTACTATTTATTACATCATAACAGACTCATTTTATTCAGTGGGTTTTAATCTGCTACTAACTTTACTTATTTACATTATTTACTTAGATGCTCAAACAGTCTCAATTGTGGCCCCCATAAGCTAGCTTTCTTGCTTTTTTGCCTCTTCTCTCATTTGGGCTCAAAACCCTCTTAGCACCAGGGCTTTCTGTTTGTGTTCTTCACCCCACTTGGCCTTCGCTGACATCCTATAGCGGGCTGCTCACACACATGGATGCCCTCTTTACCTTGTTTGGGCTATGGCATCCCATGGAAGGCCACCAACCCACCACATGGACACTCTCCTTCCCTGAGGTTGGTTCCATACCCTATGCCAGGCTGCCCTTTCTAAATGCCTACCTTGCTCTGCCCCACATAATAACTGTAGGACTGAATTGTTCAGAAAGAGAAATCAAATTATACAACAATATACACATGCATTTATAAACCTGAAGTAACATAATTCAGTTGTATTTCCAGTGGTTTTCAATGGGGACAGGTGGGGACCTTCACTTTCCATTTATATGTTTCTGTAGGCTTTCAACTTTTATAAGTTTATGTTACTTTTGTAACCAGAAAAAATATATACAGATATAGATATGCATTTTAAAATATTTTATTGGATATGAATCTATATATTTCAATTTACATGTTAATTTCTATCTGAGTTAGGTTATATTTTGAAAAATGAATAACTCTTCTTTCTTGGCAAGAACTTTATAAGCTAATATTTATGGTGGTTATATGTCCACAATGCAGGATTTCTCCAGCTCAGTACTAGAAACACTTTAGAAAAATACTTCTTTGTTGTAGGGGACTGGCCTGTGCATTACAGGATGTTCAGCAGCATCTCTGGACTCTGCCTACTAGATTTCAGTTGTACTTTCTTCAGTTGTGACAACAAAATGTCTCAAACATTGCCAAATGTCTTCTGGAAGGTAAATCACCTTGGTTGAGAAGCAATGTTGTAATATGTTCATTAACATGAAATTTAATCTGTAAATCGAATGTGATGCAGTTTCCTTCAAATACATATAATGAGACATAAATTGCCAAAAACAAAAGTGCTTGCAAATATGGAACTTCTAAATAATGGGAAAATAACAATCAAAAAAGCAGGTAACATTTATTGACTTATATGCCAAGTATTGATTTTATACATATTATCTCACTGAATTCTTAAAGTACAGGCTATTATTTTCATTTTATAGATGACAGATCTGAGCCTTAGAAAAATAATTAACTTGCCCTGGATATATGGCAGTAGGGTAAGGATTCAAATCCTGGCTTTAGATTCCAGAATATATTCTCTTAGTTCCTATTTTTCAACATAAAAAAGACTCTACATTCACAGGGAATGTTTTCTTCAAGAACAAAAAGGCCAAGTCCTCTGAAGATTGTTATTTTATAAACTAATAGCCAATGTTTATTGAGCAACTACTGTGTGCTAGGCACTGTGTGGACAATAAGTTCAACTGAATCCTCACAGCAACTCTACGAAATTCATACCATTATCATTCACATTTTACAGAGTGGAAACTGGACACAAAGAGAACTGGCAATTTACCCAGGGTACATAGCTGAGATTTAACCCAGGCAATCGGATACCATAGTTGAAGACCTTAACTACTCAGCTATCAATGTTACCTAGTCTTATTTTTTTTCATTCACATATTAGGAAGCATTCACATTTCCTCTGTGAATCTACTAACATTACTCATTTAGCTAATTCAGAAAGAACAAATTTAAGATTTATGACTAAAGTCCAAGTCTGGTCCAAAATTAGGTTTCTTTTGGCTTGCATGAATTTTTCCCAACTGAATCTGAATTCTGAGAAAACATTTCAAAATGAAAAGATTTCACATAAAAAGTGTCTTTTGAAGAATTGTAAAATCTGGCATCCTTGGACCCACATTTCCATATGGCAACAATTAACTGAGCCAAGTTGTGTCTTCTTTTTAGACGAGGCCAGTGCTCTGCAGATTGCCGCGGTCCCCACTCCCCCCTATTACTCCCAGATCCTGAAGACAAGAGTAGTTGTTGCAACTGCCACTCAGCATGAAGGTATAGTTGTTGTCTGTCTATTCATTGGAGGTCTTTGTTTTGTTTTGTTTGTTAACATTACTAGCTGGACCCTAAAATCATCTGTGTTGTAACCCCAGAGGCACAGCATTTCTCTTTGTGAAAAGGTAAACTTGACCCTGTACGTAGGGTAGAGTTTGCCCACTCTGATATACTAAGTTGCTGCTCTTTTTTCTTTTCTTTTTTTCTTCTTTTCTTTGTTCTTTTCTTTTCTCTTCCATCCTTTCCTTTCCTTCCTTTCTCCTTTCCTTCCTTCCTTTTCTTTCTTTCTTTCTTTCTTTCTTTCTTTCTTTCTTTCTTTCTTTCTTTCTTTTTCTTTCTTTCCCCTTCTTCCTTCCTTCCTTCCTTCCTTCCTTCCTTCCTTCCTTCCTTCCTTCCTTCCTCTTCTTTCTCTCGCTCTTCATTACTAAGGCACACCAAATTGAGTGGCATTTTCTGCACGTGGATTTGTTTGGAATTCGTTATTTCACTATGTAGCCAATTTGAAGTATTTTTCACTTGAAAGTCAAAACTGGCTGGGTAACTATAGAATATTTATGTTAAAAAAATCTCAGGGGTACCATTCAGCATATGATTCTACTGGAATAACAACTTGCCAACAGTAACAAATTTTCTTTTATTTTTTGGTTTCCATGATCAGTACCAGATGCCCTTTAAATATGTTCATTAGTCATCAAATTGCTCAGTCCTGTAAATACTTCCATGGGGGAAAAAAAAGAGACATTATTCTTAATTAAATTTTTCAGCTTTGACTAATATAAATGTTACTTCATAACACATGTATCTAAAGTCACTGCTGGCCTATCTTACTGTAAGATAAAACAGATCCCTGAATTCCAATCAGCACACATCTTTTAGTTCTAAGGACTACATTGGGCAGTCCTCAGGAAACTAGTTTCTTGCACAGGAAAGCATTAACTGTTACTGATGATGTCAGAGAAGTAGACCAGCTCCTCTGTATGCTACTCATTTGCCTAGCAGGTATCTTATTTATTTACAAGCTCAGAATATCACATAGAATTTAGTTTCAGAAAAAGAACACAAAGCACATCTACAGTTTTCACCACTCTTTTCCTTTAAATATTCCCATCAAGTGCTGGATCACAGGGTGTCAGCCTTCTCCTGCAGAGTTGCTTAGCAAAGTGGAGAGCCCTCAGTGATTTCTGTGCTAACTCACAGAGTTAGATGTGAGGACCTAAACTTACAGGCTATCTCCACTTTAGCCTGTATTAATAAACTCTCTTCGAAAATTAATAAACTCTCTTCTTCCTCTTCAGTGAAGTTTTTAAGAAACTAGTTTGAAACTAGTGCCCAAGACCTGAATAAATTTCAAATGTCTTGTGGTTTTCAATAAAGTGTGGATCACTGAAAGGCCCACTGATTTTGCTATTGAAAGGTCTTTTGCATTACCTTTGTAATGCTTCCTTTGTGGGTCTTTGCATTATTATTTTCTCCCATTTTGAAGAGGAAGTTGGTACAGAATGGGGTGGGAAGTACCATATTTAAGCTCAAATATTTAATGCCAGCCACTGGGCTTAGACGGATGTGGTCTATAGTTGGGATCTGCCTCTCCTTCTGTCTTGCAATTATCAACACATTTTTTTAAATGAGATGTCCTCTTTTGAGGGTTCTTTTTCCTGTTTGATTCTACATTCTTAGGCATGGTTATTTCCAAAACATTTTACTCCATATTTTGTAAAATGCCTCCTGATGACTTCAGAGGCAGGAGCTATTAACTACACATAAAACCTCAGATCCAGAACATGCTAAAAATAAGTTTAAAAATAAGAATTCTTTTTCTTGATAAGTAAAAAATCTACAGGAAAATGTCTAGATTCCCATTCAAAAATAAGACTTAACTTTATCTTTTGCTTCTTGTGATACTCACATAGAAGCATTTTCTCCCATAGCAGAATTAAATTTCCAAATGATTCTCATGTTTTTCATTTCAAATGTTTTAATCCTTACAATAAAATGCCTATAAACATACCCATTTTTATGATATAAGTTTGTCTGGCTATCCTTTTCTTCAAGCCTCTCAGCTCGATAATTACAGCACTTAACAGTGGTATCTATAATTAGATAATGTTATTATATAATTGAAAAACATGGGAATTTTTCTTAAGGATCATAAAAGAATGTCAAAACATTCTCTCATTTATATAATTTTGCTCAAGTGAGTTTATAGCAACCTAGAGGGATTCTATAAAATCTACGGCACACAGTGCCCCCTCAATCCGTCTCAGCTACATAATTTGAAAGCCACAAACAATAGGAACATGGTTGCTTAAAACCACTTTAAAGTTTTTTATTTTATGGCATAGAAGCTACAATAAAATTTAACTTAATAAGAACAGCATTTGAAACTTTAAATATGTAATCCACCATTGAAAGAAATATAATGTATTAAAGTAGCTGATATTCAGACATTTTAATTTCTCATCTACAGCAATAGTTTTCTTTGATCAGTGTCCCCAAACTCCCCCATGAACTACCAATGAGGAGCTTCATAATTTTCCTCTGGCTGAAAGGATCAAAGCATTCTTATGTTTGCTAGAACTCTTTGATACCGCTGCACAAACAGGTGGTGAATTTATTTCATTGCTACTAAACCGTTTCTTGCTGCCTTGAGCTTAGGAAGAAGTGGTTTATTTTAACAAGATGCTTACAGACCAGCTCGCTCTTCCCCCATTTTTAGTCTTCTTTACAAGGTTTCCCATAGTGATGTGCACTACACCCGGACACTGAAAATGAACGCTGAAAAACGATGAGGCCCGTGACCCTCTGGGCTTGGGAGCACACACCGGGTACAGTCCTGGTGGTACTCCCCCCAGGAGGGGAGGCCTGAGCACACCCTGTTGATTTTATTTGCCTCCTCTTTCCATTATGGAAGTTATAGGCCCTAACCTTGACTTATATTGTAACTAAAAGTTGAGCTTTTAAGTCACAGAAAAATGTGAAATAGACCAATTGTGTTTGCCAATTTTAACCAAAATAAAGAGGCCCACAACAGTACCATACGGAAAATTGGTTCCCATATTTGAAGTAATAAAACCTCTTTCTAAAATCACAACATTTCATGGACCTATCCATAATAATAAATGATACTTTTAATAATTAAATTATTTAACAGTTAGTACTTGCCAAATGCTAGACAGTGTTCTAAGTACTTCTCATGTATTATTTCATTGAATTATCACAACATCCTATGAACTAGAGTATTATCTTCATTTTACAGATGAGGAAATAGAGGCACAAAGAAGTTAAGGAACTTGCTTGACATTGACAATGGCTGATTCCAGAGGTAGGAGCTATTAAATGCCAGGCTACACTTGATAAAGGCTGTAAGGCTGGTATTTGCTTATTAAGAAAATATGTCAAGGCTAAAAAAACTATTACTGACTGAGTAATGATTTTCAACGAATTTCTATTTTTTCCCAATATAACTAAAACCAGTAATACACATAAGCATGAGACATGATATTTCCCATCTCACAACGCCTGCTTTCTATCGGTGACTCCAGGCTAAATCTCAAAATCTCTCTCCTCCAGCAGACTCTGAACCCAAAGATGCAAACTACTGGTGTAAAATGGAGCGTGAAGACTTGCACTTGAAATCAGAAGTTGTGGTTTCAAGTCCCATTTTAGGGATTCATTTCACATTTCTGCACTTTGGTTTCTTCCTGTACCAAAGAGGGATAATTGATAAACGTACTACCAAAGGGCTACCGTGAGCAAATTCTGAAAAGAGTAAAGAGTCACAGAGACAGAAGTTCTTACTGGTGTTTTAGGTTCAGCTTTATCAATGGATAAATTTTTAAATCTTTTCTTTTTCTAATTTTGCACTGTACATTCTGAATCTACTTATACCTCATCTTTGAGTAAAGTTTCAGAGTACTAGAAGATCTTCAGATGACAGATACTGTAAAATTATCCATTTTTGTAAAAGCGAGAACGAACTATTGGGATTTCATCAAGATACAAAGCTTCTGCAAAGGAAACAATTGACAAAACTAAAAGGCAACTGGCGGGATGGGAGAAGATATTTGCAAATGACATACAGGATAAAGGATTAGTATCCAAAATCTATAAAGAACTTACCAAACTTAGCACCTGCAAACAAATAATCCAGTGAAGAAATGGGCAGAAGACATGAATAGATACTTTTCCAAAGAACACATCCAGATGGCCAACTGACACATGAAAAGATGCTTAACATCGCTCATCATCAGGGAAATACAAATCAAAACCATGATGAGATACCACCTCACACTGCTCAGAATGGCTAAAATGAACAACTCAGGGAACAGCAGATGTCGGCGAGGATGCGGAGAAAGAACACTTTTACAGTGCTGATGGGAACAGGTGCAGCTGCTCTGGAAAATAGTGTGGAGGTTCCTCAAAAAATTAAAAACAGAATTACCCTTCAACCCAGCAATTGCACTACTAGGAATTTATCCAAAGGATACAGAAATGCTGATTCGAAGGGGCACATGCACCCCAATGTTTACAGCGGCACTATCAACAATAGCCATATTATAGAAAGAACACAATGTCCATCAACTGATGAATGGATTAAGAGGATGTGATATACAGCTATACAACAGAATATTACTCGGAGATGACAAAGAAGCAAGTCTTGCCATTTGCAACAACATGGATAGAACTAGAGGGTATTATACTAAGTGAAGTAAACTGGTCACAAAAAGACAGATATCATCTGATTTCACTCATATGTGGAATTTGAGAAACTTAACAGATGAACATAGGGAAAGGGAAGGAAAAATAAGATAAAAACAGAGAGGGAGGCAAACCATAAGAGACTCTTAAATACAGAGAACAAACTGCAGGTTGATGGTGGGAGGGTGGGTAAATGGGTGACAGGCATTAAGGAGGGCCCTCTTTGGGATGAGCACTGGGTGTCATATGTAAGAGATGAATCACTGAGTTCTACTCCTGAAGCCAAGACTATGTTGTTTGTTAACTAACTTGAGAATACAAAAACAAACAAACAAACAAAAAACTATCCTTGAAAAGTCAGGAAAAAAATAGGGCTAAAAGATCCAAATTTAAACTCTTCCTAACAAGAAAAATAAGAGCAAAAGCAGGAACTCTGTCATTCAGCAAAAAGAGAACTAAAGTCAACCTAAATCATTTGAAATGTGCTCCAGTAATCAGGAATAACATTTATATTTCAAGGGAATTACCAATGGTATGTCAAGATTATTAGGAAACATTTACTGGGTACGGGCACTGACAGGTACAGTATGTCATGGCCTTTGGGTTTGTGTCACATGACTTAAGTAAACTATACAGAGTCAGGCTTGCAGAACGAGCTGCCCAAAGACATCTGTGGTAGAGGTAAATAACATGAATTTATATTCTACAAGCAGTTATTTTCTGGGAACAAATAAATATAAAATGGTAGACCCAACTAGGTGCTTGGGATTTAAGTGAGACAAATAGATTCTTATTAGTAACACTTGCCTATTCCTTTATAGGAATATTGACAAGAAACATAACTTATTGTTGCTGAAGCATTTTGAAAACGAAATGTGCTGTGTAACTACTGCTACACAAATACTAAATGCTATATGAGGTATCAAGTTTACTACTATTTACTTGATCCTACTGAATTTAATATTTACTCCTAAATAGAGGGATTATGTGAATTACTTTGCTGGAAGTTGGTTCTTTTGAAATGGAATTTTTTTCGAGCCTTTGAAATGAAATTTTAATAGTTGGCGTATATGCACAAATTTTATTTTCTTAAAAATTTGCTTCCCGTTATAATGAATTTCCATTATCATAAAGTTAAGACTCTTTCAAATAGCAAAGAAATCATTGCAGATAAAAAAATGTGGTCATAATACAACTCACGACAATATGTAAAACTCTACTGATAAAGCAAACAATGTACTGCCAGTCCAGTAATTCCACCAGAAGACTTCTCTCTTTTGAAACAGCACATCCCTAAATATTTAGTAAAAACAGAAGTAAAAACAAATAGGACCTTAGGCCTTTAAACATACTATTCATAAAGGTATAGTAATTACAGATTTAGAGTGATCATATTTATTGTTACTTTAAAACACACTAATGTCATCGTCAAACCTTTTAAAATTCCAATGACAAAATAAAACTATAAAATAATCAGTGGTTCCAATCATCCCTGAGGTATATTAGCATGTACTTAAAAGAAGCCGACCATTTTATCTTTCAATATGATTTCTGGGAAATTTATGTCTCTATCAACGGATTCAAAATTAATGGCCCATGCTTGATCAGCTGGTCATTCCCACTATCATAATGGCTGGCAGATAAGTGCTTCAATGATTCAGGGATGGATACCAAATGGGAAGGCAGTGCCAGGCCGGTGATGCTGGTATACAGCTAGGAAAGTACCATACCAGATCCTGCTCTTTGGGCATGGCGGAATTTGTATTTTACTTCATGATATCTTCATTCATGACTAAACAAAAGCTGAATGACAGAAACAAAAAAAATATTATTAAATATGAGTAGAGTTAATTCAAACAATGGGAAAATATACTTTAAAGTATTTGATTAGGTCAAGATTAAGGGGAAAAAAGGTGGAACTTCGCCCTCTATAAATAATAATACGGCTCTCTTGGTCTTGAAGTCAAAGCCACAGAGCTGTTTTAAGATATTAAAAAAATACTACTAACTGTTTCATTCTGATTTAGCCAAAGTAACATTTTAAGATGGCCTACTTTATTTCTTGTTCCTAAAACTGGGTAATTGCCTTGTTATCTTCTCATAAAATACCAAAAATTTGCTTGTTATCAAAGAGGTCAGCATTTTTTTTTTACCAGTAGGTTTTATCTTAACCAAATGCTAATATCAAAACCAGAAAAATAAATGGATTAAGCAGTATTAATTTGCCTAAAATAGAATAAAGCTGTGCTAAAATTTCCCTTTCATTTTGATATTTAAATCACTATTGGTATTACATTGTAATGAGATAAAGGTTCATTAAGGCAGCCTTTGTTATGTAAAAACAAAACACACTGGAGGGGAAATTATGGAGTTACAATTATCCTCCAAGGATATAGCAAATGAGATATCATTAAAATATTTAAGTTTAATTATGCAGTATGTTCCAATACATAATCAAAATACATACATATGCACACAAGTATTTCCCTCACTACTGAAACCTTCTGAAGTTGTCTTCTAAGGAGAAAGTCAAAATTAATAGAATTATAGAAAAATCTGGAGAAGCAATCCTACTCTTTATGCATGTAAAACTATTTTCTAAGTTGGAGAATGCATCTGACTCTGGAGCAGAATTCTCCACACGTGCTCATGTTCAGGTTCTCTCGATCCCACATCCCTACTGCTCAGCACTGATCCAGTCAGCACATTATCCTGTCTTTAGCTTCCTCGAAATGGAATCTGCTAATTTAAGTTCCTGTCCCCTCATATTTCGCCCACAAATTAAGGTATTTCAGTCTGAGGCCTAATGGCTAGCAGTAGTCAATGGCTACTGCTGCTCTTCTGTCTTTTTCCTCTATTCTTCATGTCCCAATTTTCGGAGTCTGAGTTTTGTAGGCACCTTATCTGCTATAGAAACACACCTCACTTCCCCACAGCTGGGTAGCTTATGGCCCAGCTGCGAAGGGGAATCACCAGGACTGGCATCAAATGGGTATGTGACTTCCTTTAACCAATGAAAGGGGAATAGCAGTGAATTGCGTTAATCCAAACTCAAGTTTTAAAAGCCCTTATGTCATTCACCACTCTCTTTCCCTCTTTTCCTTCTGTGTTACCTACAGAAATACCCCCACTCCTCCTGCTCAGTGATGGGTGATGTGAGAGGGAGGCTGCTCCAGGAGCCTGAACCAAGACCCTCCCTGGGGAAGGGAGAGGGCAAATAAAAGGAACAGCCATCCTTACAGGGACTTGGATTTAGAAATTATGCAAATATTTACATGAAAAAAGAATGTTAAAGCAGAAGAACCAGGTAATTCCAATGGGCAAATTTCATTACTTCCCAACAACCCAGTAGGGTACGCATTATGAAGAAGTTTATATGAGTTACACAGAATAAAGGGTGTGATTTTCAATATACACTTGGATGCCTACTCCTACCCAATGCACTATGTTTGCTAAGGCCTCATACTCATCTCCATGTAGAAAAAGTTTGTTCGTTGTTGTTGTTTTTAAATCCAGGGAGACTGGGACTTCATCCTACCTGTTCCAACATTGACATACTCGATAAATGTTAAGCAAATGAATGCCAACAAGGGATACAAAGAAATACATCACACAGTTCTCGAGGGTCTCACAGTAAAGTTTGAGAAAATTATATATACCAAAATTTGCATATATATTACATTGTATAAAACTGGACGTAAACTTTAAAATATTTTTTAATCAAAGTAGTATATACACATAGTTAAAAGTCAAATAATGCTAAAATCCTACAGTGAAAACAGCCATCCTCTGCCCAACTACCTCGAGTCCCACTCCTCAGATGCAACTTTTTGCAAACTGTTAGCAGACTATTCAGGTATTTTACTTCATTTTTCCAAATGTGCTAATGTTCTGGTTTACTGACTCACAGTTCTATTCATTATCTTTTGACTTATTACTTTGGAAGATGAGGATTGAAGTCTCTTATACCACCCTTCTCATACCACCTGCTTTCTAATAAACATATCACAAATTTTTATCATTTTATTTTATTTCCTCAAGGTAAGTGTACTCTTTAATCCCCATTCCCTATTTCACTCATCTTCCTGCCCACCTTCCCTCTGGTTTTTTCTCTATAGTTAAGAGTCTGTTTGTTGGTTTGCCTCTCTCCCTCTCTCTCTCCCTCTCTCTTTTTTCCTTTGCGCACCTGTTTTCTTTCTTCAATTCCACATGAGTAAGATCATATGGCATCTGTCTTTCCCCGACTGAATTATTTTGCTTAGCATTATACTCTTCTAGGTCCATCCATGTTGTTGCAAATGGCAAGATTTCATTCTTTTTTTATGGCTGATGTTCCATTGTTCCAATGTTCCATTGTAAATATATACCACATCTCCTTTATCCATTCATCTATTGATGGAAACTTGGGCGGCTTCCATAGTTTGGCTGTTGTAAATAATGCTGCAATAAACCTAGGGATGCATGTATGCCTTTGAATTAGGGTTTTTGTATTTGGGGGGTAAATACACAGTAGTGTGATGACTGGATTGTAGACTATTTCTCTTTTTAATTTTTTGAGGAACCTCCACACTGTGTTCCACAGTGGCTACACCGGTTTGTATTTCCGCCAAAAAGCAAGAGGGTTTCTTTCTCTCCACATCCTCTCCAACACTGGCTGTTCCTTATGTTTTTGATTTTAGCCATTCTGACAGGTGTGAGGTAGTATCTCACTGTGGTTTTGACTTGCAATTCCCTGGTGATGTGTGATGTTGAGTATCTTTTCATGTGTCTGTTGGCCACCTGGATGTCTTCTTTGGAGAGGTGTCTGTTCATGTCTTCTGCCTATTTTTAATTGGATTATTTGATTTTTGGGTGTTGAGTTGTACCACTTATTTATATATTTGGATACTAACCCTTTATCAGATATGTTATTTGCAAATATCTTCTCCCTTTCAGTAGGTTGCCTTTTAATTTTGTTGTTTCCTGTCTTGGTGCAGAAACTTTTATTTTGATACAGTCCCAATAGTTATTTTTACTTTTATTTCCCTTAAGAGACCTACCTAGAAAAATGTTGCTATGGCTGCTGTCAGAGAGATTACTGCCTGTACTCTCTTCAAGGACTGTTATGGTTTCAAGTCTTACATTTAGGTCTTTAATCCACTTTGAGTTTATTTTCGTGTATGGTGAAAGAAAATGGTCCAGATTCATTCTTTGGCATGTTGCTGTCCAGTTCTCCCAAGACAATGTGTTGCAGAAACTGTCTTTACCCATGGATATTCATTCTCCCTTTGTCAAAGATTAATTGACCATATAACTGGGTGTATTGCTGGGTTTTCTGTTCTATTGATCTATGTGTCTATTTTTATACTAGTACCATACTGCTTTAATTACTACCACTTTGTAATGTAACTTGATATCTGGAATTGTGATGCCTTCAGTTTTGTTTTTCTCCATATTCAACATTGCTTTGGCTATTCGAGGTCTTTTGTGGTTCCATACAAATGTGAGGATTGTTTCTTCTGGTTGTGTGGAAAATGATGTCAGTATTTTGATAGGGATTCCATTAAATGGTAGATTACTTTACGTGGTAAACATTTTAATAACATTTGTTCTTCCAATGTGTGAGCATGGAATGTCCTTCCATTTCTTTGCATCCTCTTGAATTTCTTTCATCAGTGTTTTATAGTTTTCAGAGTCCAGGTCTTTCACCTCTTTAGTTTAAGTTTATTCCCAGATATTTTATTGTTTCTGGTACAATTGTAAATGAGATTGTTTCCTTAATTTCTGCTCCTTCAGTATTTGTGTATAAGAATGTTAACAGATTTCTGTGCATTGAATCTATATCCTATGAGTTTACTGAATTCATTTATCAGTTCTGGTAGTATTTTGGTAGAGTCGTTAGAGTTTTCTATATATAGTATCCTGCCAGCTGCAAACAGTGAGAGTTTTACTTCTTCCCTATCAATTTGGATGCCTTTTATTTCTTTATGTTGTCTAATTACTGTGGCTAGGACTTCCAATACTATGTTGAATAAGAGTGGTGAAAGCAGACATCTTTGTCTTGTTCCTGACCTTAAGGGAAAAAGGTCTCAGTTTTTCACCACTGAGTATGATGTTTGCTGTGGGTTTTTCATATAAGGCCTTTATTATATTCAGTACTGGACATATCACAATTTTTAGTAAAATCAGTATTTAAATTGTATTAAATACTAGCACTGGTTTAGTAAAACCATAATTTAAAGATACATAAATGTTGTTCTTCACTGAGCCAAGTAATTGTCCTATGATTGTTAACTTTCTTGAACACCTTTTTATTTTTACTAGAGTTCAAGAACTATGGTATGGTTTCTGAACAATGTTTGGATTTTTTTTATTGACTATATTCCCTATCCCCATGACTTATTTATTTTATATCTGGAAATTTGTACCTCTTAATCACCTTCACCTATCTTTAAAATATCTATCTAAAAATAAAATATCTTTATTTTAGCTTCATCCTTCATTGTGTTTGGATATAGATTTACAAGATGACAATCATTTCCTCTAAGAGATTTAAGGATATTACTTCTCTATATTCTCTCTTATAATCCTGCTGTTGAAAAGTCAGACACCAACCTAATTCTGATTTTTCATTATTTATCTATGATCTCTCTCAATCTCCCCTCTCTCATCCCCAGAAGCTTTAAAAATCTTCTCTTTAGCCTCCTGTTCTGAACTTTTACTGATGTGCCCTAATAGAAGTCTTTTCTCATTCATTTTCTCAGGCATTTCTTATTCATCTTATGAAGTCATTTTAATCTGAAGATTTAAATCATTCTATTGATAAATATTCTTATATATGTCTTTGATAATTTCTTTTCTCTATCTCTGTTCTCTTTTTCAGAATTCCATATTTCCATGTGGGATATGCTGGAATGCTCCTCAAATTGTAAAACCATTTCCTTTCTACTGTGTGTTTTGTTTACATCCTTTCTTAGCGATTTCCTCAACTTTTTCTATTTTCTGTGTTCAGCTATTTCTAATTTCTATTCCTCTCTACATTGCTTGTTCCAAATGAGTTTCTTTTCCTTTTTCTCTCTCTTTTTTTAAAATTCTCATTTTCAGTTCAGACACCTAAGTTCCTCTTCATCAGGGGGGTTTTCAATTCTCTAGAGAAGAACTTGCCCGTCTCCTGAAAGGGTCAAATATGTTGCCAGCGTTCTGCAGGAAGAGAAAGGAGGCTGGAACAGACTGCATATTAATTCCCTGGTTGCAGCCCCAGATAGCACTCCCGATTTCCACATAGCCCATCACCAAGGCTTGAAACTTTCATGTGGTCTTTTAGGCCAATCAGCTTGCTTCTCGTGGGACTTACCTCTCAAGGACACTTAGTTGTAACACCTCCTGTTATACGAAGCTTATTACCAGTTCTCTACTTTCCGCTTTCCAAATATGTATTAATCTGTTACTTGCTGTAGAATCTCTCTTAGTCTCTTTATCTTTTCAGGTTTATAATTTTTTTAAACTCCTCTTCTACCCTTTTTAGAGAGATTTGGGGACATGAAAAAGATAAAAAATCAGGTACTTAATCTGCCACATTGAACCTGAAGTCTCAGAAACACAATTTTAAAGTAGATTATCTGGAGATTATCTAGTTCAATTCCTTCATTTAATAGCAGAGGAAAGAAACAAAGGTAGGTTAAGTGCTCTGCTCGAAGTTCCTTTCCCACAATCAGAGGAGAACCAGGGATAAAATGTCTCCTGTCTATTAGTCCAGGGTTTCTGTGACTCCCAGTAGAATGTCTTTCTAAGAAAAGCATTTTTCTGGCCTTCTGGATAAGGGACAAGAAATATACCACTGAACCATCCACTAATTACATAATTAAAGAAGAAACTAATAACTCAGGGGAGCATACACTGAATGCTGTGTGTCAAAAATAATGAGCAGCAAGGAGCTGAGAGAAGGAGAGATCCCTGAGGGACAGGGCAATTCCAAAAAGCTCCACAAAGCAGCTGAGATTTGCATTAGATATTGCCACGGGAGCTCCAGTTAAGGGGAGAAAAAAGGCAGTGTGTTGGCAGAGGTTCTATGTCAGGAGCGATGAGGGATCCATGCTTCACAGATTTTCACCAAGGCCGTTTTCATGAAACATCGAATCCACTCCTGCAATGTCCTGCATTTTGACACGTGCCCAGAACGCATAAACCACCAACATTACTGCTTGATTCTCTGGACTCTGTCCGTCTGCACAAGCCAATTATATTATGTTGACTCTTACTCTCTGTATTCTATATTGTGGAATCACTGGGTAGTTCTTCATTTTTTATTACAGTTTCATTATCTGATAGCCATTTTTTAAAAAGCGATACACCCCGAATTTTATGAAGCAGCTTCAATATCTATAAGTAAGACACGGTGTTTAAGGACTAAAACAGTGGTTATAGGACAAAAATATGGCTGAATGAGGTAGAATTTTAAAAATTCATCTGAATGCCACCAAAAACATCTAAAATTTGGGCACTTTTTTTCTATGTCATATATCAAAAGAAATCAGAAAGCATTAATAAATAACTCTTGATAATAAAAGAAAAGCTTAAAATAAAGTATTCAATACTTACCTTTCTTAGGAAAACAATAAAATGCTGAATTCTAAATAAGATAGGTAAAACACAACAGCAATTATATTTGTTATTGTTCATACTTCAAGGCAGCTTTCGTAGCTAAAATATCACCAAATATCTACTCGCCTATGACCTTAACATATACACTACCTCTTTCAATGGAAAAAAGATAGTTTCTATTTAATTTTGTCAACCTAGTTATAAAGATGCAACTGGATATTTCAAAATAAAACAAATGCTTTTAATTAATGAGGCATAAACAAACAAAACCATGTAATCAGTGGCAAAAACATTTCCATACACTTCCGCCTATTTTTTTTTTTTTTTTTTTTTTTTGCCTTATCTAATTCTGTTGAAATTCTAGGACTAGAGACTTAAAATATGTGTGCTTTAGCTATTTATTCAGGAATGCAGTGGGAGTCCCCACTACCTAGAATACAATTAAACCATATTTTGAATAAACTATAACTTAATCGAGGAGAGGTTTAGACTTAGATTATTCAAATCCCTTTAAATTTAGTAATAGAAATAGACCCAAGTATTCTGTAACTGGGGATTCTTGACCATTAGGTCAAGACACATTCCTGAATTTGCTCTTGAAGCAAATGTCTTCATTTGCTTGCATTTGAATTCATATGCATTTGCTTTCATATGAATGCATGTCTATGTACCATATCCAAGCTTGCTCTCACAAGGAATCTTCCAGGACTTGCTCTAATTACAAGTATTTAAAAGAGAACAATAAAACCTATTCTTGTCCCCTTTATCTCATAGGGATTCTTGGAGGACAAAGAAAGACAATAGCCATGAGAGGCTTTGCATATTTTACTTTAAAAGACTTTCTTCCATGAGAATCAATCATGAAGACAGAAACTGCTCCAAAAAGTCCAATATACTCTAGCATCAGTCTTACAGTATCAAAACTGATCTATGTCCAGTTGCTGAACTATTCCAAAGTATTTACGAAATGTCAAAAAGCAAAGTGGGAGATGGGAGCCTATTTTTGAAAAAATTAGACTAGATAAATAAAGCCTGCTTGGTATAAGAGTCCTCCTATTCTAGGATCTTTGAATCTTACATATATAAATGTTTAAGTTCAGACCTACTCAGTTTGACCTTCTGAGGGGTAGGGTAAGCAATGTGTGATTTTTAAAAGTCTCTGGGTTGTGAATCTCTGTTCTGCAGATCAATGCCATTCTCACCAAAGCCAATCTATTCATATCCAAATGGGTCAGGTGAGAGGCAAAACCAGAGCACTGTTTCCAGCAAAATCTTCTGGATTCAGGTCACTATTGGGTCTTCCTAAATCTGAGTTTGATTCCTACAACCCCATAACACAATGTTGTTCAAACTTTATTATTTCCCCGGGAGCTTAAAATACAGATTCCACTGCTCCTTTTGTTTCTTCAATTCTACATAAGTGAGATCATACAGTATTTGTCTCTCTTTGACTTATTTTGCTTAGCGTTATACTCTCTAGCTTCATCCATATTATTGCAAATGATGAGATTTCATTCTTTTTTTATGGGTGACCAATGTTCCATTGTAAATATATACCACATCTCCTTTATCCATTCATCTATTGATGGAAACTTGGGCGGCTTCCATAGTTTGGCTGTTGTAAATAATGCTGCAATAAACCTAGGGATGCATGTATCCCTTTGAATTAGGGTTTTTGTATTTGGGGGGTAAATACACAGTAGTGTGATGACTGGATTGTAGACTATTTCTCTTTTTAATTTTTTGAGGAACCTCCACACTGTGTTCCACAGTGGCTACACCGGTTTGTATTTCCGCCAAAAAGCAAGAGGGTTTCTTTCTCTCCACATCCTCTCCAACACTGGCTGTTCCTTATGTTTTTGATTTTAGCCATTCTGACAGGTGTGAGGTAGTATCTCACTGTGGTTTTGACTTGCAATTCCCTGATGATGTGTGATGTTGAGTATCTTTTCATGTGTCTGTTGGCCACCTGGATGTCTTCTTTGGAGAGATGTCTGTTCATGTCTTCTGCCCATTTTTAATCAGATTATTTCTTTTTTGGGTATTGAGTTGTATCAGTTCTTTATATTTTTTGGATAATAACCCTTTATCAGATATGTCATTTACAAATATCTTCTCCCTTTCAGTAGGTTTGCCTTTTAGTTTTGTTGATTGTTTCCCTCCCTGTGCAGAAACTTTTTATAGTAAACGAATGAGTAAAAGGAGGAAAAAAAGAAAAGAGAAAGAAATACCAAGACACAGACTCTCAACTATAGAGAACTAATGGCTACCAGAAGGGAGGTGGATGGGGGGATAAGGGAAATAGGGAATGAGGGTTAAAGAGTGCACCTACCACTCTTCAATGAAAATATTTTTTTTGGAAATTTTTATGAAAAAAATTAAATTTTAAAAATGCATCACAATATTGTCTGTTTGACTTCAAGTAATGTATACAAATACTTTTTAAATTAAGTAAACCGAGGGTAAATTAGTTTTGAGAATTTGGTATCAAATTTTAAATTGAAATTTTTAAAAATTTCAAAAAGAAAATAAGCTGCCACTAATTATTTCTTTGTAATTAAATTCTTTATTCTTAATAAGATTATTTTAAAAATGCAGATTCCAGAGCACACACCTACTAACCCACATCTAGTAGCTTTTGGTAAGGACCTGGAATGCGTATTCTGATGCAGGTGGGGTGAGGATCAATTTTGAAACCATGGCCTAGGAGTTTTGATCACTCTGCAACAGGCATGGTGTTCCAGGGTCTTAAGATGATGGTCAGACTTCTGTAAATCTGATGCATAATAATCCACCCTACTGGTAAGTGCCCTAAACAAACAGGATCCCATCAGGGCCCCTTAGGATCAAAGTCTATTATTTCCATGAAACTTATCCTCCTTGACTTTTCTTCCTTGGGTCTTCACATTCTTGGGTCAACCACAACTGACTGACATACAACACAGGATGTACTGGAAAACCATTCCACTTGCACTAATCTAGGATAATATACCTTGTTTCTAAATATGGCATCTGGATAAGAATAAAAAGCTCAGAGGCTACCATGAGGGAATAGGTGGGTTTTGATGTATGAGGGAAACCGGACACAGCCAAATAGTCTTCTAGTCATGGTAGACTATCCCCACTCCTTTCCCTTCCAGTAATGATACACTGAAGTCTCTTGATGTCAATGGCTATGACTGAAACAGAGCAAGATGACAAGAGAAGGCCTCATGTGCATTTTAGTTCTCCCTGACCCCTACTTGGCTCGGACCACCGTATATTCAAGGATGACTGGAGCCTCTGTAGCTATCTCCTGGCCCTTGGCAAAAGCAGAAGCTTCACATGAACCAAAAGAAACATGAGATGTCAGGGAGTATACCACCTTGCAGAATTATGAAAAATCCAGCATTTGTTTTGCACACCTTTATTCCTTTTCCATTCAATGTTTTTATTCCCAGAAAGCAGGAATTATTCTGTTAGTTGAATGAGAATAAGGTGAACTTGGATATTTGTCTAGCCATCTAAAATGTTAAAAACAGATCAGTATAAATCCACATACATCTTATGACAACTGATAAGTAGAGGGATGGACAATTGACAAAGGACTTGTTCATTAAAAGCTAATGTACATACGTCTACTCTGAAGGCAACACTTTTTTTCTGGAAAATAGTATGTACATGAATGAGTTTTATTTGACAAAATTGTGTTCAAATTTCTATCCAAAACTGAAATTATCTTGCGGTGAAGACAATTGTTTCCTTAACTAAATGACTAAAAATAGAACTAACAAAGAGAATTCTTATTCATGAAGGTGGTAAATGTCTTTCATGTAGCATCTACACCATCAATAAACTGCACAAACACTAATTTTCACAAAAGCTCATAGTGCTAATTCTCAGCTTGCGTAATTCATGAAGACATCCATGCATTTGCACTCAAGAACAATGCCTCTAAAATGTAATAATGGCATTTCTCTTCCTACCATCTTTTAAGTTCCCGCCTGGTTTTCTTGACTATTTCTGTTATCATAACACTTTAACAAGGAGTATCTGGCTTTTCGATACATTGCAAA
Organism: Herpailurus yagouaroundi; assembly: GCF_014898765.1. Taxonomy (NCBI): domain Eukaryota; kingdom Metazoa; phylum Chordata; class Mammalia; order Carnivora; family Felidae; genus Herpailurus; species Herpailurus yagouaroundi. Next base: position 76,135,727 of record NW_024412377.1, read on the forward strand.
ATTCTAATTCAAGGTTTTGATGCACTACCGATGCATGTATACAAAGAGGATCCTCAGCAAAACAAATAAGCACCAACTAAGACTAGGAACAATTCAGCACAAACTATTAATATGGTAATCCTGATCATAATGAACTGGTTGTTGACCAACTGTAGCTAATGATAACAAAGTTAAGGTCGCATATCCTTACTCCTGTCCTCTCCTTCATCTTCCTTGTCAATGCCCTGCCTTCGAAATATGCATATGCGCACATGATGTGGACTTGTTAAATTTATTATGCCTTTGGTCAATGATTACAAGTATAACCACCATCAAGTGCTTCAAAATATGAGCCCTGACTCACAAGAAGGATTTAATAGGAGTATGTACCTAGATCACACAGTTATCAATCAATCAATCACTACTTCTTAAAAAAATAAATAATGGGGCACACTCACTGCGCATCAACAGCTACCAGATGTGTATACAAGGGGCAACATCAGCAATATCCCATAGGAGCTCTGGCGCTCTTTCCAGCTAAGGCTTATTATTTTGATTCTGTGGTTCCAGCCAAATGGTTAAAGCTCCAGTAATTTATATATCTGTCATGGCAACAAATATAAATCAGACTAACAGGGCTGGAATACTTTTTATTATGGCATAATAATGGCTCTCATTTGTTGAGCACTGACTATATGGTGGGGTTTTGTTTTTTCTTTGGTCACTGCTATATCCCTAGCATGCAGAACCATGCCTGACAGAAAGCAAGTGCTCAAAAATGCTCATCGAATGAATGAATGAATGAATGAGGGCTTTATTGTCTCACAACAATCCTATGAGTTAGTTTTTTTTTTAATTACTCTTATTATATAAATAAGAAAACTGACATGAGGTTAAGTGACATGTTTCAGGTTCCTCAGCTGTTCAGTGAAAACCCAGGATTTGAAACCCAGTCTTGTAGAACTAAGATATGCCAGTGCCTGCCCGCTAAACCTGCTGCACACACCACCTTTCATACTGATGGGTCAGTACAGGGAATTCATCTCACCTTCCCAAATGGAAACAAACTCTTCTTCCTCTGCTCTGAATTACCAGGACACTTTAATTTGTACCTCCATTCAGCTTCTGTCAATTCTTTCTTCGTTCTATTAAAAGGAAGAAGAGCTACAATTTCCTAAGCACCTATCATGTTCCAAGCACCATGCGGGTACTTTCAGGAATGTTACCTTATTCATACTTTGTCACAATCTCCTGGGTAGGCATTTTATCCTCCATTTAATGATTGAAGAAAATGAAAATGAAATCTTTTGTCAGTATTTCCCAAACTGATCCAATAATAAGAATAATCTGGGATAGGAGGGAAAGGGCTTTTAAAATAGGAGCAGATTCTACTCCAAATGATTTTTCTCATGTTCAGACAAGGAGACTAGATTATCCTGACTCCCCAAATAAGTGCTAACCCTTTAGGGTAGGGGTCACATGTGAGGCATCTTTGTTCCCTTCACTGCACATATTAGACCCTTTTCAACATTTTTTTATTTATTTTTGGGACAGAGAGAGACAGAGCATGAACGGGCGAGGGGCAGAGAGGGAGGGAGACACAGAATCGGAAACAGGCTCCAGGCTCCGAGCCATCAGCCCAGAGCCCGACGCGGGGCTCGAACTCACGGACCGCGAGATCGTGACCTGGCTGAAGTCGGACGCTTAACTGACTGCGCCACCCAGGCGCCCCTAATTAGACCCTTAACAGTGTCTCACCCTTCTAAAACATTATGGTTTATAAGGTACATGCACAAGATTCCCCAAAATAATCATAGTACATAAGGGCAATAGGTTCATTATCTTCTTATGGGTGGGAAAAATAAAGCACAATCAAGTTCTATGCTTCCTGGATAAAGAAGAAAAAAAAAGGGGGGGGGAGGAAGGTAATGGAGAGAAAGAAAGAGATCACATTTTATAATTCAAAAATTTTTACCCAATTTTTCTTCTCCTCAGGTATACCCTTCTCCTGACAGTCACAGTGGGAAATCATTCTATATATTCAGCAAATCTCAGCATGAAGTAAGAGGTGTGTCAAGAGGATCACACAGGCTATATGGAATAGGCCTCTCAAAAACAGTACTTTTCTTTGCCCTAATCAATAAAATCTTCACCATGTTCCTATTCTATTATAGAACTGGTATTCTGTGAGATAAATTCTCAAAATAGAGCATCATGGAACAATTTGTAGGATGTGGTATGTATTTAAAGAGAAAACTCCATAATTCTCTGATTTCAGCTTTAATTGAGTTTCTTTAGGATATTTCCACTTAAATAAGTTTTCTTAGAAAAATGTTGCCCCTTATCATCTAAAGCACTCTCACTGGAATAGTCAGGAAGGAGTTTAGAGAGCTGAATGATATTAACCTAGATGTAATTTTACTATCTTTAGCTCACTCAAGTAGATACATTTTCACAGCACAAGAGATTTAAAAAACCTAATTTTCTCTTAAATTTAATTATAATTTTCCCCAAATAAACAGAATTGAGTCCCCTGCACCACCACCACCAACAACAAAGTTTTTGTAATAATCCCAGTGAGAACACGGCCATTCCAAAAAGTGAACTTCCTCTTCTTACTTGGCAAGAAAACCATGAGAGGGAAAACCACCCCAGAATTTGGAAAAGGGCTTATTCATATGAACTGAGATGTCATGCCCTAAAATCTGAGATCAGTATACCCTCTGAGTGAAGGGTAAGTAGAACTGTGTGTAGGAACTCTGTAAAGTGAGACTTCGGAGAAAGGGGAAGGACCATCTCTCCCTCTGAGCGGTAGAATCAGAGAAGCAGCACCAAACACACCTCCCAGCCTTGAATGGTGGGCTCCATGGAAGTTACGGTAGGACCTCACTCTGTATACAATCCTGTATATAGCTCTGTATACAGCTAATCAGCCACTTGACCCAACTGGGCCAGTGTAAACATCTCTGCCTAAAAATCTGATATTGTGAAAATGAGATGTTAGCTGAGTCAGAAATTTATGTAATATCAGGGCCAAATGATATCAGGGGAATCCAAAGCAAAGCCATTAGCAAGCTGAAGTGACAAAAGGGTAGAGAAGCCAGAACATCCCTTCACAAATCAAAAGAGAAGAATGGATCAGTCACAGAGAGGAGTGACGGAAACTACACAACACCAAGGGAGCAAACTTGGTTCCTAACTGGGTTCTCTCCAAAGCCCTAGCATATTTCCTGTCCTGTTCAGAAAAGCATGAAGTGGCCTGATTTTCATTTACATAAACACTTTTTTGGTGATAATTTCAGTGGATTTCTATACCTTGAAACCAAACAGCCTTGACTAAGGCAGCCTCATGGAGGAGGTGACTAAGCTAGGGATCAAGTGTCCAGCAGGTGGCCAAGCAGAAAAAAACAAAACAAAAACAAATAAACAAAACATGCCAGGGGCGCCTGGGTGGCGCAGTCGGTTGAGCGTCGACTTCAGCCAGGTCAGGATCTCGCGGTCCGTGAGTTCGAGCCCCGCGTCAGGCTCTGGGCTGATGGCTCAGAGCCTGGAGCCTGTTTCCGATTCTGTGTCTCCCTCTCTCTCTGCCCCTCCCCCGTTCATGCTCTGTCTCTCTCCGTCCCCCCAAAAAAAATAAACGTTGAAAAAAAAATTAAAAAAAAAAACATGCCAAATAGAGAAAACAGCTTATAGGTCAACCTAGAGGCAGATGAGCAAGGTGAGTTCTAAGAACTACGAGTAGTTTAGTATGGCCAGAGCTCAAGGAACACTGGAAGTGGGGGGGGGGGCCTAGAAAACGAGGCTGATGAGAAAGGCAGGAGCCAACACACAAGAGGCCCTGTGATCCGTGCCGAGATACAATGAGACTTCATCCTGTAGGTGATGGAATCACAGGTGTGTTGTAAACTCTGGCTGTGGAGTGGAGGCTGAAGTGGAGGAACGGGGAGCAAGAGTGGAGACGAGAGACTAATGAGAAAGTAAGCTTCTCAAGGGTAGTTTTGTGTGTCATTATTTCCACCACCAGGGACTGTTCTAAGGGAGGAGGGTAAAGAAAAAGGCATTAGCCTGTTCCTAAGAAGCAAGTCAGTACAACACCCCATGAAATTAAAAGGTCTTGCAGCTCGGCCAGGGGTGCAGTTGATCAGTGTTCCACCCTTCAAGCTTGTTGTTTTAAAGAAACTACGACAGCCTACGGGCTTGCTGACCCATGAGCAAATACTCCACCAAATATGACCTAGTGTGTGATAAAATATAGATCACAAAAGAAGCTCACACTTTGAAATACCACACAATTTCACACTTCATTTCCTCAGTTCTCATACTCATTTATTAATTTCCTATCATAGCATAAAGCCCCATCAAGCTTTAGTTACTCTCGGAAACATGGCACCTTTCAGAAAGCCTGATAAAAGCATTAATAATTAAAGAGTGACTTTGAAAGAAGGGCATCTAAAACTCTTTGGCACAATTTATTTGTGCTATTCAGTAATACAAAAATTAAACATACGTACCCCTGAATAAATGGAACTTTGGATATTCTGACCTTAATTAGTTTAGATAACAGGACAAATCAAATCCCAAAACACTTAACTGAATGGAACTGGAGTTGTCAGTTCTGATGACAGTCTAGGCTGTGGACACAATAAACTTCCTACATTATCAATAATTTCTTTTACACACAAATGTAAAAAGCAGACCTCACATTTACAACAGCTGTTTGCTGCAACTGACTGCAAAGCATCATCTTAACACAACGCTTTGACTCTTGAGTGTGTGTCTCTTTCCACTCAGCTGTCTTCACTTATGGATGGATTCCCCAGGCTTAAACTACAGCCCGACAATGTTTTTCTTCCTCTCTCATTCCATGTGCCACTGGAGTGCAGTATCCTAACCGCATCTGAAATGCTGTTTGTTGTAAGGCATTCTTCGTTACCTTAGTTACAAACAGCTATCCCTGTTTCTTTTATCCTTTTATCCCTGCTGCTCAGTGACTGGTCCATGGATTACAATTTTAGCATCACCTGGGAGCTTATCAGAACTAGTCTCAGGCCCCACCCAAGACTGACTCAGTTCGAATCTGCATTTTATCAAGAACCCCAGGTGACCTTGAGATGTTTGAGAGGCACAGTTGAGGAGAGTTTGACTACAACCTAACATCTGATCCCAATTTTCTTTGAATTTCTTTAATTTTAATGTTTCTTTCTTTCTCATTTTTTTTTTCCTTTGGAGAAATGGCTGCAAAGGCCTGCATGTAAAAATTACTGCTATTTATCTTGAGTGGGACCAGGAGGATGGCATGTGCTGTGGAAAGAGAGACTAGATTTAAAGTCAGCTCTCTGAGTTCAAGTCTAAGCACTGCTATATTCACACGCTGTGGGATCATGGGCAAGTTATTTAACTACAAGGTTGAGTCTTTTGTCCCTTTTCCCTTGAGTTGAAGGGACCATTTAGTTTTTTGTTTGTTTGCTTTTAAGATCATGGTAGATTCACATGAAGTCGGAAGAAATAATACAGAGAGATCCCAGATAACCTTCATCCAATTTCTCCCTATGGTAACATCCTGTTCAACTATCGTCCACAGCACATGAGGAAATCTGGTCTCTATCTTTTATAAGTTTGTCATTTCAAGAATGTTTTATAAACAGAATCATACACTGGGTCATCGTCTGAGATTGGCTTCTCAGCACAATTCCATTGAGACACATCCAAGCTGTTATACATATCAATAATTCATTCCTATTTACTGCTGAGTCTTATTTCATGGTACAGATGTACCATAGTTTAACTAATCATCTTTTGCAGGACATTTGGATTGTTTCCAGCTTGAGGCTTCTCTAAATTATGCTGCAATGAACAGGCATGTGCAGGTTTTTCTGTGAACATAAATTTGTTTCTCTGAGAATAAATGCTCAAAAATGCAATTGCTGGGTCATATGGCCATTTTGTGAGAAACTGTCATTCTCTTTTCTAGAGTGGCTATGTGCAAAATGATTTCTACTAGTAATGTATGAGTGATCCAGTTCTCCACACCCTGGGCTTTATTTGGTGTTATTGCTATTTTTACATTTTAGCCAGTGTGATAGGTGGGTGTGTAGTAATATTTTACTTTGCTTTTAATCTGCATTTCCCTGGTAAGTAATGATGTTGGCCATCTTTTCATATGCCTATCTGCCAACTATATATCTTCTTCAATGAAATGTCTACTCATGTCTTTTGTCCATTTTCTAACTGGATTGCTTTTTTTTTCTTTTACTGTTGAATTTTGAAAGCTTATATTATATTCTAGATAAAAGGCCTTTGTCAGATATGTGGTTTGCAAATACATCTCTGCCTCTGTACCTTGTCTTCACATCTTCTTCACAGCATCTTTTTCGAAGCAAAAGTTTTTAGTTTTGATGACTTCAATTTGTCAATTTTCCCTTTTATGGATTGTGCATATGGATAGTGTCATGTCTAAGAACTTTTTGCCTAGCCCTAGGTCCTGATGATTTTCTCCTATTTTTTTTTTCGTAAAAGTTTTGTAGTTTTATGTTTCATATTTAACTGTGATACATTTTAAGTTAGTTTTTATATAAGCTGTGAGGTTTAGGTTGAAGTTATTTTTATTTTTTTTCCTTTGAATTTCTATTTGTTTGGACCAACCATCACTTTTGAAGTATACCCTCAACTTAATAGAAACTTTGCAAGGAGGAAAAAAAAAAACCAAGAGTGATTACATTAAATGTACATATCCAAGGTAAGAAAGCACAGTTCTAGAAATATTAAAATGTTTTATCATGTGCTGGATCACATGTGGTGGTGCCTCTGCTCATGGATCAGCAAGCCCTTAGGCTGTACTGATTTCTTTAAAGCATCAGGACTGAGGATAGAACACTGTACAACATATCACTGACCAAGCTGTTAAGACTTATCATTTGGCATTGTGCTGACTTGCTTCTTAGAACAATGTTAATGCCCCCCTCTTCCTCCTCTCTTAGAACAGCCCCTGATAGTGGAATAAGAATGTTTCTAGATTCCGGAACAACCCAAATCCTAGTATCATTGTGCGTATCCAGTGGAGAAATTATGTCTTACTCAAAGTCTGGCTCATAAAGTTATTCAAAACAGCCTATCCGTTAATTGCTCTCTTTTTCTCCAAATCTTGAGAAAGAAAAACAGAGCTGGAGGTATCACAATTCCAGGTCTCAAGATATACTACAAAGCTGTAGTAATCAAACCAGTATGGTACTAGCACAGAAACAGACACATAGATCAATGGATAGAAAGCCCAGAAATAAGCCGACAATTATATGGTTAATTAATCTATGACAAAAGAGGCAAGAATATACACTAAGGAGAAGATAATCTCTTCAATAAATGGTGCCGGGAAAACTCGACAGCTACATGTACACCACGTACAAAAACAAACTCAAGATGGATTTAAGATCGAAGTGTCAGGCCTGAAACCATAAAAATTCTAGAAGATAACACAAGCTGTAATTTCTCAGACATCGAACAAAACAGCATTTTTCTAGATATGTCTCCTAAGAACAAAGGAAAGAAAAGCAAAAATAAACTATTGGGTCTACATCAAAATAAAAACTTTTGCACGTCAAAGGAAACCATCAATACAACAAAAAGGCAACCTACTGAATGGGAGACAATATTTGCAAATGATAAGGGGTTAATATCAAAAATATGTAAAGATCTTACACAACTCAACACCAAAAAAACAAACAACCCAATTAAAAAATGGGCAGAGGCCCTGAACAGACATTTTTCAAAAGAAGACATAAAGATGGTCAACAGACACATGGAGAGATGCTCAACATCACTCATCATCGGGAAAATGAAAATCAAAACCACAATGGGATATCACCTTATACCTGTCAGAATGGCTAAACTCAAAAACACAAGAAATTACAAGTGTTGGTGAAGATGTGGAAAAAAGGAACCCATGTACAGTGTTGGTGGAAATGTAAATTGGTATAGTCACTGTGGAAAAAGTATGGGGGCTCCTCAAAAAATTAAAAATAGAAATACCATATGATCCAATAATTTCACTACTAGGCATTTATCCAAAGAAAACAAAAACTCTGTTTTGAAAGGATATATGTACCCCTATGTTTATTGCAGCACTATTTACAATAGCCAAGATATGGAGGTAACATAAGGGTCCATCAATAGGTGAAATGATAATGAAGATGTGGGGGGGGTGTGTGTGTGTGTGTGTGTCTGTGTGTTATGTCTGTGTGTTTGTAACAGTTCAGGAGTGAGCAGGTAGAGATGGTAGAAAAATCAAAGCTTGATTCTGGGTCCTAGAATGTATAAATAAACAGTGTGTTATCACTCCAAGTGCAGAGGACAACTGCCATAATAAATGTGAATCAAAAATATGTAATTTGGAAAAAGAGATAATATTAACCCAGCAATTGTGCTAAGTACAATTTGTTAGTATGAGTTGCCTGGAAGAATTAGGCAATTTCACTCTAAATAACTGCATTTTAATGAAGTTTATTATATGTGTTATTTCTTGTTTCTATGCTAGTGTGTTTACTATTCATAATGACAAAGTCATCTTAAAAAAAATACGTGCTCAATGACAGACTTATTCCTATACTGGGTAAAAACAAGTAAAGGGGCACCTGAGTGGCTCAGTTGATTGAGCATCCAACTTTGGTTCCGGTCATGATCTTGGGGTTCGTAAGTTTGAGCCCCATGTCGAGCTCTGTGCTGCCAACTCACAGCCTGCAGCCTGCTTCAGATTCTGTGTCTTCCTCTCTCTCTCTGCCCCTCCCCTGCTCGCACTCTGTTTCTCTCAAAAATAAATAACATTAAAAAAAATCAAGTGAAGAGTATGTCTTCTCTGTGGGGTGCCTGGGTGGCTCAGTCAGTTGAGCATCTGACTCTTGGCTTTAGCTTAGTTCATGATCTCATGGTTCATGGGATTGAGCCCTACATCTGGCTTTGCACTGACAGCATGGAGCCTGCTTGAGATTCTTTCTCTCTCTCTTTCTCTCTCTCTCTCAGAATAAATAAACTTAAAAAAAATAGTATGTCTCCTCTAATCTTCCAGCAATTAAACCAGCATTATTATGAATTTAAACAGCCACCTGACCTGTAACAAGGACCACTAGCCTTACAATATCCCTTTCTCTTTCCACCTTCAGCACAAAAACCCTAATTTTTAGCTAGTCACATTGCTGCTCAATTATAGGATGACATGCCTCACCCTCAACAGCAGATAGGTAAAGCCAAAGTATTATTTGTACATCCTGCTTTGCCACTACATCTATCCTGCTGGCTAAAAAGGGCATGCTATGACTGGAGGTTTCACAGCTGGGCTGAACCATGAGGACAAGGACTATACCTAAAGATGCTAGAGTGGTAGGCTAGAATGAGCCTGGGTCCCTGATGAATATATGGAAAAGCCAGACCACCTTATCTCCAAAACACATATATCTCTTTCCTTTGTGAAAGAAATTAACTGCTATCTTATTGAAATATTTTCATTTGTTTTGCTGTATGTAGTCAAATCCACTCCCAAATTATATACCACTACTGCCCAGTAGGATTAAAGTCTGTGGGACCCAATGGAGTAAACCAGTTTTCTACAGAAATTTTTTTATCATTGTTATAAACATACACTATGTCCAGAGAGGGAGGCAAGCCCTAAGAGATTCCTAAACACAGAGAACAAATTGAGGGTTGATGGAGGGGAGGTAGGTGGGGAGATAGGCTAAATGGGTGATGGGCACTAAGAAGGGCACTTGTTTAGATGAGCACTGGGTATTATATGTAAGGGATGAATTACTAAATTCTACTTCTAAAACCAATACTATACTATATGTTAGCTAAATTGAATCTACTATGTCTAAGGCAATACGGTTTAATTAAAGAATTTTTATGTCAAAGAGTTTCCAAAACAAATAATCGCTTCCTCTAGACTTTGTTTTGCCCATGGCTTTTTTCCCATTAATATCAGCACTTTTGAATAGAAACAAAGAACATATTTATAAAACCCATAAGTAAAAAATAAAGACAACCTAATTTTCCTCCCTTTTATGCATCATTTAAAAATAGTTTGGATTAATGTTGTTTCAAAGAAAAGACTTTACTATTTTTAATGTATCTTAATCTAACCATATGTAAATATATTAATTTTAATTTACATTTATATATAATATTTGAATTTTCATTCTTCTTGTTTTACTGCTCTGGTTAGGACATCTACTACAACAGTAAATAGGAGCAGTGAGAGTAGACATGCCTCATTTCTAATATAAAGTGAACACTTCACATGTTTCAGCATCAAGCATGACATCTGCTGTGGGTCTTAGTAGACTCCCTTTATCCAGTTAGGAAGAGTTACTTTCTATTTCCAGTTTGCTAAGAGTTTTTATTACAATGGGACGCTGAATTTTATCAATATTTTTGTGAAATCATTACTAATGCGCTCTTTTTAACCTTTAATCTACTCATGTGGGAAATTACCTTAATAAATTTTCTGAGGTCAAACCACTCTTCAACATTTTCGATAAAACACCTTCGGTCATGATACATGTTTTAAATATGTGGCTGGGTTCAGTTTTTATTATTTCACTGAGGATTTTTTCATCTAATTTTACAAATAAGATTTACCTTTAATTTTCTCTTATCATATTCTCTTCTCTGGTTTTGACATCAAGATTATCCAAGCCTTATAAAATGATTTGCAAATAAAACATTCTTCTAGACTGTATTTTGTTCAGTTTGTATATTCTCGAAATTGTTCATAGAAGTTTCCTGCAAAAATGTTTAGGCCTTTTGAGATTTTTTTGTAAATAAGTTTTTTAACTAGTGACTGAATCCCTTTAATGGTTACAGACATTTTCCAATTTTTATTTTTTCTTGAGTTAGTTCTGTTGAGATATTTTCCCAAGATGGTGTCCATTTGAAAGTTTCATTGATAATTTCGATTTAGTAAAAAGAGCAATACTAAATTTTCTATATTGTGGAGACATTAATCCACTTGCAGAGTTAAGGGGATTAAATGAGCTTCATGGTCAGTGCCTAAGCAGTGTATTTTCCAGACAGTTCATTCCTCTTCCCACTCTGACGAACATTCTTGAAAAGAGTTTCCATTTTTCAAGTCCCTCTTAAATTGTGGTTTCTGAAAGCAAAAAATCCTAGGAAGTATCCTTGTACCCTGAGTGCTCATTACAATAGTTCATCTTCACATCAGACTCTTTTCTGGTAGCTACTAGAATTCTAATGATCTTTCTATGCTATACAGCTTTACCATCTTTTCATTATGCAGGTTTTTTTTTTTTTGTACTAACTATAGAAGTCCTCACTACTGCATTAAATTATATTTGTTTTGCTCAAACCCATTTCAAATGATATTTGGGACCTTGATTTTCTAATCAAATGCACTTGCTGTCCCTTCTAGCTTTTTAGCGTATGACACTGTGACCTACTTTAGTGGTAAAACTGAAACAAAAGGTTCCTCCCTTCATTGATTAGCATTTGGTAAAATTTTTCAGCCAAAGTTGGTTAAAATTTTTTGGTAAAATTTTTAATCTATCTTCCTGTTCTAGCACCCAACCCATATTTCCACTACACTTTCTGTGGATCTATATTTTTCCATTAATTTATATGAGATCTTTACTCTTTCATTCAGAACCTGTACTGTCTTCAAATGTTATCATGTAATTTCACACAAAATACTCATATACTAACCTAAATAATTACCCTTTTCAACAAGGTCATGATATGTAGAGTGGCTGCTTTTTAAACACTATTGCCAGAAATGAATTTTTTCATATTTTTGTGGATTTTCATTTTTTTTTAAAGAAATGCTTATTTATTTATTTTGAGGGGAGGGAGGGCAGAGAGAAAGGGAGAGAAACAATCCCAAGCAGGCTCCATGCTGCCAGTGCAAAGCCCAATTTGGGGCTCTATGTCGCCAATCATGAGACCATGACCTGAGCCAAAACCAAGAGTCGGAGGTTTAACCAACTGAGCGCCACCCAGGCATCCCATATTATTGTGGTATTTAATGCCAAACTTTCTCCTAAAAACTTTCCACCTTTAATCTTGATGTAACTTTATTTCTATCTCTGTGAATAGAGAGGTGCTATAGACTGAAAGTTTGTGTCCCTCCTCAAAATTCATGTTGAAATCCTAACACCCAATGTGATGATATTATCAAGTGGGGCCTTTGACAGATGATTAGGTAGCAGTGGTACATGATGAGGGCATGGTGTTCTTATAAGAGACATTGAGGAGCTTCTTTGTCCCTTCCACATGAGTATGCAATGTAAAGATGGCCACCTATGAAACACGGAGCAGGTTTTCATCAGATATTAATCTGCTGACATCTTGATGTTGGACTTCCTGGCCTCCAGAACTTTGAGATATAGCTTTCTTTTGCTTATAAACCACCCAGTCTATGGTATTTTGTTATAGCAGCCTAGAAGGACTATGACAAGAAGATTTTGATCTATTTTCTTATCTGATCATATTCAGCATTTATTCCAAGATTCTCATTCCTCCCATCTATAAATTAGTGGAGAACTGAATTACCCTTAGAGTAACATGGATATCAATAGGGATATTAAATCTAGGTTGAAAACATCTCTTTTTGGTAACTCCTTTTTGGAACCAAAAGCGATAATGAAAGTTTGTAGGTGTTTTTGAGAGAGACAGAAAGAAGGGTGTTATGGTCATGCTTAAAAAACGACTTAAAGATATTTATATTTGAGATTCACTTTCCTTTTAAAATTTTGGTTCTAATATTTGGTTTAGGATGCTACATCTAAGAGATTTAGTGCTGATGCCACCCATTTGTCTAGTTACAAATAAGGGCGGCTGTGAGATCTGGAAGGAAGAAAAGTGAAGAGCCAGTAAGGTGTATACCAATCATTTATTTTATACGGATTCGTTTACTGAATAAATAATTTCTAAGTGCTTAAAATACACCATGGACAAATGGAAGATTTCAGCCCTCATGCATCTTACATCGTAGCAAGAAAATGGACCATAAACACATAATAGTTTAATAACATTGTATGTTAGAAGGTGATGATCATCATGGGAAAAGGAGAGCAGAGGAAAAGAGAATGAGAATGTTAGGATAAGATAAGCAGTAAACTATGAGACTATAAAGGTGACAGGTGACCAAGACTCCCAGGAGGTCAGGAGTGAGGACACTGGCTGTCTACAGAGGTCTCCAGGGAGATGAAAGGGCTGGAGCAAAGCAGCCACAAAAAGGCAAATGTGCTGGAATCAAGTCAGGGGAGCAGCTCAGGCAGGTAATGGAGATTGGATCAGTAGAGCTTTATGGGTCACTGTAAGGACTATGGCCTGTCGTCAAATGGAAAGTCACTACAGAGGCCGAGAAGAAGGACATGATTGGATTTATATTTCAAATTAATCATTTTGGCTTCTTTATGGAGATTGTGGACTGAGGGGAAGAATGGAGGAGCAAGGGGATAAAGCAAGGAAAGTATATTCTTTTTATATTATAGTATTATAAATTTACAGTATTTTTTAATGCTTTATTTATTTTTGAGAGAGAGAGCATGAGCGGGAGAGGGGCAGAGAGAGAGGGGGACTGAGGATCTGAAGCAGGCTCTGCGCTGACAGCAGCAAACCTAATGTGGGGCTCAAATTGAGCAACCTTGAGATCGTGACCTGAGCAGAAGTCGGATGTTCAACTGACTGAGCTACCCAGGTGCCCCTATAAATTAAATTATACATTTATTTCATTAATTTATGAAATCATTATACATTTATATTATTATAAATTATATTATTATTAGGTAGTATTTTTATATCTTATTATCTTTTTCTGTCTTATCCTGGTAGTTCAATCCAAAGTGGTAGCAGTTGAGGTAACAAGTGGTTGGATTCCAAGTATACTTTATAGGTAGAGAAAATGGGATATCCTAATGGACTGTGTATGAGATGTGGGAGACTTTAACTAGAAAAGCTCTCAAGCAGAAGTAGTAAAGGAGAAACAGGAAACAGACAGGGTTGCAAGACACCCTGGGACAGATCTAGGAAAGAATATTGATTAGTTCTTGCCCTTTACCCCAGCTAGTGATATTAAAACCTATGATCCTTTAACATGTTAAAGAATATACTCTAACAAGGAAATGGGACACTCCTTTCAGAGATGCCTCTGAAGCCAGACAAGTTGCTTCAAAATTGATATATAGTATAGTGAATCCCCTTGGTTTTCTTTTCAAAATATAAAGAGGAGGAGGCAAAACATACAGTAATGAAATTCAGCGCAAACCTTGAAGACTGATATCATCCAAAGCTACTGGCTGAAGATATTTTGTGTAGTGATATTTTTTACAATAGCGTCTATGTTTTATAGGTCAAAATAAAGAAGACCTGTTCTGTCTCACACCAAATTTAATGTCCTCTGTGTCTGGGAATGCCAAAACATCTCTCTTTGTGAACTGTCACATCTCTGGCTGGTGGGAGCTTTGCCCCGGCAGCAATGATTATTACACAGATCCACTACAGAGCGGGAAAATGAAAATCATGAAATGGGAGAGGTGCAATATTAAGTCTGATAGAAGTGTTTCTATGTTCTTTAATTATAACAAATATCCATATTTAGAGGTGTTGGGTTTTTTCTCTTTTTAGAAAAAAATAGACCTATGTATGGTTAATTTTCTTTTCCTTTTTTTTTTTTCCTCTGTTCCAGTAATCTGATCACAGATTGTTATACTTTGCCAACAGCTATCTTTGGGAAAATATTAAAAAACAAAGACAAAAAACTGCAGAAATCAGCACCCATCTGCCTCTTCAACACCAGCACCATTTCAATGATATTTATAATTCCTTTATAATAATAAAGTATCTGCTCAGTGGTTAATAATCCAAAATACAATAAAACAAAACCAAACAAATGGCCCTAATGTAAGAAAGCAGCATAAGAAGAGAGGCTGGGTGGCTCAGTCGGTTAAGCGTCTGACTCTTGAATTTCCACTCAGATCATGATCTCACGGTTCCTGAAAGTGAGCCCCACAGTGAGCCCCGTGTGGGGCTCTGCAGTGACCGCATGCAGCCTGCTTGGGATTCTCTCTCCCCCTCTCTCTCTACCCTGCTCAAGCTCTTCCTCTGTTTCTCTCTCAAAATAAATAAACTTAAAAAAAAAAAAGAAGTGGCATAAGAAATAAGTTTGGACATAATGCTGTACCTATCAAAATGAAGAAAAGCAACATGTTTTGTGGGCAGAACACTGAGGTGTATATTTAAAGATCTAGTGTCTAGTAAAAAATGACAGTACACTTTTTTTTTCCTTCTGAAAAACTTGATTACACTCACTGAAGTCATTTGTCTGATGTCTTTTTTAAATTGTTTGTTTATTTTTGAGAAAGAAAGAGACAGAATGCAAGCACAGGAGAGGCAGAGAGGGAGGGAACCACAGAATCCAAAGCAGGAGGCTCCAGGCTCTGAGCTGTCAGCAGAGAGCCTGATGCAGGGCTCCAACTCACGAACGGTGAGATCATAACCTGAGCTGAAGTTGGAGGCTTAACTGACTAAGCCACCGGCTGCCCACATTTGTCTGATGTCTTAATTGAAAATTGCCTCCCAGTAGTCACCTTCTACCCTACTATTTCAGCTGATTGTAGTACTACTGGATCTTTTCTATCATCCTGAAAGATGGATTTAATCGGTGTCAACCCAAGAATCTCTTCTCAGTACCATCTGCCCAAATCTCTACAGCATTTCATCTTAAGCCTCTGCATTTTAAAGACAGATAGAAGGATGCTCCCCACAGCTCTTTCAACAAGCACATCACCTGGCACAATTACCTAAATGACACACTTTTATTTTCAGCCAATAAATGCATTTCAGAATCACCAGGAATAGAAATACTTCTGGTCTAGGCAGGGTCTCTGTTGAGTTTAACTCTTTCCAGTAATAAAGCCCTGAAACTTTGGGAGGTAAGGGGAACACAGTGATTCTACATGTAATCCTTGAACATAAACTTTGACAACTGGAACTGGTTTTGATAGAAAGTAAAAGCAATTTCATGTAGAGAGAAAGAGTAATGTTCTAGGACAAGAGTAATGTTCTATTTCTTGAACTGGGTGTTGGTCCCATAGGAATATATGGCTATTCTTTAAACTGTCTAAGCTTTACGCATTCATCTGTATGTATGCTATATATCACAATAAAAAAGTGATGAAATTTTCTTTAAAGATCTTTAGGAATTCAAATACTTCAATGTACTACTTCTGAGATTCAGGGAGTTGGAGGTGATATTTCAAAGATTATTCCAGACCTCTGATTCTATATTTATTACTTATTAGTCAATCCATCACTGTCAACTCTCTATATTAAAGAATATTTAAAGGTGAAAAACCAGAATCTCTTCCATCTTAATCAAGATTTTTAATCAAGAATTAAGAACATGCATGACATAGGTGTTATCCTGATGGATTAGACTATGAAGCAGAGACCCTCTCCTCACTATTTTCTTCTTATTTTTA
Source organism: Herpailurus yagouaroundi (assembly GCF_014898765.1). Classification (NCBI taxonomy): domain Eukaryota; kingdom Metazoa; phylum Chordata; class Mammalia; order Carnivora; family Felidae; genus Herpailurus; species Herpailurus yagouaroundi. Next base: position 76,152,184 of record NW_024412377.1, read on the forward strand.
TTTCCTGATCACGGACAGAAACTCATTATGAGACAGCTATTCCCTTTGAACTCACAATAAATTAAAAACAAAACAAAGCAAACATACACCTTGAGAGTATAATTACAATGATGCCACACTTCTCTTTTAAATAATAAAAATTACCATTCAACTAAAACTTGAGTTTAAATAAGTTTCTCTGACACGTAGAAGAAAACCAAAGTTAAGAAATTATTAAGTTGTATTCACATTTTTTCTTCCCTTCTCTCCACTATATTTAGCTGAATTTGTCATTTTACTATCTACTAACTGACATCTTGGAAGGAACAATATAAAACTTTAAATGTAGATATTTTTACAAAAAATAAACATAAGTATTTATATTATTAATATTCTTCTTCTTTAGGGGGCAAGTAATTCATGTCCAAAGAACTTAATGACCACTCTTTAAAACTGGTATGACTAAAGATAGTAAAAACGTATGTAGACTTTTAAAAGGCTGTACAAAATACAAAAATGCCTTGATGTTTAAAGTCAATGACTGCTGATCTATAAATCGATACTTATTTACTTTTTTTTAACTAATGGAAATAATGGCAGTTTTAAAACCTTAAGAATGATCTCAATATAATCAATTTTTTTCTATCTTAGTACTGAACAAATAAAAACACGTAACTAAATATTCACAATGTAACGTTCTTTTTAAATGTTGCTTTAAAATGTTTAGAAGTTTTTCTATGAAAACTTACAAAATATCGGTACTGATTCCGGTAAATGCATGATGACATCCCTCACATAAAATATTTCTTTAGGGCCGTGGCATTTTTTTCAGTGTTACATTATAATTTAAGGTGAGCCACATAGTGGATTGCATTATAATGAATCATACAACTCTTCAAATGACTTATCTAATTTCACTTTGCAGTGCATATATAAAACCACATATATAATTATGTTGTTTTTCTACATGCCTCTTAGGTATCTTCTGATTAATTCTAAATGTGGTTCAGAATCCTGCTGTCTTTGGCTATGAAAAATATAACTACTGAAACAGAGGAAACTAATTACTAATGTACCCTTTACATTTTATTTAATTGACAAAAGTGCATTTAGTTTCTGAAATTAATCCCATAATATATTACATTTTGTGCTTTCACTTAACAATTTACATCTTGGAAAAAAGTATATTTGTGGCTTGGAATTATTGTAAGAGTAAGTACTATAAAAATAACCCATTTATTAATATGGTTACAAAATACAACATAAGTTATTGAAACTTATTTGCTTCAGTCACTGTTTAACCTCTGGGGGGAAAAACAAACAAAGATAAACAGAAACCATGCTTACCTGGCTTTTACAGGGGCAGCTGGGCTGGCATAATAACGGGATGGAAGAGAAACGTTATAAGGCAACGTGAGAGGGTCTATAACAGAAGCAAATACAACATGTGTGGTACGAAGAGAATGAAGCTAGGTGGTGGTGGAAGGATCGGGAATGTCTTGTAAAATACTCGATCGTTATGCTTAATAGGAACTAAGAAAAGCAAAAGCACATTAGGGAATGACGTTTTTCTGTCACTGGCAGATCTCTAAGTGGGGGAAGAGACACACCGTGGCACTGGCTTCAACTCCGGGTACATGAAAGTTGTGAGGGCAGTCAGGCTATTAGGAATCAGGCTGAGAATAAACAGAAAAAGGCTCAAGAAGGAAGAAACAGCTCCATCTTTCCACACGAAGTGAGCAGACTTTGCCTCCCCCCACCTCCCCAGCACAAAGGTGCCCTGCTCTCTCTCACTACTCTCTGGGCCTAATCATAGTGAATACTTTCACTTGTTTGTGTGATGGTTCACCTGCCTCACCAGATGGGAAGCTTCAAGAGAGCAAGGAGCTGTATTGAATAATGCCTGGCATATAGGAGGCACTCGATAATATTGTTGAACAGAAGAATTAAATCAACAAGAAAAGAAGCAAAAGGGGGGAAGAAGAAGGACTTAAAGAGTGGGCCACATAGGAAAGAACAGGATTAGAGAAAAAGAAACCACTATCTCAGATGCTACCCGCGGCACCAATCCCTAGGCTAATCCAGAAACCATTACCCAGAAAAAAGCTCAAAAGGAACATTTTGAAAGGGCTCTGCCTATCATGTATTCTACATATTGCAAAAGCTTGTCAGATTGAAAGCCAGAACATCAACTGCATTTTATACATATTGCTATTTCAACTAAAAAGTGGGGGGAAAAACATCTTTAATGGGGAATATAATTGAGAGGTTATTCAAATAAGTGGCTTTTCAACATAAAATATTAATCTTTTCAATAATCATATTTGTAAGAAAGAAATGGAGTACTATTGTGTGGACCATAAGTTCAAATTCTGATCCTGAGCACTTAAATTTTTTCACAGTCATCACTATATTAATCTGCCTTTTTTGCATTTTACTGCTGTTATGTTCAAAAATTCAATCTCCCAGACAAATGGCAATTCAGGAGCACAATTCAAGTGATATATTATTCCCTTTGACTACAAAGGTGTATTTTCCCATTCAGATTTTGTTCATTCAAATGTTGCAATAGGTGTTACATCATACAAAATACACACTCTGCTTTCTCAACTACTATAACATAGAGCAATTTCTGCAATACCCTCACTCTTTCTCTGAAACACTGAAAATATATTTTAAATTTAAATTAAATCAGAGAAGTTATTTTTGTTATTTCCTTTGACATTAACTTGACTATTTTAATTGTGTTCAATGTATCTTGTAGGTTAAAAGTAAAATGTCATGAGCCTTGTTATTTAAATTCCATATATGAAAATCATCTGTCTGAAATATTTTGACATACACAAGGCGACACTGTACCTAGTAATACTGTTCAGCAAAAATTAAATATCTTTCGGTATTATAACCCCCCCCCATTTGGGGGGGAAGTTTCTTCCAGTTTTAGAACACTTTTATCTACTTCATCTTTAGACATGTGAATCCTGCAAACAGAAATGATGAACTTAAAAGGAGAAAATTAATGCATATTCTTGTTTATAAAGAATCTCCTCTGAAGAATTTACAGACTCAATTCCAATAACAAAGCTGTTTTTTCAGCTTGACAACCCAGCCACCACCAATGATAAATATACTCTTTAATGAGTCAGCAGCTGAGTAAATTTCTTTAAGTGTACCCAAATCCCATCTTCCATGAATAGATGGTTATTGGTTATTGCTTAGCTTATACATATTCACAGAAGCCAACGTGCACGCTCCTGAAAAAAGAAGGAACCAGCAGCATGACTCTAGCCATGTCCTATAAACCTCAGGACTATCATCCTTTAAATAGGCTATAGTGTGGGCTAGATGTGGCAATACATATAAGAATGCTCTGAAAACTATATAACGCCATACACACACAAGATTCATATTATCACAGTAATGACTAAAACAATGTGAAGGATGTCACTTTCATTGATTTGTTTCCCTTTCATGTAAGATTTGTGCCACAAGGGGAAACAATGCAGAGACTAAAAACTAAATAGAAATGGTCCCTTTGCACTGGTCTCTGTATACAATACACGCAGCAATGAATGCACAGTAAGTAGTTAGATACCATCTTCTCATACCCAGGTTATTGTAATTGCCTCCTAACTCATCTCCCCGCTTTTGCCCTTGCCACCTTATAATCTGTTCTCAATGCACAGCAATCATAGTAAGCCTCTGGTAAGGCAGCTCATATCTCGCTGCTTAACACCCCTCTCATTTGAGTCAGAGTAAAAGCAAGAGTCATCATCCTGGCATGCGAGGCCCTATAAAACCAACCTCTCCCACCGCCCACCCCTCTTCATGGGTCTTTCCTCCCTCCTTCCTCTCCCCTGCTCCTTATCCTACAGGCACACTGGCCTTCTTGCTGTACTTCACACAGGCATGTTCCCACTTCAGAGTCTTTGCACTTGCTGTTTCATCTGCCAAGAATATTCTCACCCCACGTAGGTAGGTATCCATTTGGTTTCCTCTCTTGCTTACTTCAGGTCTTTGATAAATTATCACCTTTACAGTGAGGTCTTCATTGACCTTGACATTTAGAATTGCAACATTATCCATGCTCCTAGGATCACCCACCACCCTGTACTGCTCCAAAGTGTTTAGTTTAATTACAATATTACCTATTTTACTTAACTTTGTTTAATTTCTGACTGTAAGCCCCATGAGAGTAGGGATTTTTGAAAGCTTTATTCACTATTATACCCCCGATACCTAGCATAATGCCTCACACATAGCAAGACATCAGCAAATATTTGTTAACAGATATGCAACTTTCAACTAGTACAATATTATAACAAACTCTTTTGTACTCAGTTCAAGGTAAATGTTCCAAAAAGAATGGGTGCTCTCTTTGGCAGCACATATACGAAAACTGAAACGATATAGAAATTACCATGGCCATTGCATGAGGGGGAAAGAGCCACTGCAAAAGAAGGGGAAAAGATTATACAAAGATGAGGAACAAAAGTGAAATTTAAAAAAATCATCCAAAACAAAATAAACTAATTGGCATTAAACTCAGGAGAGCTCCAACATATTCATAAAACCTTTACTTAATTAGTCAACGTAGAATTAAAGAACACATTTCAAATCCATCTTTGACTAAAATTTTTTTAAAAGGGAACCATTTAGTGTTAGACACATTCAATAATTAATTATATATGCCTTTGCTTCTCCTCTGTATATGAAATAAACACTGCTACTCAAACAAGTAGGAGAACTCTGCATTTTGCTGCCACAAACACACAAAGATAAAATTTGTATTTCAGCCATTACTCTATAACAGCTTCATGGACAATCACAAATTCAATGTAGGATGTGTTCTCAGAAAATGTGAGCCCTTAGGGATAGGTGTGGGGAACGCAGCATCCTTCACCCTGTGAATAATACTAAGCTCCACTCATTGGAATGTGAAAAAACCAAGTTGCCTTTCAAGTATAGATGGTAAATCAATTAGATATTTTTAAAAGATATGCTAATTTCTTCTATGAAACCAAACCTTGCAAACAAGATCTGACAAAATTATGATCTTTACAGATTTTTACGGGACTACCCTTATTGAGTCCCAGTATCAAACATCCTTTTATGCCACTTATCTCAATGGCCACACCAAAGAGAAAAGTGGAGTTGTCATTCATATGGTGTTTGATCTGCACAATGTGTTCTTTCCCTTCCCCAACATCCTGTAGCACTGATGACCTTTATATAAAAAGCTTTGTATTTTAACTCTTTCTTGTATGTCCGTACTTGAGGATGCTTGAGGGCAGAAATCCTCAATTAATAAAGACTCAGTTTGATGAGGATGAATCCACTTATATCATCATCAAAGAAAAGCAAAGAATGTTTATAAATAACGGGAAGCACAGCTGTAAGCATTAACATGGCCTCTACATTTCCTCAACCAATAGAAGTAAACAGGAAAGATTCCTGGCAGATATGATCCCCACAAAACATGCCTGGAGGGGCCTCAGCTTCTCATTTATTCACTTTCTAATAATATAGTTGATGAAACATTATCATCTTCATTTTACAAGTGAGGAAACAGTGGTCTGAATGAACTTACAAACTTTAACTTGTTCAAAATGACAAAATATCTAAAAAAAAATTAAAAAGACTTAACCCTAGGAGTGTCTGACTCAAAGCTTGTGCCCCTTGTTACTTAGCTGTTTCGCCTCCCGTTGCTCTAGAGGTGGTTATGTACCCAATTGTCTGGTATTACACTTTCATGTGAATGAGTTCTCCGTGACTTATCCTTCTAACCACTTATTGAAAAATTGGTATATCTAATTACAGAATAAAGAGCAATATGTAAGAATAAAAGAAAAGGAGGACAATATTTGGGAGAAAGGGGACATACATGGAAGCTCCTGAAGCTATACCAGACTAGCTTGGCCTTGCCCTAGCTATGTTCATGGGTCAATGTCAGGCCTGACTTAAAACAGTGTTAGCTCCAATAATATTTTAGTATTCTTGTTAAGAGGAATTACTGTGTGTCCCCAAATAATCAATACGCTACTAGGTAAAGTAGGACTCAATTATCAAAACAGAGAAAAGTTTGGAAATTTGCAATCATGGTTAGATTCAGACATTTATAAATTTTTCAGGTTATAAAGAACTACTAGACAAAAGACGTAAAGGGAACAGCTCTGAGACCATCTTTAAAGCCTGGGTTTTAAGGGAATGTAGAACTTTAATACTACTGGTTACAAAGGCAGTTAGATGAAAACATAGAGCATGTCATAGGAAAGTTCAATGACTGGAGGAAGGTGTAGTGTGTGCAGAAGAAGAGCGAGAGGAAGAAAGACCAATTAGTTCCTATAAAAAATGACAATATTGTAACAAAATGCCATGAATTTCACTTAGCATCTTAACATGATTTAAGAATTGTACCATATTAGCATAGCAGTAAATTTTTTCCAGTTAAAGCAAATACTATATGAGGAAAGAGTTATCATATTGTTAGATATTTACCGTGTGCTAACAATGCTACCCAGGAAATACACAAACTTCACCCACCGGCCTTAAAAACCGTATGAAATATACTCATATTATACATAGCATCACAATTACTTTCAGCTATTGATAATGTATTTCTACTCCACACATATGCCTGTTTTGGCAATTGCCAAAAAATAGTTCAAGCTAATTCCCTAAAGACTTAATCCATGTTGAAATGGGTCCTTAAAAAAGCTGATAGCATACTTTGTACAACAGAGCACAGTAACAAAGGGTCACACTTAAAAGATATGCATATGAAGCTACATTCCTCTTTCACACATCTTGTCTGCATTTTCAAAATTGAATAATAAGCATGATATTTTTAACAAGATAATTTTCACTTCCTTTGCATATAATAAAAATGTCAGAATCTTAACTTTTTATGCCTACATAATGGATTACAAGGTTATAAAAATGTATTCAATATAAAGATTTCCAAGAGTTTTATAATAAAATGGCCAGGAGAAATGAAAATGAGATTAGAAACCAAAAGAACTAGGTTCTAGTCCAAGGTCTGCCACAAACTAGCTGTGTGACCTTGACCGGCAAGTCTATGACCTTCAAGCAGCCAAAATCCCAACTGAGCAGAGCTGACACAGAAGTTGAAACTTATGGTCCCTAGGCTAGTACCTTAACCACACTGAAGTTCATATTCTGATCTATAAATTGACATACTTGACTTCTGACTTACCCTGCGACCCTGACACTCATAACCACAATGAGCAGAAGTTTAACAACCGATGAGCATTATTCCTATAAAATCTGTGAGCCTCATTTAGGTCCTCCATTTTTTTCAAAGCAAAAATGCCTAATTCGCTGTGTATAGGATTTTTAATTAATAGGAGATGAGCGTATCCCAGCTAGACATCAGCCATGGTTACAGGCAAATATTTACCTAGTATATTGAAAGAGCTCTATATATGTTGTTTGACCAGTGGACTACTGACATGATGCACGACCAAGGCCCGGAAAAAAGAGACTAAGTAAATTCTCTCTAGATTCTGAGATTTCCAAAGGTAATATACACACAGATAATCTGTATACATTTGGATAAAATATAAGATATATTCAGAATTATTCCTAACAGGTACTCTTTTCTAAAGACAAAAACCTCTTACTTGCTAATTTTTGGCTTTTTTATTTAAAGACTACATATTAAAAATCCAAAAGGAATTGTTTGTTTACATGAATATATATCAAATATTCTTACAATTTAGCAACTTTTGTTGATAATTATAACCATTAAAAGCTTAGTATTAAAAAAAAAATGGAGTACATATAGATTAGCCTAAATTGGAGTACCCAGAAAATGTTTATACATATAACTTTCAGCCAAAATTCACAGTATGCAAACTCTATCACAAGAGTCACATCTTTATATTAGTAATAGCTTACATTCCTGAGCACTTAGCAGGTGCTAATAAGCTCTTTGAATTATTATATCTTTAAATCTTCAAAATAACCCTATGAGGAAGGAACTTCTTATCTGCAAATGCAGTTGATTAAGTCACATATACTTTCAGCCTATGCTGAGAGCTAAAGGATACTACCTTGGAGATTACATAGGTTCATTCTTCCTCTCCTTCTCCTTTCAATTAATAAAAAGGAAGCAAAGAAATAATAATATGATAAATATCAAGGCCACAGATGCACTCAGCATATAAGCATGGAACTGTCCAAACCCAAACCCCAAACCACACCCAACCATCTGCATTTCCATTCTATCTACCATGAACTAAGAAACTAAACTTACTGAACTAGGAGACACCTTCTATATGCCACACACTGTTATATACAATTCAATCTCATGTAACCTTCACCACTGTCCTAGATGTATATGACTAGCTCCATCTTATAGATGAAAAAACTGAATAACTTACAGTAGGTAGTCAAAGAGTGGTAAATCAGGCCTCTGATGCCAAAGTCAGTATTCCCTAGGGTGTACCCCAGCATTTCTACAGCACAGACACAACTGATATTCAGAGTTATGATCAGAAGCCGTCAAGACAAGGTAAAGATATAGACAATATAGTACATCAAACAGAAAGGGAAATAGAACATCTTAGAAGAAATTGAGTGTAGTTTCAAAAGAAAAATTACAACAAATGTCGGGTAAAATTTTACTAGAATAATATTTGCTTTTTTATCTAAATTACTCAATGTGGCAACAAGAGTGGTGTTTATATTAAACTCACAGTAACACTCAAAAGATATTATAATTTATATTTTATAGACCATTGGAATCCTAGCTCTAAAAAAAGTATGCTTCATGAAAACGGACTTGGAATAGATCAATTTATAGGCATTTTTCTAAAAATGTAATAATATTTGTTTACAATGTTGTAAAAAAGTAATAATATTTGTTTACAATGTTCAGTCATTATTCATGTTAGGATATAATTAAAAATAAAAGGGAATAAAAATATTAGAATATGATCAGGAATGTGTTATAAAAGAAGTTTACCAAGATTTTACCTTGTTTTATTTTCCAAGGATCATAATGTCTCAAAATACTTATATTGTCCTTCCAGGGAGGTAAGGTATGGCTTGTTCAAAGAAGACAGTAAAGAGAAGAACTGAACAGTTCTTGACTTTTATTCCTTTTATATTTAAACTAACTGGATCTGAAGGTTTTTAATTATCAAGCAATACGCTTAAACTGAAAATGTTTCTTAACACACTTTTCTTCTGAAGTAGTACAAATTAAGGACATTAAAAGGAAATTTTTTCATGTATGGTTGAGTGGCTTATAAAAGCAACTGTGTATCACTGTATTCTAAATTCACCTTACTCTTCACATCCCTTCAATGATACTACCACTGAAGAACAAAGATGAGGCACAACGAATTATAACTTTCTCAAGACAGAGTGCTTTCTGTTAAAGCCTTCGTATTTCCTAATCCAGTAGACAGAAAGAGGTCTGCGTTTTCCATTCCAAGAGTGTCAATTACATTGTAAAACCTGTTAAAGAGCATAGGATTACTAGCTAGAACATTTAGAAACAAATTTGTATCTTTAAAGATTGCAGTCCCAGCAGAGTGTTAATCCCATTACCTAAGGAAAGGTTTGAGGTTGACTCTCTAAATGGATTGTAAAAGGTAGGCAGTTGCTTGTGTGTCTCAAATATGTTCTCTACAAGAGGGCACCAGCAGCTTAGAGTGGCTTCAAATGTCTTCTCATTGCAATTTTTTTTTTAATTTTTTTTTTAACATTTATTTATTTTTGAGACAGAGAGAGACACAGCATGAACGGGGGAGGGGCAGAGAGAGAGGGAGACATAGAATCGGAAGCAGGCCCCAGGCTCTGAGCCATCAGCCCAGAGCCCGACGCGGGGCTCGAACTCGCGGACCGCGAGATCGTGACCTGAGCTGAAGTCGGATGCTTAACCGACTGAGCCACCCAGGCGCCCCATCAATTTTTTTTTTTAACTTTACCCTCTCTCTATAGAGTCATACAAGCTTCTCTTATTTTATGCCAAACACATCAACAAAAAGATTTAAATTGTAATTAATTATGGCACAGTATAAACAATGAAAGAATTCTGGACATCCATTCCTTCTCAAGTCCCTTGTATCAGAAAGCTGAAACATTACATACAGAGGGCATTATCGGTTTAGGAAGAAAGCTCCTCATTCTACATACTGCCTTAGCTTAAGTTATTATAATTTACAAGAAAGCGTGGGGAGTAACAAGTCTTCAAGTAAAAAAAAAAAAAAAAAACCAAAAAACAAACTATTAGAATAGGCTTTCAATAACTTCAAACAAAATAAAATTTTATTACATTATTTTAGATCTCCACATGACAAGAGATGTGTAGACATTTAGTTAAAATAGTAAGTTATAACAGCAACTAACATTTTTGAAGCTCTTACTTTGTAACAGTTTGCAAATACTGGATTCTTATCTTTATTTTAAATTGTGAAAAACCTGACTCCATTGGGTTAAATAATTTATCCAAAATTACAATGCCAGAAAGTGGTAAAGTTACAATTCAAGCCCAGCTTTTACAATGCATATCATAGTACTTATTTACATGTCATAGTACTTTAACTCTAGAAAGTAGGATTAGTCTCCTATTTACTCATTAACTGTGGTGAAATCGAGACTCAAAGAGGTTCCATGACTTGGCCAAGTCCACACAGTCTGTACTCTTGGAGCTTGAATTTTAGGCTACATTAAATGGTCTCCTGGCGCCACATAAGATGGTCTTTCCGGAATATCATGCTGCTGTTAAAATCTGACATTAGATATTTTTTTTTAAATTTTTTTTCAACATTTATTTATTTTTTGGGATAGAGAGAGACAGAGCATGAACGGGTGAGGGGCAGAGAGAGAGGGAGACACAGAATCGGAAACAAGCTCCAGGCTCTGAGCCATCAGCCCAGAGCCCGACGCGGGGCTCGAACTCACAGACCGCGAGATTGTGACCTGGCTGAAGTCGGACACTTAACCGACTGCGCCACCCAGGCGCCCCTAGATATTTGATCTCATACACAGGCAAACAGTAAATGGCCAGGTTACTATTAAACATGTCATTGATTCTCTTCTGATTCTGTTTTCTTCAACTATTAAGAATATATTTGATTTACAGAATATATAATTTCCTACCCAAGACTTAGATCTAAAATTTGCAACGTTGAATAAAAGATAATAGTATTATAGAATCTAAAATCATTTCTCTCTAGAGAGATCCATTATCCAAGGTTTCTTCTCAGGAGTCCGATAAGGAAATATTTGATGTTTAAAATATAATTATTAGCCATTTAATTCATATGTTTGAGTATGACTTAGATTTTTCTATTTTCTGTTAACTTACACAAGAGGCTGACTATGTTACAACTCAGAGCCTGAGGGCTCCCAAAGACCATCATTGCTCAAGTAGAAAAGGCAGTGTCTCCCCTGTTGAGTTTCTTGGATCTTAGGAAGTCCAAAGAGATCTTTCATTAACTAATGGGTAATTTCCTATTCCTGACCATTTCAGCATCTGACAGGGTCTCTGAAGTCTAACTTGCCATCTAGACATAGGTCGGCAACAATATGGTAACTACAAGGATTAGAACATAAAAGTGTTTGTTTACAAAAGCCCGTATTGTATAAAGTTTACATTTCTTAATAAAAGAATTAAATTTTTAAGTAATTTATTTCTCATCATTTTTAAGTAATTTATTTCTACTCCCATAAAACTAATTAGGAAACACTGTCACTTGTATTTAACAGTTTTGAAGCTTCCTTTGCCTCACCCAAAGGAAACAAAACATTTAGCATGTATTAAGGAGGAAGCACAACTTCACAAATAGAATGGTTACAGCAAAAGAGTAAACTTAATAACAGAAAAGTAACCAGATGCCACCTATCACAGTTATATATGGTACCAATTAATTACACTCAGCTTTTTAATATTTTAAGTGCTGGGAAAATATTTAAAGTCAAAACTTGGAGGATTCTATATTTGGTGTGAAGGAGTTTAAATACACAGTGACTATTCATCCTCGTGACTATAACAAATGACAACTTCCATTTGTACAGAGAATGGATAAGATAAAGCACCATAGCTATCAAGTTTTGGCTGGATTCATTATAAAATTCTATTCTCAATAGGTTTATTAAAATGTTCTAAGAATAAATACCACATATTTGGAAATGTTTGCAGAACCCTTCTCCCATGGAATATCTATTTGGTTTCACAAGCTATGCTCATGAACACTTGTCTCTTATTTTCCTAAATATTTATGAATAACACAGTCTTTAACTCAATAGCATTTTTCTTGGCATAGTTCTTCTTCCAGATGCAGCATCAAGTATGGTCTGGAATTAAGGATCAAGTAACATCTTTAATGCTGCTTTCCTAAACCATCTGCTAGTTTTGGGAGGTTTTAATAAACCAAATGTCATCTTAAATGTTTCCATTTCCAATGCTCCTAACCACAATAAAAGTGTTAGGTTAAATTAGTGCTTAATAAACTAGGAACACGCAAAGAAAAGATTAAGTAATGAAAGTTGAAGTATTTTTCTCCTAAACAGAGAAGGGAGCAAAACTATCTTTTCCAGGGTCAGAGTCTATTTGATATATAGTTAGTTTCCTTTTGTGACTTGATTATCCTAAGTTCAGACTCTGCCTTACAAAGTAGAAATGAGAACAGGAATGTAAAGATTTATGGTAAATTTAAACTCAAGACCACTGGTACCAATCACTGCAGTTTCTTTCTTCATGGCCACTCTTGGGGAGAAAAATGCCCATAGAAAAAGAGAGGACCCCTAACTCTAATTCCTAGTCAAGTATGCTCTACGACTCCTTAGTTTTAACTGTTCACCCTGATTGTAGTTTGACATCTGTTCCAGGGCTCCTTCCAGGAATCAAGTCACAGATGGAAGAAAGATTGGATCATCCAGTTGTTCAGTCTTTCCTGTCTAATTAATTCCCACATGAAAGTTCTACATGATGGTCACATACTTAAAATGAAACATTCCAAGAAGGAAAACAAATTATTTTAGCCTTTGATTTTAAAACTAGGGGAATTATATACCATGAATTCCTACTTATATTTTTAAAAATCTTTTTAAATTTTCATGTAACTCTCTTCCCTTAAAGTGAGTTAAGATCTTGTAGCAGTTTATGACCGTTTTAACTCAATGTGGCTAAACAAACATTGCGATTTTATTCTGATCCCATCCCAACATCCCATATTCCTAAGACTCTCAGCTTTGATAACACAAATGTGAGAGATCTGGTTCTAAAGGAGCTAATGCTTTTTCCTCATAGTTTTTCTATCTTCTCTATAATTCCATACTCTTCATTCATTCTCCTCTTCTCCACCAAAATTGTATTTCAGAAGATAACTTCTGAGAATTTTTTTTCAATATTGTAGAATTCTGTAGAAATATTCTGTATCGTGTCCATTTGGAAAAGTTTAAATATTCATTAGTCAGACGTTACACAAGGATGGCAGTGGGAAAACAGCAACTTGGCTGGCTGAACTTCATTCCAACTTAACACTGTTATCCTCAAACTATATTATACACCCAGTCATTGTATTTTGGGACTGTGGTAAGAGGAGTTAACAAATTAAATGAAAACCTTCAAAATACACCACAGTTTCTGGGACCTGGTGTCAACATTCAGATTTAACCGAGGAGTCTAAAAACTTGGGATTATAGGCTTCTCTTCACTGCCCATTTGGAGATGCATTCATTTTAGAGTTTAGAATATAATCTGGCCTCCCACTGAACTACACTACAAAGAATGGAGCATTTTATTTATTTTTTTTTTAATTTTTTTTTCAACGTTTATTTATTTTTGGGACAGAGAGAGACAGAGCATGAACGGGGGAGGGGCAGAGAGAGAGGGAGACACAGAATCGGAAACAGGCTCCAAGCCATCAGCCCAGAGCCTGACGCGGGGCTCGAACTCACCGACCGCGAGATCGTGACCTGGCTGAAGTCGGACGCTTAACCGACTGCGCCCCAAGAATGGAGCATTTTAAATTTGTACAGACTACCTTACAAACATATTTATTTTCTTCCTAAAGTTTGAAATCCCACCCCTTTCATCCTCATGATCTCAGACATCGCCACTGCCCATAACCTATTTTTGTTCCGTCAAAACGCTTAGATTGGACACCTTTAGATATTGAAAGTCAAATCAAACCTCTTGGGCACTTTGGAATTAGACTCACCTGGGAGGCAGGACCCTTTCTAGGGCCAGTTTTGCCTTTTGGATTTTGGAAACAAGTAACATTGGCACAGACTTTAAGAACTTAGGGGACCGAGGAGGAAAAATAAAGACCAAAAATAACCAACAGTAAATCAGCATGGCCCAGAATGAATTCAAACCAGCAAAAAACCAAGGTTGCATAACTTGGATAATGGCATCAGGATAGTGCAGAATATAAGGAGTGTCAGGAGCAGGGCAGGAACTGCTGCCCTCCCTTCTCTTTTGCTTCTTTCCATGCTTAATACTTCATCTCTTAAGCTATGCATTATTCCGACTTCTTTCACCTACTCCTTCTCTTCCAATCTTCCTCATCTTGTTTAAATGCAAGACATTTTAGTAAAATGCATTTTTAATTATATTAACTTTGAATCCTGGTGTCATGTAATAGTAGATCATGTATTGCCAACCACTTATTTAACTTATACACTTGGATATAACAAAAACAACAAAAATTTCGATCAACGTCACTCAATTTGCTGTTGGCATGCATGGATAAGTTAGGTGAAAGGTGACAATGAAATAATGGTTTAAGATTTTAACCAAAGATAAAAAAAAAGAAAAAAAAACACCTTTTTGGATAAAAATTTTAAATAAGAACAAAAAGTTTTTAAAGGAACAGCCCAAAGTATACCTAATGCATCATCTCTTTAGGAAGGGGGTGAAAATGGAGGTGATTGTTTAATGGGCGAAACAATTATAGTGATATAAACTTGGTTTGTGTAACCAATATTTATGGGGTGTTAACTATGTGCCAGGAACTGTCTAGACATGCCAGACTCACACAATAACTGCCATATTAAAAAAAAAAAAAAAAAAAAAACTAAGGAGGGAAATTTGAAGAAATAGCAGAGCTAATTT
This sequence comes from Herpailurus yagouaroundi, assembly GCF_014898765.1. Taxonomy (NCBI): domain Eukaryota; kingdom Metazoa; phylum Chordata; class Mammalia; order Carnivora; family Felidae; genus Herpailurus; species Herpailurus yagouaroundi. The sequence goes on from NW_024412377.1 coordinate 76,167,257, forward strand.
TTTAAAGAAAGGATAAAGAAAAATGTGATGCAACTTAAAAAAGACAAGGAAAAAGAAAAAAAATGTAATAGTCTAAAAACTATCTTAAGAAATAAAAACAGGTGGGGTGCCTGGCTGGCTCAGTTAGTGGAGCATGAAAGTCTTGATCTCGGGGTTGTGAGTTCAAGCTCCATGCTGGGTATGCAGATTACTTAAAAATAATAAAAAAATCTTTAGAAAAAGAAATGAAAATAGTTAAGGGAAGCAAAATAGTATTTTATCGCACACAAAAAAGTAGGGTCTATTACTGGGCTATCTTATATATATTTATCACATTTGACCCTCCACCTTCCTGATATAGCACCTTTCTTAAACCCTTAGACCATACCTAGAGTTTGTTATATGGAATTTCTACACTGATTTGAGATACTTTAAAAAAATGTATCACGTCTTTTTTTCTTTGCTGTGTTTGAATTAAATGCACATCTTAAATATACAATTCAATGAATTTTAATGAATTATACACCTGTGCCATCACCACATCAGTAGGGAACTTCTAGTCCAACTAATCCCCACACCACCAGGGGGAACCTCTCTTTGTATCTCTTTCCCCATTTTTAAGTTTTCCTTGTAGTTAACTTTGTGTGGACAGGCCTCATATCTGCTCAACTAAACCGTAAGCTCCTTATCATCACCAACTTTTCTCAGAGCTAGTAGGGACTCTAGAACTGGTGACCCAACTCCCTCACATTACCCACAAGAAAATGAAGAACAGAAAGTTAGCATAAATCCTGGGACTAAGACAAAGGAACTCACGTTCTCTCAGGCCAGTACACTTTCTATCATGTTTGAAGTAAAAGATTCACTTTTCCACATCCCATTCAACACCTTGTCCAGGTGCTCAGAAATCTCTTTTAACTGGAAAAAAATAATTAATGAGATGAAACGTCTTTTCCCCTAAGAAGCACTTTTCCTCCCCTTGTCTCTTGGTTGTCCATCAGCACTTGGACTGGACATGAGTGGGGGGCACACCTTGGACACTGGGATGAGGAGGAAGCCAGGTGGGCAAGCATGGCAGGGAGTCCATACCAGCCATGGGTACATGTCTAGAGCAGTCTGCCCTCTGCTCAGTCTCTCCCAAATGTAAATGCCCTTCTCAGCTTTTTTTTCCCTCTTTTCAGTTTAACACTTCATTGTGACACCATCTTCTCAGTCTCCTCTGCTGCCCTTTCTTGGGTTTAATCTGGAGAGGATGAAGTTGGAGGGAACATGTACTCTTCACACACAGGACACTTCAAGGAGCCAGGTGGGTCTAAATGGCACTAGGGAACAGTAATCTGGAGCCCAACTTCCCACAGTAATCTCAATCCCCCTACTGGATTAGCTGGATTATGGGATTCCTCATTTGCAAAATAAATAATAATAGGGTTTCTGTAGGAATGAACTAAGAACGTACTTAGACAACTGTCAGGCACACACGAAGTCTTCAATAAATGTTGGTTGTTATTAGCCAAGTGACATCTGCCAAAATTCTCTGGAGATCCACACTACATAGATAATCATAATGAGATGGATATTGGCAAATGTAAACTATATAGAAAATAGTGACACAGAATAAAACTGTCACAGAAATAAGAAACAGGTTGGGAAAGGAGACAAGGTAAGTTAGAGAAGGAGAATTTAAGTGAATGACTCTATGTTCAGGTGCTCTGGGGTGCCTCTCAATTTGGAAACTCCTTTCTCTGCATTTCTGCAGCACTTTGTTTATGGTTCTTATCCTAATCTGTTTTGTTAAATCAAAATTATTCCCATCCTTCCCCTTCGGCGAATGTAGGATCATTGGGATAAATGTTTTCTACATAAACTAAAATGCATTTTACATAACTAAAATTAAAACTCTTTTCTTGGGGCGCCTGGGTGGCACAGTCGGTTAAGCGTCCGACTTCAGCCAGGTCACGATCTCGCGGTCCGTGAGTTCGAGCCCCGCGTCAGGCTCTGGGCTGATGGCTCGGAGCCTGGAGCCTGTTTCCGATTCTGTGTCTCCCTCTCTCTCTGCCCCTCCCCCGTTCATGCTCTGTCTCTCTCTGTCCCAAAAATAAATAAACGTTGAAAAAAAAATTAAAAAAAAAAAACAACTCTTTTCTTCTTTCCCACCCCTACTCTTTGCCTGGAAACACTGCAAGCTTGAACAGAGGTGATTATATATTCAAACAAAATGAGAAACTAATCCAAAGTTTTATCTTTAAAAGTTTCTGGTAATAGAAGATGATAGATTTCTACACATACATAATTATTTTCTTTCTTTTCTGTATTCTCCCTTCCACAACTCATCATATTTTTCCGTCCAACTGGGAAGTGATTACCTTTACCAATTTAATCTTCAAATGCTTGTCAAAGTCCCCAGTCACTTGCCCTTTACTGTAAGAGGGTTTCCACAGGAACCATGAACAATGAGTGTATTCCACGTTCTTCAGAATGATTTTCAATCCAACTCCTTTATTCTTTGTGCTAACATTCTGTGAGCAACAGTCTCCTTCATTCACTTGCCCCCACAAGTGCGGTAGACCATGTTTTTCATTTGGCACTCAGAACTATGTATCCATTTGGACAGGGAAGGGGGAAGTCAAATCAGTTTTCCATTATTTAATTATATATAGTATTCATGTTATTATGAATGCATGTGCAGTCTTTACAAATCTAGACTATCTGTTTGCACAAGTATCATAGATTCCAAAATACATTTCCAAGAATATGAAATAACTATATTTTTCTTCTTTTTAAAAAATGTCCTTATTTCGGTGCTTCCAATGCCTTAAATGTATGTTTTCTACATAACAATCAACCCCCATTCATTCGGCTGCATCAAAATTGGATGAGCATAAATTTCTATCCATTTCTTACCCTGATATCTAAATAAGCACCATTCATCATAATTTATGTCTAACAGTTATAAATACACAGTTTTTTAAAATTAGCATATTCTTCTAAATGATTTTTGTGTTGGGTTTAGGAGACAGCATACTGAAAAATTTTTATTTGTAACTAGTGCTTGCACTAATAGTTCAAAACACAGGACCCTGATTTAAAATCATCTCTAATAACCTCGCTAAAAACAAAACGCCCCATCAGCTCAATTTGTTTAGAAATTTTAACTTTGTAAGGTATGGTGACTCTATGTTATGCTCTAAATATTTTAAGCAGAGGAAGGAAGTGGTGAATTAAAAAACATATATATTAATTAATGAATATTTCATCAAGTTGCAAACGAACTGTCTTGAAAACCCTTATATATTACACGTAACTTTACATAAGTCATTTGGTGGCTTCAGCAAGAGGAATATACTCTATTCAAACTGGCTCATGTGATGATCAGGAAATTCTGCTGCGACCCCCCTCTCCAAGCTGACTGAAGGCAGATGGTGCTGACATGTTCAGCTGAGGGAAGCGTTGATCACAGACTATCTGCCAATCAAACACTTGGGAAAGAAATGAGCTCCATCTGTGTTTTAATTACTACAGCAAAACCATCCAGTGTAACTGCCAGAGCCGCACATTTTCATAGAGTACAAGAGACATAACACGTAATTTCTTTCAAAAACTAAAGTAGAAATTGCCATGTACTAGAAAAAAAAAAGAGCACTGTCAATTAAGAACAAAATCTAGTGACAGTGTGAATATCTTCTCAAAAATATTTCTATTTTACCTCAGCTTTATGTTATACTCTTTTTCTAAGGCAATTCTAATGTGCATCAGAGAATTATATACACAAATGAGGTAATCATTGAAAAGTAAAATATGATCCAAATATTCTGGACACCAAAGGGTAATCCTACTAAAATTCAATAAAATGAGAAAATCTCATTTATTTTAATACACAAATTTATATTATTGTGTTTTTATAATTACATAGTATATATTATACTTGTTAATATATCTTTAGATTATTATAAAAATTCATGTCAGTAAGAGAAATACCAGAGCTTTCAAAACGTTTCTGGTAAGTGACAGACACCCTGTTCATTTTCTCCCAAATGATATTAGGCTGTTTGGTTATCGTGCTATTATTCTCATAAATGAGTTCATTCTGGGACTCACCTTATTTCATCACCATGTGGACAGGAAGTGTCGAAGTACAGACAGTACTTGGACTTTGCACTTCCACCCTGGATGTGTTCAGGGGCTCCCCATGACTGGGATGGGCAAGCAAGCAAGAAGAGTATAGGGAGGGATTAAAGGGAAAGAGGTCTCTTTTGCCTTAACATTTTGTAATCTCCCAACTCAGTCTTCCCTGCCACCTCTCACTAGCACCAAATATTTAGCATCAAGGATTACAGAGTAACTTCAGGGATTCACAGCGACCTCAAAGTTTTAGTTACGTTTTGAAGTTTGAGAAACTATAGGAACATACACAAGTAATGACAGTAAAAGGATTTCTAAACTCTAAATGTGCATTATGACAAAATAATTTCATTCATCCAATAAGCATTTATCAAGTGCTTATTATATGCTGGGTTGGAGTAAAGATGAATAAAGATGGCCCCTGCCCTAAAGAATCTCAGAGTCTAGCTAAGTGGCCAACACCGTAAGTACCTGAAGACAAAACAAAAACATGTAATGAGACGTATAAATAAAGTACATGCATGGTGGCAGAGAGGAGGGAAAGAGTAATCTTGTTGGGATTCAGGGGGACTTTCAGAAGGATAAATGCTTTCACTGAGACAAATAAGGCAGAAGTGGGGGAAGACATATCAGATGGGGGGACAGCATGCAGAAAGGCAGGGACACCTGACAGTTCATAATGTTCCCTCCTGCCCACTTATCTCTTGGGAATGGTGATCTACAGGTCAAATGCAACCAAGAGATTATTTGGCATAGGATCCAAAAGGGACCCATTACAATTAGCCATTTGAAAATTATTGGTGACTTTTTACAAAATAGTCTTAGGTTTGAAGCAGGTTTCAAAATACATGAAAAATGAAGTGGGTAGCAGTTTAGCAGGAAGAGGAGTAGGGGAAGGTGAAGAGGAAAGGGGAGAGAGAGAGGAAGAGGGGTGAGTATTTAAGAGGAGACAGGGTGGAAAGAAGATTTCAGAACTAAGCAGGCTGAAATCGGACAGAAATGGCTGCTCTTAGTGGGACTGTATAAAGTTTGGTTTGTTTTTATAACTAATTGAAGAATTATGTTTCTTCAAAATTATTCATTGAATTATTCTTGATCAAGTAAAAAACTATTTCCTTTTACATTAAATAACCAAAATTGTTATACAATCATATGTAACTTTTGCTAATCCAGTTTATTTTTTCTTATCCAAATTATCACCCACCCTTAAGATACCTACCTTCTCATATTTTTTCCCAGTTTTATCCCCAGAACAAGTAATGACAAGACAGTTAATATATGCTACCTTTTCACAGCATTGGTAAAGAAATGGTCTTGCCTTGAGCCAATTTTCATATTTGCTATGGAATTCAGATATCAATTCACTATCAGAGCCCCTTGACACAGATAATTCAGAACTGAGTATACTAAGAGAAACACTTTCAAAATGTTCTAAAAACACAAAACTTTTAGAAATATATCAAAGATCACCATTATCACCCTAAAATCACCACCATTTTATAATTATCAGAACCTTGATCCTCAATCAAATGCTACCTCATCTACATATAAAAGGTAACTAGGTTACCAATCCAACACCAAACAATGAGATGTTTTAATAACTAGATGTTTTTATTTCCTTTTTTTTTTTAACTTTAAATTCTTAGAAGACTAGAAACCACATCACCCAACTCCTTTTCCCTGCTCCAAAAAATCATGATTATTTTGTAAGGAAATATGTTCTCCATATAACAAAGTATTTATTAGGCCAACTTACTAAATGTGGAGTAGCACAAAATACATTATACTCTTTGTTATACTGCCACATCAAAGGTTTTTTTTTTTTCTCCTCCATACAAGAAAATGTATATGACTTGCTAGATTTATTTTTTTTTATTTTTTTATTTTAAATTATTTTATTATTTTTTTTTAACATTTATTTATTTTTGAGACAGAGAGAGACAGAGCATGAGCAGGGGAGGGTCAGAGAGAGAGGGAAACACAGAATCCGAAACAGGCTCCAGGCTCTGAGCTGTCAGCCCAGAGCCCGATGCGGGGCTTGAACTCACGGACCACGAGATCATGACCTGAGCCGAAGTCGTACGCCCAACCGACTGAGCCACCCAGGCGCCCCTGACTTGCTAGATTTATAACTGCAGCCTGTCATCCAATTACATAAAACGGCGAGAAGGCAGCTATAATCCATTACAGCAATGGGTATAAGGTTCAGGAAATAATAGATTCCTTATGTATGACAAAGGTGAAAATTTTAAATTAAGAGTAAAAAAGAGGAATATTAGGAAGTGACAGGTGAGTGAAAGGAAATTCTTCGATATTCATAACCTTGGAGCCTAAAAAAAATCACTCCAGGCTACCAAAAACCAACTGAACTATTTTATGCATCATTGCAAACAACCAGGAAATATTACACAATGTTTTATAATCTTCTATCTAGATACTCTATCTTGCCAGTTGTTCAGATCAAAAACCGTTGGAGTCATCCCCAGTTCTGTTTCGTTCATACCCAATCCTTTCTCTCCACTCCATCTTCAAAGTAAATTCCGAATATCTCTCCACTGCTCTCTGGTCCCTAGCTCCTTTCACCAAGGTTACCACAGTTCCTCCCAACTGATCATTTCCTTTCCTTGGCCGGGGTGAGCTTTAAGAAAGGCAAGTTGGAGCAAGTCACTCCCATGTTCAAAACTCCCACTGGCCTCTGCTCTTGCTGGGACTAAGAGGGTCCTGCACCATCTTGTCCCCATTACCTATCTGACCTCATCCCCAGCTACTCACCCTCATTCACCCCATTCCAGACACAGTGACTTCCTTGCTGTTGTTCAAACACATCTGCACACACCCAAGGCCTAGGCCCTTGCTCTTCCCTGTGGCTGAAACACTCTTTACCCAGGCCCCTCGATACCTTGTTTTTTCATCTGTCACCTCCAAAGGTTCAACCATGACCCTCAGTGAGTCATTCTCGGACCACTCAAAATAGAATTGCAAACCCAACCACAAACACTTCATCACTCCCTACCTCTACTTCCTGCTTTGTTATTTTTCTATCGGTGCTAACCATACTCAAACAGTCAATATATTTTAATTATTTGTTTATTGTCAGTTTTACACAACTAGAATACAGACTCCATAAAGGGAGGAATTTTTGTTGGTAGATCAATAGTATTGACACATAGTGGATTTGCAAAAAATATCTGTTGAATGAATCAAATCAGTTCCAGAAACAGATGGTTGCTAATGATACATAAATCTCTTCATTTCTTGTACAGTGGTTAAAAGTTTAGCCTGGTGGAAGTTTTATGAGCTTTCACTGCAACTTATGTTTTAGGTGGAAGACCATCTAACAAGCTACCTCTGAAGTAGAGTCATAACTGCAAAAAAAGACATGTCACCAAAAAATCAAAAATAAGAGATAAACCCATTGGTGAGGTCAATAATTTGAATCTATCCTTAAATACCCAGAAGAAATTAATGAGATTATCTATGATGCCCACAAACACTGGCATAGCATGTAAAACAACTTTACTTAAAGCTCCTTGATTATACTACAGAAACATTTTCAATGAGCAAGGACACGCAAACTTCAGTTCTTAAAGACTATATGAAGTCAGAAAATGTAATTTCACAAAGTAATTCACAATGCATTCTGTGACTTTCTTTGCAAACATGACTAAAATAATTCAGTTTCAGTCCTAATGACTGCTCCAAACATGCCAATCCCAACACTACTAATTAGCAGCAAGCAAACACTCTACACTAGACATTATCTCTTTCACCAATACTCCAGGTTGTTGTTAGGCCCAGACTGATTTGGGAATAATTAATGTTTCTGCAATATGCAAATCTAAAGCAGAGTTCACTATATTTCCATTGGCAAATACTAATAAAAGCAGGGTCATCCTTCTACTACCTTTCCCAGAACATCTTCATAGCATGAATTTAAGAGGCAGCAAGCTCCCAAGTTTGGTCAAATGTGCTCTCATCACTGAAGAAACTTGAAATGCACATGAAAACATTGCATGAATTCATATCTCTTTAAGCTTAAGATTTCCCTAGCCTGAAATCACTTATTTCCTTCAAAACTTGACTCCTTCAGGATTCCCCATTTCTTCTTACCTTCCCATCAAGGCTGCCATTGGGGATTAGAGAACAGTCATCTTTATCTTTTTATTCCTCCCTTATCACATACAATTGGTTGTCAAAACCTGTAGGTTCCTGTAGCAAGTCCTTAGTTTTCAACTGCATGACCTTATTATCCATTCAATTGGTCTTCTTGTCTCTGGTCTCTCTGTGATATAATCAATTATTCTTTTATGCACTGTTTCATCAACTGTCTCTCTGTCCATCTATCTATTCTCTTACCTACAGGATTAAAGTAAGTGTCAGTCTATTGTGCTTCTACTTAAAGAATTTGAATGGCTCCTAATAGTCCACTGAGTTAAATGTAGATCCCTCCACCTAGGATTTAAGGTCCTCTCTAACAATGCCCCACCATGATTACCCAATCTTACCTCCTTTTAGTTCATTTCAGTAAAGAAAGCAGCAGTTGTCTTATCTCACAAAACACCTATAATCTTTCACTTCAAGTCCTTAGAGCACCTGTAGTGCTAATAAGTTCATTTACTCATCCAATTGACAAATGTTATTTATCCCCTAATATATGCTAAACATTGTTTTCAGAGCTCAAGAGATAGCAGTGAATAAAACAAAGGTTCTTGCCCTCATGGAATTTATGTTCTGGTGGGGAAAGACAGAAAATCAACTCAATCGATAAGAAAAATATGTTAGATGATAAGCACTAAGAAAAAAAAACTCAAGAAAGGGAATTAGGGATTATTGGGTACAGTTGGGCGGGACAGGCTGATAATTTTAAATAGGGTGTTAATGGAAGATTTCACAAAGAAGCAAATACCTGAAGGAGGTGAAGGTACAGCCCGGCAGATAACTGGAGGAAGAGCACTCCAGGTGCAGTAGGAGAAAATGTAAAGACCTCAGGTGGGCAACAAGTTTGGCTCACCACAGGGAGAGTGTAGAAATACAGTCCAAGGGGTAGATGGAGACCAGCTTTTTTAGGACTTAACCTCTACCCTGAATACAAGAAGCCACTCGAAGGTTTTGAGAAGAGGAGAGGCATGATCTGACATGTTTTAAAACAATGACCTCGGCCAATATATTGAAATTAGACTGTAAAAGTCAGGAGACAAGTTAAATGCCTGTTGCAAGAATCTAAGCAAGAGTTAATGATGACAGCTTGGATCTGAGTGGCAGTAGCAAATGTGGGGAAAGTGGTCAGCTTCTAGGTAGCATTCACAGGATAAGTAGTAGAAAAGGAAGAGAGGAGAAAAGAATGACTCCAAGGTTTTTGACCCGAGCTACTAAAACAGCACTGTCCAACAGAAGAAATATACTGTAAGCCACACATGTTAACTTTTAATTTTCTTTTTTTTTTTTAAGTGTTTAGTGATTTATTTTGAGAGAGAGCCTATGAGTGAAGGAGAGGCAGAGGGAGAGAGAGAGAGATAATCCCAAGTAGGCTCCATGATCAGCACAGAGCCTGACGCAGGGCTCGACCCCATGCACAAACTTGGGATCATGACCTGAGCCAAAATCAAGAGTTGGTGGCTTAACTGACTGAGCCACCAGGCGCCCCACTTTTAATTTTCTTATAGTCACATTTTAATAAGTAAAGGACAAAGATGAAATCAATTTTTAAAGTATATCTTATTTAGCCCAATAAAACAAAATACTATTTCAATAAGTGATCAATATAAAAATTATTAATAAGATATTGTATTTTTCAAATTCTGTGAATTTTGGTGTGTATTTTACATTTACAGCACATTTAGTTCAGTCTAGTCACATTTAAGTGTTCAAAAACCACATATGGTTAGTGGCTACCATATTGGAATCTTGCAGAACTAAAATGATTAAGTGGCTTTTTCTTTCCTTTTGTAACATGGATACTAGATGTAATGGGGATGCTAGTTATACTTTAAATTATAATAGCAAGTCATGGGAGGCAATCCAATATTCACTCATAAGAGTCATTAATAAATTATGGTACAACCAAATAGCTACTAAAAGCAAGATTCCCAAAGAACATTCAAGAGTATACAAAACATGTTCATAGTAAAGTGGGGCAGGGGGTGGGTAGGGAAGGATCAGAGGAAAAAATGGTATATACAAAACGATCTCATGAATAGCAATGAGAAACACACACACACGTAAGCTTGGAAAGACATATGTCAAAGTGTTAATTAATTAACATTGATCATTTCTGGGATATTTGATAGGGGAAAGACTATAGGAAGAGTATTTGACACAGGGGAATGATCAGAAGTTTTGAATATGTTACATTTAGGATGCCTATTAGACTCCCCAAGTGGAATATGTTATCTAGAGTTAAAGAGGGAGGTTCTGATCACTAATATGAATCTGGAAACTGTCAATGTTAGATAGAATTTAAAGGCAAGAAAATGTAGGAGATCATTAAGAAATTGGGTTTCAACAGAAAAGAAACCAGGACCAAGGACTGCACCCTAGGATATCCAACATTTAGAGTAAGGAGGACTATAAAGAGTCCTAAGTTCTAAGGAGGTGAAGGACCAGCCAACAAGACTGGGAAGGACAGCAAGTTAGGTTGAAAGAAAACAAAAAGAATGTGGTAGTTGTAGAAGTAGAAAATGAAAATGACCACCTTTTCAAAAGATACTTCAAGTAACATACAAGGAGAACTGAGAACTGACCAAGGTATTGACTTGAAAGTGAGTCACGGTCCTGACATGAGCAGGTTTGGTGGAGAAGTGGGCTCCAAAAGAAGTGGGTTCAAGACAGACCAGGAGGAAATGAACTGCAGAAAAATTCAACAACCACACTTGAGCATTCTGCTGTGTAGGAGGGCAAAGAAAGACCGTGTATGAGGGTAGAATCATAGCCTTATGTTCTCAGGTTCTCTCTCCCACTCTGATGTAAGTTTCTTAAAACAGGGATTGTCTGAGCCCAGTATTAACTTTTGCAGCAACGAATTAAAAATACGTGCCTAGCAACAATATAGTAATTTTACACAGGCTGGCATACTGAATGCTGAGGTAAATCAATGGATTAACATGAAAGTTAATTCATGATTCAAATCATCGATTGGTGAAAACTTCAACTCAGGGTAAACACCTCTGAAAAGTAACTGCAATCTGATAATTACTGGGTGTCATGAAGCCTAAGTAAAAATTCCTCAGTGAACACTTTCATCAAGGATGCTTTTTCTTTTTGCCAAATTTCGCATTTAAAAACTACTAACCACTACATTTCTTTGACATTACTGCAAAGATGAAAAAAATCCCAAACACTGAAACTTTAGGCAGATAACCAGTGAGTTATCTGCTATGACACAAAAAGACCATAGACTGTAAACCAAATCAATACAGGAGATTGTTACAGTGAAAAATACAATGACAAGAAAAATCAATTCTTCTTCAAACTTCCAACATTTTACTACGTCTGGGCAAATTTCAGGCTATTGTTTCTGCACAATCAGTCTTTCAACAATGGTTCGATTTTACCGGAGAGTCCTCAGAGTTAACATATTAGGAGGCAACTCTAGATAACTATTATCAAGCCTAATATATGTTGCTTCTTGGCATAAAAAAAAAAAAAAATCTTGGGCTCTTTAAGTTTCATTTAGACAACACACATTGTTTCTAAATAGTAAGTAAAGAATTCACTTTCCAAGTTTAGCACCCAAGATTGAGAAATGATGGCCAGAGAATGGGCAGGGTAACAGAATAGTTGAGGTGATCTCTAAGAAATGTAAGGTTTTGAGGTTTTTGCACTTGGGTGTTAGCCATTTGAAAAGGATACACTGGTAACTTAGTGCAGAAGTTTCAATGTGCAAATATTGCAATCCATTTTACTCACCATAAAACGCCTTATGAAACAGTCAAAATAATTCTGCTGGTGCTGCTTCTTTACCTCATCCTATCAACTTAACAAGACTCCAGTGTCTCAACACAATCAGTGCTCTCAGTTCCTTTTCCTCATTTACAAAATCGACCTTCAATTTCTTTTCTCTAGAACCAATCAGGCCTCTTCCTTCTGCCCTATCTCTCCTTTAATTTTACCTGCCTTCCACCCACAGAAGAGACTGATAACTATACAATCAAGGCTCTGCAGCGGGAGAAAGGGAGAGGCAGAGGCCTCCACGTGTAGCATGATGCTTTACACTCAATAGGGATCCCATACACAGGAAGTGGGCTGCTTGCATTAAATATTATAGGGAGCCTAAAGGAAGAGGCAAACAAGAGTAAAGAGAAGGACTGACATAGGAAGCATTCATTGTGAAGTAACCCCATGTATGTCAGCATGTGTATGTTACATGTGTGGGTAATAAGGAAGAGAAAGACATTCTACAACAGAAAAAACACAAAGAAAGTATGTGAGTTTTAAGTCAGGCAAGTGGGTGGCTCAGTTGGTTAAGCGTCCGACTTCAGCTTGGGTCATGATCTCGTGGCTTGTGCGTTCGAGCCCCACATTGGGCTCTGTGCTGACAGCTCAGAGCCTAGAGCCTGCTTCTGATTCTGTCTCCCTATCTGTCTGCTCCTCCCCTGTTCACTCTCTCTCTCAAAACTTAAGAAACATCAAAAAAATTTTTTTTAAGTCAGGCAAGTGGGACCAAGAAAGGTGGGAGGATAAAACGCTTAACAGCATAACAATAAGTCTGCCACCAAGTAAATACATCAACTCATTTACCGTTTTTTTTTTTAACGTTTTATTTATTTTTGAGACAGGGAGAGACAGAGCATGAACAGGGAGGGTCAGAGAGAGGGAGACACAGAATCTGAAACAGGCTCCCGGCTCTGAGCTGTCAGCACAGAGCGTGATGAGGGGCTCGAACTCACGGACCGCGAGATCGTGACCTGATCCAAAGTCGGCCGCTTAACCGACTGAGCCACCCAGGCGCCCCTCGTTTACCGTTTTTAAAAACATTACTTTTCAGTAGAATGTAAATAAAATGACTTTATCAAATTCCAACTGGAACTTGCCACTTGGTAAAAATAACCATGAAAATAAGACAATATGGGTTATTAAGTGATAAGAAAGTTACTGTCCATATGTAGTTCCTCTTTCAGCGGAAACTCCTTGAAATACAAGGTCACATCGTCCTTTGATTAATTCTGCATTGTGTTTAGTGCACCACCATGCACGTGACAGCATTCAATAGTAATCACTGAGATTGCACTTTGATTGAAGAGGACAAGACTGACCTTTGCCAACAAAGGAAAACAATGCCACCTGACTCCTGTCATACTCTAATACTCCAATTGGTAAGTTACATTATTTGTCACTTTCTCTCCTAAGACTCTAGGGAAAACTTTAAACTTAACTTGTGGTATGTATTTGGTAACAGAAGGTTTCAATTTAGCTAAATCATTGGTGAGCTCATTCCCTTACTTAGGAATATTGAAGGCCGCATGATGGTCTGCAATTGCCTCCCCTCTCCAACACCCTTGTAATGGGAAGAAAGCACCTGAGAACAGCTCTATTTTCTAGCATGACTGTGGCTAAATCCCAGGAATCAACCTACTAACCCCCAACATAGGCTTACTTGTTGTAAAGTCATCTAGGATACAATACGAACCAGGCATGAGACATCGCTTCTCGGCCTTTTGGCTAAGATCAAGTGTAAGAACCAGGCATGAGAAGTGGTGCTGTCTAAGCTTTCCACCCTCTTGGCTGGTCTTGTGCTGCCCTCCTCACCGTAACCCCCTGACAGAAGATGGCAAGCCTCTCTCCCTGTGCCTTTTGTCATTTAAGTATTGCTGCTCTGACTTTGCCCCCCAGCCCCACCACAGATTTTGGAAGCAGAATGGGAACCATTTATTTCCATTAATACTCGCTCCAAAGAAGGAGTTAATGAAAAAAATTGGCCCATGGTTATAGAATCTTGCTTCCATAGTGGAAATTGACAGAAACAGGGGCATTCCACAAATTAAAATAACAGAACTTTCTTCGTAAAAATTTCAATAATTGCTTTCCTTTTTGCAAGGCTCACCTATTTTTTTTTTAATTTTTTTTTTTTTTGAACGCTTTTATTTATTTTTGGGACAGAGAGAGATAGAGCATGAACGGGGGAGGGGCAGAGAGAGCGGGAGACACAGAATCGGAAACAGGCTCCAGGCTCCGAGCCATCAGCCCAGAGCCCGACGCGGGGCTCGAACTCGCGGACCGCGAGATCGTGACCTGGCTGAAGTCGGACGCTTAACCGACTAGCCACCCAGGCGCCCCAAGGCTCAACTATTTTAAGGACGGAAGTCAAATTAAAGCTACAATTAAAGGAAAACAATGGAATGCAAGGTCAGTGAGGAAAGTGAGTAGAGCTTGTGGTGGTTCTCTGATCTACAAAGGCTTTGGAACAAGAAAGATTTAGGATAACTGCCTAGTTCCATCCTTTCTTTGCTGATTGCCTTTACTCCCATTGCCTGAGAAAATCCCCCTAGAAATAAAACCGAGCTGGTTTTCAAAACAGTCTGTGAGAAATCATAACAATCTTTGAAGTTTTGATTTTGAAGTTTCCTTCCACCTTATCCACCACTCACTGACCACATATGATTCAGAACCTCAAAACTCTCATCTCCATTAATTAGTTCCTTTATCTCTGATTTCTCTCAAAGATAAGCTTTTAAGATAATTTTTAACAAAGTTAAAGGATCGGCAAAGCAACTGAGCCAGTTCAAAATGATTTAAAGATTAAATAGTCTCTTCTATCAGAGATGGCAGCTGCTCCATGATTTTTTTTTTTTTAAGGAAACAAAGAGATTTAATCTCTAATGTACTATAGCTGGGGAATTCAGTATTGAGTATTGTGTACACATTTTTTTTAACGTTTAAAAGTGTTTGTGTTTTCTTCATTTATATTAGCATTTAACACATACTACTGATAAAAGTAAACATTGAAGTGAATTTAATATGAGCATGAAGAAACTTTCAACTAAATTTTTAGAGATATTTTCTATAGATGCACAGCTATTTTGTTTATCAAATTGTTTAGCTGATTTTATTTTCAACTTCATTGTCAAATAACACCTTTCTTTTAATAATGATATTTTTATTGAAAAATAAATCCCATGATGGGATGAAATCAGATTATGCTTTTATATAGAATCCTAAGGATGCTGCACCCCTCTAGTACCAAAAGGACCCATAGTTACTTCTTGCAAAGAAATGTGCCTTCCACAAGCTCATGTCTTCTAAGCAAGGGTCGTAAGGTAGTTTCCAGTTTTCCTTAGAAAATGATTTCAAAAATAAAAAGGAATATGAGAAAGAATATAGCTGATTTTCTTCCCATTTCTTTTCCTTCAGAGAACCACAGCAAAAAGTAATTTTAGGCTTTCTGTCCAAAAGTAATATGCTAGAGTTCTCTCTCCTCTGCATCTTTTACCACTGGTGTTTAGCAAAGAAGTTTTAAAAACTACTGTTAGATATAAATGACCTAATGCTTAGTATGGATGGATACATGTGCCATGAATTGGCTCAAATCTATGATAAACACAGGATATGAACAATAAAATAAACTATTTTTGCAGCTGTTGGCCTCAAGTCTAGTGTTATTGATTGTGAGAATATATTGTGCCTTTCCTAGGAAACCAGTTAGGGCATACCTGTCAGATTCATCTGCTGTGTCTTTTGACGCAAATGGCTTAAAGGCAGATCAATGAATGACAGCGTTATTCAAAACTCAGGGTTACCAGGGCTCACCTTTGCGTCTGGCGGCCCCACCATTACCCTTCAGTATCTAAAGAAACCCAAGATGATTCACATACGAGGTAACTAATGGAATTTTTGCATTCCCAAATCAGTTTTGTTTAATTAACTTCATTTGACATGAGCCGTTCACTAAAAATATTAAACTGAGAATTGTGTCACTTTATAAGGCTCAGATCCATACCTCAGAGTTTTAAATGTTTGAATTGGTGAAACACTACTCTCTAATCTGATTTTTCCTCATTAATTATGCAGGGGATGGCTGCACCCACCGAATTAGGTCAAAATTTCATAGTGTCTGTAGGCAATCACCAGTTTAACTTATAGTTGTCAATAAAAATATCCAATGTGTGAATTTAATGTTGATAAAATCAGCCATACATTTTGTAAGCTTTCTGTGGTGGGCAGGATAAAGTCTCGAAAGATGCCTCTTTCCTAATCCCTAGAACTTGTAAAATATGCTGCTTTACAGGACAGAAAGGATTTTGCAGATGTGATTAAGGTTAAGGACCTTAAAATGGAGAGATTATCCTGGGTTATAAAATCAGCCTAATCTAATCACATGAATTCTTTAAAAGTCGAGACTCTGCCCCAATTGCAGAGAACTAGAGAGATGGCTGCATGAGGATTCCTTCAGCATTTGCTAGCTGTAGAGAGGAAGGAAAGTGGCCATGAGCCAAAGAATACAGGCAGTTCGTAGAAGCTGGAAAAGATGGGAAATGGATTCTCGCCTAGAGCCTCCAGAATGGAATGTAGCCTTTCTGATACTTTGACTTTGTAGTCCATTGAGAGCTGTGCCAGACTACTAACCAACAGAGCTATAAAATACCATATTCTTTAAGCCACCATGTTGGCTAAATGTGTTACAGCAACAAATGAAAACTAATAAACTCCCTACTTATTATATTGTTGTAATCCTTCCTTTTGCAGGAGAGAAGTAGGTTGAAAAGTTGACTAGGAAAAAGGGCTCACCTCCAACTAGGGAGAATCCTGCCATGATAATGAAAACCGGCCTATGAGAGTGTGGGCGTCCAGGTTCTAGCCCTGGCTCTGCCATTAAAAGAACAAAAAAACAAAACAAACAATAACAAAACAAAAAAAAAAAAAATTGGGACAAAGCACTTAACCAGTCCCTTACAAGTTGAACCGCTTTCTCTCATTGGAAAAAAGAATGTTTATTTTCAGGTCTATCTTCTCCATACAGCTTCTTCTAACTCTTTTGGATACTAGTTTCATTTAGCTTGTTGTCTTTCTGGTGACAACCAAAGTGATGCTTCTCCTGCCATAGTCCATCGTCTCATGATGGTAAACTCTACAGACCTGCCATTTTCATATTTTGAGCAAGAACAAGTTTGAGTATCTCTAAAACTTAAAACATTCTTATTATGACATAGGAATAAAATGAAAGAATAAAATGAAAACTCTCCTAAGACAATTTTTAAAACCCCCTGCCTAAAACTGCTTGGAATTACTTCTTAACTCAAGGATAAAAGAAACTGTAATAATCTTCACAGTATACTCTCTATAAACTGCCACCCGTATCTGTTAAGTCAGCAGGAAAATATCTTCATGGTTATATTAAGGGCTCAAAATTACAGAAGTATTTTTTAATTACAAAGAGTTAGTTACTCAATAGATTAAATTATATCACCCAAAACATTAATACAACAATGAGCAAAAATTTCATGGAACATAGCTTGGATATAAAAGTTTCCTTTTTAACACAAGCATTTGGAAAGAGGTTTTCAATAAAAGAATTTTTCAAAGTATGAAAACACTTTACACTGACTTAATTTCTTTAGTATTTAACCTACCATGATCTAAGTTATGCAATATATGTAGTAAGGTAATTATGTAATGTAATATTAATGTAATGTAATTTATTAATTACATTACTGTAATGTAAAAATGTAATATATGTAATACATATCTCAATATGTAGTAAATAAGTCATAATATCTCTCTACTTCTCAGGAACTTTTTAAAAAAGATTTTATTTTTAAGTAATCTCTATACCCAATGTAGGGCTCAAATCCACAATCCTGAGATCAAGAGCCACAGCCCTACTGACTAAGCCAGCCAAGTGCCCCAGGAATTTTTTTTGATAGCAATTAACTAGCAAATTTTCAAACACATGAACAGGATTAAGTATTCTAAACATAAAGTAATTAAAAGTCAAAGTAGTTTAGCATGTTTTCAGAATAGAACTCATAAATAAGCATTTATGATATTTAAGACAGAAATTCTTCACGTACAAGTAGTTAAATTTAAATTTTTTGACTTTCACACTCCCTCACAACTCTATTTCTTACAGATTCTCTGTAGAAAGGTGAGTGAAGGGTATCACCAGTCCACTAAGTATCACACAAAAACAAAGGAAGGTATATTCTAGAAGATGCTGAAAATAAAACAAAAATTTTAATCAATGTCTCTCTAGAAATGGACTAAACCATTTAAACCATTGACCCACATCTCAAAAGAGCCACCTGTTTACTTCCACACACAATGAAGGTTCAGTTACATTAAAATTGGGGGAGAAGGGCTCTCTACTCCATCCACTCTACTCTTTTTCTTTCTTTCTCTTGCAAAGCTATCCACTAATTAATTAGAAACTGCCTTCACCTACCAACTTCATTTATACACAGTAGCATGGTCTGCATAGACATACTCAACCAGTCCTGTGGAAATCAAGAAGAGGAAATAAATGCAAGACTAATCTTGTCATATGGACAGAACTCTCATAATGCATCGAGACTCAGAAGCAGGCTGGGAGGAAGAAACCTGCCTTGTGTGTCATCATTTATTGTCTATCGAAGAGGCATACCATAGTAGAAAAATTGAAACACAAAACTAACTTTTCAAGGGAAATGTTTGTTCATGGCTCTCCTAGGAGAATGTTGTAAGTGGTTCTAAAGTATTCTTGTCATAGAGCTGAACTCAGCTGGCTTATCATTAAGAAGCATGAATATGCATTAAAGGAAAACTTTTATAAAGCCCTAATTTCATTTAACATGACAATAGGAGCATTGTTTTTACTATCAAATGTGAGTTATTTAGAAAAGCATTAAAAGCATAAAATAAGTATGAAATGGTAGTTATTAATATACTTGAAGCTTCATACATCTTCCTGTAACTGAATCTTTGTTGCTATAATGGAAGTTTTAATTTCTCTAACAATGCAAATTCTCAATGCAACCTGGCCCTTCTTTTCTAGTATCTGCCCATGTCATCTTGACCTTTAAAATGTTAATATTTAAACTGGATAAAATGTACAAACTACCAATAAAAATATATAATTTACAGACTTAAAAACAGTGACGCTTGTCAAAATATTTTAGGGAATTTATGTATTTCAAATAATTTGTAATCAAAAGCTCTACTGTGTTTGCTAATGCTGCTTACCAGGGAGAGTAGCAAGCATTACATTGTGCATTCAGTTATTTTTATAAGCCTATCTCACATGCGTACACACACACACAAACACACACTTTGAGTACAAACTGTAAGTCTATTCCAGGTAATTGGATGAAATGCTCCCATATACTATGATTTCAGTTATTAGTATATCTTAGAAAGAAGAAACCATTCACATACCTAAAACAGAATAATAGAGGCATTTAGTAATTCTCTGATATGCAAAACAAGGCACTCACCTTCCATTTCTAGGGACATCTGAAAGTGCGCTGGAAACCGAGCAACGGGAGAGGGGCTTTATTGCGGGGTGAATCATCCCCACGTAAAAGCTCTGAACAACCCCTGTATGCATACTGACATCATCAGGAGAGACTTGGAGGCAGAGGATACTATGGTAACCAAGCAATGTGCTGGGAGACAGAAGCCTTTAATTGCTTTAACAACTTCCTGGGGCTCAAGCTACCAGGCTCAGATTTGCTAAGTGGGAAGTGAAGATTGTCACAGAAGCGGCAAATGTGACACAGAGCAAGGGGACTCAGTGAATTTTGAATCTATTCATTGAGACACGACTTTTTAATGACAAATGTCATTACATGATTCCACTAGCAATATTCATCTTACAGCTGAAGCTCTGACAAAGTCACAGGTCAATAAATAATGCTCCCAGGTAGCAACAGTGTAAGTATTCATAGATGGTTTTCTCACTTAACGAGCATTAATATTATTGCATTACAAACATCCTTTTCCTTGAGGATGAATACTTGATTCCATTTGAAAAGAAAGCTCACTTCTGTGCCTTCGGAGGTCAATGTGCTGATAACAATGAAAACTGATTCTATTTACTTCTCCAGGAGGCAGCAGCTGCCCATTCCATTTATCTCCAAGCTCCAGGAAAGCCTTGCCAATACATCACTTATCCAGGAAACACCTCCAGTGAAATGCCTAATTATGACACCCAGATAAAATCAGAAGAAATCTGCTGTCTTACTGCCACATAGTCTTTTTGATTAAGTCTCTTCTATCACACACATAATTACTTCTACTTGTAACATTCCCTAAAACTACACATAATTTAAATCTCCCTTTGAACTATTTGTCCTCCTCCACATCTGTCACCCATGTTCGTGGGAATACAATCCCTTTAAAAAATACCAGGTTTAAAGTAATTGCTTAAAATAACAACACTTCAACATCAGACTGAATCTGTAATGATATACCATGCTTATTCGATCAGATGTGATGCTTTAATAAGTATACAATTTATCATCTGTGGTATAAAAACTATTGTTTTCTTCTCCATGAAGATTGGATTGACATGTTTTTTAAACAATACCCCGGTCTAATTTTTCTACTGCAGATACTGTAATCGTAACGCAAGTAACTTGGCAGATCATCTTTAAGATATTCATAATGCAATAAAAAATGAAGGTTGTCATTCTGTACAGTATACTTAGATCTAAGCTACTTCAAAGAAACTATTATTATCTCTATTTCAATCTAGATGAGGTGCGGCCTGCCTTTTAATGTTTCCCTTGTGAGTAAACAGTGTACAAATGCATAGCGATAATACTGCTTAAAAAAATAGTAAAATAGGGGCGCCTGGGTGGCGCAGTTGGTTAAGCGTCCGACTTCAGCCAGGTCACGATCTCGCGGTCCGTGAGTTCGAGCCCCGCATCGGGCTCTGGGCTGATGGCTCGGAGCCTGGAGCCTGTTTCCGATTCTGTGTCTCCCTCTCTCTCTGCCCCTCCCCCGTTCATGCTCTGTCTCTCTCTGTCCCAAAAATAAATAAATGTTGAAAAAAAAAATTAAAAAAAAAAAAATAGTAAAATAGAATACAACAGCACCGATTTACAACCTGGAATAATGTAGAGAATTTATACTCATTGACAAGTTGGACTTTTCACTGCTTGTAGAGGTTAGGGAGAATTGTGAAAGTAGAATAGTCAGCTGTCACAAAAAAACACGAAATTCAGGGTTCCTTAACTTTGGTAAGATGAAAAAGCCTTCCAACAAAATGGAATTACTCCCTTCATTTTACTTGTTCTTCCTGAGATCCTCAGTTTGAGAAGCAAAATATGCATACTTTATCATGATATAAATGAAAATGTAAATACATATGCAAAGTGTACCATGATATAAGTGACAATAGTTATATATACACACACACACACACAAACACACACACACACACATATATTATATATGTGATTCATGTTTTAAAATAAATGTATTTGCTTACCTGAATATGCATTGGAAAATGTCTAGAAGTTGCATATCCAATTACAGACTGAGAGTATGCTCCAATTTTTACTTTATATAATAGTTTTATACTTTTAAGTGTTTTTCTTACCCATGGATATGAATTACAACTGTAATTCAAAAAATGGAAAATGTGTTTGAACCTGTTATTCTATTCTACTTGCTCTCAGAGAAGACCAATGACAGCTTTAGTGGACTATATCCTAATACACCAGCCAGACAATTTTAAGGTTGCTTTAAACAGTTCTCAGAAGGAAGATGATCCACCTGTCTAAACAGAATTGGATGGGAAAAGCAAATAAAGGCTATCTGGACAACACACACACAAAAGGGAGAAGGTGAATGGACTTTTGTAGAAAACTGACAGTCAAAAAGGAATAGTCCAACAATAAAACTAGTTTGTTACATTTTTTTCTTTTTTTTTTCTTTTTTTTTTTTTTAATTTTTTTTTTCAACATTTATTTATTTTTGGGACAGAGAGAGACAGAGCATGAACGGGGGAGGGGCAGAATGAGAGGGAGACACAGAATTGGAAACAGGCTCCAGGCTCTGAGCCATCAGCCCAGAGCCTGACGTGGGGCTCGAACTCACGGAGCGCGAGATCGTGACCTGGCTGAAGTCGGACGCTTAACCGACTGTGCCACCCAGGCGCCCCTGTTACATTTTTTTAAAAGGTACAGCTTAAAAAACAGTATATCCAAAAATAAGGCCAAAGCAAGAGATTTCCGACCAAAGGGCTGAACGCAACATGTAAGACCACCAGCAGGAATAGAAATCAAGTTTCACTGAGACAAATGGCCCCAGGTAGCCAGATTATGGGTCTTATTAAAGATGCCTACTTTAGGGGCACCTGGGTGGCTCAGTCGGTTAAGCATCCGACTTCAGCTCAGGTCATGATCTCATGGTTTGTGGATTAGAACCCCGCATTGGGTTCTGTGCTGACAGCTCAGAGCCTGGAGCCTGCTTCAGATTCTGTGTCTCCCTCTCTCTCTGCCCCTCCCCTGCTTGCATTCTGTCTCTCTCTCTCTAAAATAAATAAACATTAAAAAATAAAGTTAAAAGATGTCTACTTTACAGAAAAGAAGCGTAATCTCTCCAACTTCCATTCCCTAACCCCAGGCTTCATTTAGTTTTTATTCTCCTTTTAATCTACAAATCATTTTCTCATCAGTGTTCTATTTCCTCTTGCCACTCCAATACACTTTATAATCAGTGCAATCTCACCACCTTCTTAGAGAAGATTATAAATGCTTTCCTAAATTGACAACTTCGTACAAAAATCACTACCTCTTCCTTGGATCCCTGAGGATCTCACAGAGAAGCCCTGTGAAGTACACACCTACATTAAGCCACTCACAGCACAGAGCTGGGATCAGGGACAGAATCTACCCAATGACAGCATGAGCTCCACCAAGCTCTGACATATTCTTGCTGGATAACTGTACACCCCTTTAATTTGTCCTAAACATCAGAAAATCTACTTCTTATTTCCTAGCAGATCCCAAGGCTTCACAGATATCCAACAATATTATAATTTCTCAAACTGAAAGAAAACCAAAGTTAGAAGGTGAAAATACTCTTCCAAAAACAACAACAACAACAACAACAACAACAAAAGACAGCATTTTTCCCAAAGAAGTCACCCCTTGACTACCAAAGTATGATCAATCTCATATAATTCCCATGCAACCACCGTAATCCTTCAATCAAAGTTTAGTGTTCAACAAGGCCCTGGGCTGACCCTGTTTCTTTAACTAAAGTAAATTTATGTTGGCAAGTGCTGATTCAGAAGCAAATGGGGGTTAAAGTGCCACTTTTTTTTTTTTTTAATTTTTTTTTTCAACGTTTATTTATTTTTGGGACAGAGAGAGACAGAGCATGAACGGGGGAGGGGCAGAGAGAGAGGGAGACACAGAATCGGAAACAGGCTCCAGGCTCCGAGCCATCAGCCCAGAGCCTGACGCGGGGCTCGAACTCACAGACCACGAGATCGTGACCTGGCTGAAGTCGGACGCTTATCCGACTGCGCCACCCAGGCGCCCCAAAGTGTCACTTTTGAGGAGATGTTCGGCCAGGATTTCTAAAGCCTTAACAGTCAGCCACAGTAGCCAGCATACCTCCTCCCCCAAATCACTTTTCTGATGAAGTATATAAACACCCTTAATCCCAAATCAGCTCTGCCTCATAATTTACATTGAATTTCTAGCCCAGATGAGCAATGTTCTTGGCTCCTCTGGTCTTAAAACAACCCTTTTCCTAATTTCAGTTAAACATACTATAAGTACAAAAACAATCAAAAATGACAGTGGCATATGGGATTATACTAGCATTTAGGTTCAAATTAGTTCACTAAAACAAATTCATACTGATTTAATTAAAAGAAAAAAAAAAGTATCACAAGAACTTCCAATGGCAAAAGGGTTGTAACTCCCCATTGTCCTTAAGTCCAGTCAGGGGCCAAATTTCAGTGATCTATCTCCTTTCTGTTCCTGTCCCATAGTTGCCCCTCTTATGCAGCCTTCTCCATCAGTCCTCCCATAGTGCTGTGGTCTCGGGTCTCCCTGACTTCAGTGTCTTGCTCACTTCTTTAATCATTTCATGCATCACTGTGTCCTTAATGAGTCATCACAAAACATTTTCTTACCAGGTTACCACAAAAATCCAACATCCTAACAGGCCCCTTGTGAGCCACGGAATCAACTGCAGATTTCACAGCTTCACTATAAACCCATCTTTGTCAAACCTACCTCCTTGAGCTACATAGTCAATGAACTAAATACAGCCAATGAGGTACATACAGCCGGTGAGGCACACTAATATGTCCTCATCCTTTCCCTCCTCCAGGCCTTTGCGCTTTCTGTCTCTTCCTCATGAAATCCCACACCTACTTCCTGATCCACAACTCCTCCTGTCTCTCCTCCCTATCAATCTAACAATCCTCTACGGCCCATCCCTTCCATCAGGAATGGGTTCCTCCTCAGAAACACCAGTGTTCTCTATCTTACTAACTGCATTTAAAGCATTCCACTGTCTAGTTATTAGCATGTGTCTTACCTCCCTGCTCCATTTAACCTTCTGAAAGGTAGAGACAAAAGTCTGTATTTGCCTCTTATTCTCTACATGGCACCTTGCCTTGCATCTGGCATTCATTCAATAAATACTTATCGGATAAATGAACAAAAATTTATTATGTCTTAATTTTTTTTCATTTTCCAGAGTGTTTAAGATGAAATTATTGCACTTAATCTTTGAAACAAGCTAGCAGGGTAGGTAGGGTAAAGTAGAAATTGGAATTTCACTTTTAGAAGTAAAAATAAGAAGCAGAAGCTCAGAATGATGCCATGAATTCTCTTGTGTCACAGCTTCTAGATTCCCCGATTTCCCAACATGTTCCCCACCTGGACATCCACTACTTCCAATGGCAGCCAGAAAGGAGGAGCCCTCATATTCCTACACAGTGGATCTGCTGTTTCTGAAGAATTCAGGCCAAAATGGCCTTAATTTTTCTATCTTACCAACGATCCATGGCATAGTCATGCATTCACCATAATATTCTCAAGTCAACTTACAAGGCTTGGGAGAAACATCTTTTGTTACAATTTATCTCCCTGTATCTAGCTACCATCATAGAAAGGCTGCTTCCTCTGTTTCATCCTACCTTCTCAGAGTAACTGATATGCTGGGCAAGCCCCTGACTTTGCTAAACATCAGTTCCTCATTTTCAAACAGGGAAGAAGAGTACTACCTTGTATTGTAGTTATGAAGACAAAGATAAGGCACAAAGTACCAGAACAACACAAACACTCAGTAAGTAGTAGTTATTAAAATTAACGAAAATGAACAAAACCACAGAGAAGCAGATTATGCCACCATCTCTGAAAAGCTTCCTTTGTATTCCAGAAAAGTGTTGTAATTAGATGATGAGGAAGTAGAAACTGACCAAGTAAGGGCCCTTAAGAACTTGACTAATCAAGTAGCCGGTGGGGGTTGGGGTGGGGGTGGGGGTGGGTGGGGGCTCAGTCTTTTGGTGTTTCAAATGGGGATGTTGGTCTTTTCCAGGCTAATATTCCATGTGTGGAAGCATTCTATAGAATGCAGGTTTTTTTTCATTTCCTCCCCACAGATACCTGCCCTCTTTTGCAACCAAGCCCAGCAGAGGACCCAATGTGTGGATTCTTTTCTCACTTTATGTAACAGACTGAAATTATTCAAAGTTTTATCCTTAAAGAATTTTAATTTTGCTTTCATTTAAAGATCCAGAACTAGATCTTTATACTACCTCTGAACTCACTCAAGAGTCAATTAATGTTTTCCCAAAGCTAAACACAGATTATAAAGCCTTCAATGTTTTGAATCTAAAAGTCAAAGGAATTACAGATGATGGCTTAGTCTAATACCAAAAAGTTATTTCAACATTTCGTGATTCTAATTTTGATTATGATTCCCAGAGGAAGCTCTGGATTAAGTTCTAATACACTTTTTCTAAAGAAGCCAGTTTAAAATAAATTCCCATTTTAGTCTCTCAATTAGTGGAACTTTAAAATACATTTTCCCTAGGATACAAATAAAGAACTCTGAAGGAAATGTAGAGCATTTGTATGAATCACAGCATAGATATTGTTTTCGTGAAATAAAAGGGAGCATAAGCAGGGTTAAAGAAGCTGCCTGCAGTCTAAGGAGACCAACGGAGCTGAAAGGGTCTGACAGCAGGATGTGGGTTATAATGCTTCTGAATGAAATCCTTTTGTGCAAGGGTCTCACAGAGGGCATCCAGGCAGGACTGTGTGTTTGGATTGAAATTAATCAACCGGTCAGTTCCACAATGCTAAGATTCCTTCCGTTTAACTGATTAACGCAGGTTTACAGGCAGCTCCCAAATGATGTCAATAGCTTCTAAAAGGTCAAATGCAGAAACACACAGCAAATGTCCTAGAGTAAAAAGCACCAATAACTTCTTCCTCTATAATTTGCTGGGTGTGACTCATTATGCAGTGGATTATCCCTTTTTAATCAACTGCCCTGGTTTTCTTTTTCTGTTCATTTTCCCCCAAAAGCTAAAACATATTTCTACATCTTAATGATATATACACATTACAAGATTGCCTATTGTATTCTACAGTGTATCGGACTAAAACGATATAAGTGGTCCAGCTTCAGCATCACATTTTGCATGGGGGGTAGAGGATGGAGCAGAAAAGAGCAGAAGCCGAACTATTCTAGTCTAGTCAATAGGGGCCAACTACAAGCAAACCATTATCTGTGTGATTAAAGCAAATTCACACACAAAAAGCTACAGCCCCAATAAATGCCACTGTCAAGTAATAGATGCTCAGGATATAGCATTACGAAAGAGGAAGAACCACACCAGGTGGAAAATTACATCTGGGTTCAAAACTATGAATTCTAGCCCTTCAAGAGCTTCTTTAAAGTCCACTGTTTCATTGTCTTTCCCAAGGGACTGAATGCATTCTTGTAAAATATTAATCATGCATGTCTTGGGCACTGAGTTGAAAAGGCAAAGGGAAGAGAAGATAAGCCAAGAATACTAGAGTGTAGTGATCAGGACCAGGGCTTGTCTGACAATGCTATAGGAACAATAACTGTGGCCCAGAGACTCAGAGAAGTTCCAAGAACTCAACAGAGCCCCCTCCCGCCCATTAATGTCCCTGACCTTCAGTTGTGAAAAGGGAGGCATTGTTGCACAGGTTCCTAGGGCACAGCACTGGGTCTAAATCTCAGCTCTGTCACCTCCATTCCTGTGATCTTGGACAAGCTTTCAACCTCCCTGGCATCACTTTTGTTACCTATAAAATTAAGGAAAGAATAATCCTACCTCTGAATGTAGTTGAGAGCACTTCTAGCAAACAGTCACATTTTTAGGTACTGAGAATACACAGTGCTGAACACACCACACAAGGTCACTGCTCTCAGGAAGCTTGCATTCTGGGATGGGAGATAAAACAATAAAAAATTATATAAATAACATAATTTTATATGTATAGAAAAGGGCTGTGAAGAAACTTACAGGATGAGAAGATAAGAAACTGACTGAATGGGAAGATGACTTAGATACACTTGTCAGAAAAACCTGAACCTCAGAAGAAATGATACTTGAATAAGGAGAAGGAGCAAGATGTGTAAAATAACTGATCAGGAAGACTAAAAGTTTTAAAACAGAAACAAGCTCATAATGTATGAAGAACATAAAGAAGCCCAATGTGGCCGGAGGACAGAGCAGTGAGCAGTAAATGTAGATACCTATTAGACTAGTAAGTGAAGAAGCCAAGTAATGAACTCATGAATGGTGCTCGGGGTAGAGGATAGAACTGGAAATGTAAATTTGGGAAACATCTACTTAACAACCAGCACAATGTCTGAACATTATGATTATGAATAACCAATCTCTCTATTCCCACTTTTTAAGTAACTGAATTGACACCTGCATTAGGGATACTGTCAGCAAAACAGAAGGAAGAGAGAAGACTGGTAGAAGTGGATTAGTTTAGGGAGAATGAATGTTTCACGTTGACTGCCAACTTCTACAAAATTCCGGGCATTCTGTGTTGAGCAGGATTCTGAGGCCAAGTATGAGCCTGGGTAACAATGTGTTCCAATATATGCAAGATATATAAATGGTAGCATATTTCCAAGGCTCTAGAATTCTAGAGCAAGGCTCTAGAATTAGCTGTGTTTGTTCACTATAAATTTCATTTAAATTTTTGGTACTTTTTTCTTATAATAATATAAATTACATACCATTACTATTCCTATTACGTAATTACGAAACCTGAGGCTGAGAGGGAATAATTTATTTGCCCAAAGTGACCAGCCTTCAAATAATTAAAACTAAGAACCAAATCTGGGCATCTCTAACTCCTGAGACCATGCTCCTACCCACTGTAATATATTCATGTAAATTTGCTAAATAAGTCCTTATATGTATTCCCCTAACTGCACTTTAAGGGTCTTTCCAGCTGAGCTTAGCACATCTGGCTCCAGGATGGAATGTCTTGTTCAATCATCTCTCTAATTCTGGCATGTTCGCTGGTTTCTAAATTAACATGTTGCTTTCTTAAGGAAGCATCTTGGCACAATTCTTTTTCTGTGCCGATGTTAGTGGAAAACATCCTAGTTGTTAAAATATCAAATCCTATTTGATTATTAGGTAATTTTGTAAGCAAAATGACTTAATTTTAGCAACTGTCAGAGTTCCAAGTTATTTTAGCAATCACCTACCTATTCTTCAGCTGATGGCTTCCCATCTAGCTGCATTCACAAGCCCACAGATACCCTGTATCAATGAAGTTACTGCTATTGTTATTGTTACCCCATCCTGACACACAAAAGCAGATTCATATACTTTGACTAAAGAAAAGAAATTTTTAGGAATTTAATGTCCTAAGGAATAATTTTAATTTCAAGGATTCTAGGGCACTGAGAAATAAAAACTCTTGTGTAGGTTACAGACTAACCACACCATAGGCAGAAAAGCTAAATATATTTAATCTTGAATTGCCTTGTCCTTTCTTCCCGCCACCATGCTTTCCTTTGCACTTATTTTCTGTGAGAGGGCTTCATAACAGGAAAAAAGTATGCCACATACTACATTGATCTAATTCCAGCAAACTACCCAGAATTTGAATTTTTATTAGCAAGAGCCATAGGCAAAAGCAATAATGCACGATACCTAACAGAGTGGTTAGTTTTATTCATGAATTCATGCTGGGTTAAGAAAAAAAAAAAAAAAGAAGAAGAAGAAGAAAAGCCAACTTCAAAGCACTACTGAAAGATGATTAACTCTCTAGCCACAAATGAGAATCACAAGCTACTTTGATGTGTGAGAATTTTTAGTGCCTAAATTAAAAAAAAAAAAAAGGACATCTACAAGTTTAACCATTTGAAAAAAATCCAATGATATACTTCTTTTGCATTTTGAAAACCAGTAATTACCTGAGGGAATAAACAAGATTAGAACTCAGCCTCAGAAATTAAGCCTTAAATGCATTAACACACAAACAATATTCCTCCTTCATCATACAGTTCAGGGGCAAAATGCCAGCTCTAATACGCTCAGTACAGGAAACAGAACTCTTTACATTGGCATTTTCTGATTCACCACCCCACAAGGTACTCTGGGCATTAATCAAGCTACATATGCAACTTCATCTCAAAAATCCAACAAAGTTGAAATCAGGAGTGTTACTCAAATGTACAAACCATGTGGGAGATCCTTATAAAGACTATGGTTGTATGAAAATTTGTGCCAACATTAACTTGAAACTAACATTGACAATGATCTATAATTGCTAATCCTGGAACCCTGAGCAATCTCTATCATTTATAGAGTATATGTCATGGTCTGTTTTCACACAAAAATTGAGAATTATTATTTAGTATGTATAATTCTCAAAGGCTGTGTGAAATAGGCCATGGAATATCCTGTATAAATTTCAAGAGAAAATGGAAATCACTAAAAAGAGAAGTGAATGGATTAAAATGTGGGATTTTTCTTAACAATGGTTCAAAGATATGGGAAAGATGTAAGGCTGATACCATGAATTTTAAATGGTTTTTAACATGTAAACATATTAGATCTGATATTATTTATTAAGATACTTATATTTACCAATCTGAACAAGTTTAAATATTGTTAAAAATTAAATGCTGTAACATTACATTTTCTATTTCCTATCAAATTGACACATCTCTATCAATAACTACTTGGAAAAATATGCAAGACAATCTCAAAAAAAATCACTGTGCACATTATGCAAGATGAAAATGCAGCTTTTAAAAAATACTCTGTCTGACATTCAGTTCTGTATGCTGCTACAGCAGGTCAAAAGCCATTAGCCACCTGCTGGAAACACATACTAGGAAATAAAATGCCCTTCAAAATTATTTTGCATACAATATTCTCAATGTAAAATGGGTGAAGTTATATTCTAAATGTTTTAAAATGTGATGCCTTGAAAGGAAATACACTCACCATGCCAGAAGTTAATTTCAAAATAAGATTTAATAAGGGTCATATAATTTGGAGTATTCACATTAGATAAACAAAGTACCACGTCTACTATGAGAGAAATGAATACATAAATGAAAACATATAATAACCAAGCAGCTCAACACAATGGCTACCCCTGTCTCTTTTTCCAATAAAGTGACAGACTTAATTTGATTCCTGGGATTCTTAGGACATTCTCTCTCACCATTCAGTAGTCTTCTGGGGACTGACCCAACAGTCCTTTTTTATCAATAAGACATTCTACAAGTCATTCAGAAAAAGGAAGCAAAACACCAGCCTCTGTGCCATTGCACATAAAGAATTCACAACCCTGTCTTGTTTAACATTTTGAAACTTGGCAATGAAGTATATAGCTCAATATCATTAATATATTAATAGGTTCTATTCGCAATTATTAGATGACGGGTCATGTGGCACTTTGTATAGCCAGGTACTAAGCTCAGTACATGACATAATGCATTTAATCCCCACAACAACTTGATGATAGAGGTATTATCCTATCAGTATTTCACAAATAAGGAAATTAAGGCACAAAGAGGTTGAGGAATTTGCTCACAGTGATACAGAAGCAGATGGCTACATTTCAAGGAGGGAAACTTAGTTTATAAAATGTGAAGTCCTGATGTGATGGGCAACCACAGGAAAGAAAACAAGAGGCCTAAGTCAAGGACAGCCAAAAGAAAGGACGGAAGAGAAACAAAGGCTTTTTCTTTTTCTCTATTTTCTATTTCTATTTATTTCTGTTTATTTCTGTTCTGGTGGTGTGCTTAATAAACAAAATAAAGAGGTAACAGAATTGTAATCTGGTTTGCAAAGGCAAAGGTGACTTCCACTTAATCACTAGGAAGATCACATTTTCTTGTCTTACTTAAAAGATGGATTTCTGTTTTGTGGACTGCAAATACCCAATCTCACTGCTCAAGCCCTGAGACTACATCCAATGGATAAATACACATTTTGGTATCATGTCAGATTCGCAAACTGTAGAGGCAGAAATGGGTTTCTAAGAGTCCTATGTTATTCACCTATAAACCTGGTTCCTAAGATAGGAGCGCCTGGCTGGCTCAGTTGGTTAAGCATCCAACTTCGGCTCAGGTCATGATCTCATGGTTTGTGGGTTCGAGCCCCACATCGGTCTCTGTGCTGACAGCTCAGAGCCTGGAGCCTGCTTTGGATTCTGTGTGTGTGTGTCGCTCTCTGCCCCTCCCCCACTCATGCTCTGTTTCTCTCTGTCTCTCAAAACTGAATAAATGTTAAAAATAAAATAAATAAATAAACCTGGTTTCTAAGATGGATCAAGGGCAACTCTTGGAGACTGACTTCAAAAAGGGTCAGTGGAGTTCCCAGGCTGTTAGCTCTAGAGAGGTCTCAGCTTCCCTGGTGTTACCCTCACTGACTTGAGCCATGCTAAATTTGTTTGTAAGAAATCTTAAACTGGCTCTCCAATATAAGGGCCCAGTGATCTTTCCAGGGCCCCAATCCAAAACCTATCATCGGATCATGAGAGGTTTTGTTGGTGCAACTGGGTATTTGAATTTTCTTTGATTACTCAACAAATAAAACAACAACAAAAACATTTCCCCTTAAAACACAACAATGGAAGCCTGTAAATCTTCAAACACGAATTAAACAAAATACCTCTTTGTTAATAAAACATGGAATCATACAAAATGCATCTGTCAAAATGAAGATTCTAAAATATTTCAGTAAAAAATTCACTAAATCTCAGATAATAAGGTTGGAAAAGATTCCTTTTTCCACACCCCAAACAAAGGAAACTGAATCCCTGCCTTGACTGGAGACTGTTGCTATTTGTTTTATGGATAAAGGCCAAATTATGCATATTTTTGTGACTTCAGTCAAGATTCAAGGTCAGTCACCAGATTTTCTCCCACACCAACAATACAGCAGCAGCATGAATTCAGATGTTCCTCATTCATTTCACCGTGAGTCTTTAAATTTGTTTTCCCTGTCAGAGTAGCTACGATTTCTTCCTTTGTCAAAAGGGTAGCCATTAAGAAAATCACTTAGCTAATAAACAAGGAAATTAGCTAGCAAGCCTGATACAAAGCAGATAGTCCCAACACAAACAGCAATCTACACACAAATTAAGGCTGTAAAGAGTTGCTCTGATAAGCACTTTTAAACTTAGTGGCACTCAAACAACTGAGCATCTCTAGTATTAGGGGTCAAGCAGCAGTTTTAAACTTTTCTTCTTGCCTCACTTGGTGGCCACAAAGATCTCAATAATAAGTACAGAGTTTTACCTAAGGGTGTGCTGAGAAAGATACAGCAGTAAGCAAACAGAATAATTATGAGGGCAACATAACCCATCTTCCTTTCCAACCATTTTTCTATTCTTTCATTTGTCGCTGTTTAGAGGAACCAGCTAACATATATTTAATTTTGTGAAAAGTCACATAACCTAAGTAAGTAACAGTGGAAATAAAATCATCACTCTCATGAAACATGTTGTCAGATTTTGAAGTGCGTGGTTATCAAGCAAAACATCAACATCAGAATTTACATAGTTACATTTTACATGTCCAAATGATACACATTTTTAAAGCTGATAATCTTTAATTTATACACACAACAATTTTTTGGTGGGGAACAGCATAACTAAATACTTGTAAATTTCACTAAATTTCACATTTAATCAAATGGCTTCAGTTTTCTACAAAAGTTAAATTTTTAGTAAAAGTCTACATTAGAAATACTACAGATTAAGAAGAATCTGCTATTATAATCATACTAATATCTTCTAATTTTAAGGACAGAAAAACCTCCCTCATCTAATCACTTCTAATAAAATGCTTGAAATGCTTTGTTCAATCCTAGATTTAATAATTCCTACCTTTAGTTGGTTGAAAATGTATCTAAATCAGTAAGAACCCACTTCTGCCAACTCATTCCAGGAAAATATTCATTTCCACCAGCCAAATCACACCTCTGCTCCAGGCTGGGTCATTCTTGGACTTTATTAAGAAGAATGTTCTGCCTCTACTCCCATCTTTGTGAGACCTGGTGATCACAGTCAGTCCTGTATGACCCTCAATATACCAGAAATAGAAGATAACCGGAAACAAAACATGTTTAAATGATCATTTAAATTAGCCCTATAAAATAGAAAGTATGAGTCTCAAGAAGTAACTGGCCAAGGATAAATAAACCATTTTAAGTACATTATAAACTCAAAAGTATTAGATAAGTAATAAATTTTATTTAAAATTCCTCAATAAAAAGATCTGTGAATGAATGAATATGCTTAACAAAATTAAAAAAAAATCTTTTTTAATGTTTATTTTTGAGAGATAGGGAGGGAGCGCACACGCGGGTGGGGGAGGGGCAGATAGAGAAGGAGACACAGAATCCAAAGCAGGCTCCAGGCTCTGAGCTGTCAGCACAGGACCTGATGCAGGGCTTGAACCCATGAATGGTGAGATCATGACCTGAGCCAAAGTCGGATGATTAACCAACTGAGCCACCCAGGTGCCCCAACAAAATTTTTAAATGTTTTTAATGTTTATTTATTTTTTTGAGAGAGATAGAGTGTGAGCGGGAAAGGGGCAGAAAGAGAGGGAGACACAGAATCCGAAGCAGGCTGACAGCACAGAGCCCAATGCAGGCCTTGAACTCTTGTACCCACGAAATCATGATCTGAGCTAAAGTCGAATGCTCAACCAAATGAGCCACCCAGGCGTGCCTGTTTAACAAATTTTTAAAAAGAGAGCAATGTGCCTTTAATTTATTAAACCAGAAACTCTCAGGTAAATATAACACAATATATTCAATATGTTTCACATAGTGTTGAATTTAAGTTTTAAATTCTTAATGTAAAAATAATCTACTCTGGAGTGCCTGTGGCTCAGTCACTGAAGCCTCCAACTCTTCATTTTGGCTCAGGTAATAATCTCATGGTATATGGGTTGGAGCCCCACATAGGACTCTGTGCTAACAGTGAGGGCTTGCTTAGGATTCTCTCTCTCCTTCTCTCTTTCTCTCTCAAAATAAACAAACATTTTTTTTCAGTGTTGCTATAATTACTTAACACATTTAATATTTTCAAAATGTTTCAAAATCTTTAACTAGTTCAGTTTTTAAATAAGAAAAGACATTACTAGATCTGTGATTTTTGAGCTTTAAAATAAAACCAGGACTTACTGCACTTAGTTTACTTAAATATACTATATATATAATATGCTTAAAATACCGCACTGAACCAGTAACTGTTCTAAACATTCTGTAATAGTTTCAAATTTTGACAAAGTCCCATGGACAAAAGTTTTTAATTTAAACATTAGAAATGAAAAAGCCTAGGTACTTCAGACATAACTCAATTTATATGGATATTCAAATATATATCTAGGTGTTTCTTCTAAGAATTTTAAAAGCAAAGAATCAGGTGTTCTACAAAAATTCACAAATTCATACAGGTTATCTTACACAATTTGTAAAGGAAAAAGTAGGTTTAAGACATTTTGGTATAGAACGAAAAGAATGTATTCTGTTCCTATGATGACCAAGACTCCTAACCAACCATGATGACAAAGGGCAGATGTTTTAGAGAGAAAAAAAAAATTTCTATATACTTGATTAACATCAGAGTCTACTTCGCAGCACTATTAACTTACTTGCTACCTGAGACTTTGTTACTTTTTTTCTCTAAGATGGCTACAGACAGCACATTTCTTGTTCATAGTCAAACTGAAACTACCATAAGCCTCAAAGACTGTCAAGCTGTACTCTGATTTGCAAGAAGTTTAAACCAATGGTAATTATGAATTGCAAATTCTTCACTTGACAAAGTTACAATTTATAGGGCTCCTTTAAACAGCAAGTACCTCTAATATATTTAGAAGGGATTTCAAATTACAAAAACTCAATTTGCTATCAGATTATGTTAGTACACTGCCCCCATTCCAACTCTTCATAATGCCAGTTAGTGGCAAATAGGTGCTCCTGTATCATGTTTTTGAAAGCTTAAGAGAGTGCACATCAAGGGCCCCTAACACAACCTAAGAGACATTAACAGTCAATTGCTTGGTAAACAGATAAAGAACAGGCCTTCTGTAATTGCCAAGTGCTTTTTATGCAAATACATTCATTTCCTGGAACCTGGTAACTGTTTGTTTTGAAAGTAACCTTATAGTCTTTTCACGTGCACTTTATCACTGTTGGATTGGAGACCAATTTATGACCATAAAGATTTAATTTACCTTTAATATATTTCTCAACATTATGATGTTGGCATTACTTTCATCACCCCATCCCCTCTGATATATATACAAACCCACATATATGTATACACATCAGTGTTACTTTCACATATCTGAAGTGAATTTCCTAAATTGCATATGTACCATGTTTAAATATAAACTATAACCTGCAAACAATAAATGGCTCTAATCTCCTTCTTGGAAAAAGTGTTAGTTACTTAAACACTCTATTGTAAGAAACACAATTCTACACAATAATTAAATTATTATCTTCCTTATTAGCATGGGTACACCTTCTCTCCATGTTTGCATATTACCCAGCAAAAATGCCAACTGCTGTTGTGCTTCAGCAATACTTGGTGTAATGGAACATATCCAAATGGAAATGTTCGCTCTACCTACACTTTCCTTCAAGAAACTACTAACACCTAGATAAAACCCCTTATCAGAGACAAATCCCTTCAGAAACAAAGGATCTAAAGTTACCCAGTTATTATTATTATAAGACTGAATGCTTTAGGGCTAATTGATAGGGTAAATGTTTCTCATCTGGGGTTGAAGAAAGGAAACTATCTTGCCTTCAAAAACAAAACTGAAATAAAGTTAAGTAATCTATCTAAAAGAATTTTTGTTTTTTTAATTTATTTTATTTTTTTTTACCTTGGTAACACTTGGCAAAATGTTGAAAATAGAAAAATCCACTGAAGAAAAAGTATTTGCAAAAAAAAAAAAAAACATAAAACGGGTAATATCTTTAATGTGTGTAGGACCCAAGGAATTTAACAAAAATCCCCTACCCCTGGACAAGCAAAGCAAGACTAACTCCATTTTGTGCTACACCCACCATCTCATGTATAACCCCCACATGACCTACTTATTGCTTAAGACACTCCCCCACCCTAGTCAAGCCGCTGAGCACACCCTTACTGGAAACCGGCTCATATAGGAATGCGGAACCCCTAACCGCCAATTCTTAAACCCCGCCTTTTGCCCACCAAACTTGCATGCCAATTCTGACCAGAGTGATAGGCTAGTTCAAACTGTTACTATAGGGTAAATTGTAATTCAATTGACCACGTGTGTGGACTGACATGACTATGCAAGTTTCTGTGTGTGTTACAATCTCATTGGCCAGTGGCCCCTATAAAACTGCTACACCTCTTAACCTAGGGGTCCAAGTCACTGCTCCGCTGTGTTGGGTATACTTGGGCGCAAGCTTGAGCTTGCAAATAAACCCTCATGCGTTTGCATCGGTATCGGCTCCTTGGTGGTCTCTCGGATTTGAAATTGGGGGCATTACATGTGCATATAAATAAGTCTTACAAATAAAAAAGAGGAACACATAGGATTAACCCCAACATGGAGAAAAATAAATGCTCAACAATCATATAAAAAATGCTCAAGTCACCGTTGAAAATTAAAATAAACGATCATAATTCTTTATTTCTCTAATTGGCAGTTAACACACACACACACACACACACACACACACACACACACACACACACACACACACAAATTCCAGAATGGGCAGTTGTTGCTCTCATATAGAACGTCACAGAAGTATAAACCAGAAGAATCTTTCTGAAGGACAATTTGGCATATATGGATCAAACACCTTTTAAAATGTTCATATTCCTTTACTTAACTCTACTTCTAGGAATTTATTTTAAGAAAAAAAAATACAGGGGTGCCTGGGTGGCGCAGTCAGTTAAGCATCCAACTCTTGATCTCAGCTCAGGTCATGAGAGACTGCTTGGGATTCTGTCTCCCTTCTCTCTGCCCCTCCCCTGCCTGTGTTCTCTCTCTTTCTCAAAATAAATAAATAAACTTAAAAACAATTTTTTTAAAAGAAAATAAACAAATAGGCAAAAGATTAATCTAAGTATTTCCAGCATACTGCCACTTATAATAACAAAAACAGAATAATATTCTAAAATCCCAGTAATAGAGAATTGGTATAGGCATAAAATAAAGGGCAATGCAGCTACTTAGAAAGCAGCTGTGAAAGAATATTTAGTGACAAGAGAAAATGTTTACTATTTAACACTCAGTGAAAAAAAAAATTGCAGGTTATAAAATACAGTAACCATTACGATCCTAATTTTATGTCTTCCAGTTTTGTATCTCTGTTCCTGTGTGTGCATACATGCGGGGCAGAACAGGAAAACTGCTGGCAAGCAAATGATATCAGTGCTTATCTTTGAGTGGTAAAATATGGGTAATTTAAAAAATAGCATTACCTTTGTGGTTTTTGTTTTTGTTTTTTTTTCGTTGTTGTTGTTTGCATTTGCATTTGCCAATGTTGCCTAATAAATGAATATAATTCAAGAAGTAATGGGCCGGGGTGGGGGAAGGGGGAGACAACATAATTACTCAGAAAAACAAAACTGTAAGTTCCTATGTAGGAGATAGTTTCTGATAACTAGAATCATACTGCTCAGAACAATGAAAATAATGTTCCTATAAAAGACTAAAATCAACTCTTTGCCAACAAAAATACACAGTGGCATCACTCTCAACCTGGCAAAACCAGCCATATGAAGCAGTGTTACGTAACCTAATACCATACTATTTAGATAGGTTTTCTGCATCGCCACTTAGATTTCTTCCCAGGAAAATAGTCAAATTACCCTCATAAGAACCACAGGCTTAAATGAAGCTGTGGTCATGGTAAAAAAGAAGCACCGAGATGTCCACAAGACCCAGAG
The DNA here is from genome assembly GCF_014898765.1 of Herpailurus yagouaroundi. Lineage (NCBI taxonomy): Eukaryota > Metazoa > Chordata > Mammalia > Carnivora > Felidae > Herpailurus > Herpailurus yagouaroundi. The sequence goes on from NW_024412377.1 coordinate 76,205,734, forward strand.
TGATCTCTGTCCATCTATAAAATGAAGATAATAGCACTATCAACCCTACAGCCAATCTTTCAGGTGACGAACTGTCCATTTCTCCAGATAATACTAATAGTGTTTTAAATACCAAAGACAAAAAGTCTTGGCCTATTTTATAATAACTAAGAAATACCAGTTCCCATAATCTAATATATTGTATACTGCAGTTTTATTGTCTATATTTTAAAGGTTATATTTTCTATGTGTTCACTGAGCTTATAAGTAGGCTTAACGAGTTACAGTTAAGCTGATTATTTTGCACATGAAGATATGACTATAATTTCCTGAATAAACAAAGAGCAATCAACAAATATTTACTGAACATCTTCCATGTTCTATGAATTATGTCCGAAAGAAAATATTTTTAATTATTTAGGCAAATCACTCCCTAGATCATATACAACACAAGGAATTTAATTCCTCCAATTCAGTCTAACGATGACTACTGAATATTTATGAATATGAATAATTAGCTAACCCTTCTATATGTCTTATTAGTTTGTTCTCTAACTGGAACTATTTTATTACTTTATGATACCATTTTAGTAAGTTTTGTTTTTGTTATTAAAGTAGAATATACATAGCATAAAATTTACCTTTTCACCATTTTTAGACTTCACATTAAGTCCCATTCAAATTATTGTGCAACCATCACCACGGTCCATCTCCAAAACTTTAGCATCTTTTCCAAACCAAAATTCTGTGTCCATTCAACAATTACTCCCCATTCTCTGCCCGCCTCCTACCCAGCCCTTGGCAGCTACCATTCTATTTTCTATTTCTACGAATCTGAACACTCTAAGTTCCTCATGCAAGTGGAATCATACAGTATTTTTCCTTTTATGTCTGGCTTATTTCAGTTAGCACACTGTCTTCAAGGGTAATCCATGTTGTAGCAGGTGTCAGAATTTCATTTCTTTTTTAACACTAATATGCACTGCATGTATATCCCACTTTATCCATTCATCCATCAATGGGCATTTGGGTTACGTCCACCTTGCGGGTATTATGAATAATGCTGCTATGCACGCTGATGTACAAATATCTGTTCAAGTTCCTGATTTCAAATCTTTTGGGAATAAACAAAAAAGAGAATTGCTAGGTAAGTTCTGCTTTTAAGAATTCCAACTTTCAATAAACATATCTTTTGATATTTTAAAAATCAGTATCAAGGGGCGCCTGGGTGGCGCAGTCGGTTAAGCGTCCGACTTCAGCCAGGTCACGATCTCGCGGTCCGTGAGTTCGAGCCCCGCGTCGGGCTCTGGGCTGATGGCTCAGAGCCTGGAGCCTGTTTCTGATTCTGTGTCTCCCTCTCTCTCTGCCCCTCCCCTGTTCATGCTCTGTCTCTCTCTGTCCCAAAAATAAATAAACGTTGAAAAAAAAATTAAAAAAAAAATCAGTATCAAATTCAGTCTCTAGACTGAATTTTTAACAGCAAAATAGCTATTTTATTCTCTTTCAGGGTATGCTTTAAAAACCCAAGTTAAAAATAAAAGAATTTTTCATACTTAAGACTTAATGGTAAACCTTCTGCTAATAACAACATTAGCCAACTTTTCCCTAGCAAAGTGCATCGCTCTTTGGTACTGTCATCCATAAATACTCTTCCTGTTTCCCCACACTTTGTATTCTCTGCTTTTCAGTGTGAATCATCAGGGCACTTAAACCACCAAGCCATTCTGTTTTTGTAGCTGATATGTTCCCCTCCAACTATTAACATATTCTTACCTCCCACTTCCAAGTAACACATACATATTTTGAAAATGCCCACCACAATGCTCACAATTCTGCTGTTAAACTAATAGTTACTTAATAGGAAGAACTTCAACCAAATAGAGTAAGAACAAGGTAGTATGTTTCAGATCAAATCATGACCCTCTCTCTCAACACAATATTTAATTTCATACCACCATAAAAGCCAGATCTAATATACCTGGCCCAGAATACAAATATTACTATCTGTTATTCAGTGGTACTACAAAAGGATCCCACTATATAAAAAAATTAATATGTGAGTATTATACTCACATTAATATGTGAGTAGTTTTTAAAACTATGTAAATATACTAAAGGCATTTCATCACTATAGTGAGTGGAAATATACTCTAGAGATGCAAAGCCAATTTGAATTCCTAACTGTGAATTACTGACCACTTGAGAAGAGAAATGTAGTTTCAATCAAAAAGAAAGAGTTATTATGCCTTGCATACAATCCATAATTTTAAGATACCAGTGGCATGATGAAGTTATTAAAGTCTTTCTGACAAGGTAAAGACCATCATAACTCACTGCCACCTTCATCAAAGCTGGTGAATTATGGATTTTATGAAGGGTAATTACCCTTCAAGTAAAGTATGTGGGCAGTTACTTATTATAAATTTTTATCTTTAATACATAAATTGTCACACATTGTTAACAAACAATTTGAAGCAAGCTGAATTATGTGATTAAGTTATAATAGAAAATTACTTCATATCTGTTCATTTCTCCTCCAAGACATCAAATATACGATTTATGTTACTAGGGTCCAGTGATTGATACTGAAGTCAGAGCTGTGGAAATACAAATTAATTGAAATATGACAAGACTTCCCTCAACTATTTTAACAGCGAGGAGAACAAGAAGTTTTCAACGACGTGATACAATTTTACCTCTTAAATCAAATAGTAAAGTGAAGATAGAATGATAGAGTTAGGATGCCACCATTTTGCAATATTAAATGAATAAACCAAATTGAAAAAAAATTAAAGAATCTATTTTGCCAAATCCATCAACACTGATACTAACAACTTTGAAATATCTATAATATATGCATCACTTAATAAATCCCAAAAATGTACTCACTATACATGCTAAATCCTAAGATAGAGAACTTCAGTTCCTTAGATGGGAGGCTATTGATCAATACTGGAAATAACCAATATTTCCTGAGAATATCCAACATTAGTTTTTTTGTAAAGCCCTATCTGTTTTGCCAAAGAATCCACACCTCTACTTGCCCCCCATAAGTATCATTAATTTGGATTTCCTTGGTGAGAGTTGCACAATAGTTTTCTTCTGGAAGTAAAGGTGACTGCAGTAAGTGAAGTTTGAGTTTAGGCACTTAAACCATAACGTGGCATATTTTCCATACCTTTTACTGACTCCAACCATGGGCCATTCCCAGAACACAAGAATTCCAAGTAGCACAGGATCGTGAAAGCTATATTTAGAACCTGGCTGGGCATATGCCCAAGTTACAAGAGTCCTATGGGTCTGATAGGGCCTGGACATACAAATACCCCAGACTACATCTATTCTTCTTCTGCCAGCTCCCCAGTTCAACTGAAATGGGTTGGAAAATGTGGATTGTAAAACCATTTTTGAAGAGGATAAGCAAAATGTTAAAGATGGAACATTTCTCCCTGGCCTTTATATCTGCATAATGATTTCTAAACTAAGGGAAGATTTAAAGTGAAAGTCATGCCACTATAATTCAAGAGTGGTGATGAACAGTTTTAATTTACAAATCTCAGATAGAAGAATAAGATGATTTTCTGCTTCCAGAGGTGCTACCTTCTTCTCACTGCATTGTAAGGGTCAAATGTTACAGCTGGGAATTATCATTATTATACCTAATTATAATCACACTTTGCTTGGTAGCTTTCTTTCACATAACTTTTGATATAGAAATTGTTATGATATATTCTTGACCTTTATACTTTGCATCAAAAGAGTAGTAATTTACTTATTCCAGTTCAGAGTAAATTATTGATTTGCTACTCACTACTCAGAATGAAGATTAATGGAATAGATTTAAAGTTGTAAAGAATTTGGAGCCTAGGTCCTTCTGACCGTCAACTTTTAGCTAATAAACTGGAATGTGTCAAAACTGAAAGGCAAGGTTTAGTTTTCATATTTATATAAATTGTACTACATTTTTGGTATTTTCTACCTTTTCTCCATGAACGTTTCAGAATACAATTCCTAGAAATCTGCTGGTTTGTAATCTTCCCTTCAATGTTCAGAAGTTCATAAAAATGACAGAAATAACAGAAGACTCAGAAACTGTTAACAGCAGCAATTTAGAAAGTAAGACCAAGTAGAAAGAGGGAAAATTTGTTTTCAGTATTAGGAAGAGCTTAAATTTAATTATGGCTAACTAAATGCGAGGCACTTTCCAAAATACTTTTAGAAATGAACTCATCAATGCTTATAAAACCCTATAAAATGAATAATACCAACCAACTAAGCCACTTTGCAAACAAGAAAGCGAAAGCACAGAGTGTAAGTACTATGTCCAAAGTCACTACTCCTGTAAGTAGGTGTAACTCAGTCTAGCTCCAGAACCTGTAGTTTTAATCATGACACAAACCACCTCCTTTAATTAAAAGCTGCAACAAGATTTTTTTCTTTTTCCTATCTCAGTTCTTTCTCTGAAATGAATATCTTTTGTGTATGTTTGACCCAAGAACGGAATAATGTAAGTTTACAAAAAGTAACTTTTGTTTTACTATAATTTTGCTAACATATTCTACAGATTTTATTAATTACTAAAAATAACTCCATATAAATGATCCAAATAAGAGAGTTTACAGATGTATTTAAAGTTCATCATCTTTGGTCCAATCTGATGTGAAATGGACATGTTTAGTACATATATATAATTTAGTACATATATAACCATTTAAATGAGTGATTTTAAAAATGTAAATACCATAGTGAGAACTCACAATTCCCCCCTAATCCCCATTTGCTTTCAAAGTTCTGGAGCCAAATTTTAGGCAAGAAACCCTTGGATGGTTAAGGTCACTTCATATTCAACAGGTTTATCTTTTCCCCCAAGCTTACACTTCCCAAACACATTTCTACCTTGTTTAATCACATCATCTAATCAACCAAAAAAGAAACTTCATATTTTTTTCAGCCCGTGCTCTCTTTCAATACCTTCAATGCAATCATTCATCACAATATTCTGCCAATTCTATCTCTGGCACATCTCCTGAATCTGTCACCTGCCTTCATTCCTGTATTCACTGCTCCAGTTCTGAGCCCCATTTTCTTACCCCAGGAACCTGTAATGGTAACAGCTTCTAACAGACTGCTTTATCCTCTGGTTTATTCTTTAATCAGTCCTTCATACATCTCTATCAGAGTTCTCTTCTAACATAAGAAGAAAATTAAAAGCTTTTAAGTTTCCAATCATTTAAAGCAGAATTTCCAGGGACACCTGGGTGGCACAGCTGAGCGTCTGACTTCAGCTCAGGTCATGATCTCACAGTTTGTGGGACCAAGCCCCACATCAGGTGCTGTGCAGACAGCTCAGAGGCTGGAGCCTACTTCGGATTCTGTCTCCCTCTCTCTTTGCCCCTCCCCCGCTTGCACTCTGTCTCACTCTGTCTCTCAAAAATAAGCATTTAAAAAATTTAAAAAAATAAAGCAGGATTTCCAAACTATAAAGTATATTACATTCACCAGAAAGGCTTGTTAAAACAGATTGCCATAAGACCCCTCTCCCTTTCCGATTTGACCGGACTAGGATGGGGCCCAAGAATCTGCATTTCCTACAAGTTTCTAGGTAGTTATAATGCTGCTGGGCCAGAGACCACACTTTAAAACTACGTGGGGAAGTTTCATAAAATGCCCTGCCATACACCCTCAACCAAATACATGCAGGATTTCATTGTGTGGAGTTTTTTTAAATCTTCCAGGTGATTCTGATTTGCACACTATTGTGAACTGTATTGTGTGCTTGAATTTAAATTCTTTTTTTAAATTTTAATGTTTGTTTTTGAGAGAGACAGAGTGCAAGCAGGGCAGGGGCAGAGCGAGAGGGAGACACACAATCCAAAACAGGCACCAGGCTCTGAGTTGTCAGCACAGAGCCCCACGCAGGGCTTGAACCCATGAATCAAACCATGTGACCAAGACTTGAGCTGAAGTCAGAAGCTTAACTGACTGAACCACCCAGACATCCCAGTATTGTGTACTTGAAATTTGCTAAGAGGATAGATCTTAAGTGTTCTCACCACACACAAAAAAATGGTAACTATATGGCCTGATGGGTATGTTAATTAGCTTGACTGTGGTGATCATTTCACAATGTATACCTAGAGCAAAACATCAGGTTGTACATCTTAAAAATATACAGATTTGGGGGGCGCTTGGGTGGCTCAGTGAGTTAAGTGGCTGACTTCAGCTCAGATCATGATCTCGCGGTCTGTGAGTTGGAGCTCCACCTTGGATTCTGTGCTGACGGCTCAGATCCTGGAGCCTGCTTCAGATTCTGTGTCTCCTTCTCTCTGCCCCTCCCCTCTTGCTCTCTCTCTCTCTCTCAAAAATGATAAACATTAAAAAAAAATTAAACATATACAGAGTTTATTTGTCAATTATACCTCAATAACACTGAAAAAAAACCCCAAAACCCACAAATGTAGCCAGGTGTCCCCTATTCTTATTTGCTCAATTTGGTAGCCCTACCCACATTTTCATTTCAAACCGGGCCCAACAAATTGTGTAACCCCTCCTGAGCAGGACAGCAAATCTAAACATTAAGTTCATAAGGTAAATGAATGAACTGAGTAATATACAACACCAGCTGAGATCATACTGAATGAAAAACTTTCTTTTTATTTGAGCATCTTCCTTTCCTGCCTTCGAATCCCCCCCAGAAACACACCCTGATGTACAACTTTCCTGCCAAGTTTCCATCTGCACGAAGGTGTAAAAGTACGGCTGCCAACTAGGAAATAAAAACCTGGAAATGAAAGCCCTTTAGAGATTTAAACACTACCAACAGTATGGAGAGTATACGGAAAGAATGAAAATTTTAAGAAATACTTTTCATAAAAGCACAATTTCTTTAAAAAAAAAAAAGGTAAATGGAAAAAAGAAGCCAACGTGTTGCCTATACCAGTATCACCAATAATATATAAAACCAGAGAGAAAGAGAGAAAGCACTGGGAATATAGAACTTAATTGATTCTGCCTTCTCTACTAGCTGCACTTACAAACCTAATATTGACTTTGGAAATATTTCTAAACCCTGCAATGCTATTTTGATTTTTTAAATATTACCTTTGAAAAGGTTTGCATTCACTTCTCAATAAATACAGATGGTTTTCCATCAACTGTCTTACCTAAGTAAGGGTTGGATTTTTCTTTCTTTCTACTTATAGCTGTCAATCAAATATATATGAGTTTGAACTCATTTTGCAATAAACGTTTTCAAAATCCTTTCTCCTTCCTCTGGGAGAATAACAAAGGGTAAAACAAAAAGGAAGATGACTTCATATAATCCTTTCATTTCAGATCCTGGTTCCTTCCTGCTATGAACTTCATGCCAGAATTCTGCTTTACTTGCTTCAGATATGGACAAGATGAAAGGCGCTCTTATACCCTATAAAGAGTGAGTTCACCTTCGGTGTAAATGTTGGAGAAGTGTGAAGAATGATTTCATCTTTGGAGAAAATAGAATGTGTCCCGAAAGTGTTCAGGTTTGAAATGCTCCAAACGTTTAACTCCTAAGAATACCAATTTCACCAGCAGGATGTAACAGCTATCTGTCCTTCATGAGTTCAGTGCTTAAGGCTTGAAGCAAGTAGACTGGAGCAGATAGCGAACAAGAGCGTGGATCTGGCAGTCGACTGACTGGCCTTAGATCCCAGCTCTGCCACGTAGGAACCCCATGACCTTGGGCAGGCTTCTTGGGCTCTTGGCACCTCACCTACATAAGGTGGATGATAAAAGCAGTATCTACTTCATAGGGCTATTGTAAGAATTAAAAGATACAATTCTTGGAAAAAGGCCTAGTCCACAAAAGCTTCATGCAAGTGGCGTTATTAACATTAGTATTAAAAATATTTCTGTTTAATCTAGGAATATAAGTCCCTGTATCTGACAGTGAACCTTCTCACTTGTTTTTCCTGGCAAGCATGATGGACATCAAGGTTTTAAAGAAAAGTATTATTTTGTCTTTCACGTCGCATCAAAAGTCAGAGCTTGCAAAAAAGCAGAACTATTTTTACAAATATAGCCTGGTTGGGAGACATTGTAATGTACAAAGAGCATCAGGGAGACACCCATGAGATTTATTAAAGTACTGGTTCACACTGAAACTATGACCGCACTTTAGCTTTTAGTCCTTTTCTCATCTGTAAAATGAGAAAGTACCCATAGAATTTCTAATATTTCCTGCAGAACTGAAATTCTAATTTTGTAACCTTTAACATCAATGTCAAACTTGTCAGAAAGGAATTCCATGAACTCCTACCCATCAGAGGGTCTTCTTAGGGTAGTTTTTCTTGAAATTCTCATTTTTCTCATACTAAGAAATTTATCATCCTACACTGTACATACTTCCTACCCCTCCAAAGCCAGGCAATAAAATAATCCCACTGTTGAATAACTAGAAAATCAAGAATGAGAAATTGGTAAAAGCCTCCATTAGTGCTGAGCCTGACAGAAAAATTAATACTACCTATTAGTGTGGTATGCAATGTTTTTTATCCATATAAACAAATATTACATAATTCTAATGACAGATTTGGGGAGCTGGTAGAGACCTCAGAGTAATGCATCTCAACCTGGAGTAGTTTCACCCCCCAAGAGACATTTGGCAATGTCTGAAGTCATTTTTGTTTATCACAACTAGGGGAGAGCACTGGCATCGAGTGGGTAGAAGCCAGGGATTGCTGCTAACCATCTTCCAACACAAGGACAGCTCCCCTAAATAAAGAATTCCCTGGCCTAAAATGTGAAAAGTGTTACTAAGGTTAAGAAACTGCACCCTAGGACAATGGTTTTCCATGGGGGCAGTACTGTCCCCTAGAAGGTGATGCAGAAATCTGGCATCAGGGTTGGTGTGACAAAAGGGGGCTACAGGCATTAGGTGGCCAGGTCCAGGGATACATCACGCAATGTGCACTCTTAATAGAGTGCCATACCGTATGCTACTCAACTTTCAAATGTCTCATGAACCAAAATGGTGATCAACGTGTTTATGATTATCTAAGCCAGAGCCTAATTCCATCATACATATGAACACAAAAAATTTTTTGTATGGTTTAAAAACTTTTATGTTTAGAAATGAAACTACATAAATCAAGAGAAGGCAGCATTTTGTTTAATCTGGAACTCTGCCAAGAGTTGCTCATCATTCTGGAAAAATAACATCACCAACACCATTTATAGTATCCGAGTGGGCAGTATAATAAAAACATCAATCTATGTGTATAGCCATCACATACACTGTTATTCTACATATAGGCACAGCCTTCTGAATACTTCATTATGTCTTCCTGTGTAACTGTAACTAATTTACATATTAAAAGTATATTATTTCATTATAAATTACTTGATTTGTATTGTCATTTTATATTACAAGTAGGAATTTTATATACACATAAATGTAAGTAATATATATATTTTTATAAAATTATGCATGCAAGGAGGTTATATTATATAGGATTTCACTTCCTGGTAGCAAAGAAGGTACTACAAAACATATGCTGTAAAAAAGAAGCATTGGATCTTACAGGGTTGAGAATCTTTGCTTTACAGAATACCTTATTCAGCTCCTTCATTTTATGGAAGTCAAGTTGGATGCCTGGAGAGGAGCCCAGGTTCCTCATGGCAAGTCCAAGAGTTTTCCATGACAGGTAATTCTGGTCTTAGATTCACACTATCAAAAGATCTCTGAGTAGTAGAGACTGCCTGATTCAAATTCACACAAACTATTCCCTCCAAATATACAATATAAACCCATCTTGTACAGGATCCACATCTAAAATATTACTATGGGAACCACGACAAGGATGAATTGTGAAAATTGTCAGTGCCAACCAACCAGAAAGCTCAGCTTCATTTATTTGGTTGTCCATGTGGTCTTCCATGTAAAAACAAAGTGAAGGGCGCCTGGGTGGCTCAGTCAGTTGAATGTCTGAGTCTTGATTTTTGGCTCAGGTCATAATCCTAGGGTCATGGGATAGAACCCTGGGTCAGGCTCTGTGCTGAGCATGGAACCTGCTTAAGATTCATTCTCTCTCTCTCTCTCTCTCCCTCTCTCTCTCTCTCTCTGCCCCTCTCCCCACTTGTGCTCTCTCTCTAAAATAAAAATACATAAATAAAATACAAACAAAGTGAATGAAAATGGGAATGACTCATTTCAGACATTTGTCATTTGGCAGGATTAAATCACCACTGATCTAGAATTTCCTCTGGAACAAATGCCACAGACCAGGCTTTGGAAGCAAACAATAACAGTAATCTACTTGAGCAGTCCCCAAACTCATTTTATCCATCCGTATGAGGTCCACTTTTCATCTCACTCTGAATGCCAGAGAGACCAAATGCCTGTTTTGATTATTCTGACTCCTTAATATAATTTTTGGTAATGTTACAATCTCCTTCCTGGAACCTTAATTTTCCCACTTGTTTACTTGTGAGGCAAACATTAATTGAGTGCTTCTTGTTTAAAACACTGTACAGAATGCTCTAGGGAATTATAAAATAGGAGACAAACTGTCTGCCACTGACAATGTTACCACCTAAAACAGGAGACAGAGCAAATATAAACATATAAACACAAGCATAGGGCAAAATCAAGGAGACTGCGGAAGAACGATATGCAAGTATTAAAAGCGAAGACAAATCAAATCTTAAAAAAAAAAATGTGGGGAGCTGAGAAGGTGAAAGGCGGCCCTCCAAGTCTCCTTTTTAATTTTCTGTGATGTGGGCTTTCTCCCTTGAACTTTTTCAAACTAGTGGGGGCTCCAAGAGTTGATTCTGAATACTTCATTACATCTTCTCACTTAATTGTAACTAAGCATTTACATACTGAAATGTTATTTGATCATAAATATTATATATACTACAAAAGGGCATGATAATATATTAGGGCAATACAAATATATATAGCAGATAACCAGGCTGGTGCCATTCAAGTGTTTAAGCCATAATTAATACAGTTCTGCCTGTAACAGAAATGACTACAGGTCTCTCAAGGGCAGGAAGAAATTTGGCAGATGACATTTCACTTACAACATCACAGGAGAAATAAACAGAACGAGCCCCTATTAATCTCTAATCCAGCAAAACAACTTTTCTCTCTCATGTTTATTTTCATCTTTAAAAATGGAGAATGATAGCTTCAATGACCTCTCTTTTGTAGGGGAAACAAAAGAGGGGCTAACCCAATCTGCTATTGCTGAAAGAAAATAGATCTCCACATAGTTAACAGAGCCCTCAGCATGAACAGCAACATCCTGTTTCTCACATATTCAAATATAAATCACTGACCTCTTAGCTAAAAGCCTGCTTCCCTAATGCACATTTTACCTATGGGTTCCTTCCGCAAAGAAAAAGCTCCATTTGGCTAATTTTTAAATTCTCTAGTAGAACAGATTTCTCACCCTTACTCAGACAAGTAGGTCATTATTTTCAGAAACCCTCACTTAAATACTTGATTTTTCCCTAACTGAAGTTTTATTCAACTAAAATTTAACAGAACACTTCCTAGGTTCCAGGCGCTATTCTAAAAAATAAGCCCAATGACGCTTTGATTCTGATCAGGATAGACAGTAAGGGGAAAATATTTGAAGTAAATTATGTAATATGTTAGACAATAACAAATTCTATGGGAGAAAAAGAGAGCAGGGCAGAAGGATAAAGAATTAGAGGTGCAGGTGTGCAAATTCACACAGCATAGCCAAGGTAGGTCTCAATGAGAAAGTAACCTGAACAGTCTTTAATTCACAGAAAATCTCCTTTCTAGATTTTAAGTCAACTCATATGTTGCCTCACTTTTTCCATTTTTGTATCCCTATTTTTGTTGCTGCATGGTGATTTTGAAAAAGATCCATTTCAACTAAGATAAAGTTCCAGAAACTATTAAGAAAACTGCCCTACAATACAAACATTCTTCTCTCCCCACAAAAACTTTTCTGCATACCCACAAAAACAAATAAGAAAATATGAGGGAGCAAAAGGGAGGCCTTACCCATTCACAAAGCAAAACAAAACAACCCTAAATATATAGGAATAACTCTAATAAAAAACATGTGAGATACACAAAAATAAAATTTTTATGAGAGCAATACAGTTATGCAACAATGGCAAATAAATATTGTTACCCTGTATGAGAAGAGTAAATACTATAAAAATGTTATTTCTTCCAAAATTAATTGGCAAATTTAATGCAATTCCACTAAAAAAAAATCTCAAGGTAGAGCATAAATGAGCGTAACAATGCTAACATCTCTGAACAGTGGTTGTTAAACATAGGCATATATCAGAATCCATCAGAGTTTTATCAGAATACACATGCCTATGTCCCACCTTACACTTAGGAAATTACAACTTACAAATGTCACATATATTTGGTCAAAGCTTCCCAGATAATTTTTATGCATAACGTTGGTTAAGAATCAATGACTGGGAAAAACAAATGATAGGGAATCTAATTGGAAAAAAAGGATCACTAAAAAGTATAACTTACCAGTCATATAACCTATCTTCAAACTACAAAAAATAAGATCTGGTACTTGTAGAATAGACAGATACATCTTCTCATGGAGAAGAATAAACCTATAAACTTCCCAGGAAGTCATGTTCTGTATTCACACATAAAAGAAAAACCACAGCTCAATGGAGAAGAAATACACTATGCTCTAAATCATTTTAAGCAACGTGGGGAAGGGATCAACTTAAAATTATACCTCACACTACACAGACCTACACAACACACACACACACATACACACACACACACTCACTCACTCACTCAACCAGGTAGATTAAAAAATTGAAGGGAATTTTATGGTTTGAAGTCTTACATTCAAACCTTTCACCTATTTTGAGTTAATTTGTGTGTAGGGTGTAGGATAGTGGTCTAGTTTCATTCTTTTCATGTAGCTGTCCAGTTTTCCCAACACTTTACGAAGGAACTGTCCTTTCCCCATATTGTGTTCTTGGCTCCTTTGTCATAAATTGTTAATATGTGTGTGGGTTTATTTCTGGGATCTCAATTTTGTGTCATTGATTTATGTGTCTGTTTTCATGCCAATACCATGCTGTTTTGACTACTACAGCTTTGTAGTGTAGTTTGAAATCAGGGAGCACGATATATCCAGTTTTGTTCTCTCTCAAGACTGCTTTGGCTATTTGGGATGATTTGTGGTTCTATGCAAATTTTAGAATTATTTGTTCTAGTTCTGTAAAAAATGCCATTGGAATTTTGATAAGGGTTACATTTAATCTAGATTGCTTTGGGTGGTATGGATATTTTAACAATATTAATTCTCTTCCAATCCATAAGCACAAAATATCTTTCCATTTGTGTCTTCCTCAATTTCTTTCACCACTCTTACAGTTTTCAGTGTACAAGTCTTTCACCTCATTGGTTAAATTCATTCCTAGGTATTTTATTCTTTCTGATGTAAATGTAAATGCATCTATTGTAAGTGTTCATTTCTCTTTCTGATAATTTGTTATTTGTATATAGAAATGCCACATTTCTATACATCAATTTTATATCCTGCTACTGTACTGAATTCATTTATTAGTTCTAACAGCTTTATGACAGAGTCTTTTGGGTTTTGTATATACAGAAAATGTAGGTGGTAAGCTCCTGAACGTTAGTCTTAGTGATGTTCTTGTACATCTGACTCCAAAGGCAAAGGAAACAAAAGCAAAAATAAACAAATGGGCTTACAGACCAAACTAACAAGTTTCTGCAGATCAAATGAAACCATTATCAAAATGAAAAGGTAACCAACTGAATGGGAGATTTTTGCAAGTCATATATCCAACAAAAGATTAATATCTAAAATGTGTAAAGAACTCACACAACTCATCCTAAAAACCAAACAACCTGTTAGAAAATGCACAGAGGATATGAAAAGACATTTTTCCGAAGAAGACATCCAGATGGCCACCAACAGGCACATGAAAAGTTGTTCAACATGACGAATTATTATGGAAATGCGAGTCACAACCACAATGGATATCATCTCACACCAATTAGGATGGCTATTATCACCAACAAGTGTTGGTGAGGATGCAGAGAAAAGGGAATCCTTGTGCACTGTTGATGGGAATATAAATTGGTACAGTCACTGTGGAAATCAGTATCGTGATTCATCAAAAAATTAATAATAGAACTTATATGATCCAGCTATTTCACTTCTGGATATTTATCCAAAGAACACAAAAATACTGATTTGAAAAGATACATATACCCCTTTGTTCACTATAGTGTTATTTACAATAGCCAAGAAATGGAAACAATCTAAAAGTCCACAGATAGATAAATGGATAAAGAAGATGCAATATTTATACACAATGGAATACCACTCAGTCATAACAAAAGAGTGAAATTTTGCCATTTGTGACAACAGGGATGGACCTTGAAGGTATCATGCCCAGTAAAATAAGTCAAAGACAAGTATCATGTGATTTCACTAATATGCAGAATCTTAAAAAACAAATGAACACACTAAAGAAAACATAAACAAAGTCACAGATACAATGAACAAATGTGTGGTTTCCAGGGGGGAAGGAGATGGCAAGGGGTGGGCAAAACGGAAGAAAGCGGTTCACTTGTATGGTGATGGACTGTAACTAGACTTTTAGTGATGATCACTTTGTAGAACATACAGATTTCAACTTACAATGTACATATGGACAAGACTTTGAAATTATTATTTTTTACTGTTTTTGAGAGAGAGAGAGGAGAGAGAAAGAGAGAGCGCGCGCGCGCGCATGAGTCGGGGAGGAGCAGAGAGAGAGGGAGACATAGAATCTGAAGCAGGCTCCAGGCTCTGAGCTGTCAGCACAGAGCCCAACACAGGGCTCCAACTCATGAACCACAAGATCCTGACCTGAGCTGAAGTTGGATGCTAAACGGACTGAGCCACCCAGGCACCCCTGAAATTATTTTAATCATACCAATCAAAACAAAACAAAAACCTTAAAGAATTAGGGATGGGGACACAGAAAAAAAAATGATTGAGAAAAAAATAAGAAAATTTAGGTTATTTTTACCAAATCACTTGAAAGGAAGAAAAAGAAGCAACCGACATATATCCACAAGTTAGATCAGATAACAGGTTACAAAACAGTAAGCACAGCATGATTCTATTCTATATTTATCAACCCACCTATTTGTAAGAATACTCACGTTAACAGTAGTTGACTCTGGCTGATTCTTTTTCCCTTTTGGTTTGTGTTCAGTTTCTTAATGTTATGCAATATATTTGTAGCTTTTAATTTTCTTTAAATGGTATCTATTTTTCAAAGCTACGTAGTTAATTTGTTCACTGATATTTTTCACATAATGGCAAATTGGGCACCTAAGAGAAGAATAGCTTTAAAACTGTTTTTAAGTGTTTTGTTCATGTTAAAAAGTGTTTTCTCCTAAATATTGCTTTGGTATCTTTCTTTCTTTCTTTCTTTCTTTCTTTCTTTCTTTCTTTCTTTCTCTCCTTTCCTTCTTTCTTCCTTTCTTTTTCTTTCTTTCTTTCTTCCTTTCCTTCTTTTTTTTTTTATTTCATTATTAATTTCAGTCTGCTAAAAATTCCTGCTCTGGCAGATCACAATTTTTTTTTAAGTTGGAAAAACTCAATGTCCAATCACAGTGATAAGTTGTAACAATTAAGTATTTGATACAAGTGATGTATTAGGACCAAATCAAATTTAGATAATAGGGGATGATCAGATTTGGTACTCTGGTACACAGAGAAGATCTGGTAAATAATTGTGCAGCCAATGAGCCAGAACAGGGCTAGTGACCAGCTACAGGTCCTACCACAAGAGACACACAGAAAATAACCTGAAAGTCCAGCAGAAATTCTTGCATCATTTTTTCCTACAAAATGTATGATAAATACATTAAGATATATCTGAAAGCAATAAGACATAAAGGACATCCATAATCCCACTAGATCAGAAACTAGATTTAAAAACATTTCAATCTCACCCATAATTACCAGGATACCAAATAATGGGAAGAAATTTTTTTACAATTTTATTTTAATTTTTTTAATGTTTACTTATTTATTTTGAGAGAGAGAGAGAGAGAGAAAACACGCACCAGCAGGGAAGGGCCAGAGAGAGAGGGAGAGAGAGAATCCCGAGCAGGGATTCAGTGCAGAACCTGATGCAGGACTTGATCCCACAAACGTGAGATCATGACCTGAGCAGAAATCAAGTCAGAGGCTAGGGGTGCCTGGGTGGCTCAAGTTAAGCATCCAACTTCAGCTCAGGTCATGATCTGAAGGTTCATGGGTTTGAGTCCCATGTCTGGCTCTGTGCTGACAGCTCAGAGCCTGGAGCCTGCCTGGGATTCTGTCTCCCTCTCTCTCTGCCCCTCCCCCACTCACGGTCTGTCTGTCTGTCTGTCTCTCTCTCAAAAATAAACGTTAAAAAATTTTTTGTTTTTAAGGAGGAGGCTTAATCGACTAAGACACTCAGGTGTCCTAGAAAAAATATTTTTAAGAAGTTCTAAACTTAAGATATTATGCTAGGTGAAAGAAGCAGTCACAAAAAGACAAATATTGCATGGTTCCATTTATATGAGTTATCTGAAATGTCAAATTATAGAAACATAGAGCAGAATGCTAGTTACCAGAGCAAGGGGAGGAGGAAGTGAAGAGTTGTTGTCTAATGGGTATAGAGCTTCTGTTTTATAAGTAATAAAAAATTTTGGAGATCTGTTACATAAAAATATGAATTTAATTAATACTCCTCAACTATATACACTTAAAAAGAGTTCATATGATAAACTTTGTGATGTTTTTTACCACAATTAAAAGATAGATAAAAATTATTAAAGTCATATAAAAGCTTCATATTGTACCAAATTACCAATACTGAAGGCCAAAGAATGGTGTCATACTGAGAGCCTTGTTTTTAAAATAAAATTTTTTTTAATATTTTATTTTTAAGTAATCCCTACACCCAACATGGAGCTTGAACTCACAACCCCAAGATCAAGAGTCACATACTCTATTGAATTAACCAGCCAGGTGCTCCCCCCCAGAATATTTTTCAGGTCCAATTCCATTCAACCAAATTACCTGGAATCAGAAAAAAGTGGCACTTTAAATGGGTGGGGAGGAAATAACTCATCAATTCATGATGTGGAACTAATTTGTAACAGTCTATATTAAACGGTATTAATCATGACATATGTAAGATTTAATTCCAGAATTAAACAGTTAAGATGTGAAATTACAAAACAACTAGACTAAAAATACAGGTAAATATTATATGACCTTAGTGTGAGAATATTTTTACAAAAATAAAAACAATGGAGAAGATAAATGTATTGCATTTATCTTCAACAACTGAAATAATTGCATTTCTTCAATAACTGAAATATATAAAACTGAGAGACTATTTTGTTTTTTAAAAAACTCACCACTACAAAACCAGAAGGCAAACAAAAATAATTCACTAAATGTCTGACAATGGGTTGATAATATATAAATACGGCATTGCATCAAAATAAAGAGTAAATATGACTGTAGAAGTCATAAAAGAACAAAATATTAAAATAGCCAATAAGTACATGAAAACTGTATGACCTCAATAGTAATTAAAGAAATGACAAGAGCTAAAGCTGCAGACGATGTACTCTGTGCTACATGTTATACGTCCAGTTTCTTACCTCATCTCCTGCAACCGAGATACAAAAAAAAACTTTCCCCTATTTTTCAGTTGAGAAAACGGAGTCAACGAAAAAGTCATATTCCAAGGGCAAACAGGCTCTGTTCAGAGCTGCTGTGTTCTTCACCACACTCTACTGCCTTCATAAATAAAAGGAAAAAAGAGATACCTTTTCACTCTATCACATGTCGTCGAGGGCAGGCCTGGACAAACCAGGCCCTGAACTCAAATGCCCTGCCAGACATTTTTGCATTGTCTGCAAGCTAAAAATGAATGGTTTTTGCATTCTTCAATTGTTGGGGGAAAAAAAAATCGTGTAACGTGAAAATTTTGTGACGTGAAAATTATATGAAGTTTAATTTCAATGTCTACAAATAACAGCAGAGTTAAGCACTTGGAACAGAGATTGCATGTGGCCTGCGAAGCCTAAAATATTTATCCCATTTGGCTTTTTCCAAGAAACGTTTGTTGTCTCCCAATTCGGGATGTAGTAAACTGGGCCCTCTTCTACACTGTCACTGTAAATGGCAATCAAATGCACGCAAAACAAAATATGCATATCTTCACACGAGTTGACCCAGTAATTTTCATTTATCACAAAGAAATGTATAATTCACCTAAAGTTTCCTGTAAATGTATTGTTGCAGCAATGAGAACCCAAGAAGTCTGACTCCAGGTCCTATGCTCAGGGCCAGGACTGGGGTGAAGGTTACTCTTAAACACTGACCCTGAAGGGAATACAACAGCTTTTCAGGTTTGTCAAGTAACACCCGGTAAAACTGGTATTCCTAAAGTCCTATTATTCTGAACTGTCAAACAGCTTGAAATTGCTATCAAATCATAAAACATTCATTTAAAAAGACATTGTTTCTTGAGCTGGAACACATGAAACCATAGATATTCAAAGGTTTATGATACATTAATAGCATTAAATCAAAAGGTAGTCATAGACTAAACATAAAACCCATCTGGAGTATGGATAAACCCAAAATTGACAGTTTACTTGCAGCAGAATAACACATCTGTCACATAAATTAATGTCATTACTTGAATTTTATTGTTTTTGCAGTTTTGTTGGCATTCAATTTGTAAATTTGCTTTATTTTATAACTGTGTAAATGCTATAAACTAAGACATTTACTCCATGTTGGGATATATTTACATAACATTACGACAAACATAATTAAGTCAAACTGGAAATAAGGATGGAAAGAGGCCTTTGTATTTCATAAGTTTGAGAATGCTGTATCTTGTAAATTGCATCATAATCCTAGTACATAAATTCTGAGAAAAACAATCGCAAACCCCTTATGCTCTATCTCACAAGCTTGGTAGTAATGGGCAACAGCAGAACATAACCATCAGGATGAAAAGGATGCCAAAAGAAGGACCATTTTCACATGATTTCACCTTCAGAACAAAATAATTCACCTTTGTGAGCTTCAGTTTTCTTCTGTAAAACAGGGATAATGGTTTGCATTGCAGGGTTATAGAAAGCAGTAGAAGTATTCCAGGTAGGTATACAACATGTAATAATAATAATAATAGTAATAGTTAATATTTACTATACAGTTAATCATGTGCTAGGCATTTTGTATGCATTTTATACATACATT
Organism: Herpailurus yagouaroundi; assembly: GCF_014898765.1. Classification (NCBI taxonomy): domain Eukaryota; kingdom Metazoa; phylum Chordata; class Mammalia; order Carnivora; family Felidae; genus Herpailurus; species Herpailurus yagouaroundi. Next base: position 76,225,020 of record NW_024412377.1, read on the forward strand.
TTATATGCATCACTTCAAAAATAATTACAACCACTACACCACATATAATAGGTACTAGAGTATCTTTGTTTTAAAGATGATAAAGCTAAGACACTGAGAGGTTCAGTGATTTGTCCAAGGTCACGTAGCTATTAAAATGGAGAGCTAAGACTTAACCAAAATATCTAAGGCCAGGAAGCTGATTTGCTTCTACTTTATAAAAAACTCCCTCAATAAATGGGAGCAATTATCATGATACTTATGTCCATAGTTTACTAGAATGAGAACACATAAACATTTCTTCTCTTAAACCTAGCCACAGACCTTCTAGTGAGCCATGGCCTCTGAGGGGGTTTCCGAGCCACTCAGGTCATAAACCTTCCCAGAATGCTATTTTCCAATTGGCATTAGTCTTCTTTCTACAAAATTTGAGACATACAATGCAACTTTATTTTTAAAAGCTTCAAAACTAGCCAACAGCAGTGTAAACATCAATTTCCTCTTCTCAGGATTCTAAAAGGTTCCTCCCCCAGTGTTTCCTCCCTTTGTATTCCCATAGTTGATAATTCTAGACTAAGTCACTAGGCATAAGTACACAGTGTTTATGGGAAGGAGCCAAAATCATTGTCACCACCAAGTTTTTTGTACAAATAAAAAAAAAAAAAATCTTGGTTAACATTGCAAAGTTGTGTGTTTAAACTCCATACAGGATTATGGGGCGCCTGGGTGGCGCAGTCGGTTAAGCGTCTGACTTCAACCAGGTCACGATCTCACAGTCCCTGAGTTCGAGCCCTGCATCGGGCTCTGGGCTGATGGCTCAGAGCCTGGAGCCTGTTTCTGATTCTGTGTCTCCCTCTCTCTCTGCCCCTCGCCCGTTCATGCTCTGTCTCTCTCTGTCCCAAAAAAAATAAATAAACGTTGAAAAAAAAATTAAAAAAAAAAAAATAAACTCCATACAGGGTTATACTTTAAAAACTAAAACCACTTCTTGCCATTTCCTATGTTTCCCCTTAGAATGTAGTACCAATGACAAAAATCTTCAATTTCATTCCTAACTGGAAAATGGGTTTATTTTCATTTTTTAGAGGCGTCTTAGGGGCACCTAGCTGGCTCAATTGGTAGAACATGACACTCTTGATCTCTGAATCATGAGTTAGAGCCCCACAGTGAGTGTAGAGATTACTTAAGGAAAGAAAGAAAGAAAGAAAGAAAGAAAGAAAGAAAGAAAGAAAGGAAGGAAGGAAGGTAGGTCATCCTAAATGATTATCAGAATTATAATTTTTAGCAATGGGAAAAAAAGGTTATTAGGACATTTAGTTCCCAACTACCCTCACATCTTACTGCCCACCCTCCCCCCCGCCCATCCCAGAATCAAGTATACAATGTACTGAAATATAAAGGTTTTAAACTGTGACAGGGTTTAACTTCTTTGAAGAGACACTAAAATGGCTATCAATGGGGCACCTGGGTGGCTCAGTTGGTTGGGTGTCTGACTTCAGCTCAGGTCATGATCTCGCAGTTTGTGAGTTCAAGCCTTGCGTCAGGTTCTGTGCTGACAGCTCAGAGCCTGGAGCCCACTTAGGATTCTATGTCTCCCTGTCTCTCTCTGTCCCTCCCCTACTTGCTTGCTCTCTCTCTCAAAAATAAATAAACATTAAAAAAAATTTTTTTATGGGTGTCTGGGTGGTTCAGTCAGACTTCTCAGGTCATGATCTCATGGCTCATGAGTTCGAGCCCTGCATTGGGTGGGCTCTGTGCTGACAGTTCAGAGCCTGGAACCTGCTTCTGATTCTGTGTCTCCTTCTCTTCTCTCTCTGCCCATCCCCTGTTCATGCTCTCTTTCTCTCTCTCTCTCTCAAAAATAAATAAACACTAAAATTTTTTTTTAATTTTTTTTTCAACGTTTATTTATTTTTGGGACAGAGAGAGACAGCATGAACGGGCGAGGGGCAGAGAGAGAGGGAGACACAGAATTGGAAACAGGATCCAGGCTCTGAGCCATCAGCCCAGAGCCCGACGCGGGGCTCGAACCCACGGACCGCGAGATTGTGACCTGGCTGAAGTCGGATGCTTAACCGACTGCGCCACCCAGGCACCCCTTTTTTTAATTTTTTAATAAAATGGCTGTCAAGAATTTATAACTCCCAAAAGCTTAACCAACACCTTGTGGATTTTTTTTTTTTTATAGCTACGACCTATAAATGGCTCCACTGTACAAAATACTTTTATTCTATGGACATGCTAAAACATTATGTTCAAAAACTCCTTTAGGAATCAATGCCTTGAAAATAACTAAAAAAAGGGAAACAATAAGAGAGACACTAGTAAAGTCATTTTTTCAGAGTCTATAGAGAGTGTTTGGGAAAATGATTATCATTAAAATATAGTTAGGTATGAATCAGAGTGGGCAATATAAACAGTAGTAGTAGTTATTGTAATAGCAGTAGTGGTGAAAAGGAGCGGTAGTTCAAGTGCTCATAAGTGCGTGACTCCGGGCTAAGTGCATTACATGAGCATCTCATCTGTTCCAGGGTGGCATAGGCCCCCAAGCCAGAATCCCTGGATTCAAATAGTGGCCACACCACTTAATATCAATGTGACCTTGGGTAAATTACGTTGACCTATGAGTGGCTGATTTTCCTTATTTGTAACTGGAATAATAACTACCTATGGCACAAAGTTGCTGTGAGACTTAAATGTGTTAAAAATATGTGACATGTTTAGAACAATGCCTGGCATATAACCAGTATCACAAGGGCTACTGGTGAATTATTATTTTTTTAAGTTTACTTGTTTATTTTGAGAGAGTCAGAGAGAGCATGAGTGGGAGAAGGGCACAGAGAGAGACAGGCAAACAGAGAATCCCAAGTAGGCTCAGTACTCAGGGTAAAGTCTGATTTAGCACTCAATCTCACAGCCGTGAGATCATAACCTGAGCCAAAAGCAAGAGTCAGATGCTTAACTGACTGAACCACCCAGGCACCCTGTGAGGAGTCATTGTTGTTATTGTTGTTGTTGTTGTTATTATTATTATTTCATTTCAGAGATTAGGAAACTGAGGCATAGAGAAAATAAGTCATTTGTCTGAAGTCACAAACTGGTAAAAGTCAGACCTAGAGTCTGAACATAAGGCATTTTAACTCTCAAGTCCACCCTTTTGACTACCTCAAAACAAACAAACAGGGGCGCCTGGGTGGCACAGTCGGTTAAGCGTCCGACTTCAGCCAGGTCACGATCTCGCGGTCCGTGAGTTCGAGCCCTGCGTCAGGCTCTGGGCTGATGGCTCGGAGCCTGGAGCCTGTTTCCGATTCTGTGTCTCCCTCTCTCTCTGCCCCTCCCCGTTCATGCTCTGTCTCTCTCTGTCCCAAAAATAAATAAACGTTGAAAACAAACAAACAAACAAACAAACAAAAACTGTATTTTTCAAGTATAGAGAATTTACTCAATGAGACCACCAGTATCAATGAAGTTGATGATGCTCTGGAATGACTGCCCCAGAACCTAGTGATTAAGCACCCCTTGGGTCAAGTATCTCTACTAGATGCTGAGATTACATGAAACACCAAATAGCCCCAAGTATAGCTTAAAGCTCATGTTTTCAGGAGAAAGAATATACACATTTAAAGTGGAACAATGAAAAACTGCCAAAACAAAAATAGCAAAAAAAAATTAAATGACCAGAATCAAGATCTTTCCTGACTCCAGGAACAAATATACTTCTTTCAAATGTTCTCCCCACGTCTCACTCCTCAACCCATGAAATTTTCTATCTAACATGTTCTCTCTTCAACATATTTTTGGTTGATGTTATCGCTTCAGTCACTGTTTTGACCCTCTGGTGTTTATGTTTAGAAAGTAAAATATATGTCAAAAACTTTGCTTAAGAACAAGGAAAAATCAAATTTTGCAGATAGTGAAGACTAAGGTAGCAATAAATTTAATCTCCTGTGATGATTTTATCCTTCTCATATGATTTTTCAAATTTTTTCTAGTTTCAGAAAGATGTTCTAGTAGATTTGGAAAATAACGATCAAAACATTTTTTTCTCCTGATGACATCTACTTGATTGCATACCAAGAGGAAATTTATTTCTACAGTAACAGTGAAATCTGAAATTCACTGCTTGCCTTTTTCTTTAAAAAATTTTTACAAAAAAGTATAAGCAGAAATAATCCATGGCTGTTTTTCCTTTAGCAAAAATCTCAACATAGCAATAACAGTGAAACAAATTAATTAAAGTACAACAATTAAAACCTTTCTCTATCACATAATTATTTGGAATATAACAGCTATGCTAAAAAAGTTCTGATTGACCAAAAATAGCCACTTTTGTGGTAAAGGTCAAGTATTCAATTTCTATTCACTAAATCTGAATGGCTTCCTACCATAGGCTTCTCAGATGTGATCTACGTGCTAGACTATTAGAAAATAAAAAATGGTCAGACTTTTAAACAGGTCGGCCAGCTACACAGGAAAATACCACCATACCAGCTGCAGGTACCTTTCCTCAGGGCCCCTGTAACAAAGGCTGTCCTGAACACTAGAAGAAGAGGCCATCTGAAGAGTAACACAAAAAATGGAACACCTTAATGCCAAATATGATAAAAAACTCTTGCAAGAGAGGCACTTAAGTATTCTCCAACATCAACAGATAGAATCGTATTAAACTCTTCCCTGCGGTATCAAAAATAAATAAATAAATAAATAAATAAATAAATAAATAAATAAATAAAAGCAAACAAAAAAGAAACTGATGATAAAAACAAATATATGAGATTTTTAAGCCTAAGAGAAGAGTGAGTTTTTAATCAACCGAGGCTGAGCCATCTAATAACGTAAAAACCACAGATCCTTCCAGACGTTTAGTGGAGAGTGGTTAGTCTGTGTCAGAGGACCACATGTGGCCTTCCGGAGAGTCAAAGGTAGCATGCTTAGGCCAAAGAAACAATTGAAGCAATAAAACTTTTCACACACAAGAGTCTACATAAAGATTATATGAATAAGTAGAAGACTTACATATTTGTTTCCATTCACATCAGTACAATATCTGAATGTACTATTAAAAGAAAAGTATGGTTGTCCCTCTCTATTCTAATTTACACCAACTGGAAATTAACAGGACTTGCAGAATTCTTACGTACATTCAGAATTTCACATGGAACTTTGACCAGGTATTTCATTTATTTTGCCCTATGTCATACAGAAGATTAGCTCTTACATACCTAACCCATCACCTCTATCAATCATTCTAATACTACACAACTAATTCATGATATTTGTGATTACCATTTCTTAATGTGTATTGAATCATACAGATGTGAGTTGAATCACATCCCCTAAAAAAGATGTTAAAGTCTTATTCCGGTATCTGTGAATGTCATCTTATTTGGAAATAGGATCTTTGCAAGTGATCAAGTTAAGATGAGGACATTAGGGTGGGCTGTAATCCAATGACTGTGTCCTTATACAAAGGGGAAACTTGGACACAGTGACACAGAGGAATGGTGATGTGAAGACACCAAGAGAATTGCATCTGCAGGCAAAGGAATGCCAGGGGCTCCTGGAAACTAAGAGAGAGGAATGGAAGAGATGCCCCCTCACAGCCCTCAGAGGGAACCCACCCTGACCATACACTAAGCTCAGAGCCTCCAGAACCATGAGACAATATGCTTCTGTTGTGCTAAGCCACCCAGTTTCTGGTGTTTTGTTATAGCAGCCCCAGGAAACTATTACACAGGACATGGACTTGCATGTCCCAAGCTTGCGTAGTGAGGGTAGAAGCTCAAGAAGCCTCAAAGAATTCCGGCAGCACACAAGATTCCACACTGGCAATTTAGATGAGGAAATGAAATATGCCCACCTACAGTATTTATTTATTTATTTATTTTAATTTTTTTTAACGTTTTATTTATTTTTGAGACAGAGAGAGACAGAGCATGAACGGGGGAGGGGCAGAGAGAGAGGGAGACACAGAATCAGAAGCAGGCTGCAGGCTCTGAGCCATCAGCCCAGAGCCCGACGCGGGGCTCGAACTCACGGACTGCGAGATCGTGACCTGAGCTGAAGTCGGCCGCTCAGCCGACTGAGCCACCCAGGCGCCCCCCATCTACAGTATTTAAAATAATGACTTACATTTGTTTAAAACATGTTTCCTGTGTTTTATTTCATTTACTTCTCACAACCACACTGTGAATGAAATAGGGGAGGATTATCATCTTCATCTTACTGACAAGGAACCTGAACCTCAAAGGGTTGAATGCGTTGGCCAAAGTCGCATATGCATATGGCAGAGCTAGTATTGGTGCCCAGTCTTTTCTAGGAAGAATAGAATCATAAATATTTTAACTTGAAACAACAGTAGCACTTTAAAGTGGTGCCTCTTCCAATGACTCAAGGAACAAAGGAAAAAAATAGTATCCTACAGACTGACTAGGCTGAGGTGCTCAGTGATCCAAATAAAATGGGGTAATTCAGAAGAAACTGGTAGAAAAAGTAACTGGTAACTTATGAACCTGGCCTTGAAGGAAGAGCTGGAAACAGACTAACAAAAAGGAAAGAGGCACCATAGTGAATAAATGTAACATCAAGGAGAAAGATAACAAATTATGGGTAAGGCCGAAACAAAATCGGGCCTTTCAAATGACCAAATGGAGAAGTCCAGAGAAGGCTATAATGGAAAATGGGGTTAAAATTTTAAAAAAGGGGTCCTTCCATTGAGCCGATCAAAGGGTTAGCATTGACATGATGGACAAGCAGTTACCAATGCCTGACTTTCAGCGGGCGTGTGATGTGATGAAGGAAACTGTCCCCGTAGCAGTGTTAACAACAGTTTAATGGCAGAGCAAAGTGGGATTGTGACTGGTACAGTGTGTGGCTTTGAAAGAGTGGTCATGACTACACAGAGTATAATGAATCTCTCTAGATGCTCCAAGTTTCAGCTTCGAGCAAGACATCCTTGAGAGCTTACATATTTCTAGACAAACTGGCCTTCTTGGTTTTTTTTGAGGGTGTGGGGGGGTTCTTGTTTCAGCCTCAAGACCTTGTACTAGCTGCTCCCTCTGCTTGGTAGAGGATTTTTGCATGGTTAGCTCCCCCACTTTATTTGGGTCTTTGTTCAAAAGACCCACCTCTTCAGAAAGATCGTTCTTGACTACTCTATACAAGAAGACTCTCCCCTTGTCATTCTCCATTCCCTTACATGGCTTCGTTTTTCTTGATAAGACTTGTTATTACCTCAAATTATATTTATTTTTAAATTATTGACTAGCCATTACTCTCGTCAGTACATACACTCCACAAGTACAGGGATCTTGCTTGTCTTATTCACAGCTGTATCTCCAGAGCCTGGCACAAATCTTGGCATAAAGCAGGGACTCATAAATATTTGCTGACTGAATAAAAGAATCTTATTCCCAAATACGGCTGATGTTATCCTCTAAAACACTTTTTAATCCATCTTCACTACCATGCCACAGCATACAAACAGGTGTAATGCACATGGTCATTTCTACTTGGAATGCAGCAGCCATCCATCTCCTCCCCATGACCAACCACCTTCACAGGGCCTTTGCACAAACTTCTGTCTGCTGTCAGGACCATTCTTCTCCCCACCCTCTCTCAAATTCTCCACCTCATTTTTCAGATATTAATCGAGTGTTACTTACTCGGGTTCCTGTTACACAAGCCCATAACACCTTATTGTTCTATTCAGAGCATTTAACTCTGTACATTCATGTAATTTTAGTTGCTGTGGGTATTTTTAAATTAATGATTGTCTTCATCTTGGACTCTTCACTCCATGACAGCACAGATCATGAATAATTTGCTCCCTATCGAATCTCTAGGGTCAAGAGCAGTGCCTAGTACATGACAGGCACCAAATAAATATTTGTTGAATAAGTGAAAGAAGGCACCTTGGTAGGAACCAAAGAGCTAGAAGCCAGTATCAAATACATATATAAAAACTTTCCACAAATACTGAAGAAGAGCTGAAGACAAAGATACTAGTGAAATGTACAATATGATAACAAGCTGGCACTAAAACAGGAGGAACAAGGGGAAGCCAAGGGCAATACAAACTTTGAAACAACACTGACTACGGACTGGAAAAGAATGGGACGAAGGGAGTTTGTTACATTAAGAACTAGACAAGAACCAGTCCAAACAATTTGCTAAAACTACATAGTTATGACTTAGGTAATGACAGTAACTAGGTGAAAGGTTACATCTACATATCCTATTAAGGACTCCTTGACTCATCAGTCTCTCTGGAAACAATTGTCTCTGCAAAGAAACTATTCAAACTTTCCTTCTTGGCATTTGCTCTTATAAAAATTCTCAAAAAAGTCCTCAGTCCCCGGAAAATGTTTTAAAGACATTTCACTGTGGTCAATTAGGCATAGAGCAATAGCTAAGTGAGGCAAGGTCCATGGAGGAAATGGCATATAATACAGAGAACCCACTTTGCTACTGATTAAAGCCACTCCTGTATGACTTGAGGAAATGTACACACTGAAAATTTTTGAACACCACAGGAAATCAGGGGTTAAAGGACAAAGCCTGATTTGTAACCCTCAACTGTTGTTGTTTTTATCACCTAATGCTGAATCCATGTAATTCTAAATTCTGAGGGAAAAGGAAGAACTTACTGGTTTTTCTTTATTTCAGGCTTCTTTTAAAATAAGAGGTAACGTGGACGTGAATGAAAAGCAACCTAGTACCATCTCCTTTCATTTGAGCCCATCAGTGACTCATGCAATAAACAGCCAAGTCTCCTGGGTTTGTTTCTGAGAAGGGCACAACAGTTTCAACCACATACTCCAGTTTTACTGGAGCCAGTTCTCGAAAGATGATTTACCACACCCTGCCTGCGAAAGGACAGCATGAAACTGCTGAGAATTCTGATCTTCAGAAATACAACAGACAATGATTACTTCCAATTTCATGCTGTTGATATGAAGAGAGAGGAGACACAAGGAAATGCAAGCTTGAAGTGTGCTAACAAAACTGTGGCAAACAAAACAGAAAGGGAAAAACGAAAGCGTGCTAAAAAACTGACGGTGTGAGATTTAAGCTGGGAGGGGCGGGAAGAATACAGGGAAGATCACAAACCTTTTCCACCCCTCCAGAATTAAGATTTCAAAATTCACACACACACACACACACAAAAAGACATGGAGCAAAGTAACACTGAAACACAAAATGGAGTAAAAGCTTACTAATTGAGAAATTTATGCAGGGGACTCTACATTGGTACAAACCCTAGCAGCACATGATCCAGCTCTCCCCAAATCTATTAAAACCTGAAGAGTATCTGTGAAAATAAGGGTTTGTCTATGCATTTAGCAGGGTAAACAAGAGCTATATGTGTAGCCTACACAAATTTTCTTTAAATAACACAGAAGCCCTCCAGTTATATGCAAACAATCATCCCATCATCTTGCGACTTCAAAATTAACCTGTCTCTTTTATAAAAGTCTTCTGTGAAAGAGTTCTAAAAGACAGCCATAGCGTACTCTGGGTTATGCATGTAAGAACTTGTGAACAATAAATGCAATTTTTAAAATATTCTAAAACTCAAATTTTTAAAACTTTGAATTTGTCTTCACGTACGAACCATTTTATTACACTAGAAATACGTACAAGCAAATTTCTTCTGCCACACGTAAATGAAATTCCCCAAATCTGAAATTTTTTATAGGGCATTTCTAGCCAGGGAAATAGCAGGTGGTAATATGGTTCTTCCCTAAGGGCCTCCGCCTTCATTTTTTTTAAATTTCAACCACTGTCCTTTGTTTTGCTTATGCTGTACCTACATGACTGCAGTCAATTTCACAGTCAATGCAGGTAAAAAACCGTCCTCTGAGGCTGCCACTGCTGTTGCCTGGGCCTACAGAATGACAGAAAGAATGATAGAAATAATGGTGTGCTTCTCCTTCCCGGGACTTGTGGTCCATGACCTCCTCAAAATGAACTGCCCTCCCGCCCCCCCCCCCCCCCCCCCCCCGACAGAGAGGGGATCTGCTGTTTTTATCGTTTCCTGGCATTTTCTCCCACCCACGCGGTGTCACTGAAAGTTGTGCTGTAAAGTACTACTTTTTTTTTCTCCTGTTTGAATCTAGTTTGCTCTGTCCTCCAGGCTGTCCCTTTAAACTCCCTGAATGAGAGCCACTGGGAATCTTGTTCCTTTCCTCCATCCTCTATATGAATTCAGATGGCACAGCTGGAGGGCAGAAGGAGCAGCCTGGGTGCTGGTGGACTGGCAGTGTTCCAGAACCTCCTTGAGAATGCGCACCTCTTATCCTTTCACAGTAAACATGCCTAGTAGATGAAACTGAAGACAGTGTGCAGAAGGTCAAGTTCCTTTGTGCACAGATCCTATCTCCACATGATACTGAGGAATGGCATATACATGGAGAATTTCTGTTGCCACATGGCCCTCGTCTGTCCAGTCTCCAAAGTGACACTTTAGGTAATTTTCTGCTTTTATTTGCCCAAGAGGCCTGAACCAAATACTGCATTGATTACCCAAACTGAAATATTTCCTTTGTATAAAGGAACTCCTATGAGCCTAACATGAAAACAAGTTATCATTTTTAGGCTGTTGAAATCAACAACTCATCTCAACTCACCCAAGAACACACAAAAAAATCTGAAGCTTTAAACCAGCAGTCCCCGTGGGGCGCCTGGGTGGCGCAGTCGGTTAAGCGTCCGACTTCAGCCAGGTCACGATCTCGCGGTCCGTGAGTTCGAGCCCCGCGTCGGGCTCTGGGCTGATGGCTCAGAGCCTGGGGCCTGTTTCCGATTCTGTGTCTCCCTCTCTCTCTGCCCCTCCCCCATTCATGCTCTGTCTCTCTCTGTCCCAAAAATAAATAAACGTTGAAAAAAAAAATTAAAAAAAAAATAAAAAAAATAAACCAGCAGTCCCCGGTAGAACTTCCTGCAGTGATGGAAATGTTCTGTATCTGCTCTTCCCACAACAGTAGTCACTAGCCACATGTGGCTATTAAACACTTAAAATGTGGCCAGTGTGATAGAGGAATTAACATTTTTTTTTAATTAACTAAAATTTAAATTTAAACAATGTAGCTAGTGGCTTTAAAGAACTGTAAAGGATCTTAGATTTTACCCAATTGGCAAGCTAACAAACAAGCATGTTACAGCTTTAGAGACGCTGGGAGAAGACAGGATATTGCTAAGTATGAGACAAAGGACTACACTACTCACAGAAACAGCAATAGCAAGGGTATTAATACAGTTGTGCCAGCTCTTTGAAACCCAGTTCCCACAGTATGATGCAAACAGGGCAAGTGATACCTAATGATTGTATTGCAGAAGGGGGACTCTGAGCTTAGAGTACCCAAATCTCTTACACTAGACAGTCAGCTCTTCTTAAAAATCCAGGGCCTCTGGGACGCCTGGGTGGCTCAGTTGGTTAAGTGTCCGACTTTGGCTCAGGACATGATCTCACAATATGTGAGTTTGAGCCCCGCATCGGGCTCTGTGCTGACAGCTCAGAGCCTGGAGTCTGATTCAGATTCTGTGTCTCCTTCTCTCTCTCTGCCCCTCCTCTGCTCATGCTTTGTCTCTCTCTCTCTCTCTCTCTCTCTCAAAAATAAACACTAAAAACAATTTTTTTAAAAACAACAACAACAACCAGGGCATCTGGCCACACAAGGCCTGCATCCCAACCTGACAACACTTGGCTGGAGTTGAGTATCACTGTTTCTTTTGAACAAAGCCTGGGTTCTGCAGGTGCCACACCTCTCCTTCCCACTCTCATTCATTTATTCTTTTACATTATTTACCTGACTTCCATTCTAACGCATCATGCTCTGTTTGTTCCCCTTGGTCTGGGACATTCCTCAATCCCCAACTTCTGCAATTGCTAATTATCATTAATTTTCAGGTTTTAGTGTATTCACAGTAAGCTTTCCCTACCCACCACCAGCCCAAGGTACAATGAGGTGATGCATTGGAGGACACTCTCGCACCCAGGCCCCCACCATCCCATCTCCTGTGGTTCTCTGCATTACCCCTATCATGGCACGAATCACATGAGATTATAATTTTCTGTTTACAAGTCCAGATCCCTCCCCAGACTCTTAAGGTCATAAAAGAGTGACTATGACTATCTTCTACACCACTGTATGCCAGTGCCTAGGAAAAAGTCCAACACACAGTAGGAGCTCAATAAACATTGCTGACTAAATAAACAAACATTAGCTGAAGAATGACCAATTCAAAATATTGGGGAGGGGGGTGACGTATAGTTTTGTTTTTGCTTTTATTTTTTAAATGTTAAATAACAATTTAATTTTATTTATTTTTAAATTTTGAAACATCATCCCCTGCCCCAAGAAACTAAAATAACTACTTTAGTAGAGAAGTAGGTTTTGTACTAAATAAAGGCAATGTGCTAAGCGCATTTCATCCTAATAACAGTACTTTGAGCTAGGTACTTCCATTATGCCCGTTTTGGAGATGAGGAAACTGAGGAAATTGGGAGGTTAAGTAACTTACCCATTATTACATGACTACTAAATGGCAGGGCAGGATTCAAACCCAGGCCCACCAGAACCCAAATCCAAAAGTTTTAACCATATACAATTTACAAACATGAGATTTTTAATATCCCTTAGATGATAAAAGACCACCCAGGGTTAAGAAAGGAAGGAAGGAAGAAAGAAAGCCACAGAACTATTACTCAAGCAATATGAATTATAGATCTACTCTTGCCGCCACTAACTAGCTGTCCAACCCTGGGTAAAATGAAGGTCTTATTCTCTACACAAGTACAGTAAATGACAGGAGATAAAGATGACCAAAACTCCTCCAAGGAGACTTGAGAGAACATAATACCAACAACTTTATTCAGAGACTTTTTTTGTAAAGCTATGTGTGTGTAGTTTTAACGATTAGCTTTTACTAGTTAAAGGAGTTAAAAGGGGTAAATAAAGTTCTTACATAAGAAGCTTCCTGGCTGAAGACTCATGACTATTTACCAAACCGCACAATTTCCAGAGCAGTGACAGGATCTTTAATCTCAACTCAAAATGATAAAAAAAAAAAAAAAAAAAAAAAAAAAAAAAAAAAGGTGCTAAGCAAAAAGGCCAAGTGTAAAGTTAACTTCATCTCCCTCAGGATGCCCTTCAAGGTGGCTTGCCTCACTGACAAGAACCAGAGATGTCACTAATGTTGCACCAAATACAACACAGCCTGGTCAATCTTTTCCAGATGGAATTCTTGCTCATCCTTTGTGCCAAGCTAAATTCTTTTAAAATAGGAAAAACAGGGGCGCCTGGGTGGCGCAGTCGGTTAAGCGTCCGACTTCAGCCAGGTCACGATCTCGCGCTCCGTGGGTTTGAGCCCCGCGTCCGGCTCTGGGCTGATGGCTCAGAGCCTGGAGCCTGTTTCTGATTCTGTGTCTCCCTCTCTCTCTGCCCCTCCCCCGTTCATGCTCTGTCTCTCTCTGTCCCAAAAATAAATAAACGTTGAAAAAAAATTAAAAAAAAATATTACATTCAATCTCTGTACTTTTTCTAGCCATTATAATTTCCTTTCTCAAAGAGCTGAGAAAAAAACATATATGGGCACCATAAATTGACTTGACTAAAGAGAGCTGAATTAGAATTGAACTTTCTATAGCTTTTAACATTTGATTACCATATCATATATGCATGGATACTTTTTCTGAGTTTTCATTCTAAAAATACAGAATTTATTTTATTACAAAGAATGCCTCCCATTTGGTGAAATAACATTTGAAATTTCACTTCAGAAAACACTGGCTTAGGTAAACTTTTTATTTCAACCTATTAAGTAGATTCACCAAATTAATTAATTATCTTAAAGGGCCTTCAATAATGTATTCTTGATATCATTCTACTTGCTGTATGTAGTATTAGGATATATTCGATGTTCATATAAAAATAGGAAGTAAAAATATTATTCTCTAACTTAGACTGGAAGCCTCTTTAGGACAAGGAATATATTGTATATTTGTCTTTTTAAGCACCTATCACCATGTATTGTACAATACAGGAACTTAGGAAATGTCTACAAAATCAGGAATTCATGGATGGTGGGACTCAGACATTTAATATTAAGTCTAAAGCTGACTTTCTTAGGCCATTTACTTGCTTTCTTCATACAGTAATTAGAATGGTGCTAACCATGCTTCTTGTGCCTATGATTTTAAACTGAAAAGTTGCCAACGATAGAGTATCTATCTTTTCTTTGAGCTAAATGTCTAAACTTACCTACTAAAATAAAGGTCTACTTCCTGAATTTTTAGCAAATTTAAATTTCAGTACAGATGGAAAAGAGATTGTAAAGGTTGGAAAACATCGGAAGCACACACAATTCTCGTTTACAAAGAATGAGGCCAGTAACGATCTTCCGCTGTTTGAATTCCTATGGCCATAGAAATAGATGTAAGGTCCCTAGCTTGGTACTTTGGGTTCGGTGGGGAAGAAACGATTTCAACCCTGAACACTCCTGACCCGATCCGGAAACACGAGCGTTTTATCCCAGAAGAGCTACACGCCCAACCACCTAGAGACATAATCACATCTCAGCAGAAGCACCTGAACTCCGATGATTAGAACACAGGACCCTCCATCCAGCAGCTTCCCGAGAGACGGGCGACAAGGCTCGAAGTCGAGGAACACCCCTAAGTCATCCCACTGGATCTTCACAACGACCCTCCGCGGTGGGCAGAGGGGACGCACGTTTCGCAGACACCAACCCAGTGCCCAGGGGTCGAGTCCCAAGGCCACGCAAACAGGAGGATGACCGAGACCCGACTGAAATCCCGACTGAGCGCCAAGTGGCGGCTATTTCCATCCCGCCTCTGCGATCACCCTTGGCGGGCGCACTAGTCTGGCCGGCAGAACGGCGGGAAGGAGGGCAGAGCTGCGCAAGGACGCGACGGGCGAGAGCGAATTTCCACCGCTTCCCGGCACTTCCCCGCCGGTTCTCGAGCCCCCCAGGTCGCTCCCCAGCTCCAGCCCCTCTCCCCGCGCGGCGGACCCCGCTTCCCCCCAAACTAGTCTCAGGGGCAAGCCGGGAACCAGAGAGGCTTTCTCACCGGCACCGAGAGTTCCCGAAGTTGGGGGCAGAAAGAACGAATTAATGCGTACGAATTAATGGGTGCAAGAAGTGCGAAGGTGAGAGAGCCAGGAGGGGGTGACCCCTCTCGAAGCGGCCGAGGCCGAGGCGGCGGGGCGGGGCGGCCAGGGAGAGACCAGGGGAGCGCGAGGAAGGCTCAGTCCCGGCGACCCTCCCCGGCCGAGGCGCTGGCTTCCCCGGGACCCGCAGCCGAGGAGGAAATCAACAACCGCGTCGGGCCCCGAGGGGGCAGTGTCGGCGCCCCGGCCCCAGCATCTGGCTAACTTCCGAGCCCCCTCGGCGCTCCCACCCCAGCCTCGCCCGGCCCACCCCAGCCTCGCCCGGCCCGCCCCACGGCGGTGGCGGCGGCACCAACCTGCGCGGCCGCGGGCACAGTCCGGGACGGAAGCCAGAGCCTGCCGGCGGCGAAGCGACGGGCGCGGCGGGCGGAGTTAGTTGGGAGGCTCCGGCTCCCTGGGCGGGGACAGCCTAAGCACGCGGCGGCCGCGGTGGCGGGGGCTCCTTCCTCCTGGCGCGCGCGGGGCCCAGCCCGGTCCGCCGCTCGCCCTCCCCTCCCGGGGACAGCTCGCAGTCCCTCCCCCGGGGCGGCTCCGCGGTTCCCGGCCGCCCCCGGGCCCGCCTGCGCTCCGCCCCTGCCCCCTCGGGCGGGGGGCCGCGGGGGTTGGGAACGAGGTCCTCGCAGAGTCACCTCCTGGTCGCGCGCAGCTTGCCGGGGTTTCCCTGCGGGGATCGCTCGTCCTGGGTGTTTGCACTTACGTGAGGGCAGGAGGTGGGCAAGAGCTGGGGCTCGTTCTTGAGCCTGGGCAGGGGGTGAAGGACGGGCCTGAAAGTCTCCTTTTGCTCCGCCCGAGTCCCGTGTCCCTTAAAAGCAGCCCTGCGAGGTGGCCACGCCGGCTGCCCGGAAAGAGGCCGAGGAAAATGTCCGACTCTCCCTCCGCCCAGCGAGGGGCTGGGAGGACATTTCCCGAGGGAACCGAGGACCCCTCCCCCGCCGCCTCCCGCTCCTGCCTGGGGCTGGGAACTCTGGTACAGAGAGGGTGGGCAACTAGCAGACCGGGCACCGGGGGTTGAACCTGCGGAAAAGGTGCGGTTTCTAGTCACACACACACACCCTAACCCGGTCCCTGAGTTCAGGTTCCTCACTCACCTCTTCGCAGTCCTTTCCTGCCCGCACCCCAGGCCTAGGGGCACCCCCTTTCCTAGCCTGGCTTCCCACTTAGGTCTGCACGTCCTCCGCCCCGCCCAAATCTTAATCCTGCAGCGCGCCCAGCGCGCACTCTCTTGACCACTTCTCCCCTAAAGTGCGGGCGGGCAAGGAACTAAGGAGCCAACTCCCTCCGGGCCTCACCTCAAAGCAGGAGGAAACAGGGTGCCGAGGATCCGGGTAGTTTCGGCGGGAAGGTTCTGTACCCATGAGGTGACATGCTGAGCGTTACTGATCCCACAAATTAATACGCGTACAATTCGAGGGCCGTGTCTGCCACTTTCTGTATCCCATTACAGGTGAGCTCTTGGGTACATGCACCGTGCTTTTTCCTTCCCCAGCGCCAGCCGTTTCTCATCTCCCTAAATCCCACTCTGTCTTCTCCCAGCCTCTCCCATTCCAGCTGGTTCTTCAAATAGCAGATCCTCCTGGGGTCTTGGGGGGCGGGGGGGGGGGGGGGGGGGGGGGGGGGGGGGGGAGAGTTGGGGGATTGGGGAGCGAAGAGCAATCTGGGAGGAGAAACAGTGAAGAGGAAGAAAAATAAGCCGGTGGACTGAGGGCAGGGAAGGAAAATGCAAACCGAATGAAAAGGCAGGAGATAGGCTGTAAGGCAGAAAGCAAAGCCCTCCAGCCATAGGGCAACTCCAAGAAAGAAAAGCCATTTCTCCCTTGGGAAAGCATCAATGCTTGCAGTAGACAGATTGGAAAATTTGGACCATCTCCAACAGAATTCCCAGAGAGCAGTGGAGTCACGGATAAACTTCAGGACCTAGAGCATGCCTTCACCAGCTCCACTTCCCTCCTAAATTCCTGGGAAGTCTGTTAACCCCTCTAGCTCTTGGCCAAAGATGAGTAATTCATCCTGCGAAGTGATGGGTCATTGAGGAGATACAAGGAAACAGCTGGGTCAGGTTTACAGCTGGCCTGGCTGTTCTTCTGCCTTAGGTATCCTCTAACTCATTTATCCCTCCCTCCCGGCCTGGGTTATTTACTGAAACAAACACTTGGAACCCTCCCTTGAACTAAGAAGTCTCTTTTGATGAGAAAAGAAGGAAGTGGGGAGGGATGGAAATCCTAAGACTATGGTGGTTGTTATTTTTAAGTTCAATTCGGTGTATTTTTATGTCGAGATAATTTTCCTTTCCAAGATAAGAGAATGGCTGGGACAGCGCTTTCTATTTTACCTGATGGCAACCCTCTCTCACAGTCTCCAGAGGGTGGGCACAGCCACAGCTTCACCTGCACTGACACAGAGCCAGTCTGCCTGAGGAAGTCCCCCCCAAGCTCAGAAGTCAGACATCACAGCCTCAGAACGTTCCAGTCTGTGTGCAGTCCAGCCACTGAGCACACACAAGCTTAGCACCAACTTATGGAAGAGAGCCAACCACCCCCACTTTGTAGGTGAGAAGATTCTTTTCTCCTGGCCTCAGGGCTCCACCTCCCCTGAGCTTTGCCCTGTAGAAGTGCCATTACAGAACCATCCCTGGTGTCCCACTGTTACTATTGTAAAGGCTACCTCAATTTCAACTATGAAATCTCCTTTCCTCATTTCTGCTAGTGCACAAAAGGCTAAGCCATTAAAAGTCCCAGAGGCTAGAAGGGACCTGCCCTAATAAGAAGTTTCTTCTTCTCTTCTCATTAAAAGAAAAACCATCTCTGAAATGGAGTCTTATTAAACTTGCATCGTTTCTGAATATGGTAATCCCTCTATATCTATTAGTTATTTTGATCTTATATATACGGTACAATCCTATGGCAAAAAGTGTCCAGCCAGCTGATGGGGATAAAGGGTCTAGTTTTTTTTCCCTAGGAAAATTCTTGTAGCCAAAAAGAATGGGAGAGTTTATTTACAGGAAGGAGAATTGGTCTCAGGAAGTATTACAAAGTACACTGAGATGGGCATGTCCTCCTTAAACCTCTCCTGCTGGGGCGCCTGGGTGGCTCAGTCGGTTAAGCGTCCGACTTTGGCTCAGGTCATGATCTCACGGTCGGTGGGTTCGTGCCCCGCGTCGGGCTCTGGGCTGACAGCTCAGAGCCTGGAGCCTGTTTCAGATTCTGTGTCTCCTTCTCTCTGTGACCCTCCCCCATTCATGCTCTGTCTCTCTCTGTCTCAAAAATAAAGAAACGTTAAAAAAAATTTTTTAAACCTCTCCTGCTTCGATTTGCCTTTGCAGCAGCCTCATCCACCCAATATTGCCAGTTCTCCAAGCCAATCCACCTCACAGAAAAGTGTTAGGGACTTCAGATGCTGTTGCCTACCAGTGTTTGTCGTGGGAAAGAGTGACATTTTGAGCAGAAGTGACAGAATAAAAGGAGATCCATGGAAAATCTTTCCTGTACTCTTTTAGATCTTTCTGGTAGTCATTTCATTGTAAAGACAGTTCCAATGAACAGAAGTTATCCTGGACGGTTGGGGAATGTGCAGGCCTATGGGCTTCTCTGAAAAGAAAGAAAACTGCATCCTTCTACATTCTGCAGCTGTTCCAATAAGATCTAAGAGCACCCAACCCTGATTGAGAACAGAGGGTTATATTCAGTAGTAGAATAAGCTTCAAATTGGTTATATCAAACAGTCAAGTTTGCTTATGCATATACAGAATGGCAAGAGAAAATATTAATTTCAATTTACAAGTCATCAAAAAGCACCTTGTGGACCACATAAAGAATAGAGCCATGTTAAAGTAATACATGTGTGTTCTTTCACAAATAAATTTTCCTCTGAAATACAGACATCTGTCATGGAGTCAATTACCTTGCACAGCATGTGCTATAAAAGCACATAAAAGAAATAATATACTACATTGCTTATTTGAAAGTGATCAGGAATATGCAGCTTCATGCTGGCATGTCTTTAATTTCATGGTGTTAAGAAAAAACTATAGGAGTATGAAATAGCAAACCCTTTCCTACTGGAGTACTAATTCAATTATGTACCATGATATATGTAGGAGGAAAAATTTTCTTCATAAACTGGCAGAAACACTATGGAACTATTTTCTTGTCTTCCTCTACTAACCCCTGTAGAGAGAATGTGAACATGAAGTTTCCTTTGAAAACAAAGGAATCACCACACTCTGATCAGCTCCAAGGGTGTACAGAAGAACAAGGCTGGAAATGGCATTCTAAGGACATAAATTATCATTTAAATGAGGCTTGATTCTTACGAAATTTATGCATCAAATAGACCTCAAGATTTGAAAAGTGCAATAAGAGATAGTTAGGCCAAGTCAAATTTCCTTGATGTAATGCAAATATAAAACCTTTTTCTCTTTTTCTTTTCTCAGGCAAACTCCCATTCTCCCCTCTTTCACTGCATGATGCACACATAAATAAAATACCAAAATATTTTTCAGAAAGCCCTGCCGGGTTAAGTACACAGAGCCTTCTTGAATACCTCATATTACTTGTGACACTTTAAAATAGATTTTAAAAAAATTCTTAAGAGGAATATCTTAATAGCTTCCCAGAGAGTAGAATGTATTATCATTGCAGTACAAAGGGCATCATTCATTTCTAATCCTTGGCTCAACAGGTGTTCCCTGCCCAGACTGTGGTTGACACTTTAGAGGGCCTAATTATGATTCATATATCCCACGTTCCCCAGGAACTGGTCCCTCTAATTTCATAGAATCCCCTTATTTGGGGAGGAAAATACATTTCAGTCTTATTGGCTAGACATAGTGATTCTCAATCCTGACTGCATATTAAAATTATCTGGGGAGCTTTAAAAATCCTGATGTCTCAAGCCTGCCTCAACCAAATAATCAAGACTCCATGGGGGGTGGAGCCCAAGGATAGGTATTCCTTTAATTCCCTAGGTGGTTTTTATTTGCACTCAGGGCAGCCACTGGCAGCATGTGAACATGTAGCAAATAAAAACAAAGCTATTCTTTTTTAATATACTATTTAATATGAACTGACCTACCAATTGGGTGCACTTTTTTACTTTTTTTTTTTTTTAAATCACGAAAGTTGTTAATTTGGTTTGACAAGGTAAGTTTTCCTTACCAAATTATGTTCTCTCTACCTAACTTTTTGGCTAAGATAGCGAGGCTAGCTCACAATGAAAGTGCATCACCTACCCTGGTTTTGGTGATTTGTAACTGGAATCAAAGCCATGGATCACTGTAGGAAAATAGACTTGGGGAAAACCGAATCTTATAAGTCTTAAATTCCCACAAGTAATCTCCTTGAGCTATTAAACCATTATCCAATTTAGCCTTTAAAAAACGGATACATGCTATAATTAATTATTTCTATAAAGTCCAAGGTTTAGAAACAAAATCATTACGAGAACAACCAGGATCATCAGTTTTATGTAGATTCAGCACTAATGAAGAAAGAAATATTTGATTCTGAAAACGGAGTGTCAAAATGCTTCTGGCAATTTCACGTAAGTAGTTAATATTTTGAATATGCTAATGGAATGAAAATAATCTAACCTGAAAGAGAATACATGATAGGTTTTATATACAATATCATATTTAAGCCATAAAAGCTCTCTTCATACAATTTAGCATGCTTGGATAGAGAGAGCAAGGTGGGAAAAGGGGATATAAGAAAGAAATCAGTTGAGAGGAAATTGATATATTGGAGAAGGTGAATGAGTTAATAGTGTTTCGGCAGTAGAGATTACAAGGTCAAGTTAAATCTGAGTTGCTACTGCTTTCCTTCATTACCTTATCTGGAGTGACTACTAGCAGTTTATAAAGGTGGTATGGCAGAGATGAAGGCTAGAATAGCCACTGAGTCACTAGAAATTTCTGCAAATCAATGACTCCAACAATGCTCCATGAGCTTAGATTTTTTTAAATAAGAAATTCAGTTAATTTCTCACCAAATGGACTTACTTGATTTGCTGGTAGAAAGTGGTAATCCCCCATATTTTTCAAGTAGAAAATATACAAATGGTTATTAGTACATGTAAAGGAAATTAGAAGGACTGATAGATTCTTTGAAATTATTTGTGTATGTGACCTCAATTTTGTTGAATTTTTAAAAAAGGTTTATACTTTTCCAAACTTTCCAAAATAACATGTAATACATTTATTGTTAGAAAGTGACCAATGTTATTTTCAAAAGGCATAATCTATATCCTTTGTCATAGCATCCTGTTTCTTTTCAGTGACTTGAAAACTGAAAATGAAGTAAACTTGCTTCACAGTTTTCTTTCTCATATTTGTATTTTCTTTTCATTTTACACCTGTAAATTTGCCTCTCTATTTTAGGTTCTTAGTGGGATGGCAATGGAGATTTGTTTTCAACAACAACAACAACAGCAAAATCCTGGATATGTAAAGAATGACAAGGGGCGCCTGGGTGGCGCAGTCGGTTAAGCGTCTGACTTCAGCCAGGTCAGGATCTCGCGGTCCGTGAGTTCGAGCCCCGCGTCAGGCTCTGGGCTGATGGCTCAGAGCCTGGAGCCTGTTTCCGATTCTGTGTCTCCCTCTCTCTCTGCCCCTCCCCCGTTCATGCTCTGTCTCTCTCTGTCCCCAAAATAAATAAACGTTGAAAAAAAAAAAATTAAAAAAAAAAAGAATGACAAAATTTCCAGTCCTATTTAGCAGCAAGAGAACCACATATGGGTGTTACTTTTTTTTGTTTTTATCATGAACCAAAAAAAGCTTTTCAAAATAGCATACAGGAGGTCAGAATACCTGATTCTCCTTATTGTGCATTTATTGCTGATGAGTTGTGTCACATGCACATCACTTCTCCTCTCTGTCCTTTTTCCAGTACATGGTGAGAGGTTGGCCTAAACTTCAAGTTGCTTCAAAAATAACATAAGATTATTTTATGGAAAAAAAAAAAAGCAAAAGTTCACTCAAGGAAGTGCTTTGGGATTAGTCCCCTATATTTCTGAAATATTGATGGCTACAAAAAGCAAGTACATATTTTTAAATGCCTGCTTTTTCTTGAGGCTTGGGCAAGCAGGCACTCTGCTCCTGCCCTTTGTGGAAGGGTTTTCTGTTGAGAGGAGGCATTAGTGGGTATTTTTACTCTCCTGAGATCAAGGCCTGACTCTTCTCAGGAAAGGACACCTGAGACACCGAATGCCTGAATACCTGAAGCATGTATAGAGGGATTGGTCACAGTCTACTCTGGTCATTGGCAGCCACTTTGGTCCCAGAAGCAAAGCAATCAACAGCAGATGGTCGGTAGCAAGATGGTTGTATAGGGATACAGATAATGGATCCAATGATAAGTTTCCCTGTCTGCAGTCCATCCATTTTCTCATCTCACCATGCTGACTTTGCTGAGTTTTGGAGAATGGAGGGAAAGATATGGGTTAATGCTTAGGGAAGCTCTATGAGAGACATCTGTAACAGCTGCAGGAGAGGGAAATGATGGTGTTGTGACCTTCAGAGCAGCCCAGGGTAACGGTGCCTGATGGTGAAACACTTATGACCCTTAAATTGTCTGGGATGGGAAATATAGTAAAAGGCAGCCCTTCCTATCAGTCCAGCTAGGTGGAGGACTGGTTAACTGTTTGAATATTAAAAAGAAGGCATCTGAGGATGGGATTACTGACAGCATTTGGGTCACATGAGATCTCTTATTTGTTGAAGGCTTACTATGTGTCAGGCACTGTGCTGTGCTCCTCACCTGTTGCATCTTTCTGTCTTCCCAGGAAAAAAAAATAGAAAAATGTACTGAAGCAAATGATAGTTCTTATCCTTTGTTACCATGGCTGCACTATTAATCACCACTCCATGGCCACACATTAATAATTATGTGGCTTTGGTTTTCATTTTATAATTAAAAAAAAAAAAATCCAATGTGGTAGGCAGAATAATGGCTTCCAATGATGTCCTCTGATCCCTGGAGCCTGTGACCATGTTACTTTACATGGCAAGAGACTTTGCAGATATGACTAAGACAGGGAGATTTTCCTGGAGTATCTGGGTTGGCCCAGTCCAATCACATGAGTCCTTCAAAGTGGATAAGGAAGGCAAGAGAGTTCATCAGAGAGATTCAATGATGGGAGAAGAGGCCAGAGAGATAAGACATGACAAAGACTTAACTGCCTTTCTGACTTCGGAGACAAAGAGGGCTATAAGCCAAATAGTGCACATGGATTTAGAAGCTGGGAATGAGCTCCAGCCAACAGCCAGCAAGGAAAAAGGATCTTCAGTCCTATAACCCCAAGAAACTGAAGTCTGTCAATAATCTAGGTGAGCAAGAATATCGATGCTCCCGTGAGCCTCCAAAAAGGAACTCAGCCTTGCCACACTTTGGTTTTAGCTTAGTGAGACCCGCTTGGCATTTCTGACCCATAAAGCTATAAGATAAAAATAATTTTGTGTTTCAAGATGCTAAGTTTGTGGTAATTTGTTACAACAATTATTGAAAAGCAATGCATCCACTATATCTTGAGTGAAAGCTATGACCCATGCCTCTTTACCTCTGGCTCCCAGTACTTTGCATGTTATTGACATTTAGTTTGAATAAATATTGGGTGATGAAAGTAAGATAAAAGGGAGGGAGACTAAGAAATAGTATGTTAGTTCCTGGACCCCTAGTCCAACTTGTGTATGTGGACTCTGCCCCATACCAACAAACAATTCTCAGGAAGTGTGTGAGAATTCAACTCAGTTCAACTCAATTCTGACACTATCTACCTGGAGATAGCATCAGATTCCAAAAATAAAGGGTGCATTCTCACAGGACCACCCTCCACTTTAGGTTCCAATCACAAGCTCAGATTCTTACCTGTACTTCTGACCGAATGTCTATAAATCAGAGGTTCCCCTGGCCCCCACCTTGGACTCACTTAATTTGCTAGAACTCAGGAAACCCATTTACTCACTAGATCACTGATTTATTACAAAGGATATTAAAGAATACAAATCAACAGCCTGATGAAGAGGTATATACGGTGAGTCGCAAACAAAGGAGCTTCTGTCCTCATGGAGCTTGGGCCTGGCACGGTGGCAGAAGGAAACATTCTGATTCCCCAACCAGGAAGTTCTCTCAACCCCCTCCTTTTGGGTTTTTATAGAGGCTTCATTACATAGGCATGACTGAGTTAACTAGTTGCTCATTGATGACCCTTCAATATCCAGCCCCTTTAACCTCCCAGAAATCAAGGAGTGGGACGGAAAATTCCAAACCTCTAATCATGGTTGGTTCTTCTGGCAAACAGCCCCATCCCTAGGTGCTTTCCAAAAGTCACTGCATTAGCATAAACCCAGTTGTGTAAAAAGGGGCTGGTTATGAGTAACAACACACCCATTTTACCTTTATGGCTTTGAAGCATTTTCAGAAACTGAAGGCAAGAGACCAATAATATAATAAAAGATGCTCCCACTGCTGTTATTGCTCAGAAAATTCTGAGGATTTGGGGAGCTATGAGCCAGGAACTGAATGAAGACCACGTACATACATATGAGAAATGTATTCTGGTCATCTGAAGGACCATATGCATATAGTAAATCATAGTATCACAGGGAGACATAAGTCTTCATTTTTCACAAATATTTTTGGAAAAGTGAAAGAGAACTTTCACAATTAGCCAGGAATCAACAATGGGTATGGAATTGGTGAGATAGAAGAGGGGTACAATGGAAGGCCAACATGTTGCAGCTCATGTTAGGGGAGTCTTATCACATTGTACTTCAGAGTGGATGACAACATTCAAGCATGCCTCAACAGTTCACGACTTCTTTCCCCTCTACCATGCTACCCTTTGTCAAAAACCATACGCAATAGACTTCCAGAATTGCTATTCTTTCATTCCAAATGTAAGTCATAGTTTTAGTGCATTGTTGGTTTGCATAGTTTATCCTCAGCACTAGTGTTAGTAGTACAAAATTAACTCTTGTTGTAATCTTACAAATGAGCAGTGAATGTCACCACACGTGTATTTCTTTGTACGCCCACTGTGACCACCCAAGATCAAATCCTTAATATTTGTTTTCAACTTGTGAAATATATCACAACTACTTAATGGTATATAAAATATAGCTACACTGTTAAATAATAACAAAATAAACTCAGATATGCATGCAGTTAAAGAAATAGTGTTGCCAAAACCTCAGAAAGACCCTCCCTCCTCAGTCATATGCTCTTTTCCCCAGAGGTAAATAATATCTTGAACTTTATTATCATTCCCTTACCATCCCTTATATGTTTCCCACATTTTTATGCATTCCTAAACAAAAATATGGTTGTCTTATATGTTTGTAAAATTATAAAAATTCACAAACAATTCACAAGAGAATTTATACATGTATACACATACAACTATATATATAAATGTGTATATATAATAAACAAGATAATAAGTAAAATTCCCACAAGAGAATCTATGTACAGGCACATGAATATATAAATATATTTTTAAAAATATACACACACACACATTAACAAATATATAAAATTCTCTTGTGAATTATTTTTCCCAGTCAAATTATGTTTTGGTGGTATTTATGTGTTGATGGAGCTTTAGTTCACTTGTTGTCATTGCTCTTTATGAATATGCCACAGTGCATTTATTTATTCTACTGTTAATGAATATTTGAGAGGTTTCCAGGATTTTACTAAGATAAATAATACTGCAGCAACATTCATATGCATGTTTTCTGGTGCATATGTGAAGTTTCTTTAGGGACTATACCAAGGAGCAGAATCACTGGGCCATGAGCTCTACCAGGTAATGCCAAATTGTTTTCCAAAATGCTTACACCGATTTCATTCTTACTGCTTTTCCAGTTAAAAAGGTTCTTAAATAGTGCTTCTGACTCCAGTTTTTTTCTAAATCCATCTATCTTGTCCACTATCATTAATTTGGTCTTCCTAAAAATGCTACTTTCAGCATGTTTTCCTTACATTATAAATGCTAATTTTACTCGAGAATTTACTGTAGCAACTTATTGTCTACATCAACAAATCCAAAGTCTTTTGATATCTTTTTGATGGTCTTGACACTCACCACTTCTTAATGAAAAATCTGTGCTAAAAAGGTGGATCTTTGTAGTTTTTTCTCCGTAATGTATGTTCTTTTTGCCCTTGAGGTTTTCGTCCTAAAATCTACCTGTGCAGAATCCATCCCTTTCCTCTCTACTTCCTAAGTACTACCCATTTTTCAAAGCCCATTGATGTCCTCCTTTTCTATGATAACTTTCCTGGCTATTTCCATTTCCATTCCCTGAATTCTCCCAGTACGAAGAGTATGTTATTCTGTCATTCATCAACACACAATATGGGGGTTCATATTTTATGAATTCATGATGTATACAAGGGGAAAAGACCAGGGACCTAAGAAAGTTAATATGCACATCAATTTTTCATCATTCTGCGAGCAGAGACTGGATGACAATTCATCATGGGTGCTTGAAGAGGCAGTCAAGGGTTACTCAGTAAGTTGGACCTGATCAACCCCACCACGCCCTTCCAATTATGATTCTTTAGGTCTGTGACTTGCCATGAGAGCTCTGACTAGAGAGCCCTCTTCATTCTGATCCCAACCTTCCTCTCCTCCTTTATTTTTCACCAGGCACTGCTAGGTCTCTTTGCTCTAGAGACCTTTGGTCCTCTTCTCATCCTCAAACTCACTCTTCCTGCCTGTTTCCAAGTCTTTGCTTGGGTACTTCCCTCTATGTGCAGGACCTCAACATTCCACTCTGTTGGGCTAGGTGCTCTCCATCCTTTGAGAACTGTCTAGGAAACCTTTGCAGGGAATTTTAACTTACTAAGATTCTCTTCCTTCAAAAAATTTTTGGTGCTCAACATATATTGCCTTATATAGTTAGCTATCTTTTTACATATAAACATCAAAATCAGGAACCATGACTTAAACTCAGCTGAACACACCAAGAACACTGCTGCTATTCAAAGCCTAGTTTTTGATTGACAGATGATGGATACTGCTGAAATCACTGATTATGGTTTCTATTTTGGTTTTATAGATGGCAGATACATTTTGCATTAAAGGAAGATTATATTTCCTATGCTGTATTTTCTCACATCAGCAAGATTTATGCTTGAATTCTTAACTGGAATATTGTTTTGTGGTGGTTATTTTTGTTGTGTTTTGTTTTATCCGTTGCCAGTCTACTAGTATTAAATACAGAATGAAAATCAGGATTTGGGACACATACAATCCATGGCTGTTGCAGGACTTTTGTGTGTATCCACAGTAGGAATACTTGGCATCTATGATATTTCAATATGCTATAGATCTCCTATATCTGACCTAACCTTTAAGCTTTTTGAACATTTTCTATTGTTAGTTTCTTTGTGTTAGACCTAACAAAGACCTGCTTCTAATGCAAGGTGGTTTGACCTAGGATTCTGAAAAATTGCATGTTAGTTTTCAAATCTTAGTATTTTTTGTTGCATAAATTTTCTTTTAAGCCTAGCCTTATTTAAATGCTAATGTCAGTTTTCATTCAGCCAGTTTCTTGTTCTCCTCTATATATCCTCATGGCTGATCTGAGAATGGATATTCCATTCACTTCAAAGGAAACATCACGCTTGGATCCTCTCCACAGGGGTTCTCAGACTAAGACAAGAAATGATCCCTATAGCTTTTTTTCTCCTGCATTTGTGAAGAAAATAAAATAAAAGGAAAGATTTCCCAATGCATTTAACATTCTAAGTAATTGCATCAGTACCATATTTGGAGCATTCATACACTATTGCTAATTCACAATCTTAAAGAGCCTTTTTAACACTGGGACATTAAAGGTATGTCGGTATGGTAGACTATTCTAGTGTACCTATTACTTTCAAACAAACAGTATACCATGTTATTACTCTCATGTGCATATGTTAGGATCGATCTCATGCTGTGTAAGATAATTGACTACATGATAGATAGATATACTTTGCATGCAAAGGATATTTTAAAGGGGGAATAAAATATATTACCTTAATGTGGTCATATTTAGTAGCTAGTTTTTAAATGTCCAATAGGTGTTTTTTAGGTGTTCAGTGGTTTGTAAATTGCAATTAATCCTTTCTTAATCTGCTATTGTGGCTCTTATAATCCTCTTTTCCTGTTTTTATTGGAAGCCTTAGAAATGCAAGATTTAGAGCTCATCAGTTTGCAGATAGGAAATGATGACTTAAATTTCCAGTATTTTTTATTATCAAAAATAAGAGGCATTTTCCTTTAGGTTAATATTCATGATGAAAACCTTTATTCTTTTCCAATATTGACGTGACTTAAGACTGGTTAGGTATAAGCACACTTATTTGAGTTGCAAAAATAGCAATGAACATTACTATTAGTTGATTTTTCTTTATAATTTGTCAGCCACTTTCAAAGCCATTACTTCATGAATTGGCAACTCACAAAAATGTTTTCACCTGAAATTAATTTTGTGATCTCCTCTACATGAGAGAACTCAATGTTAGATAAATTAAAACAAAAAACAAAAAACTCATCCAGGGGCTTAGAGAGCTGGAAAAAATGGCTCTGGGATTCCGACTCTGGTTTCTATTCCTTCTAACCCCAAAGTCTTGGCTACACACTGCTGCCTGCAAATGGTAGATGACTATTCAAAGGGGAAGATTTTGAATCTTGCTTTTTATTCTAATAGCTACTTTATGTAACGGAGTCTCTATCCCTATGTTTTAGGTGGAGAAGTGGCATGTTTTATAATAAAAATACAGTTTATTAAAGAATAAAATCTAATGCAGAGTATTGTCTACTGGCATTTAATCTGTAACAAAAATAGATAATCATAATAATTGTATTAGGTGTTTGAATAATCAGGCCAAAGGAATACTGTTATGGACATTCTTTTTCTCTCTCTCCTGGGAAAATCTGGCTTAATAGGTTCTTGTAAGTAACCATAAAGCCATATTTTTTATAATGAACTTATCATCTGACTCATATCAATATAAAAGTGTTACTACCATCTCCCTTTGAATTTTCATGGAAGTTTGAGATTAGAAAAAAAAAGCCACCATTTCTCTGATGCCTTATTGATATCTTTGTTTTATATCCGTATTAGATGTACTCTTTTATCTGCATCTGACTTTATACACTAGAGATCAAACTAGAACTATTTCTTCTTTCTCCTTTCTGGGGCTAGATGCTGTTTAAAAAGGTAAATTAACTAATTCATGGATGAATTCTTAGTCTTTGTACATTTACAGAGTGGTAAAGAAATTTCAACCAAGTGTCTACAGGGATAATTCATTCATCCCTCCATTCTTTACCCAACAAATATTTAGTGACTACCTACTACATTCTAGTTACTATTCTAGCAGGATGGAAACACCAGTTGAACCAGAGAAGCAAAAGATTTGTTCTAACAGAGCAGTGCTGTCAAGAATGTGGTCCCTAGAATCCTGAGAGTCTCTTACCTTTTCAGGGGGTCCATGAAGTCAAAACTTCTTTAATAATAATACTAAGACATTATTTGCCTTTTTCACTGTGTTCCATTTGTAGTGATGGCACAAAAGAAATCATGGGTAAAACGGCTGGTGCCTTAATATGAATCAAGGCACCAAATTGTATGAATAATAATTTTTTATAGCCATACACTTACATTATAAAAATTTTAATGCCAACTTTACTTAAGAATGTCACAGATGTAGCAGTAAAAATAACTTACATTTGCTACTTGAATACCCATTTTTTTCATGTTCTGTGTCACCAAATGCAAAGTACTCATGAAGCACTTCTGTGTACTCAAATACTATTGTTATGAGGAAAAGCACTGGGGCAATTGTTGAAGTTGTGAGCTAATATAGCTCTGTCTCCACGCAACACCATTTTTACTTGAAAAGAAATTGCTGGCAGAGAAAATGTAGCTATTTAGACTTAGGTATTTGGCAGATATTTTCTGGAAAATGAACAATGCGGGCCTGTGATTTCAAGGAAAATAAATAACAATATTTGTTGCCAGTAATAAATACCAAACGTTGAAACAAAATTAGACTTTTGGAAAACTTGTATTTTCCAGTGCTTAAAGATTTTTCTTAAAGGTCAGTGATGATGTTAACAAACGTACTTTTTTATGTTGCACAATAAAATAGGGAAGATTTGGATAACTCAGTGAACCGACATTTTTCACATGACCATCCATGATGTTATTGAATCATTCTTCAATAAGTGTTAACTTAAAATGCAAGATAGACCAGTTGATTTTAATGGGAAGAGTTGTAGTGTGGAGTGTTTTATACCTGTTGATTAGATCCTTTTGACAGATTATGCTATTAAATTCTTCCTTATTTGGGCTGATTTTTATGTTTCCTTATTCTATTAACTATTGAAAGAAGGGTATTGAAGTCTCCAACTATTGTCATAGATTTGTCTATTTCTCCTGAACATTTTTTTTTCATCTGACTACCTTGCATCCTGCCTAAATCTGTGAGACAACAAATTATCTTATTGTTATACCACTTTCAGTTGCATTCCTATCACTTACAATAAACTTGACTGAAGTCCTAGATTATAGAGAAGGTCCAACCAGTCATTCCTTGATAGCATTATTTCTCAAACTAGGGTCTACAGACATATTTTCGGAATGTCCAGAAACAATATACAAATTTTAAAATGTTCATTTACATTTCAATTCTAACTTTAAATAATTTATGTAAAAATAGTCTTGTTTATCTGGATGGCCCTCTAATTGAGGACTGCCATGCAATTTCATTGCTTTTGTCACAAGTCATTTTTGTGAGCTAAAGAAAAAGAATTAATGATGGTTGTAATAAAACAGCATGCTCTGGAGCCCAACTGCCTGTGTTTGAATCCGGGCAATATCTCTGAAAATTTATTCTGACTTTTAGTTGCTAGTGTCCTTGTCTGTAAAATAGAGAAAATGATAACTACCAACCTCACTAGGTTAGTGTGAATGTTAAAGGAGTTGATATGAGTAGAGATCTTAGAATATTGTCTGCCATACAGTAAATGCTCAAAAATGCTCTATTCTTTTGATTATATAAATTATGTTTTTGAGCCAAGTGAAGAGCATGTGACATCAGGTGTGCTATAGGTTTTACTGGAACTCCAATAGAGAAAAATGGTAGAAGAAATGACTTACATATGTACAATAGGATGTGTGAATAAGAATGCTCAAAGAAGCATTGTTCTTGACAGTGAAGATATAGGAAATAACCCATTACCCACAAATAAAAAGGTGGCTGGATAAACTGCTACATATTCACACAATAGAATGTGATATAGTAAAGTGAATAAAGCGCGGCACCATGCAGGAATACAATATGGATGGATATTAGAAATATAATATCAAAGGAAAGAATGTTTCCAAATATCATATTTCTCCTATGAAATTAAAAACAATAAAAATAAAATATGTACTTTTTAGAAATATATAATCCTTCTTATACATTTATAAAACTATGTATATGACATAAAACCATCTTTTAAAAGGCAAAAATGATCGTAAGTACAGAAATTAAGATGATGGTTACCACAGGCATAGGAGCCTAGGGAATAGAATAGGAGGCTGTATTGTCAGTGTAAGCTATTGTCAGGATCCTAAGTTTTTGTTTCTGTGTTTGTTGTTGTGTTTTACTGTTTCATACATATTATTTTATTTAATCTCCACAACAACTCTATCAGGTCAGTACTGTTTTTATCCTGACTAACTTATTTATTTATTTATTTTTAATTTATATCCAAGTTAGCATATAATGCACTAATGATTTCAGGAGTAGATTCCTGTGATTCACCCCTTATGTATACATCCTCATTTTTTAAAGTGAGAACTAAGCTATTGGGCGATGGAGAAAAATTTAAAGAAAAAAGATCTGACTAGAATCTGCTCTCTTTTCCTCTGAAAGCCAGCGGGAAATTTGGAAGTAATGTAGATCAGCCCTCCTCTTTCTACAAGTGAGGAATTGAGGGTCAAAGAGGACCAGTTGTGTGCCTGAAGTAATAAAGCCTGAGGTAAGGGAGGAGTAGGAAGTAAAACGTCTACCCTAATGTGTGGTCACTATCACCGTCCTTCTCAGGATCCTGAGTTTTATTTTGAGCGATGGGTTTACTGTCGTTTGTAACACTACAAAAATTAACCAACTAACTAAGTGTAAGAGGACTATGAATGGATTAATGATGAGAATGTGCGCTGAACTAAAGATGATGATTTATCTAATTTTGTGCACCTGAGTTCCAATGAGAGCATGAGAGAGAAGACTGTGTTACACATGGGACGTGATAGTACACACATGCTGACAAGCCTTGCTGCTAGAGCAGTGAGTATTATATTCATGTTAGAAATATCCAGCAAATATCACCTGTCACATTAAATCAGTGTTAAGAATTAGAATTTTGTTTTTTGTTTATGTAGTTTGTAATTTTAAATTTCAATATAATAGTTGTCCAAGGGCTTATGCAATGAATTTCCACCTAGATTTTAGTTTATATTTACATCATATTAAAGATAGTTTAAGTAATCATTGAAGAGTCCCTGAAATTATTTTTACTTCAGAAGGATTCTGTTTATTATTCACCTTTAAGAGGCACTGCACTGTATTCTCAATGGTTTCTTTTTCAGAGTCCTTTATTCCAGAGGATCTCACAATGAAATCCGGGGGGTGGCTGAGAGATGCTGAAACGTTTTTACAGTTATGCCACACAAAGTATAAAAGACCCCACAATCCGTGAGGTTAAATTACAAGACAGATATCTGCCTTTATAACTTTTGCTCAGAAGCAGGTAGTGTTTTCCAGTATCTATATGACATGTGATATCACAAGCAACTAACTGTAGAAGCAGATAAGAGAAGCAAGAATTTACATTTAATTTTGACTATTAAGTCAGACATTAAACACATTGGCCAAAATGCAAACAATGGCTTTCTTCTCACTGAATTTCTTTCACTGTGGAAAATGTAGGGTATTTTGTTCTCATAAATATATTATTGTTACCATGTAGTGGGTTTACGACCATTATTTTTTTTAAATTTTTAACGTTTATTTATTTTTGAGACAGAGAGAGACAGAGCATGAACGGGGGAGGGGCAGAGAGAGAGGGAGACACAGAATTGGAAGCAGGCTCCAGGCTCCGAGCCATCAGCCCAGAGCCCGAGGCGGGGCTCGAACTTACGGAGCGCGAGATCGTGACCTGAGTCGAAGTCGGACGCTTAACCAACTGAGCCACCCAGGCGCCCCAAACGACCATTATTTTTAAATGAATTAATAAATATTTGAAAATTTTGTTTTACTTTCTAATGCAAAAAATATCAGTAGCTATTATTCACGTAAACCAAAAAGGTCTTTGGGATCTTTAGGAGTATGGAGGGATACAGAGACCAAAACCTTCGAGAACTACTGTTTTAACCTATAACCTCTCATTTTTATATTCTCACTAGGACTACACTAAAATTCATACGACATGAAATACTGTCATCTCTCACACTATATTGAGCAGCTGGGGATTTATACGTAACTGACAAGTAACAGGGGAAGCACAGAAGGTTGTCAAGGTGACAGGCTCATGAGAAGCAGGAGGCAGACTCCTGGTTGAGAGGAAGTAGGTGAGCAGGTTTACCCTATTGGATAGGTAGATGATTAAAAACCTGTGGAATTTCTGGAGGAATAAGCTCAGAGTTTTTACATGAATGGCATAAAAGAATGTCAAAGGCAGAAGGAGAGGGGGAAGCGAGAGCATGTGGTCATGGGTATTTGCTTTTTGATCGTCAAGTCACCAAGCTTTCCATGGCCTGCTGAGGGATGTCTAGATGGTGGAAGGGCTCTGGTCAGTGTCAGTTTGCCTGGAGGCCCAGGACATTGAAAGTAGGGTGGCATTTTTAAAATATGTGCAAATATACACAAAAACATACACTAAATGAAGGATGCTCAGATATCTGTCACATACATACAAATTACTTCCCATAAGCTCCTGGAAAAAAAATGCATTTACTAGATAATCTCTATTTCAATATTTGATGAAAAATGCAATATCTGGTTCTTTTTTTTGGCATTCATGTCACTGCAGTGAGATGAACCATATTTTAGGCATTAATAAATGTGTCTCAGCCTTTGCTTAAATCCCATGAGGTTATGAATCTGAATAATAAGCTCAACAAAAACACATTTTTAAAGGACATTGTACCATGTGAGGAGGGTTGAATAAGGAAATCTGTGAAATATATGTATTTTTATGTATTTTATACATAATACATAATTATACATAATACATTTTATGTATTTTATATGTAAATATAAATATATATCATATACTATTAGCTTAAAGCTTTTTATTTCATGAAACTAGTTAGCAACATCATCATTCCAGGCCCTGCCATGCTTTTTGTTCCTTCAACTTTATTGTTGCCTCAGACAAAAACAGACATTGTTCATTTTATGAAAACTTGGAATATGTTTACACCCAGACATTGTTCTTCATGTAATTGACATATTACTTCTAACTTGAAAGAATTTTTTAATTGTTTGCTTGTATGTATATATGTATGTATTTTTGAGAGAGAGACAGAGAGAGCTGAGGAGGGATAGAGACAGAGGGAGACAGAGAATCCCAAGCAGCATCCATCTGTTAGCGCAGAGACCAACGTGCTCTGGAACCTTGAGATCATGACCTGAATCAAAGTTGCACACTCGACCGACTGAGCTACCCAGGCACCCCCTGAGTCAGAAATTTTATTTTATTTTATTTTATTTTATTTTATTTTATTTTATTTTAT